>NC_081296.1:107151900-107776900 GCF_030435805.1 Mustela lutreola | reverse complement strand
CACCTGCTTCCCAGAGAACTCAAGTGTGACTGCAGTAAAGTAACTATTGCAACTCTGGAGTCAAGTGGAAATTAGGAATCACTCTAATGATAGATTCTCTCCTTCCCAAAAGTTGGCAAAAAGGGTATAAAAATTACCAAGAGAATTCCAATGGTCAGCAATACCGTGATCATTATACATCAGAACACCCCTACTACTAAGGTCACAAAATCTTGCAGCCTGCCAAAGCAGACTATCAAAACTCCTACCAACATGTACAAGCTTATTTCTATGAAGAACAAATAAGAACTGTTTGTCACAAATGAGATTTTTCTATGTCCCAGCTTCACATACAATATCACCTTTAAGATTGGCAACAACCTACAAAGAAATCGATAGTATTTTTTTTCTCTCATTTTATAAGTAAAAAAAAAAAAAAAAACAAGTTCGGTGTGTTTTCTAACCTGCTAGTCAGTGGCAGAGCCAGCAACTAAAAGCCCAGTCCTGACCACCAAGTCCCTACTCTTAACCATAATATTTTACTACTACTTTTCTGAGGATAACTGATTCTTGATTGATTACTTTTCCTTCTTTTACTTCTCCTTCTATTCTCTTAACATCTTCTATGAAAATTTTCGAATAGTAGCCAGGCCTCCCTAACATGAAAATAAGCCTAAATGCCAGGCTCTCCTATGAGAATCTGCCCACTCAGTAGTATGAACACAACTACACTGAGCGTTCGGACTTTTGTCAGCCAAGATCTGGGAAGACTATCTTTTGATTCTGTTACATAAAGGACTCATGTTTGAAGTATAGCTTCTCATTCAAGGAGCACTGGGACCATTTCTGTACGCTGGACCTCATATTTGGTTTGAGTCCCTGTTTTCAATGACTACAGGCATCTGTGTTATAACTCATCCATTTTGTCATCCATTCATATATCAGCTTAGACTGCAAGTATCAGATAAATGAAGTCAAATTAAATAAAAATAAAAAGAATTTTTAAATAAAAAGAATTTATTGGTTGACTAAGTGAAAAGGCCAGCCGTGATGTGAGCTTCAGGTATGGTTTGATCAGGATTCTGGCTCGGATTCTCTCAGATTTACTCTCCTCTGTATGTCAAATTGCTTCTTTGACTGACTCCTTTCCTAGTTGAAAGATAGCTGTTAATAGCAACTCAGACTTCAGCTTCCTTGTTTATATCCAGGACATGGTGAGTGAGAAGAGGTGGTAGGGGAGAGGGAGAAAGAGAGAGAGAGATAGGGATTTTGACTCAATGTCAAAATCATTATGTAAGAATTATGAGCTTTGTGCTTATTAGACCATCTCTGGATCTACCTTAAGGCTAGGGAACCGACAACTACACTGGATGGTTTAGGTCTGGGTTACCTGATCCTATCAGGTAAATGGGGGTGAGGAATAGGATTATCCGAATTGTCCCAAATCAACCCACACCATTCTGTATTGCTGCAACACAATGGTGGAGAGGTAGTTCCTCAAATGAAAATCTGGAGAGTATTAGGAAGGAGAAAGAAGGATCATGAGTGCTAAGTAAGCAACCAATGAATGTCCTCAGCAGCCCACCCCTTTGGCCACCCAAATTCATGCATATTCACCTTCCCATGCCAAAATTTTCCACACATGTGCAAAATGAACTCACCTAATGGGATACAGCCCAAGCCTAGTGTAATTACTACATCTAGCTCCAGCCTAAGAATGGCTTATTGGTTCAGCTACTCTGAAAAATCTTGCATTAACCCCTCACGGCCCAGGGATGCATGGCTAAGTGGTAAAGTAACCTCCATCAATATACTTGTTAAACAATGATGAAGAGAAAACAAGATAACAGCAATTTTTAAAAATCCCATTTGGGAAAGAGAGATAAGGGAAACAGTACATATTGGTCCCAAGCCTATACTGTTTATCATATCCTACTAAATAGTAATATGAAAGATATAATGTTGAGATATAATATATGTATTGCATATTATATGCATATGTTATATAAACATGATTTAATAAACATAATGTTATAATGTGCATATTTCACTATCTTGACAGTGGAATGGATCCCTTGGTCAGACAATTAGCTGGTTTGTCTTCTTTTCGAGGTAGAAACTTAACACAAGTGCTTGGAAAGAGCAGGGGTATCATACTTCTCTACCACTAATCAATCAGGATCTGCCTGTGGAGCTTGAAGCAAAGTCAATCTTGCTCAAACTTCAAGTCTGCTATGCAACACACAATGGAGGAGTGGTAATTTCCTAAAGGAAAATCTAGGTTCTGTTAGGGCAAAGGATGAAAGTGAATGGATACTAGTAGAGATCGTTAGTTGCCTAGCCTAATATTCATTCTCCTCCTTTTCTCTAATAATGGAACTCCAGATTATACTTGACAAAATTAAAGATGTCATTGCCTAGCCTCCCTTAGAGCTAAGTGTGGACATGTGTCTAAGTTCCGACCAGTAACATGTAAGCAAAACTGTTATGTGACAGATAAAGGAAAATTAAAGGAGATTTCTGGTGTGTCTTTTCCCTTCCCTCCATCTTGCCATCTGGAACATGGTTATGAGGACTAGCATTCTAGCCGCCATCTTAGACCATAAGGACAAAGGCCACTTCTTAGGGATGGAAGAGAGTAACCTGGAAAGAAACTAAATCCTTAACTTCGTGGAGCCACTAAAGTATCCATGAATTCTCTACTTCAAGACTTCATTTACATAAGATAAAAAATAAATTTTTACCTTATTTAAGCCATTGTTTGGGAGAAGCATGGTAGTTTTGATTAATATTAATGTAGTAGTAAGCAACCAAAAATTTTCATTTAACCAACATTTATTTGGGATCTTCCTGCACTAGATTCCTTGATCTTTAGTTCCTTTTACTCATTCTACATCCAGACTGATCCTTGACCTACTCTGATACTTTGTGCTGATTTTTACCATAGTAAAAATAGTTCGCAGTTGAGAGTTCCACTGTCCCCTGCTTTCCACGGTCCAGTGTGACGCTAATTCCTTTTCTGGGCAAGTTTTTCTCTCACCCTACTTAGGTGGATGATTTCAGATTTTTGCATGTCCTTATTCAGTTAAGCTGGATTTTATTTAATATTCCAGGGGAAATGAATTATTGTACCTTCTTAGTACTTAACAATGCGTTTGACCTGGTTTGTCTTCATTCAAAGCCATGAATTCCTCTTTGACACTTCAGGCTGGACTTTCTTGTGTGAAGTGATTTTGTGATTGAGTATCCCCCAACACTCCCCACCTCAACAAAAACCTGACTTGAATTACAGTACATATGAATGTAGTTCATATTACATATTTTTTATGTCTCTATGTCAATAACTAGGCATGATTAGAATAGAATATGTGGAAGTGGGCACTTTAATGCTTTTCAATAAAAAGAATGACAATATATTTGTTCACTAATTTGAAACAGTATACTAATAACTGTATCTTTATTGAACACTTACTATGTTGCAAAGAAAATACTAACCACATTAAATTACCTTATCACACTTAAGTCACATAATGACCCAATGCAGAGAGGCTATTATTATCCACATTCTGAAGATGAGTAAACCGAGAAGTTAAACAATTGCCAAAAGTCACACCTCTATAAAGTGATATGTTGAGTCACACATCTAAATCTGGATAGCACCAAAACTCTCAGAGCCCGCATAAGGAACAGAAATTTTCTGGGTGGTACCTCACCTATAGTCACAAAGGCAACCTGCCCTGAGCTATACAGTCATTCAATGGAGTGGATGGGAAAAGATATGCATACGAAAAAAATCAATGCTTTTTTTTTCCCCCCTTTAGAAAGTAGCAGAAACCATTCATACACTTCCCTATTCTCTGTCAGGCATTAATCTCTAGAATCCAGGCAGAAAGTCAGGGAGACCCCTCCACTGAGTAATTCATAAACCAGAAAATCCATTTACATAGAAAATTAAGACAACCAGCACAAATTCTGCATGTGTGTACGTGTGTGTGGACACACACAGTAGTCCCCTCTTATCCGCAGTTCTGCTTTCTGAGGTTTCAGATATCCAGGGTCAAGCATGTTCAAGAAGCAGATGATTCTCTTTCTGATTACTAGAGGGTTAGTAGTAGCCTAACGCCACGTCACAACGCCAGCACAACGTCACTCACCTCACTTCATCTCATCATGTATGTCTTCTATCTTCACACATCATCACGAGAAGAAGGGTGAGTACAGGACAATAAGATATTTTGAGAGAGAGATGGTGAGAGAGACAAAGCACATTCACCTAACTTTTATTATAATTATAATTATAATCATGATCATTGTTCTATTTTATTATTGTTGTTGTTATTCTCTAACTATGCATAATTTATAAATGAAACTTTATCATAGATATGGTGTATATAGGGGGAAAAAACATGTATATACAGGTTTCAGTTACTATCCACAGTTTTGGGCGTCTGCTGTGGTTGTGGAAATTTATCCCCCACAGACAAAGGAGGGGACGACTGATATGGATTTGGTCTTTTAATAAAGATCTTGGACTTTTTTGGAATTCTAGCATTGTTTTCTAACTCTGAAAGTCCACTGTAAAGGCAGGTTCTCTGATATACATAAAAACACGGAAACACCCGGCTTCCCATCACCAGCTGTTAGAAATCTTCTGCTTGTAGTGCAGAGTAGGAAAATAAGCAGGTCCACCTTGCTAATAACAGCCCTGCCTGGGAGGGCTGTTGATAGAACACGTGACAGTTAAGCCACCGGCAAAAGAGTATTTGTTTTAGCCACTTACAGTTTTACAAAGAATGTAAAGGGACAGGAATGGAACAAGATCCAGAATAAATAGCTATGCTCACACTGTGCCACCTGTAGGCAGAGCCTGGTAATCTCAGTGAACACCTGGTAACAAGAAAGAGATCTTATTCACCAGAAATAAAGGAATAAGCCTGGAAATCAGTGGGGTCACTGAGACAATAGCACAGGGTCAAAGGTCAACTTTGCGGGGAGTACAGAAGAAACAAATCTACCCCACAACACTTCGGGTTTCTCAGGGCTGCTACCAAAAGAAACAAATCTGTATTTCAACCTTCTGTGTTTTAAGATTCTACAACAATGTAGTGTGATACATTTAAATGTATTTAGGCATATTCTTATTGTGGGGGTAAGGGATGTTTTAAACTCCCTTTGATGTTCACTCTACTCTTCTAAGAGGCAGCTTCAATTAGCTGTAACTGGCTTCACCAGTCTACCATCATTTTTGGGATCCAGTCTCTTGGCTTAACATGTAGCTCAAATCAAGGAAAATTGTGGATGTGTTGAGGATGTGTCAAACTCTGAGTCAGAGTTGTCCTGTTCAACTAAGTAGCTATAAGCCATGTGTAGCTACTCCAAATTAAAGTAATTACAAATAAATAATTTTTAAAATTCTGCTTCTCAGTCACAAAGGCAACGTTTCAAGAGCTCAATAGCCATTTTTGACTAGTGGTTTCCATAGACCTAACCCCAAAACAGAACATTCCATCACGGCAGAAAATTCTGTTGAACCGCGCTTGTCTCTAGTATAGATCATTAGAGTCAAAGATTCCCCTGCTGAGAGAGTTAGGCCGTGTATTACAAACATTAACTACAAAAATTTTCTTAGTGAATTTGAGTTATACTTTCATGGATTTACAATCATTCATGCGCTGGTCGTTTGGTTCAACTTGAACTTTACTAGCCACATGTAGCTACAATTGAATTCACCTGAATGTGACAGAAACACAAATTAATGGTACCTTAAACACACAAAGTTCTATTAAACACACAGAGGTCCAGAGATCCAAAGTCCAATTCATTGGAGACCCAGGCTTCTTCCCAATTTCTGTTGTGTCACCCCCAGGAAATGGACTTCAGGGGTCTTGTCTCAGATGGTGTCTCGTGCTCTTCAGTCTCTGCATCTGCCTTCCACTCAGCTATAAAGAGAAAAGGGAAGGATAGGTAGGTCCTCCCTTTTAAGGATATTTCCTTAAATTGCTAATGACATTCTTGCTTGTATCCTATTGTCCAAAATGTAAACGCATTGCCACTCCAAGAGGCACACAAAGCTGGGCAATGTGGCCTTTACTCTGGTGGCCATAAGATTAAGGGTTTTACTAGTTCCGAAGGAAAAGAAAATGGCTACTGGAAAATAATCTGGAGCCTCTACCATACCAACAGTGTTGCAAAATGGTAAAATGGAGAAATAAAAAGAGAGTAACGAGAATTTATTTTTCTAAGTATAAGCAGTAGTGATAAGAAGTTGAAAATATGTAAATGTATTGAATAAATGAAAAATCTCTGAGTTGCTGGTGATTTTCAGTCATCTGTATTTCCTTGGTGGTCACCTAAATGCTGTGATGTAAGGATGACCCTTCCACTCCTAAGCTCTCCTTCACAGTGCTCAGAAATCTTCAGTTAGCTTTCTCATATGACTTGAAATGCCATCAACTGCAGATTTATTGCTGTTAACAAGGCGTTTACAAAATGCAGACATTA
Source organism: Mustela lutreola (assembly GCF_030435805.1). Classification (NCBI taxonomy): domain Eukaryota; kingdom Metazoa; phylum Chordata; class Mammalia; order Carnivora; family Mustelidae; genus Mustela; species Mustela lutreola. The sequence goes on along the minus strand of NC_081296.1, from coordinate 107,770,420 downwards.
TTGGGGATGGTAAGAATATTCATTCATTCTCAATTTATTATGAATTAGTGAAATCCAACTTTTGATATCTAAAGATAGAGGAATTGACTGAATGGGAAATTTTTGGTGAATGGGGAGAATGAAGAAGTGATTTTGCAATTTGGGGATTGGGAAGGCATGAGAGGAAAAGCATTCTGGGGGTTTTGTGCAGGTGTTGAGAGTCGTTAAAGAGCAGAATCCGAGATCTTTGGAAACTTGGGGAGAAGATAAGGGAATGTCAGGGGAGCACAGACATTTTGAGCACAGACATTTTGTTTACACACAACAAAAGTAAAAAAAAAATTATTATCTTAACTAAAAAGCCTTCCTTCCTGTCTTTGAAGTGTATTAACTCACTTGCTTTTGATTTTAATTGAGCTGTCATTTTTTTCAAAGATTCCATGTAATAGCTACAGTAACAACAGTGACAGCATTTAAAAAGAACTCGGAGGAAAGCACTATTCTAAGTGCTTTACATCATTGTTTCAGTTAATCTTCACAGCATCTCTTTGAGGTAGGTATTGTTATACCAATTTAACAGAGAAGGAAATTGAGGCTCAGAACGGTTAAGTTACTTGTGTAATATAACACAGCCAGTAGTGGCAGAGTCAGGCTCCAGACCTAGAAGGACAAACTCCAGATTCAGTGCTCTTAATCCCTAATCTTACACTGGCTCCTGACTTGGTGTTTGTCAGAAATATCAATGATACCCATTCAGACTAAAAGTGACACCTGAACAGGCTATATGCTATACTCCTTTCTCAATAAAGCATTTTCCATGTGATTGACATGACTTTTGACTGCCTCAAATGTCCTTTATAGAGATGGACTGCCACTTCCTCCTACAACATTGTTTAGCATCCTTCTCCCCAATCCCCTGCCTCAGGGCTGCACCCCATCACAACCCCATTACCACCACCTCCAGACTGCAACCAAGGTGTTTTCTGTCAATGGTGTCACCTAGTGGTCACAAAGAGGAATTCATGTCTTTCATGTCCCTTTCTTATGCCCTATCCTATTTTTCCTCTTCAAGTATTTTTTTTGGCAGAACGTTTTCACCTCTTTTAAGTGATCACTCCCAAGTCATTCAGTTCTACCTTAAATAATCTTTTTCGCTTGTACATACTCATTTCATTGAACTCCCTTTCTTCTCCTTCTCTCTCTCTCTCTCTGAGGAAAAATATCTCTCCCATTGATTTATCTTACTAACCAAGAGGTCAACTTAATCATCAGGGTTTAATAGGCTCTGGAGTGAGACAGAACTAAATTTGAACTTTACATCCACCACTTATTAATTATGAGATCTTGAGTAAGTTACATAACCTTTCTGAATCTCAGTTTTCAAATCTATAAAATGGAAATAAATTGCCTACCTTGAATTGTTACAGGAATGAAATTAATTAAAATAGCTTAAGAAAAGCAATAATACCTATATGTACATAGTGGGTATTCAATGAATATCATTCCAATGCCCTAATGGGTAATACATAAAATAATCATGTTATTGTACAAAGAGAGAGAGAGAGAGAGAAAGCCATACTTTCTAGGCTAAATGGTTCTACTATAGAACCAATGTCTATAAATACCTAAAATATTTCACATAAGTTCCCATCAAAATCTTTACAACCTCCATCTACTTGCTGGTTCTTTTCTTTCTTAAAATATATGATATTTCTTCTTCATGATGGAGGAATCAAATATTTATGGAACAGCCTGGGTATATAACCAATGTTGACAAACACTATTCCTATATAAAAATGTATTCTAAATTCCAGAGATTCATAAAATAGGAATTTCTTCTAATTTGGTTTTAAAATTATGAAAAACTCTATAAAGAAAATGAACCCAAAGTTAAAGTGTGTGTGTGTGTGTGTGTTTCCTAATGGAGACCAGGACTTCTAAGCAGATCTGCTCACAAAATAGAGTAGAATCTGTTGATACAGTGGAGGAAAATGTTAAAATTAACCTGCTCAAAGAGGTTCTGATTCTCTTCAAACATATTTGTCTTCTCAGTTATACATGTGACATATAAAACAGACCCAGCCATAGAAGCCTATGAATTAGCATTGGCAATATATGCAAATTACTAGTTTATGTTATTTACCAAAATGGAATGTTGAAAAGGCAGCTCAATGGGGAAAGGGTAGTCATTTCAACAAATAGTATGGAAACAACTGGACATCTATATACAAAAGAATGCAACTTGATCCACAATTCATACCTTTCATAAAAATTAACCTGAACTGAACTATAAACATAAATATAAAAACTAAAACTATAAACCTCTGGAAGAAAATATAGGAAAAAATCTTGAAACCTTGGCTTAGTTAATGATTTCCTAGAAATGATACAAAAAGCATGACACACAAAAGAAGAAGCTGATAAGTTGAACTTCATTAAAATGAAAACTTCTGCTCATCAAGACACTATAAAAAAATTAAAAAGTAAACCACAGACTGGTAAAAAATATTTCTAGCACATGTATCTGTTAAAGGGCTTGAATCCAAAATATATAAAGGACCTTCAAAATGCAACAATAAGAAAACAAACAACCCAATTAAAAAATTAGCAAAAGATTTAAACACTTCACCAAAGAAGATATACAGATGCCAAAGAAGGTCTTTCAAAGATGTCCAACATCATTAGTCATTAGGTAAATGTAAATTTGAACTATGATGAGATCTATATCCATTAGCTTGACTTAAAACAAAGAAAAAAAAAAAAACCTGATAATACCAGCTGCTGACATAGATGCAGAGCTATTAGAACTTTCATACATTGCTGCTAGACACGAAAAATGGTTCACACACTTTGGAAAGTTTGGTAGTTTTTTAGAAAGTTACACATGCCCTTATAAGTACAAAAGAAATGAACATGTGTTCAAATCAAAATCTAATGTAAATGTTTATAGTAATGGCTTGATTCATAATCACCAAAAACTATTAAAAACTATATGTCATTTTACTGGTAAATGGATCAACAAGCTATGGTACATGCAAACAATGGAACAACACTGAGCAGTAAAAGAATAAAGTACTGGTACACACAGCAGTTTGGGTGAATGTATTGTGCTGAGTGCAAGAAGCCAGGCTCAAAAGAGTACATACTCTATGGCCTTCTGGAAAAGGGGAAGCTATAGGGACAAAGAAAAGGTGGATTGCAGCCAGGATCTGAGTGTCAGGGAAGAGTTGATGACAAAAGGACACCACAAAACTTTTGGAGCTGATAGAGATCCTCTACATCTTGACTTCTGTGGTTGTTACATGACTATATGCTTTTTCCAAAACTGTACACTAAAAAGAGTGGATTTTACTGTCTATGAATTATAACTTAATAAACAAATAAAATAATGAAGGGGAAGAGCAAGATGGTGGAGGAATCCAAGACCTAAATTTCCTTTGGTCCTAGGAAATCAGCTAGATAGTTATCAACCCATTCTGAACACCTAAAAACTCAACAGAAGATTGAAGAATAGCAGCAATTCTATGAAAAGAAAACCTACCACTCTCTGGAAGGTAGAAGGTACAGAGAAGTGAGTACGAAGCCATAAATGGGAAGAGAGATCATGGGGAGGAGGGGCTGGCTCCCAACAAGCAGTAGAGCAGCAGAGCACAAAATCGGGACTTTTAGAAGTCCGCTCAACTAAGAGACGTCACTCCAGAGGCTAAGCCAGCGGGGTGGAGCCCTCACAGGGACAGTGTGGTCTCAGGTCCCTCAGGGTCACAGAAAGACTGGGGGTGCCTGAGTGTGGCAGAGCTCCCAGGTATTGGAGTGGGGAAGCCAGTTACAGAGACAGAACCAAGAAGTGGGCTCTCAGCTCGGGGTTGCCATAAACCATGATCCAGGGCACAGTTGGACCACTACTCTTCAAGCAAGGATCCCACAAGTGACAGATCCAGGGAGACTCACCTCCCCCCGCCCCACTCCCAGGGGAGTGGCATGGGAGTACACTGCAGGAATCTCCTGGATTTGGAGACTCCAAATGGGGCCATGTGCCAGAGATGGAAATACTTGGTCACAGTCTAGGTGAGCTTGGAGCACGGCCAGAGACCAGGGAAATAGGAGAGTTGACTGATTTTTCTCTGAGGGCACACTGAGCAGTGGGGCCCTGAGCTCTTGAATCCTCCAGACCAGAGATTTGAAGGCTGCCACCTTCATTCTCCTCCTCCAAAGCTATACATAAAGCGTTTAGGACCGGGCAAATTACTTAGCCTGGCCCCTGGCAAGGGTGGTGCATTCCACCTCAGGCAAAGACATTGAGAATCATTGCAACAGGCCCCTCCCTGAGAAGATCAACAAGAACATCCAGCCAAGACCAAGTTTACCAATCAATAAGAACTGAAAAACTTCAGAGCTACGGGGATACAGCACATAGAATTCATGGCTTTTAATTCTTTAGTCTTCCAAAGTTAATTTTTTTTAGTTTTTTTTTCTTATTCTATTGTTTAAATTTTTCCTCTTTCCTATTTTAACCTTTTTAAAACTATTTTACTTATGAATACTTCTTCAAAAAGCTTTCCAATTGTCATTGTTATAGTCATATTTTATCCCTTCATTGTATTTAACCTTATTTTTTATATACATATAAGTTTTTCTTTAAAATTTTGGGATACAGTTTCCTCTAACAATCAAAATATACCCTAAATCTAGTGTATGGTTTTGTTCTAATCTCTAGCCTAATCAAATTCTCTCCTTTTTTTTTCTTCTTTCAACCAACTTCTTATCAATTCCTTTTTTAAAATCTTTTTTAATTTTCATTTTTACAGTATCTTTACAGTCATATTTCATCCCTCCATTGTGCTTACCCTTATTTTTGTGTGTATGTGTGTGTGTGTGTATATATATATATATATATATATATATATATATATATATGTATATGTATATATAAAGAAAGGAAGGAAAGAAGAATATATTCTTCTTTACTTAAAATTTTTGGAGGCAGTTTCTTCTAACAGACCAAAATACACCCAAAATCAAGTGTGTGGCTCTGTTCTATTCACCAGTCTTCTCCCCCTCTGTTTCAGGTCTCTTCTGATTTGATTAATGAATATTTTTCTGGGGACATTGCTACCCTTTTAGTATTTTGTTCTCTCATTTTTCTATTCTTCTCTGGATAAAATGACAAGGTAGAAAAACTCACCTCAAAAAAAAAGAATGAGAGGCAGTACTGGTGGCTAGGGACCTAATCAATATGGACATTAGTAAGATGTCAGAACTAGAGTTTAGAATGACAATTATAAACATGTTAGCTGGGCTTGAAAAAGCCATAGAAGATACTATAGAATCCCTTTCTGAAGAAATAAAATCCCTTTCTGGAGAAACAAAAGAATTAAAATCTAAACAAGTTGAACTCAAAAAAAGCTATTAATGAGGTGCAATAAAAAATGGAGTTTCTTACTGCTAGGATAAATGAGGCAGAAGAGAGAATTAGTGATATAGAAGACCAAATGATGGATAATAAAGACTCTGAGAAAAAGATAAATAACTACTGAACCATGATGGGAGAATTCAAGAGATAAATGATACCATAAGCAAAACAATATTAGAATAATTGGGATCCCAGAAGAAGAAGAAATAGACCGGGGGGGGTGGGCAGAAGGTATATTGGAGCAAATTATAGCAAAGAACTTCCCAATATAGTGAAGGGAACAAGCATCAAAACCCAGGAGGCACAGAGAACCCCCTCAAAATCAATAAAAATAGGTCAACACCTTGTCATCTAATAGTAAAACTTATAAGTTTCAGAGACAAAGAGAAAATCCTGAAAGCAGCTTGGGACAAGAGGTCTGTAACATACAATGGTAAAATTATTGGATTCACAGCACACCAATCCACAAAGACCTGGAAGGTCAGACAGGACTGGCATGATATATTCAGAGCACTAAATGAGAAAAATATGCAGCCAAGAATACTGTATCCAGATAGGCTGTCATTGAAAATAGAAGGAAAGATAAAAAGCCTAAGGACAAACAAAAACTAAAAGAATTTGCAAACACCAAACCAGCCCTACAGGAAATATTGAAAGGGGTCCTCTTAGCAAAGAGAATGCCTTAAAGTAACAGACCATAAAGGAACAGAAACAATATTCAGTAACAGTCCCCTTACAGGCAATACAGTGGCATTAAATTCATATCTTTCAATAGTTACCCTGAATGTAAATGGGCTAAATGCCCCAATCAAAAGACACAGGGTATCAGAATGGATTAAAAAAACAAGACTTATTGATATGCTGTCTGCAAGAAACTCATTTTAGACCCGAAGACACCTCCAGATTTAAAGTGAGGGGGTGGAAAGCAATTTACCATACTAATGGACATCAAAAGAAAGCTGGAGTGGCAATCCTTATATCATATAAACTAGATTTTAAGCCAAAGACTATAATAAGAGATGAGGAAGGACACTCTATAATACTTAAGGGGTCTGTCCAACAAGAAGATCTAACAATTTTAAATATCTATGTCCCTAACATGGGAGCAACCAATTATATAAACCAATTAATAACAAAATAAAAGAAACACATCAACAATAATACAATAATAGTAGAGGACTTTAACACCCCCTTCACTGAAATGGACAGGTCATCTAAGCAAAAGATCAACAAGGAAATAGAGGCTTTAAATGACACACTGGACCAAATGGACAGATGGACCAGATGGACATTACAGATATATTCAGAACATTCCATACACATTTTTCTCTAGTGCACATGGAACATGCTCCAGAATAAATCACATCCTGGGTCACAAATCAGGTCTCAACCAGTACCAGAAGACTGGGATCATTCCCTGCATATTTTCAGACCACAATGCTTTGAAACTAGAACTCAACCACAGAGGAAAGTTGGAAAGAACTCAAATACATGGAAGCTAAAGAGCATTCTACTAAAGAATGAATGGGTCAACCAGGAAATTAAAGAATTTTAAAAATTCATGGAAACACATGAAAATGAAAACACAACTGTTCAAAATCTTTGGGACACAGCAAAGGCAGTCCTGAGAGGAAAGTATATAGCAATACAAACCTTTCTCAAGAAACAAGCAAGGTCTCAAACACACAACCTAACCCTACACCAAAAGAAGCTGGAGAAAGTAGAGCAAATAAAGCCTAAACCTAGCAGGAGAAGAGAAATAATAAAGATCAGAGCAGAAATCAATGAATTTGAAACCAAAAGAAGAATATAACAGGTCAATGAAACTAGAAGCTTTTTCTTTGAAAGAATTAATAAGATTGATAAACCCCTGGCCAGACTTATCCAAAAGAAAAGAGAAAGGACCCAAAAAATAAAATCATGAATGAAAGAGGAGAGATCACAAGTAACACCAAAGAAATACAAACTATTAAAGGACATATTATGAGCAACTATACACCAGCAAATTTGACAACTTGGAAGAAATGGATGCATTCCTAGAGACATATAAACTACCAAAACTGAACCAGGAAGAAACAAAGAACTTCAACAGACCCATAACCAGTAAAGAGATTGAAGCAGTCATCAAAAATCTCCCAAAAAACAAGAGCCCAGAGCCAAACAGCTTCCCAGGAGAATTCTACCAAGCATTTAAAGAAGAATTAATTCCTATTCTCCTGAAACTGTTCAAAAAATAGAAATGGAAGGAAAACTTCCAAACTCATTTTATAAGGTCAGCATCACCTTGATCCCAAAACCAGACAAAGACCCCATCAAAAAGGAGAATTATAGGCCAATATTCCTGATGAACATGGATGAAAACATCCTCACCAAAATACTAGCCAATAGGATCCAACAGTACATTAAGAGGATTATTCACCATGACCAAGTGGGATTTATTCCTGGGCTGCAAGGTTGGTTCAACATCAGCAAATCAATCAATGTTATACAATACATTAAGAAAAGAGAGAACAAGAACCACACGATACTCTCAATAGATGCTGAAAAAGCATTTGACAAAGTACATCATCCTTTCTTGAACAAAACTCTTCACAGTGTAGGAATAGAGGGTTCATACCTTAATATCATCAAAGCCATCTATCAAAAACCCAAAGTGAATATCATTCTCAAAACGGAAAAACTGAGAGCTTTCCCCCTAAGGTCAAGAACAGGAAAGGGATGTCCACTATCACCACTGCTATTCAACATAGTACTAGAAGTCCTAGCCTCAGCAGACAACAAAAAGAAATAAAAGGCATCTGAATCAGCAAAGAAGAAGTCAAATTCTCACTCTTTGCAGATGATATGATACTTTATGTGGAAAACCCAAGAGACTCCACTCCAAAATTGCTAGAAATCATATAGGAATTCAGTAAAGTGTCAGGATATGAAATCAATGCTCAGAAATCAGTTGCATTTCTATACACCAACAACAAGACAGAAGAAAGAGAAATTAAGGAGTTGATCCCATTTACAGTTGCACCCAAAATCATAAGATATCTTAGAATAAACCTAACCAAAGAGGCAAAGAATCTATACTCAGAAAACTATAAAGTACTCATGAAAGAAATTGAGGAAGACAAAGAAGTGGAGAAATGTCCCACGCTCATGGATTGGAAGAATAAATATTGTGAAAATGTCTATGCTATCTAAAGCAATCTGCACATTTAATGCAATCCCTATAAAAATACCATCAACTTTTCTCAAAGAAATGGAAAAAATAATCTTAAAATTTATATGGAACTATAAAAGACCCCAAATAGCCAGAGGAATGTTGAAAAAGAACACCAAAGTTGCCATTATCACAATTCCAGACTTTAAGCTCTATTACAAAGCTGTAATCATTAAGACAGTATGGTATTCGCATAAAAATAGACACATAGATCAATTGAACAGAATAGAGAGCCCACTGTGAAGTGTGTAAACCTGGTGATTCACAGACCTGTACCCCTGGGGATAAAAATATATGTTTATAGAATAGAGAGCCCAGAAATGGACCCACAACACTATGGTCAACTAATCTTCGACAAAGCAGGAAAGAATGTCCATGGAAAAAAGCCTTTTCAACAAACGGTGTTGGGAAAATTGGACAGCCACATGCAGAAGAATAAAACTAGACTATTTCCTTATATGACACACAAAAATAGACTCAAAATGGATGAAAGATCTCAATGTGAGACAGGAATCCATGAAAATCCTTGAGGAGAACAAGGGCAGTAACTTCTTCAACCTCAGCAATAGCAACTTCTTCATAGAAACATTGCAAAGGAAAGGGAAGCAAGGGCAAGAATTAACTACTGGGACTTCATCAAGATAAAAAGGTTTTGCACAGCAAAGGAAATAGTCATCAAAACCAAAAGACAACCAACAGAATGGGAGAAGATATTTGCAAATGACATATCAGATAAAGGGCTACTATCCAAAATCTCTAAAGAACGTATCAAAATCAACACCCAAATAACAAATATCAAGAAATGGAAAGAGGGGGCGCCTGGGTGGCTCAGTTGGTTGGACAACTGCCTTCAGCTCAGGTCATGATTCTGGAGTCCTGGGATCAAGTCTTGCATCGAGCTCCCAGCTCCATGGGGAGTCTGCTTCTCCCTCTGACCTTCTCCTCGCTCATGCTCTCTCTCAAATAAATAAATGAAATCTTTAAAAAAAAAAAAAAAGAAAAGAAATGGACAGAGGACATGAACAGACATTTCTGCAAAGAAGACATCCAAATGGCCAACAAACACATGAAAAAGTGCTCAACATTACTCGGCATCAGGGAAATACAAATCAAAACCACACAGATACTACCTCACACCAGTCAGAATGGCTAAAATTAACCAGTCAGGAAATGGCAGGTGTTGGTGAGGATGCAAATAAATGGGAACCCTCCTAAACTGGTGGTAGGAATGCAAGCTGGTGCAGCCACACTGGAAAACAGTATGGACGTTCCTCAAAAATTTGAAAATAGAGCTACCCTATGACCCAGTAATCACACTACTTTAGGTGTCCACCCTAAAGATACAGTGTTTATAGTGGCAATGTCCACAATAGCCAAACTATGGAAAGAGCCTAGATGTCCATCAACAGATGAATGGATGAAGAAGACGTAGTATATATCTACAATGGACTACTATGCACCCATCAAAAATTAAATCTTTCCATTTGCAATGACATGGATGAAACTAGAGGGTACTATGCTAAGCGAAATAAATCAATCAGAGAAAGAGAACTATCATATGATCTCTCTGATATGAGGAATTTAAGAATCAGGGCAAGAGGTCATGGGAGAAAGGGAGGGAAAAATGAAACAAGATGGGACCAGGGAGGGAGACAAACCATAGGAGACTCTTCTTTTTTTTTTTTTTTTTTAAGATTTTATTTATTTATTTGAGAGAGCATGAGAGGGGAGAAGGTCAGAGGGAGAAGCAGATTCCCCACAGAGCTGGGAGCCTGATGCAGGACTCGATCTCGGGACTCCAGGATCATGACCTGAGCTGAAGGCAGTCGACCATAAGAGACTCTTAATCTCAGGAAACAAACTGAAGATTGCTGGAAGGGAAGGGAGGGGCATGGAAGGGATAGAGTGGCTGTATGATGGACATTGGGGTGGGTATGTGCTATGGTGAGTGCTGTGAATTGTGTAAGACTGATGATTCACAAACTTGTACCCCTGAAACAAATAATACATTATATGTTAATAAAAAAGAAAAAATACAATAATATAAGTGAAAGTATTCAGTTTTGTGTTTTCTTTCAGGATGCAGATAGAATTAAAATTACAAAGTCTTATATTTTTGCAGTTCATATGTATAAAATCATGTAAACTGTCATAGTTACCCAAAACATTAACAATGGTTATCATTGGGTAGCAGAATTACAGATGCATTTCTCTCTTTCCTTATCTCTGCTTTCTAATTCTCCTACCACAGACATATGCAATAAGAACAAAGATGTAAATTCATTCTTACCAATATCATTAGTTTTGGACATATAAATAATTACTTTAGTACAAAAAGAATGTATTTAGATCATCTTGTCCCAAGTATTGTTAATGGACAGCTAAAACAAAACTGGAATAATTAAAGGGAACACAAAATATTTATGCAAATACTTTTACATAACAACCAGAATCAATAAATAAAGACATACTACTTTTTAAATCATGGCCAAAGAAATTGTGTCCTTCCAAGCTTCAAAATTGGGATGTATTTCTTAAAAAGGTGCTCTTCACCATGAAATCTACCTTCTGCTTCTTGCCTCCACCTCCCATAGTGGTAAATTACATAGATAATAGGATGTGCCCACACACTGCACCTTGGCAAGAATTATCAGAACAAGCAATCAACATATCCTATAGTTTAACATTCTTTACAAATATGAAAATCATACTAAAATAAATTTGAAGCCTATTTTGAAAGCATATTTTAAAATTTTATGGTACTCTACCAAGTGAGGATGCATTGAGAAGTAATTTCAAAATGATTTTTGTTTACCATCCTTAAGTCAAAATCAAGACGAAGAGAAGAAAATCAAAATCAAACAGGTGTAACTGCCTGGATTACAGAATTTACATTGGTAAACAGAAGCAATTCATTGATTCACAGAATATTAGAGTTTTCAGAAAATCCAAAAGATCCACTCATCAACCTCCTATATATTGTTACATTGCTTCATTTTAAAAAAGTAGGAGGGGAGCCTGGATGGCTCAGTTGGTTAGCATCCAACTCTTGATCTCAGCTTAGGTCTTGATCTCAGGTTTGTGAGTTAACGCCCCCACATTAGACTCCTCACTGGGCATGGAACCTACTTGAAGAAAATAATTAACGCAGAGAAAATAAGTGCTTTGTCCCAAGTCTCACACCGCATTAGGGCAGCTAGACTGAAAAAGGTCTCCTAATTCTAGTGTACCATGAGAGGTGAAAAAAAGCCCCAACGTAGAATGGAGAAGTGAACTGTGAAAGCGTAATATCACCCTCCATTTTACTACGTGCTATTTGAAGAACAAAGTTATTTCTATTAATGTTGACTGGCTGACTTGTATTTTTTAAACTGGAAGAAGAGAAAGCTAAGCTTGTAAACAGCCATAGCAGATGATATTTCTTTGGGGAGGTGTTTTTTTACTATCGAGTAAGCACTGCATTATTTCTGGTACATTCCAGAAGTACTAGTGTTGATAAATTATACTACTATGCTTGCAGCCACTCTCTAACAATATTTGTAGTCAACAAGTTGGCTCACATAATAAGAAAAATGGGAGTGGGGAAAGAAAAGAAGACATGCTACTAATCCTAAATCCTAAACGTGTCAAGAATCTTCTGGGATTTATTAGGGTCAAGAAGTTGCCTTAAGGATCCATTTAAGATAATTCCAAAGCTAAATGGTGTGTAGATATCCTTGCCTCAGAAATTGTTCGTCAATTGGATCAGCATAATTTGGTGCTGGTCTCAAGACATTCAGCATAATTTTTTAATTAAAAAAATTTTTTGATGCAGGAGTAATACATGCCAAATGTTTTTTAATAAGAAAATGATTTAGAAAAGTATTTTGAAGAAGAAAATAAAAATAACACATAATCCCACCATGCCAAGATAGCCATAGTTCAATTTCTGTGCACTTCCTTCCAGACTGTTTTTTGTTTATGTATGTGTGTGTATTTGTGTATGAGTTTATAAACATTAATTTAAATGCAAAATTAATATATAATGTTATTTTGTAGTTACACTTTTTTACTTAAAACTAAAATCATAGAAATTTATTTTCATGACAACAAACACAGATTCACATCATTTTAAATGTTAGACAAGTCCTTGTAAATAACTATTTAGGTTGATAACAGATTTTTATAAATCAAAAATGTTATCTGATAAAAACTGACATATCATTAGTTACTTGATAATTATTTCTTTTGTAAAAAAAAATATGGAAGTGAAATAACCAGATAAAGGAATATATACCTTTTTAATATTTTTTTGCATATATGAAAAAACTGCCCTCTAAAGAGATTGTGCCAACTTATACTACCATTAGCAGCATATAAGACTGTCAATTTCCCTACTCCTGTATCAAGAGTAGATGTTATTTTTAAATACTTTTTTCATTCTGAGAATGAGAAAATGATTATTTTTATTTCTGTTTAATTATTAATGAAATGAACTATTTTTCATATATTTATTGGCCATTGCTTCCCCCCCCCCTTAACTTGTCTTTGTCTGATTTTCTATAGGGGTGTTTATAAGTATGAGAAATTTTATTTGCCATAAGATATGCACAAGAATTCTGATTGACATTAGGATAATGGTAGCTATCTGAATCTAAATCTTGGCACACACTCTCCCTCAAATCATAAGATCAAAAAGAGGAACAAATAAACCACACATGACCCAAGAGAGAGAGAATACTTCAAATTATTCACAAGTAGAGAAATAAGTACTAAATTCCAACAAAATTATTTGGAATACTGTTTTGGAATTTGGAATACTAAATTCCAAATCAAATATTAGATTTCCTGCTGTCACTACAGGCCAACTGATATGAAGAGTAGTAGAAAGTAGTCTTAATATGCTCTCTGGGAAAAGGAAGAGATGAACAGAGGACATCAATAAAACAAAGACAAAATCCCTCTGACAAGGAGAAAGTCCAACACTAAGCTCTAAAATAGAAAACATAAATCTGGTACTTGATGGACCATAGCACCAGTTACATAAAAATTCAGCAAAACTGGAGGTGGCAGTCTTGATGAAACATTACTTGTGGAAGAAAAAAGATAGGGAGGAAGTACCCTTCTGAGATGTGGAAGTGAAGGAAAAGAAGTAAGACAAAAAAAGTAATGATTCTGCATAAATAAAAGAGAATCACAAGGCATGCCAAAATCTCACAATGTTGTCCATTAAAAAATTGCATTTCACTATACCGACAGATGTTCTTGAATTAGGAACTCTCTATGAAATATCTTTAAATAGGAAAAATAAAAACAAACCTATTCAGGGACTCCTGGGTGGTTCAGTTCATTAAGTCACTGCCTTTGGCTTGGGTCATGATCCCTGGGTGTTGGGATGGAGTTCCGTGTCAAGCTCCTTGCTCAGCCGGGAGTCTTCTTCTCTCTCTGCCTCTGTCTGCTACTCTACCTGCTTGTGCGCTTTCTCTCTCTCTCTCTGACAAATAAATAAATAAATAAAATCTTAAAAAAAAAAAAGACAAATCTATTCAAGCTGCCATAGTAAGAAAACAGAACATGCAACTCAGAACATTCCACCTGATGAGAATTCTCCACAAGGGAACTACAAAGTGGAAGAAAATCATAACAAAACACTCTAAATGGAACTAAATATTCTCAAGCATTTATTTGCAATTAAAGTTTACTTAGTATCAGAAATCTGAAAATGATGCATGAAAATGGACAAAAAGGGAAGAAGTGGAACAAGAGTTAATTGAATGTGAGAAAAACAAATCTGAAGGAAAAGAAAAAAAAAAAAAAAACAAGAATGGAGAATAAACTGTAAGGTACCAAAGGAGAATATTTTCAAATGAAGAATGGTAGGAAAACAAAAAATAATAAAAATAACATAAGCAAAGAGAGAAATAAAAATAATCAGAGAGAAACTGATTAATTAGAAGACTAGCAAATATGATCTAATGTAGGTATAATTGGAGACCCTAAAGAAGAAAAAAATAATGTTTTCAGAGAAAATATATATATCAAAAGGATCCACCGCATACCTAAGAAAGTTGATTCAAAAATGGTTAATTCTGAGAGTATCTGCCCTTATTTTGAAGGAGGGTAAAGCCAATTAACTTTACCATTGTTAAGTATGAAGGGAATACAAGGAGATGGGAGAAAAACCTTAATACAAAAGAGGCGAGAGAAAGAGAGAAAAAGGACAGAAAATGTAATGCAATATAGAGCATGATAAGGTTAGAAATAAACCCAAATTTATCAGTAATCTCAATACATCAAAATGTACTAAACACCCCAATTAAAAAACAAAGGTGGTCAAACATTTAAAAACATTTAATACTATTCTTTATATAATATTTTAAGATTTTTATTTATTTATTTGACAGACAGATCACAAGTAGGCAGAGAGGCAGGCAGAGAGAGAGAGAGGAGGAAGCATGCTCCCCACTGAGCAGAGAGCCTGATGCGGGGCTCGATCCCAGGACCCTGGGATCATGACCTGAGCTGAAGGCAGAGGCATTAACCCACTGTGCCACCCAGGTGCCCCTGTTTTTACTTTTTAAATTAAATAAATATATTAGAAATGCTAAAAGAGTTTGTTAAGATAACTAAGTTTTTAGAAGACAATATAAAAAATCAATTACACTTTTATACACTGCAGCAATCAATTAGAAAATGTAAATTTTAAAAAGCCACCATGTGTAATAGCTAAAAAACATAAAAATATTAAATATTTAGAGATACATGCAACAAAAGATGATCTTTTATTGACAAAACTCATTGCAAGACATTAAATGATTAGACATACAAAGCATGTGATAGAGATTTTAATGATTGCCAAATGCATTCCTATTTTCAATGAAATGTTTATTAAATTCTCAATAGAGTTTTCCATGAAACTTGAAAAAGCTGACTTTTTTTTTTTTTAAGCCTTTATTTATTTATTCAACAGAGAGCGAGACAGTGGAAGAGGGAGAAGCAGGCTTACCGCTGAGCAGGGAGCTGGATGCGGGGCTCAATCCCAGAAGCCTAGAATCAGGACCTGAGCAGAGGGCAGATGCTTAATGACTGAGTCATCCAGGTGCCTCCTCAAAAGCTGATCTTTAAAAATATATGAGATGCACCAGGGTGGCACAGTCAGTTAGGCATCTGACTCTTGGTTTCAGCTCAGATCATGATCTCAGGATCCCCATCTCAGGACCCACATGTGCTTCCAAGCTCAGCGAGGAATCTGCTTGTACCTCTTACTCCCTATTTGCCCTTCCCCCTGCTTATTCACACTCTCTCTCCCTTATCTAAAATAAATAAATAAAATCTTCAAAATAAAAAGTATATGGAGGAGTGGTGCCCGGGCGTTTCAGACAGTTAAGTGGGCTGACTCTTGATTTCAGCTCAGGTCATGATCTCAGGGTTATGAGAAAAAGCCTTGCACTGGGCTCCCCAGGCAGCAAGGTGTCTGCTTGAGATTCTCTCCTTCTGCTCATCTATGCATGCACTCTCTCTAAGATAAATAAATAAATCTTTTTTTTAAAAAAAAGTATACGGAAGAATAAAGGGCTAAGTAAACAAACAAAACTAAGACACTCCTAAATAATAACAAAGTAGGTGATCTTATATTATCAGATATCAAGACAACATAAAGCCATACTAATGAAGACAGAAGGATGTTGGTGCAAGAATAGCCAGGTAGACCAATGAAACTTTATTAAAATAATGAAAATTCCATTTATGTTTAAGCATGGCAGATCAGGGAAGAAAAGATGGACTAAATTGGCTGTTCATATAAGAAAAAATTGATTTGGTTATTTACCCTTAACAACTCAAATATCTATTTTAGGTGGATTAAAGTCTTACATAGGATTAGAAAAACTATAAAACTTTTTAAGATAATAAGGAGAAATTCTTTATGACCTCAGGTTGAAAAATATTTCTTAAGCAAAACTCAAAATATATATAAAGATATGGGAGAAAAAAATGATAAATTTGACTATTATGAAATTAATTTTTTTATTCATCCAAAACCACCACAAAAAGGATGAAAAGATAAGCCACATATTGTATTGGGAGAAGACATGTATAGCACATATAATTGACAAAAGTTTAGTATTTTAACTACATAAGGCATAAAGGAGTCCTACAAAGACAACTCAATAGAAAAATGACTCAAAAAAAAAAAAAAAAAGAAAGAAAAGAGAAATGAGTCAAATATATGAACAGGAAGAGGAAACACAGATGCTTCATAAACGCTTAACAAAAAAAAGAAAATTCATAGAGAGAGACAAAGAAAATGTCAACCTCATTAGAAGTCAGGGAAAAGCAAATTAAAAGCAAATTAAAAAGCAAATTAAAAGCAAAATAAAACACCATTCCACATACACCAGATTGGTAAATATTTTTAAGTTGGTTAATACCAAACAACAGCACGAGAGACTAGGCTGGCATTACCTAGTAAAGGTACATTACTAGAGGTAGAATATACATTCTGTGACTCAGCAACTCCAAGAGAAACACTTGTACATATATGCTCAGGAGACAGGAATTGTCTCAACAGTATTGTCTCAAATGCCCATCACAATAGATAAATAGACTGCATTTTTAGACAATGGACTACTATACAGAAGCGAAAAATGAAGAAATTACACTGACTAGCATCCCCATAAATTAGTATTATTTCACCTTATTTAAAGCTCATATATAGGCAAAATGGAATGATATATTGTTTAGGGATGCTTAAACAGGTGCTAAAAAAAAAAAAAAAAACAAAGAAAAGCAAGAGAATAATGAGCACGAAGTAAAAGACAGTGGTTACCTCTTGATGGAGAAAGTAAAAGATGTTTTTGGCAAGGGACACATAGTAATCTTATAAGTTATTAGTAATATTCTATGTCTTTATCTAGGTGTTGGATACACTAATGTTTATTTTAAGTTGTACATACATGCTGTAAGCATGTGTGCATTATATCTGCTACAATTAAAAATCAAAAGGAAAAGATTATAGTGAAAGCTCCATTTGGGGCTGCCTTCCCCTGGAATGTTAGCCAGATGAAATTTTTAACATTTTCAACTTATAGCTCTTGGAAATTAAAACCAAAACAGGCAAGCTCTAAGCCTCAGATTTCAGACCAGCTGGATGAGTGATTTTGCATGTGCTATCTGCTTTGGTTATTTAAGTGACAGATTTTCTTTATCTGCCATGAGAAATTCATTTACAAAGTCAGAAGGCACAAAGCTGCATTTGACTAATAAAATGCTCTGTGTGTCTCATCTTCTCATTCCTTGGTTATTTGCTATTGTTGCACAACTCCTGGGAGGACAATTTTACCAGCACCTGTGTGTACCAGCATCAGTATCTGATGCATTTTAGTGGGGGTTAATTTATATCAAACTCTAAACGAGCTGGGCCAACTCTCTGATTCACAAATCAGTGAACAGACTCCAGAGTAATTCCACCCAGCAGGGGAGAGAGAGAGAGAGAGAGAGATTGATTCATAAGCAATAGACAAATTATCGATAGGGAGATGGTGGGAAAATAGGAAAATACATACATTAAATAAATGGGAGAGAAAGGCAGAGAGAGAATATTTTGATGGAATTTTAATGTATATTTTCATGTCAGCTCTAAGTATATGACAAACTAATTCAAAATCAATATAATTTGAGTTCTTGGGTCCATCCATACCTGAAGTAGGATTCTACCCCAGGACCATTCAGTTTTATCAGTCCAAGAAAGTTTCTCATTTTCCTAAGGTAACTAAATTTTGGATTTCTGTTTTTTAAATAATAGACATCCTTATAGCACAGTGTCACCAAAGAACACTGAATGCAGTGTAACAGTGAAAGATTTGTGGAATGCAACATACTAGTTTCAGAGGCTTACAAGAGTCACAGAAAAAACTGCATTTTGTTGCAGAAAAAGTCAAATCTGCAGCAATCCGGACACTAAGCAACTGGTGAGGGTGTGCAGCAGACATATCTATTTAATGAGGAAAGGACAGTCAGATTTAAAATCACACCTCTCAGCCCCTCAATCAGAGAATTCTTTCAATATTTGCACACATAACATCTTCACTGCCAAATCAATAAAATGTGATTTTGATATGGACCTGTGTGGATAATTTTTTGTTTCTCATGTATCATTCTTTGAACCAGCCAGTGGCTCCACCCTGGAAATGAGAAACCCAAATAGAGAATATGGGTCCTCCTCCTTCCTTCCATGTTTTCTGAAGAGAATAGAAAACAGCTCCACCTAAGGAATGAAAACTTAAAATGCCTGCGAAATAAGAGCTCACAGATTGAGGAAGAGACAGGAGGGAGAGGTATTAGGTTTGGCCAAGACTTTCAATTAATGTAATCCAGATGTTGGTCTAAAATCTAGATAAGGTTGTCTTAAAACCCCCTTTCCATCATTTGTGGAAAGTCCAATGCCGTTCCCCAGATTTCTGTGAATTGCTGGATCCCTTATGTTCCTAAGGTCACCTACAGAATTCCTTCCAGTTTGGGATCATCTTCTCATCTTCCAATCTGGAAGGATATCAGCCACTTTTTATGATTTCTACACAAAGCAAACAAGCAAAGTCTGTGAGTGTGACAATCTGTCAACACAAAATGTTGTTCTTTAAAGTCATTCTTCATTCCTCCAAGCTGCTCCTCCTTCTCTTTACCCCTTACCCCATATCCTCAGCCACAGCTCTGTTCAGTTCAAGTACAAAACCAGACATTTATCTTTTTTGTTGCCTGGTTTACAGCTAATCCACACTTCTCATTATTTACCCTAAGGTTTGTTAAATGTTTTCCTGCACAAAGCAACCAAAAGAATTTTGGTTTCAAGTGTTAGATAATAAAGTTTGTCACCATATTACAAAGGACCAAAGAGAGCATTGGAAGTGTCCCCAAAGAAGGGCAATTTCTCTGTCCCCAATTAATGGCACATTTGTGGAAGAGGCAGAGGCTAAAGGGATGTGCAAGGCCCTCTTCTCTAGGGACTCAAGTCTGGAGAGCATACCAAGAATTGGTTCCCAAACCAAGAGTGCTAGAGCAGAGGACAGGCTAGACACTGAAGACACCCAAAGAGAGTTTACAAGACTTTGTGAAACTCTCAATCTCTTTATGTATTCCACAGGTCTAGGCTTGTTGATCCTATTTTTTTACTCGTTAAATCTTTTTCTAAAACACATTTTGGGAAAAAAAATAATAAAACATCCTTTGGAGCTGATGGTGATAGGGAAGGAGGATGGAGAGCTTAAGTTTACCTCATGTTTAGATATACTTTTAAAAAGGAATTATCTTTACAATCTCCAATGAATCTCATCTTTCCCTCAAATCCATATGCCCAGTGATGGCAAAAGAAAAAAAAGCATATTTGTCTGTTAAACTATCCCAGCCTCTTTTGGTCTAAAACAGCTGATAGTAGATTAATTATTCATTTAATTCAAAGTTCAAACTCTCTAGCAGGGCTGAGTGTTTTTCTCAGGATGCCTTTCCCCATCCTCCTTCTCTCAAGATTGTGTGGGCAAAAGTTACATAACTTTGTGGGGGGGCCAGGAGGAGGGACTTCAGGGCTGTGGATCTTCTCCAAAAAGTAGAGAAACTCATCTTGTGCCTGGAGGTGCAGCTGGTTTCACATGGTTCTTTGAGCATCAGCCTGGTGCTCTTTGATCCCTATCATGGACTCCAGCTGGAAGTCTCTGCCATTTATGATCTCCTACTCCTAGCTCTTCTACTCTCAAAACTTTTGCATCTCCTCAAGGCAAGCAAGAATATCATGTCCTTTCCATGTTTTTTCCATGCTGTAGGACAAGGAAACTAAGAAACCTTGACTTGCCAAGTCTCTTCCTAAACACTCCAAGCAGCTATTTCTAGCCCCAGTGTCAGCACTGACCTGAGAGTCAGAAGGACTAGAAGTATTGAACAGTGGAAATGATCTCAGAAATCACCCAGCCCAAACACCTCGATTCAAATCTATCGTTGACATATAGAGCACAAAGGAGAGAGACGGAGGAAAAGTAGTCTTGGGGAGATTCAAAGAAAACCCTTTAATGCTCAGTCTTGAAAGATGAATAGGGTTTGCCAGATGAACAAAGATAATGAAAACATTATCACAATAACAGCAGCAAGATAATCCCTTCTTGGTTCTGCCCTACCCCACCCACCTTTTGGGATTCACAGAGCTCCTCCACCAATTCTGAGAATGTCAAGGAAGGTCTCATGGTTCTTCCACACCAATCTTCTGTCTCTGTAGTGGCCATCCTTGCTGTGCTGCATAACAAGACAATACACATGAAAAAGAAAATCACATTTATCAACAATGTCAGGTAATAGAAGATTGGCCATTCCATGACTAAACTCCAAGTGAGCAGTGATAAGTTCAGAGAAAGTAGTCGCCTGGCTTCTCCAACCTCCCTGCCTCTAACCTTAGCAAAGTCTCACCCACTCCATGCCCCTATATCCCAGCTCTGCAAAGAAGCCATGGATACAAGATTCTTCTTCATCTCTTAGCTCTTCTCACCAACCCAGGGAGGAACATCATCATTGTTGCAATTTCCCAATAACTATAGAACTTTCAAGTGTGAAGTTTTCTTTAAAACAAACAAACAAACAAACCACCAAAAATATTTAAATGCCTAAAGACATAGAACTACAAGTCTTCAGATATGGGTTCTAGTAACAAGTCTATTCTAATTAACTGGGTGACTTTAAACAGCTCCCACACCCATGCTGCTGCTTGGTGTGCACATCTGTAAAATGAGGACATTAGATGATCACCTCCAAGGCCTCTGTAGGTCCAAAATTGGGTGGTCTCAAGTTTTTACTATAAAAGTATTAAAAGGACTAACATCTTTGTCATCAACTGCATTTTGGATTTAATTACCATTGATTCTTACTATTTCATGCAATTCCAGGCCACTGGCATGTCATAGGAACATGAAAGTATCTGAAATGATTGACTTCTCCTATTCTTTTTTACCAACTCTTAGGACAAACAAAATCCATAGTAACACAGGCATTCAAATAGTTTTGACTTTTTGTCAGAAAATATCCTAATTATAAGCATATAGTGTAAGTATAAAGCATTTCCTATGTTGTCTTTACTTGGAGCACCTCCCATAATTCATGCTAGCAAGATACTTTGAAAATATACATGTGTTGGAATTTGACTCAAAATAACTGTCTTTCATGGTTTACATTGACTACAAAGGGATTTAACTGGTAAGATGTACGTGTTTTGGGTGCCCTCTATGTGCTTTTACAAGTATTATTTTCTCTTTGATGATTTAAACCATATGTTGAGGTATTTAGAAGATTATTTTATCAGGAATCCTCCAGTTTGAAAAAAAATACCAGCGCAAAGCCCTCAAGTTTATGCAAGATGTGTAGGCACACATGCACACACACACACACACACACACACACGTGGGTGTAAATCATCCTTTGTCCTCCAACAGTTGGACTGCCATATTGATAAATAGAACCTGTCACATTAATTTAATCATGAATTGCTCTGAAACATTGTTTTGATACAAATAAAAATTCTGTAGAATGATGGAATGTGTTAACCTTTTAACAAATGAATGTTTAATGACTGTGAAAAAAACATAAATAATAAGAAACAAAAATTACGGGATTTGGTAAATTTATCCTTTAAGTTTGCAAAACTTGTAAAATATTTAGGGGAAACAATATTATACTTCAAATAACTCCCTTGGAAAGCATAGACTCTAGTAAGATCCTGCTAGGGATCTTGCCACCAAATAAATTTTAAAAATTCAGTGTCTCTAAGATGTGCAAATAAACAAACAAACAAAAACGAAACAAAAAAAATCACCCAATAAAACTTCATTAACAACTATTATGTACTTTTAAAAAAACATATTATGTACTTAAACATAAGCATCTGGCATAGCCACTTGTTTCATCTTTTTTGCCAATTCTAATCAACAAACAGGAAGTTCAAGAATGCTGTCTTGAGAGGGATTTGAGATTGCATCTGGGATCAGAGTCCCGATTGATTATTTATGTCTGCAGTGAGAGAGAAAATAGCAGTGGCCACGTAAGTGCTGCACATGTTCACACATCTCCATAGGCAGCTACGCCCTGACACCCTGTGTGGTGCTGGAAGGACAGTCATCCTGTCACACAGCTTTCATCAAGTCACTAACCTTTCCAGAATTTAACATTCCTCCAGATTATACTTTAGATCAACAGGAGGAAATGTGTTCCATTTACTCATTTCTCATATTGATATCAATCTTAACTCCCATGTAACAATCCTTTTCGGTTTTATCTTTTTTCATTGCCTTTCCTATGTTCTCTTAGCACCCCAAACAAAAACAGTAAAAAAAAATGAATCTGAGCAAAACACAGGCAGAAGAAGCAGGGACCATATTAGCTTTCACGATAAAAATGAAAAAGCCTCCCACATTGCACAATTTTATTTACGTAAGATTTATTTTGGAAAAGGGAAACCTGTAAGAAGAGAGATAAAATCAGCAGTTACTAAGGTCTGGGGGTAGGAGGAGGAGATTGACTACAAAGGGGCATTAAGGAACTTAATGGGGTGATGGAAATGTTCCATATCTTTATTGTGGTGGTGGTTATGCAAACTTATTTGTCAAAACTCACTGAACTGAATACCCAAAAAGGAGGAATTTCACTCTACGTGATTATACCTCAGTAAAGTTGGTTTAAAAATAAAATTAAAATCCCTGACTAATTTGGGGGCACCTGGCTGGCTCAGTCAGTAAAACATGGACTCTTGATCTCAGGGTCATGAATGCAAGCTCCATGTTGGGTGTAGAGATTACTTTAGAAAACAAAATAAAACAAAACAAAACCTTTGAATAATTTGAAACATAAAATCTAACAGTAGTAAGATAAGTAAGTAGATCTTGCCTGCATACAGATATACATAACTTGTCTTTTACGTATTTAAGTTCAAATAATAATCTAGTGTAAGGCTGCTCTTTTTTTCTTCAAAAATTTATGAGTGGCAAGAACATTTACACTAGACTTGCACAAGTTTTTGCGGAATCGAGAGGGTTCCTTTCAAAAAAGTCAAGATCACATCACCTCAACCTTTTCTCCTGCAGTAAAATTCATTAGTTGAAATGTCAGCAAAACATAGGTATGACAGATCCTTCTTCAAGCAGTTGGCCTCTGCCAACCATTCTTCCAGTTGCAGTATATTTGCAATTAGCAAGACAGATGAGTTCTCTCAGCCTAGACTTCCAATTCCCCAGAAACAATGTAACAACGGGTTCTTAAAATCCTCCAAATTACAAATGAAATAACCCATTTAAGATCATTAAACTTCTGATCTGTCAACACAAGGAAATGAAGGACCAAATATTGCAAACGATTATTAGCACACTACATAACAGAAACAAATTATTTTGTTAACTTGGTTTATTAACATTATTGTAATACAAAATTATAGTTTCCATGGTTAGATTACCCAGAAAATTCAGGAAATGTTAGATAAACTTTTCATTCTCCTCACTTCCAGTGAGACTTTTAAATTGCTTAGGTGTTAAAAATGTGCACATTATTACTAAAAATAAAAACTCACTGTAATTACTAATGAATTTTATGGAAGTATACCCAACTTTTCAGTAGATTTTTAGACAAATCACTTCTTTGGGCTGTCATTATCCTTTTCTGTTATCTTATCATAATACTTATGAGCTTAGTTACTATAAAACTGTAGAAGTTACAGTAACCTATTTAAATTATGTGGTAAGGAATTCCAAATGTTTTGAGCTATCAGTTGATTTTGAAGACCAAGAAAAAACTGTGATCATTACCTAATTAAAGTAGCTTCTTAACAAATGCAGAATGATATTTTAAATATTTTGTTTTGTTTTGTTTTTATGAGTCTGGTTTTGTTTTGTTTTGTTTTAGATTCCACATGTAAGAGAAATCATACAGTACTTGGCTTTCTGTGTCTGACTTAATTCCTTTAGTATAATGCCCTTAAGTTCCAACGATAGTATCTCAAATGGCAAGATTTTATTCTTCTTTATGGCTGCAAAATATTCATACACACATACACACACACACACACACACGTGCATATATAATGATGTTGAGCATCTTTTGGCCATTTGTATATCTTCTTTGGAAAAATGTCTATTCTTATCTGCCCATTTTTAATTAGATGGTTTGTCCTTCTGCTATCAGTTGTGTCAGCTCTTTATATATTCTGGATGTTAGCCTCCTATCAGATACATGATTTGCAAATCATGATCCACGTCAAGTAGCTTACTGCCTGTTCCCCACCGGCCCCCCAGGATTTTTATGGTTTCAGGTCTCATGTTCATATCTTAATCCAGATGAGTTAATTTTTGTGCATGATGTAAGATAGTGGTCCAGTTTCATTCTTTTGCATGTGGCTATCTAATTTTCCCAAGACCATTTATTGAAGAGACCATCTTTTCTTCGTTGTGTGTTCTTGGCTCCTTTGTCAAAATTAATTGGCCATATATATGTGAGTTTATTCCCAGGCTCTCTATTTTGTTCCATTGATCTACATATCTGTTTTTATGCCAGTACCATACTGTCTTAATTACTATAGCTTTGTTAAATATTTTGAAATCAGGGAGCATGATACCTCCAGCTTTGTCCTTTCCCAAGATTTCTCTGGTTGTGAGGATTTTTTATGGTTCAATACAAATTTTAGTATTGTTTGTTCTATTTCTGTAAAAAAATGTCATTAGAGTTTTGATAGGGACTGCATTGTATCTGTAGATTGCTTTGGGTAGTATGGACATTTTAATACATTTAATAACTATTTTCTTCCAATCCATGAGCATGGAATATCTTTCCATTTATTTGTGTCTTCTTCAATTTCTTTCATTAATATCTTATAGTTTTCAATATATAGGTCTTTTACTTTCTTGGTTAAATTTGTTCCTAAGTGTTTTATTCTTTTTGACACAATTATAAATGGAATTGTTTTCTTAATTTCCCAAAGCAAAGGGATTACTAGCAAGAAGATTGAATCAGTAATCAAGAACCTCCTGGCAAACTAAAGCCCAGGACCAGATGACTTCATTTGGTGAATTCTACCAAACATTTAAAGAAGAATTATTACCAATCCTTCTCAAACTCTCCCCCAAAATAGACCCTACCTAAATTTTATGGTAAGAAATTTTAAATGCTTCAGGCTATGAATTGATTCTGAAGAACAGAAAGAAACTGTGATAATTACCTAATTAAAGTAGCTTCTTGCCAAATGGAGAATGGCCTGATTTTTAAATGTGTTTTTAATTCTGTTCTTTCAACAGAAAACAAAACAAAACAAAAAATGCAACTACTTAATGGCCTTATGACTTCACTTCTACACCAAATTGTTCTGTTTTGTCTTGTTTTATTTTATATTTTTTTTAAGTAATAAAAGAAGCAGATAAGAGCACTGGCCCATAAGTTTAAATGTTATTTGTGTATAATGATGAGCATAAAAATCTAAAATCATTTTCAAATTGTAATATCTCCTCAAAATTTGCCTCTCCTCAAAATTCTAAACAAATTCTTTAATAATAATTAGTTCCCAGTACTTTTAGGTTTTACAAAGACAAATAGTGTACTTCTCAGAAAAAGACAGTTCACCAACAGGATATAACAACTGAGCATGAAACACATCCACAAATGTTAAAATACAGGCTTCTCAATGGACAAGTAGTGAAAATTCATTAGCTAAGCAAAGGGAAAGACCTGAGAATTTTCTCGAGTTTCCAACTCCTGCTTATAGGTGCCATGTTCTAAAATGTTTCATTACACTGCTTCCAAAGCAAATCTTTGGAATAAGTATAGCATTGTGTCTGTGATACTATGCTTCACTATGGGACAAATAACTCAGAGGAAAGATATTTCAAATTCTTTAAGCCTTATCTATAAAATGGAGTTTGTGTGTATCCTATAGTGTTGTTGTAAGGATTAAATGAAATAACACAGGTAAAACTCTCAGAACAGCACCTAGAACATAGTGAGCCTCTGTTATTGTTATTGTTGCTGTTGTAATAGTAGAAATAGCTCTTGAAGCATCTACTATTTTCCAAATAATAATATATATATTAATATTTTAATCTCTGCAAAGTAATGTGTTTTTTCTACCAGGAGAAAATGGAGTTTAAGAGTTTAAGTAACCTGAGGCACCTGGGTAGCTCAGTTGGTTGAGCAGCCAACTCTTGGTTTCAGCTCAAGTCATGATCTCAGGGTCTTGAGATGAGCCCCACAAGGGGCTCCATGCTCATTGCAGAGTCTACTTGAGGTTCTCTCCCTCTGCCTCCACCCCCAAGTTCATGCTTTCACTCTCTCTCCCAAATCAATAAATAAATCGTTTTAAATCTTTTAAAATGATTTTATTTATTGATTTGAGAAGAGAGAGAGAGAACATGCACACACATCGAGGGATGCAGGAAAAGTGGGTGGAGGGGTGGAAGAAGGGGAAGAGGGACAAGTAGACTCCCCTGGGAAAGTGGAGCCCAAGGTGGGGCTCTATCCTGAGATCATGTCCTGAGCTGAAACCAAGAGTCAGAGGCTTAACCAGTTGAGCCACCCAGACTCCCCAAAATAAAGTTTGTTTTTTTTTTTAAGTTTAAGTAACTCGTCCAACAATACATGAATTCATACCAAGATCTAACATTGAAGTCTGAGCTACATCTATTTTCCCACTCCAATAGCATGACCCTTCATCCTGGGTGAAGGCTCTTCACACATCTAAGAGAAGAATCAAAGTGTTTTCTACTCAAAATAGTAGAGGGAGGCATGATTTACAAAAGAGGTGACATCTAAAGTCTTAGATCACAGTCCTTAACTCCCATTAAAAATATTCGCATTTATTCTCTCATGAGTCAGATAATTGATCTTGAAACATCCCAAACAAAAGCATATGCTGGTCTCAATGACTGTTTGGGTGATTATTAAAAATTTTTTAGATGAAGTGAGTGTTAAAACCTAGTTAAAAGTGTGTTCTAGCCAATTAGCAGAAAATTAACCAGAAGCAGAGGATATAAGTAGCCTCATAAGCAAGTGGGCAGAGGCAAAGTGTTTTATTCCAAAGACGAACCTAAGGCTCCCCTAATTCTTTCCCCACTTATGCAGTGTACCATCAACCTTTCCTGTAAGGATCTCAGGAAGAATACAAACTTACTGCTTATAACCTACTCCTGCTTTATGCTTTATTGGTCAATAATAAATGTTCTCACAGCATTTATTTCCTATACCACACACAGAACATGACACATTTTTCTTAAGTTCCTTTTTTATTTACGTACCTAATTTTCTCAATGAGAAAAATAATAGGCAGATTATCATATTCTTTCTTATATTTTCCTTTAAAGTAGGTCTCAGAGCACATTGTTCAAGTACAATTTAAATTAACCAAATTCTAAATAGAAGATGGTCCTTATCACCACATCATTGTGTTCATGACTATTAATCCACATAGACAGTCCTAACAAAGGCACAGGAACTATTTAAACCAATGGGAATTGACCAATAAAGCATAAAATAGAACAGAGAAGCAGATGTTTAATGTGCTATGATGGACCCATTGGACAATACTCAAAAGACACAAAGACCTGGGGTCAAATCATTCAGTACTGACCAAAAGGATTGGAATTTTTTTTCATGCTGGCCAATATACTTAACTAGATTTTTGCACAAAGAAGAAAACAGAACTGTGTCTAGTAAACACAGTCTGTCCCCAGGATAATTTCTCATTCTCAATGGTCTGAGTTTTCCAAGTCAAACCAGCTGAAATAGAAAGTCCTTCAATGGCCACAATTCATAAGCAATAACCTGGGTAATTTATGGTTTGTAGTCCAAGAGTTCAAAATGGGAAGGATTAGCAACTATACTTCCTATTTAAAAGATGTGGGGGAGGAGGGGTTGTGGTGGGGGGAGGGGTACAACATCCGCACTACCGCTGCCACTATGGCTAGGAATCATCACTGTATGAAATGTGCACATTGTTGGTTAGCATACAGTGTTACCAGGTGCAAATTCCTGAATGTAGTCAATGTGGGAATCTGGACTTGCATCTGACATATTAGCATGCTGTTGGTGTATCTCCAGTCTCCATAGTTTCTTACCCTGACATCTTTCATCACACTCATTAAGGAAAAGGAGGAGAGGACATGTGGTCACCAGATTCGTTTTTGTTTCTGAAGGAAAGCCACATCCTTTAATTACCCCTTACCATCTTATTGCTCCAATTATTACTAGAACTTTGAAATAATTTTTATTTAACATAGGCTTTTTAATCAAGAATAAGCAAGACCACACACCCTCCTGATTGATACATTAAAAACATATGTCTATTAATGATAAATACCCTCATGGAAAAAAAAAGTTTTAGAGAAAAGCCAAAAAGCCAAACTAAGTGATAGACCCAGATTCACCTCTAACCCATTTATCACCTATCGTAAAGTTGCTCCTCTTAGGATTTCAAATTCATAATGTGCCAAGTAGGACATTGATAGTGTATATGTCTTCTGTCTGAATATATCAGTGTGATATAAAAGGTCCAGATTATGATTCTAGTGTCAACTTTGCCATGATCCAAGAGTGAGAATCATAAAACCAAGGAGCAAAAAAAAAAATTGAGTTGTGATGTAAAAAATAAAATTTAGGACAAGACAAGCAGGTCTGCAGCTAGATATCATTGGCCTTTTTCATTTTCCCATCTGAAATTTTCCAAGCTTAACAAGATGATATCCAGAATAGTTGGATTTTTTTAAAAATCTGGGTATTGCGTGGAGGATTTCAATACCTGATATTAAGTTATCAACATGTGAAATTTATGCAAAATAATAAGAAGATTGACCTCTACTGGACATAGTCCCCACATATGATATGGGCAAAAGCATGTAATGTACAAAAGCATATAAGGGAGAGAAATGTGAGATCTATCAGCACAGCACAATGACACAGAAGAATCTAAAATACAAGATTCTAAAAGAAAGAAAGAGTAAAAGAAAGAAAAATAAAAATAACTAAAGATAGAGAAGACTCACTAAAAAACACAAGAGAGCATAAAGATCAGTAAGTTTGAAAACAATATTATATTTTGTGAACTTAAGAAGATTGCTCAGTTTTCAGCAGCCTTTGGGCAGAGGATTGTAGTTTTGTTTTGTTTTGTTTTTTATTTTTGGTATGATCAAATATTGAAAACATTCCAAACTTTTGGGCTGAGAAACTGAAAATTGACGAGGCTGCTCGTTGGCATGGAAAAATCAAATTGTAAGAAAGCCGATTTCAAGTTACCCTCAAAGTGACATAGTGGCAGCCGTGGGAATTATGTCATTGTATCATGTCAGAGCTAGAGGCACAGTTTGGAGGCATAAATCCTCAGAAAGAGAGGATTTTGCAATTATGAGAATAAGTGCACTAAACATAATCCACACTTAATAAATATTTCTTTTACTGAATGAAAAGGAGTGGGTAAAAAATAAACAAAACAGTGGAATTAAAAACAGAGCCTTCAAAGATGCCCTCAACTGTGCAAATGAGTCAACAGAGAGACCTAAAAACAATTACAAAGAGGACAGAGACAGAGAGGAAAGGCATGGTGTCAAGGAAGCTAAAATGAAGGAGTATTTAAAAGAAGATATGATCACAGTGTCAAATGAAAAGGAACAATTTAAGGAAACTGCCTTATATCTGCTGGGTAAAATATGATTCCCAATGTTCTCTAGAAGCAACAGGATTTTAAAATTTTCTGAAAAACTCTGTGGCTGAGACTTCTAAGCTGAAGCAATTTGTGGTAACAACAACCAACTATGCAAATAAAGCTAACATCAACTTCAGCTAAGAAAAAAAAATTAAGCTGCTTAGAAAGAGATAAGGGGGAAAAAATGAAGAAAGAAAACACTCCCTCTAATGGGAGAAAAAAATCATTTGGGCTTTGATAAGTTTAATGACATCATGTCACTGTGAAACATTTATTCTTTTTCTTCTGCTTTCTCAGAAGAAAATAAGCCACTTTTCCCCCAAAATGCAGGGAAACTAAGACTTTCCCTGTGAGTATTTAAAAGCAGGTTTACAAAATACCAGGAATCTTAACCTGAAATTCTGGGTGTTGGGCTTCATAAGATCTGAGACCCTCTTACACTGCATTCCATTCCTGCTACTCATGTGTGGAAAAGGGTCCATGGCCTCCATCAGATGCTCAAAGAACATGTTACCCTATAAAAGTTAAGAACCACTGTTCTAGAGAAAGTAATGCTTTCAGCCACTGGGGGAAAAAGTTTTAAGGGAGTTTGATGATGAGTTGGGCTGACATCTGCAGATTCTTACTCATCTCACCACTTTCCCCTTCCTTCTCAGTGGAAGTAGCACTCTCCTCTTGGGCTTTCTCAGTGCTTTAAATCTCACCTCCTCTCTGTTTCTTCTCAGTCTCCTTTGCCCCATAAATATTATAGTTCCCAGGACTCCAGGTCCAATCCCTTTCTCTTCTTACATTATATATTCTATCTGGCTAATCCATATTCTATCTGGCTCTAACAAATTTCTACAGGATGGTCGTAAATTCTGGAAGCATAGGTGAATACATAAGAAATGATTTATTGATACTATATTATAATACATGACAAAATATTATTATCTATGTTTTCAGAATTTATGGTCATCCTGCATGTATTTATGGTTTCCAAATTAATCTGAAACCAAGAAGCCTTTCTTGAGCTGGATGTGATTTTCAGACTGTGGACTGCCTGTGGAACATCTCTAGTTGACCCCCTAGACATTTCTCACATAACGTGTCCAACATCACCTTGCTGTCTTGTTGTCCCCCTCTTAGGGAATGGTATTCCCATTCTTACCAAACTCCCAAAGTACAAACTCAGGGATTACCCTCCATAGCTCCCAGGTTTCTGAGAGTTAACCTCAGCCGTTCCCTCTTCTTCACCACTTCTCTTTCCAAGTGATCATCGATCCTGTCTATTCTACTTCATAAACACTTTCAATCCCATCCATCTCCACTAATACTGTCTTAGTTTAAGCACTGATCATTTCTTGCTTCAACGAAGTAAATTAAAGCCTCTCTACTGGTCTTCTTACCTTCAATGTCACCTCCTTCCAACAGATACCTCCTCCAAGGTATCTACCTAAAATGCAAATCCAATTGTGGTAATCTGCTACTTCAGACTCCATCCAGTTACTGCACAATATAGCCTAAAGCCCTTGGCCTTCATCTTGTACATTTTCACCTTCATTTCTTTGGTGCTACAGCCACACCCATTAACTAAACCGTCCTCACACATGTCTTGATGTCTCTGCTTGGATTTTCCTCTGTGGTGTCCACCAGTGATAAGATTCTATTAATCCTTCAAGCCTTAGCTCCAGGTTCCCTGAAATTATCTCTTCCCCTACCACTACGCTCACCCCTCAGTATTTGTGCTTCTTTCTGCTGTGCTCTGAGAGCAACTTGCATCATCGTCATAGAACACTAGAATTATTTAAATCTCTTCTGCACTAGATTATGAGTTCCTAAATGCCACTTACTCATTATTCCTCACATACTCTAGCACCTAGCATTCAATCATTATGTGTTCAACAGAAACGTGATAATGGGGAGAGGGAGAGAAGATTATTTGGAACCAGAAAAGATTTGCATTTTGTGTTAAGGAAAAGGTCTTGTGTAACTAATACTGGCTCCTGACCCAGACAGGCATGGAAAGCTTAATTAGGGTAGAACCATAGGGACCATAATGGACCTAGATCCAGGCACAGGTAATGAAGAAACAGACCATTTTGGGGGAGTGAGAGGGAGCTCAGCCTGGCAGAATATTCAGGGTATCCAAAAGGATAATAGATAACTGATTTATTTAAGAAAGAAGTCCAAGAGGGGGCCTTGTCAGCAAGATCTAACAGGGTGCCCTCACAGATATATGGTGCACAACAATGTCCTGAAATCGGACATATTTTAAGATTCTGATTGAAAGTAATCAGCATGAAAGAGGGCTTTGCGCAGGAAGAAGTGCCCAGTTCTGGGAAGGAATTGGCAAGCAACCCTGGAGCGGCTGTGACTCTCAGCAGGTAATCAGGACTGGAAACCAGGCACAGGAAAACAGGTGGATTTTTCTTCAATACTGAGCTAAAGGGGAGCTTGGTGTCTGGGACACACTAAATCAGGAGCATGGCCAAAGGCAGAGTTCTGGCAACTTAAACTTGAGTTTAAATCATGGGACTGTTGAACTAGAGACCCTGAAAGTCCCACCCAGGACAGGATTTATCCAGAGTCCAAGGGAGAGAAGAGTAAGACTAAAATGTTGTCTTAGCATGAGGAAGAGTACAAGAGCTGGGGAGTCAGGCAGGCCCTGACAATATCTGTGGGACATTGCATTTGAATATACTCTTAGGAGTGCAGACCCAATTATATTTCTTACAATAAGAGACTTTTCTATTGGCACTTTTTTCCAACAAAACCTTAGCTTTTCCAAGGAAACACGGGTTTTCTCTTTCAGAGTAAGGTAAGTAAAGATAAGAAAAATTGGGCTAAAAAATGTTTTCATTAAGATGAGGTAATTAATTAATTAAGGTAGGTGAATATCAGGCTTAAAAATGTTGGGGTTTTTTTATATCTTAGTTTTAAAACTGAAAAATAAGATTATGGAAAATAAAATCACTGGATTCCTTCAAGAAACAAAATCAAAAGTGGTAGACCAGAATCTGAGCACTCTTTTATTACATCACTTTGTACTCCAGGGTTGGGTAGTGGTAACTCAGGGCAACTGTAAGAGATAAGGTGAGGTCATTTGGAGGTCAAAGAAGTAAGCTTAGGATCTCCTACTTTATATGTTGAGGTTCAGGTCAGATTATACTTTAAAAATGAGTTTTGAGACTAAATTAAAGTTTTTAAATAATCCATCAAATACAACTTTCTTTTTCTATAAATGAAGAAATTGAGGTTCAGAGAAGCTAAATGCAATTTTAAAAACCTGTATCTCTGGTTGGCGGCAGACATTTAATGACACAGAGGGAAACTAAGTACAAAACCATTCACAAAACTACTAGAGTAATTTTTTACCCTACAACAGAAAATCAATGTCCCAGTGCCCGTATTCAGGAAGCCCATCAAGTGGTATAAAAATATTTTTAAAAGGACATGACTGGATAAGTATATATATCTATACAGATCAAAGGAAATGTTTTCAGCTTTCTACATTTTTTAAAAACTCAAAAACAACGTGACAAGTAGTTCCATCTTTATGAAATTTAAAGACCGTTTGAGCTGAGCAGACCAGCAAGAATACAATCAAGAAAACAAAACCATTCTGTAAATTTCAAACAAGTATAGATAACTGGTTACATGGATCATGGAACAGTTGAGAATCCAGAGAATGGCAAGACTTCCCCAAGAAAAGTAAAAGCAGGGAAATGCCACCATTCTCTGGGCTGGAGGGTCAATAATGGGAGGTGGTATTCTAGTGTCCATTCAATGAGAGCTGGGCCAGGAAGGGGTTTTCTAGCAGAGGCTGGGCCCACAGAGGGAGAGACTGCTCAATGGGACCTAAAATCCCAGAAGGGATTCAGCTGCTACTCATTCCAAAAAACCACACAAGACTTTCTTTCAGGTTAAGGGAAAGTCAGGTTAAATTAGGAAGTGACTCTTCCCCAACCCCACCCCATCTCTCTTCCTGGTTTTTGCTTGCAATGTGATTCATCTTTCTCACCCCAAGAGGCACCTCCGAGAGCAGAGAAGTTTTCCAGCCCACTCTCCAAAGGAAGAAAGCAGTCCAACAATGCTGATCTAAGCCAACTGCCCATATCCTTTGGGGTTCTGTATGAGAAGTGAGCCACCATAAGACAAAGTGACCCAGAAACGTGTACTTCCTGAGCATAATGAATACACTAAGGTTAAAGTTGATGACTAGCTACAGTCAAATCACCTTCCAAGTTCTACTTTGCTTAATTAGTTATTTTCTTTACTCTCTGACATATAGTAGACCCTTAAAGGAATATTTTTAATGTACACAGCCAATTGCCTCCTTCAAGCCAGCAAAAGCATAATCCAGAAAGACAGAAAACAAAGAAGTCAACTCTGCTTTACCAGTGAGATGTTTCTGGAAACCCACCATTTTTTCATCTGTTCCTTGAGAGCTGGGGACAATACCAGAGAGGGTCTCTGGCCTTGAGTTAATCATTTGGGGAGAATCTGTAACAAGGGACCATAGATCCCCTCTTTTAAGGTCATCCTGACATGTGGAGGCCTTCCAGCATTCCAGAACCTGACTCATTCCAGCACATTGCTTTGTTATGGTGTCAGCTGTCAGTGGGCCAGGTGACAAGAGCTGAGCCACCTCTGAGCCAGCCAAGCCTGAGGACACAGAAGCAGATGTTGGATTCTAAATCTGCCCCTCTTACTTCCAATCTACACTCCCACCTGGACACCTAGGCCATCCCCATCCACCTCTCTTCCCTTTATCATTTATTTATTCATTTTTCAACTCATGTAAAACATTTTTTTTAATCACCCACTATGTGCCAGGCACTGGGAGAAGCAGGGGGAACAAAACAAGCAAAAATCCCCATCCTCATGGAGCTTATTTTCTAATCTGGGGTAATATGATTTGTCTAATGAAGATATGATATTATGGAAAATATAATAAAGTAAGGGAAAGTCATGTGTCTTCCAAGGATAGAAGCATTGAAATTGATAAAAAAGAGTCCAAGGAAGACCTTTTTGGTTTTTTTGTTTTTTTTTTTTTAAGATTATTTATTTATTTACTTATTTGACAGAGAGAGATTACAAGTAGGCAGAGAGGCAGGCAGAGAGAGAAAGGAGGAAGCAGGCTCCCTGCTGAGCAGAGAGCCTGACGCGGGACTCGATCCCAGGACTCTGAGATCATGACCTGAGCCGAAGGCAGCGGCCTAACCCACTGAGCCACCCAGGCGCCCCAAGGAAGACCTTTTTGTAAGGGTGATTTTTTTTTGAGCAAAGATCTGAAGTGAGTGTGAGTGCTACAAATATTTTAGGAAAAATCATTCCAGTCAGAGGAAATAGCATGTGCAAAGGTCCTGGGGATTAACTATCCATGATAATATGCTCCAGGAACAGCAAGAAGCCCATTGTAGTTAGAGTGGAGTTAGCACTAGGGCAAAAACAAGGAAACCAGTTGCATTATTCTAAGGGAGAGATAAAGGCAGAGGTAGTAATAGGTGAATTCTGAATATATTCTAGACCTAGCCAATGTGTGAATTTGTGGCCATTTATTCTCTTTACTTGAATCTTTGGGATAAATCTAGGACTTCCATTAATCTAGACTGCAGAAACCTAGAGCTGTGAAAAGTTCAGTTACCAAAGCTTGGATTAATACCTTTTATTGATTTTAAAGAATCTATGAAGTGGAAAGTAAATATAATGAAAAGGAAAGAAGACAAGAGGTTAGGATTGGTTAGTATTGGTCAGGATGAGGAATATCAACATCAATATATTGAGTTCCTAATATGGTGAAGTCCCTATATTATGAAATTTAAATGTGTTGTCTCATATAATCTTTGGAATAACCATATGCAACTAGAAATTTGTATCTCTTTATGAAAGGTTATGACTCAGGAAGACTTAATAACTTAGCCTATGTCTCATGATTAATCCAAGGCCAAGCCAGATTTGAATCTAGCTCCCTTTCTCTAAAATCTGTGATATTTCCTCTACACTACAATTATTCATTCACTCAACAATGTTTATTGGATGCCTGGTGCAACTGTATAAGACACAGAAATGAGCAAGATACAGTGTCAGACCTCAATAAATTTCTAACTGGAAATATGACACTATGTTTAAAAAATTATTGCTGGAAAATACAGTTCTATTTCTTTCATTCATTCTACAAATATTCATTGAGTGCCTATTCAGTGATGGCATAAAAAAGGAATTATTTCCTAAAACTTATATTCTGATGGGAGAATCCAGAAAATAAACAAATAAAAATGTATAACCTCTCTGGTGGTGATGAATACTATGGAGAGAAATAAAGTCAGGCTGTAATGTTACCACTATTCTATACGGGTTGGTCAGGCTGCCTCTGCTACATAACATTTAAGCAAAGACCTAAAGAAAGTGAGTGTCATGTGCAAATATCTTAAGAGAAAGCATTTCAACTGGAGGGATCAGCTAGTACGAAACCCCTGGACGGGACTTAGTGTAGTTATCAGGAAGAGCTAAGAACTGATGTGGCAGGAGTAAAGGAAGTAAGGGAAAGGGTGATGGGAGAGGAGGTCAGAGGGCTGGTGGTGAATAGAGCAGCAGAGAGAACAATATGGACTATTGCCATAATCCAGGAGAGATATGATAGTGACTTTGACAAGGATAGAGAAGTGGCCATGATTAAGAGTAATAAGATTTGGGACATATTTCGAAAGTTGAGAATTTGCTGGCAGATATTATGTGAGTATAAGAGAGAAAGGCATTTGACTTAAACTACTGGAATCATGTAGCTATAGTTTCTGAGATGGGAAAAACTGTGGGGGGGGGGGGACGGGTTTGGAAAGAAATCAAAACATATTAAGTTTGAGATGTTGAATAGGTTTTTGATGCATTAGTCTGGAGTTCAGAGAAAGGAGCAGGCTGAAGGTAGAAATACAGAAATCATCAGTGTGAAAATGGTGTTTAAATCTGTAAGCCTAGACAAAAATCACCTAGGGAGTGAGCCTAGCTGGAAAAGACAAGACATCTGAGCCTGGGGACACCCTAATCTTTAGAAGAGAAAGAGAAGAAGAAGAATCAACAAAGAAAATTGACCACTGCCATCCTCAGACCTACTAAGTCAGAATCTTGGAAGTTTGAGGCCAGAAATCTGGAGAAAGACTCAGAATCCAAATTTATGACATTCATACGTCTCTAAACAGATTTAGTACAATGAAATCTCAACGATACATTATAATAAAACTGTCTAAACCCAACGACAAAGAGAAAATTTTAAAAGCAACAAGAGAAAAAACAATCTTCATATGCAAGAGAACCTCATAGGCTATCAATAGTTTTTTCATCAGAAACTTGCAGGCCAGAAGAGAGTGGAATGATATATGAAAAGGGATGAAAGAAAAGAACTGTCAATCAAGAATGCTTTACCCAGAAAAGTTGTCCTTCCAAAATGAAGCAGAAATAAAGACTTTCCCAAGTGAACAAACCTGGGGGAGTTAATCACCACAAGATCTGCCTCCCAAAAAATGCTGAAAAGAGTTCTTTAAGCTGAAATAAAAGGACACTAATTAGTAACATGATAACACATGAAAATATAAAATACACTGGTATATATATAGTCAAATTCAAAGTCTGATATGATGGTGTATTAATCACTTAAGCTCAATATTGAGGTGAAAAGTCAAAATTATTTTTAAAAAACTATAGCTACAATAATTTATTAATGGATAAAAATATAAAAATAAATTATGATATCAAAAACAAAATGGGTAGGGGACTGAAAGGATAGAGTTTTTGTATGTGATCAAATTATTAACTTAAAATAGACTATTATAGCTATGTGTCATATAAGCCTCTGGTTATCACAAAACAAATACTTACAGTAGATACATGAAGGATAAAGAAAGGGGAAGGGAATCAAAGCATACCATTAAAGAAAATCATTGATTCACAAAGGAATATAGCAAGAGAGGAAGAAAGGAACAATGAACTACAAAAAAGCAAAAAAACAAGATGGCATTAGTATGTCCCTATATATCAATAATTACTTTAAATGTAAATGAATTAAATTCTTCAATCAAAAGGCAAAGAATGATTGAATGGATTTTAAAAAAATCCCACAAGACCCAACTATATGTTGTCTGTAAGAGACTCACTTCAGCTTTAAGAGCACACATACTCAAACTAAAGGGATAAAAAAAAGATATTCCATTCAAATGGAAACATTTGAGAGCAGGAGAAGCTAGGGTTAGCTGTATTTACACTTGACAAAATAGACTTTAGATCAAAAACTATAACAAGAGACAAAGAGAGTAACATAATGACAAAAGGGTCAATTTATCAAGAGGATGCACCCAACATTGGAGCACCTAAAAATGCTAGGCAAATACCAGCAAATCTGAAGGGAGAAACAGGCAACAATACAGTAATAGTAGATGATATTAGTATTCCACCTCCAACAATGGCTAGATCATTCAGACAGAAAATCCATTAGGAAATACTGAACTTGAATTATTCTTTTTTGTTTGTTTGTTTCAAGATTTTGCTTATTTATTTGAGAAAGAGAGAGAGAGAGAATGAGTGGGGGCAGCAGAGGATGCAGTAAAGGGGAGAAGAGAAGCAGGCTCTCCACTGAGTAGAGAGCCCAACGTGGGGCATGATCCCAGAACCTTGGAATCATAACCTAAGCTGAAGGCAGATGCTTAACCTGAGCCACCCAGGTACCACTGAATTATAGTTTCTACCAAATGGATCTAATAAACATACATAGAACATTCCATCCAATAGCAGCAGAATACACATTCTTCTCAAGTGCACACAGAACATTTTCCAGGATAGATCATATAATAGGACACAAAAAAAGCCTTGGAAAATTTTAAAAGACTGAAATCATACCAAGTGTCTTTTCAGGCTCAATGATCTGAAACTAGAAACCAATAACAGGAAGAAAACTGGAAATTTCATAAATGTGTGGGAATTAAACAACACACACCTGAACAACAAATGGGTCAAATAAGAAATGAAAAGGGAAATAAAAAACATCCCGAAACAAACATGGGGTGCCTGGGTGGCTCAGTGAGTTAAAGCCTCTGCCTTCAGCTCAGAGGGATGAGCCCCGTATCGGGGTCTCTGCTCAGTGGGGAGCCTGCTTCCCTTCCTCTCTCTCTGCCTACTTGTGATCTCTGTCTGTCAAATAAATAAATAAAATCTTTTTAAAAAATAAAATAAAAGAGAAGTTTATAGTAATAAACAGGAAAAAAGAAAAATCTCATACAGCCTAATAATTTAGTAAACTACTTTCGGGACACCTGGGTGGCTCAGTGGGTTAAGCCGCTGCCTTCAGCTCGGGTCATGGTCTCAGGGCCCTGGGATCGAGTCCCGCATCAGGCTCCGTGCTCAGCAGGGAACCTGCTTCCCTCTCTCTCTCTCTGCCTGCCTCTCTGTCTACTGTGATCTCTCTCTGTCAAATAAATAAATAAAATCTTTTTTAAAAAAAAAATAAATAAATAAATAAAAAAAAATAGTAAACTACTTTCAAATGCTTGAGTTATTAATTTTAGATAATTTAGTAAAGTACTTATGAAGTAGGAATTATGAATAGACAACCAGGAAAGGGGGAAGAGTCAGGAAAGCATGGCCAATGTTTTGCACTTCTAACCAGATGACTTGATGTTTGCTAAACTCTGGATGACTCTTTTGAGTTCCAAATAGGTATGTCCTAAATTTCCATCTCCTGTGTTGTCTTATATGTATTCCTAGTTTTCAAAAGGAAAAAGTGGAGAGATGTTTTAAACTATGTTTTCTGGGTTTGTTTGTTCATTGTTCCATCACACAAAATGGCCAAAGAACTCCTAGCTTGCTTTTGTGTTTTATTAAACAATGGAGCAGATGACAAAAAAGATTAGGAGCAATTTTCATGCAGGTTAGAGTTATCCAGGAAAGTGCCAGACAACAGCAGACACCCCAGTGGTGTCTGATAGGTGGTACATATCACGGAGTTTGACAAGGCCATGAATCTGATGATGAAATCAACAAAAGGAAACTCAAAATCCAAAGTCCAGCAAAAGCAAAACAGCTCCAAGAGAGTCACTGCAGCTGACTATACATTTCTATTTATATGTATATTGCTTGTCACAGCAACAGCTATACATATACAAGGACTGAAATTCTAAGTGGGTCATAAATATTAACATAAGATGAACTAATCAAAGGAAATAGAGCTAAGGTAGGGCTTCATAAATCTTCAGTGTTTAGGATTGCCAAAAGATAAAATGATCTGAAACTTCCACCTGAGGATTCAAAAGAAAAAAAATAGCTAGATTTGCTGAAAGTCTCGGTAAATGTTTGGAGACTTGAATTCCTACAGAAGTTTGTGTATAACTTGAGATGAAGTTATACAAGAGTTCTTAATCTATGGTCCAGTAGCATGGCACACACCAGGAAGCTTGCTCTAGATGCAGACTCTCAGGCCAACACCAGATCCCTAAACCAGGACCAGCAATTTAATGAAGACCCCAAGTGATTTGTGTGCACATTAATTGAGAAGTTCTAATGTGGGCTTCAGTTGACCTTAAAAGTATCACTGATGAAGTAGCTAAAAGGACAAGAAATGGTGGCTGGCTCACCACCAGGCTGTGATAGAGAAGGCACAGATACTTAAACTCTCAGATTTCAACAAAAAAATCCAGGAAACCTCTCAGATCGTTAGGCAAGTGAAGATTGGTGAAGGAGAAATTCGGAAGGAAGGTATGAGTCCTTAATTAAGAGCAATCCCAGACCAGCTACCAAGTAAAGGAATGGAAATTATAAAGAGTGACAATTCAATTTTGGTAACTGGAATTTCCAGATGCATGGAAAATATGAACTTTAGAGGACTCCACAAACATTAACATTTCTGCAAAATCTTCAGTGGCCATGAATCGCACTTGCTCACACAGCACTGAATTCTGTTTCCTATAGTGAACCTCAGCCCAAGAGGCCTGGACCAAGTGCACCAGGAGCGGAATCCAAGAATGTTGTGTTCTAAGTCAAACCAACACACATGCTCTTGCCATTCTGAAAGTGCTTTTTCAAGAGGCCTCTTCCTTCTATACCACAGTGTTGAGCAAGGGGAGGGGAAAAGTCATATCATTATCCCATATATTCTTTTCATCCAACCATAATTACAGGGGGACTTGCAGCATGTTACACAAACCTGTCATCAAGGTCAAAGCTAAAAAATTTAAGTTACACAATAGTAAGATGGGCCTATGCAGCCTCTCAAGCAAAGCAGTTCAACCTCAAACCAACTTACTTAAGACTCTTCTGCCATCCATGCTAACTGCCAGGAACACTGAAGAATGTGGACATAGATCCATTCTGAGGATTTGCAAAGGAACCAGAAAAAAATAGTCTTTAAGCATTGAATAGTATTGACTTTCTGTTAGGTGTTGTGATAAAGTGCATTTTATGCATTTTTACATTTGATCTTCAAATATACTGCTTTCAAAGATTCTGATTATCTACATTATTTATGTATCATTCTATGATTATTATGTACATTACTACTCTGTTATATCATGATTATTATTATCTATATTATTTCTTTTAAGTATAGAAACAGGATTCAAACTCTGGCCACTGTGCTCCAAAGCTTTATACTTCTCTACTAAAGAACTAGATTTCCTATTATTTTCTGCCCAATCTCCCAACATAAAGTTTTAACAGTGATAGAAATTATGAGACAGCCTCATTTACCATCTGTTTAAAGGGGAATTTCTTGCCTGGACAAGTGCCTCCTTGCAAATGAAGTTACTAGGAATTCTTCTTCTTTGGCGTATTTACTAAGCATGAAAAATCACTGTCACCCAAATGAAAAATTTAGACCATTGATGCTGATTAGGCCTTCACAGGGCCCAGTTTGGACCCTTTGCCTCATTGTGTAACAAAAACGAAGTAGAGCCATCTGCCTTCCCAAAGCCACTTGGCTGGTGGGCTCAGGCTCCAACTGTTCCCAGCATAAGGCAGAGATAGGGAAGCATCAGCTCTGAGTTTGAGGACATTTCTGCACCAAGAGAAGAACCAAGGTAGTCCAGGTAGACACAGCAATCACCACAAGAAGCAGGTATTCAACCCTTAAAGAGAATTCTACCACACAGCTTACTACTTCCTAGGGAAGCAGCTGGGGTAGTCCACCGCCTTCCCTGGAGGTGAGTGATTAGCAACCAGCCCCAGTCCAGGCTTCCAGAAACACTCCAAAGGCCTGTGGCAGATTTATATGTCAGCAGAAAGCCAGCTTGCCACCCAGACGGTATTACTGGAACAGGCTGGAACTTGGCATCTGGCAGGTAAAGCGGCCGAGTGCAACTAGCCAGTCGCTGCAGGTGCTGGCTGCTGCACTGGCTGCTGCTCTGGCACTTTCTGGGAAACGGAGTGCGAGACAATATTACAGGAACCTATTTTCAGCTTAGGGCAGTGATTCCACCAATGTGCCAATATGTCTTGTCACTATGTTGCTTTATAGAGAAGCTGGAGTATGATGAAATTGTGAGCTTATTATAAATATTGAGGCATAACCAGGGAGGGGGGTCTTTCTCATAATAACTTCCAGTCAAAGGAAGTTCATTACTGAGAACACACACACACACACAGAAATATATTTTAGAATCAGCAAGGTCTTCTCTGAGTTTGAAGGAGCCCTCCATACAGGATCACAGAGCGGAGGAGAAAGCATTAGGCTATTATGGAAAGCAAGAGGGGTATCTTCCTACCCCCAATGAAACAGCATGGTAATTGCAGTTTGACACTGAACAAGGTAAGGGAGACATGACAGGAGCACTAAATAGAGCACAGTGTGGGTTTTTGGATTCCCCAGGATGAAGAAACCTCACTGGAAAACTATTATTAAAAAGAACAGAGGGTTTCTAAGCAGAGGTCCTCATATGAAACCAGTGAAAAGGAAAAAAGGACAGAAAAAAAATCTTCCAACTTAGAAAACTAAAAAAAAAAAAAAAAAAAAAAATCAAGGCCAAGTTTCACATAAGAAAATGTCTGCTCATTAAAAAGCTACCTGTTTGTAATGGCTTCCAAGAGGTCAGCTCTTTGGTTAGGAAGGTTTCTGGTCTCCACTGTGCCACCAACGTGTCAGAGAAGCTCAGGTATCGTCTCAAAACCTCTTCAAACCAGATCCTCTGGCAGCCCTGTCAGGATGCCTCTCACTCGTGAGAGCTTTTTCTCTATTGTCACCTAATAAAACTTCTATCTCTTTATTCAATAAACAAGCAAACAAACTGGATTCTGCACTGACTCAGAAAAATAATAATACTTCTAGGCCCAGCCTTGTCCAACGCCTAAAGACAACATGCAAGCCTAAGAGGACAGGAGAAGCTGCCTAGGACTCTCTGGGGCGCATTTAGCTGTCCTTCCCCAGAAAAATAAATATTAGGTAAGTGTTAGGAGACAATGTCATTACATTTGATTCACTAGTATTCGCTGAGCTGTCCATGCTCAGCACTGCACACTAACCAGCTAACCAGCACCAGAAAGGTGCTACAGATAAATTTATCCAGATCACAGATACTTAGTAAGCACTTAGTTAATGTAAAACAGCGTATTAAGGGCCAACAAAGATATCTGTCCCATATCCTCAATACGCTTACCACCCAGTAGAAAATCTCAAGATATATACACACATCACTATGACTCACATTATACTAGGAGATCTATCAAAAGGCATTGGCTAGATGTGTTGACTGCTTACCTATAAAGACATTATTCTTAAAGTCAATTGTGCCAGT
The DNA here is from genome assembly GCF_030435805.1 of Mustela lutreola. Taxonomy (NCBI): domain Eukaryota; kingdom Metazoa; phylum Chordata; class Mammalia; order Carnivora; family Mustelidae; genus Mustela; species Mustela lutreola. The sequence goes on along the minus strand of NC_081296.1, from coordinate 107,726,405 downwards.
TAAAAAAAAAAAAAAAAAGCGTTTTTATGAGTGGTTAGTGGGACGGGTTTGGTAATTATTTCTGTGTGAATCCTATCATTTAGAAACCAAGGATGAAGACTGGATGTAGGAAATGGGTTAGAGGAACTCGAGCTCTAAAAAAAGCCTTCGGATGCTCTTAGCTGGAAATTATCCTCTTTATTCTTGGGCTGGAAGAGGTGCTATGGGTGTGATGAGGTCTCACGAAAATTGCATGACAATGCCCCATACCGTAAATGCTAGGAAATTTCATTATTTTTCCTAGTTCTTTATCTTTTGCCTTTATACTAACGGAACTATATTTCAGTTTTATTCTCAAAAAAGAAAATCGAGGTAAGATAACATTACCAAAGATTTCCAGCTGCTTATGCAAACAGGACCAAGTTTTTTCCTGTAGCAATATATCATTAACTTGCCAACATCTGGGCTGGGAGGTGTGTGATGTTTTGAATCAAACTTCAAAGGTCAAGAGTAAGCAGGGACCTAGAATTACTATTGCATCTAAAATTATTTCACAGCCTTCAAAAGAACATGGAAAAAATGATCACAATTCTCAAAATTATACGCTGTCTTTGGGGAAAACATACATCTGAGTCCTCGGGAGTACATAGGTAATGTAAGCAGGACTGGGCCATTTCCCACATCAGAGTCAGTGCTAAACAGGAGGCATGGAGGGCTGGGTACTGCCTCAGAGAACCCACCTGTTGTCTGAAATTAGCTTGTGGATGTTCATCATTTTCTCCCACAAATAGATGCCGGTACCCAACTTTTCCATTACCTCCTTGTTCCCTAAGCTTGCAGTCTTGAGTCATTATTTACTCTCCCAGTTCTCACATCATTTATTCACTTATTTGACAATTACCTAATGACTATCCATACCATATCAGACCTATTGTAGGTGTTAGTATTATAATGGCCTCTGCCCTCCTAGAGCCAAAGTCCAGCCGGGGATACTAATAAGCAAACAAGCAATTACACTACTCCAGTGTTTCTTTATATTATAAATATTTTCTCCCTGTCTGTGGGATGTCTTATTTTCTTGATAGTATTGCTTGTAACAAAAATGTTTTTAATCTTAATGTAATTTAATTTATCCATATTTTTCTTCATCTTCTTCTTCAGTTCTTTGTGTTCTTTGTGTCATATTTTAAAACTGGGGGTTTTTTCCCCCCTATCAAATTGTCTTGGCACCTTGTCAAGGATCAATTGACTATAAATGGAAGGGCATATTTCTAGACTCTCAATTCCATATGTGTCTATCCTTACACCGGTACCACACTGTCTAAATTACTGTACTTTATAGTAAGTTTTGAAATTATGATTTGTGAGTTCTCTAACTTTGCTCCTCTTTTTCAAGATTGTTTTGGCTATTCTGATTCTCTTGTATTTCCATACAAATTTTAGAATCAGCTTATCGATTTCTTTAAAAAATAAAAAAAAAAAAGACCCATCTGAACTTTTGATAGGATTGCATTGAATCTGGAACCCATTTGAGGAAATACTGTCATACTGACAATATTGAATATTCTAATCTATGATTATCGGATGTCTTTCCATTTATTCCATCTTCTTTAATTTCTTTCAACATGTTTTATAGTTTTCAGTGGACAAACTTTGCACCTTCTTGTTAAATTTATACCAAAGTATTTTCTTCTTTTGATGCTATTATAAATTAAAATATTTTCTTACTCTTATTTTTAGAATGTTTATTGTTAATGTACAGAAATACAATTGGCTTTGTATATTGATCTTACAGCCTGCAATTTTGTGAAACTTCATTATTTCTGCTAGTCTTCTTTTTTCTTTTTAAGTGGATTCCTTAGGATTATCTATATACAAGACCATATTGTCTACAAATAGAAATAGTTTTACCATTCTTGTATCATCTGAATACCTTTTATTACTCTTTCTTGCTTAATTACCCTCCAGTACAATGTTAAATAGAAGTGATGAGAGTGGACATTCTTGTCCTATTCCTGACCTTTTACATCTATATTCACAAGCAGTTTTCTTTTCTTGTGGTATCTTTATCTGGTTTGTTCTGTAATGCTTATCTCATAGAATAAGTTAAGAAGTATTCGTTTCTCTTCTACTTTTTGGAAGGGTTCGTGGGTGATGGGTGTTAATCATTTAAATATTTGCTAGAATTCACCAGTGTAGCCATCTGGTTCTGGACTTTTCTTTGTGGGAAGTTGTTTTATTATTAATTAAATCTCTTTACTTTTAATAAGTTTATTGAAATTTCTATTTCTTCTTGAGGTAGTTTCAGTAATTTGCGTCTTTCAGGGAATTTGTCCATTTCATCTCAATGACCTAATTTGTTGGTATTTTATAATTCATAGTATTCCTTGTAATCCTTGTCATTTTTGTAAGGTGAGTAGTGATTTCTCTCTTTTATTCTTAATTTTAGTAATTTGAATCTTCTCTCTTCTTTTTCTTAGTCCATCTATCTAAATTTTTATTAATTTTGTAGGCCAAGTCTAACTGTTGGCTTCCTTGATTTTTCTACTGTTTTTCCATTCTGTTTTACTTATTTCCATTCAAAACTTTATTTGCTTCCTTTCACTCGCTTTAGGTTTAGTTTACTTTTGTTTTTCCAATTTCTTTTTTTTTTTTAAGATTTTATTTATTTGACGGACAGAGATCACAAGTAGGCAGAGAGGCAGGCAGAGAGAAAGGGAAAAGCAGGCTCCCCGCTAAGCAGAGAGCCCGATGTGGGGCTCAATCCCAGGACCCTGAGACCATGATCCAAGCCAAAGGCAGAGACTTAACCTACTGAGCCACCCAGGCATCCCTTGTTTTTCCAATTTCTTAAGAGAATAGTTAGGTTATTGACTTGAGATCTCCCTCCTCCTCCTCCTCCTCCTCCTCCTCCTCCTCCTCCTCCTTCTTCTTCTTCTTCTTCTTCTTCTTCTTCTTCTTCTTCTTCTTCTTTTTTAAGTAGGCTCCATACCCAGCATGGTGCCTCATGTGGGGCTTAAAATCACAACCCTCAGATCAAGATCCGAGCCAAGATCAAGGGTTGGGTGCTCAACCAAGTGAACCATCCAGACACCCCTCTTCTTTTAACTAGGCATTTACAGGTATAAATTTTCCCTAAGCACTGTGTTAGTTGCATCCTATAAATTTTGCTGTATTATTTCATTTTAATTCATCTCAAATTATTTTCTAATTTCTCTTGAGATTTCTTTTTTAGTTCACTAATAACTTGGGAATATGTTGTTTAATTTCCACAGATTGGTGCATTTTCTAAGTTCCCTTTTATTATTCATTCCTGATAGAATTCCATTTTATTTTTAAGTGAAGCATCCAATCAAAATTACTCTTGTTGCAATTCCATTTGAAATGTAAAAATAAATTAAAGCCTGTAACCAAATAAGCTTGAACAAAGCCATATAAGGAATGGACTCTGAAGGGGGAAAAAATGTAATAAGCATTCTGATTACCTTTTTCTGGTGACTCTAACTCTTCTTATTTATTTTAAAATGAAGAATATATATAAAATATCTTCAAGATTTTCAGAGGAAGCACCTAATATAGAGAACTTGCAAATACTCGTAAGAACAAAGAAATCATAGATTTTCAGATAGCAAAAAGGTGAATTGGGAGTGGACCAAAAAATATGAGTGGTTTCTTCAATCTAGGTTAAAGTGATTTCAAATAACTAGACTTCTACCACTTCCCTTGGCAGATTTATAGAATTTGTATAAGAAATATTTTCCTGACATTCAGGCCGAGTTTTCCTTTTCTCAGTTTCATCATGTTGGGCATAGCTTGCCTCTGTACACCACCCCAAACAATTCCTCTCCTTATTTAGTTTGAGTTTCGGCTCCTCAAGGACCTGCAGAAGGCTATTATATCCCCTTTTTTCATTCTTCATCCAAGCCAAACATATTCAGGCCTCTTAATCTGTCTTCTTAAGCCAGCTATGATACTTTTGAATTTCTGTTCTTTGAATTGAGTCCAGTACATTCACTCTTTCTAATTCATGGGGACCCTGAACCGTATGAGTCATAAGGACTCACCCTTGATGTCACATAACCAACTGTCCACCTCTGTGCCCCTGGCATTTCACTTGAGGTATAAAGCTCAAAATAGTACTTTCAAAAAAAAAAAAAAAAAGATGTTTGCTTTCCATTACCAACCACAGGTGGTTTTCAGTCTCACTGCTTTCCAAGTACTGAACCACCGTCCTGTTGGATGTCTGTCATTCAGATTATTTTTTCCCTCTTTCAGGAGGCAGAAATAAGCAAGTTCTTTCCCTGGCTCTCTCAGCATTCTCAGCAGTTCATCTGGTGTGGTTCAACCATTCACAGCTACAGACCTGCCAAGTTTACAAGTGCACAAGTTCTTTCAGAGTCCTGCTAGTGCACTCTGGCTATTTCTGAAGGCCTGGGGCTAATCTATAGCCTTATCTGCCTCCCAATGACTCGGCAGATTCCCTAACACAGACCGAAGTCTGATCATTTTGTATGCTTAAAAATCTAGCTAAAAGTGTATAATATTCTCTATCTAATTTTTCAAATGACACTCTCTAAAAGGTTCAATGGCTCTTGGGTTCCAATGGTGTTTTAGAACTGGTACACAGTAACTGCTAGTACTTACACAGAGTGTAAGATTCACAGATGCACCCTATCGAGACTGTTGATAGCTAAGCATTTTGCACTGGTTTCTACCTACTGATTTTTGGGGGGTGGTTTTTTTTTTTTTAATTTCTTTTCAATGTAACAGAATTCATTGTTTATGCACCACCCTCAGTGCTCCAAGCAATACGTGCCCTCCATAATAACCACCACCAGGTCTACCTACTGATTTTTATGAGCAAAATACACTAACATCTCACTCATTTGAATTCCACTAATTAAGAATGTAATGTTGCCATGGCTGAAACTTATCTCTACCCCTACGGAGGAAGATGCTCTAAGCAAACAAATACTACATGGGCAAGATTGGTACATTTGGCACGTCAAAAGCAATTCAGTGCTTGAGCACTGTAACACATAAAGTATTAAATATTTTCTCCATGAGTTTACCTTATATATTCACTAGAGCATGTTGGGTAGCATCTCCACTTGAAAGAGAGAGAAAAACTGATTTGAGTTACATATAGAAGAAAGAAGACTCTATTTCTTCCCAAATGGGAATTCAGATTTTTCTTTTCTTCCCACAGCATTGGAAAAAGTATATGTGTCTAATTCATTTAAGTCCCAACCACAGATGCAAAACCAGAACCCCAGAATGGATTCCATCTCCTACCATATTTCTTTACTTTCATTTAACATTTTGCCTTCAGTGGTCACTCCTCCCTCCTATGCTCAAAAATAACCCTGGAGGTGTTACCATCATGCGACTCCTTTCAGTTTGTGTCTTTGTTAGACTGTAAGCTCCTAAGAACAGAAATTGCATTTCAAACAGTATGGCCTCAAAGAGATATAAATTAATGTATAGGCAAGATTTGAATGTCGTAAGCCAAAGAAGTAAATAAAAGAAATTTCAAGTATTCTAGATGTCCCTTTGAAATGAAGGGGACTTTTCACTTTATTTTAAATTTATACGACAGAGACTTTTTATTTGCTGTCCCGACAGGTAGAATTTTACAGAGCAGTGTTTAGGGGAATATGGAATCAGACATTGGCTCAAATAATTAGACCCAGCAAATAAACATTCCCTGGCAAAAAAAAAAAAAAAAAAGAAAGTAGAACTAGTCATAAGACTAGAAACTCAAACCATGGGAGCCCAGGGCAGTGGTATGTTCAGATCAAATAAATCAACAAACCCAGATAAATCATTAACATACTGAAACTATGAGAAACTATGAGGAAACTTTGCTCACTCCCTTCACTTTCTAGATCCAGACACCGAGACCAAGAGAGATGAAGGGACTTGCCCAAGAACATGAAAGTAACACAAAAGCCAAAACTAAAACACACTTTTCCTGTTCTCCAGTCCCATGCTTTTTCTAGCTACATCCCAAGTTCGTTATTTACCCTGCCAGTTGAGTGGATGATCTTCCATATAAACCCAAAGACTTGTCACTGATTCAGATTTTTAGGTTTGAATAGGAAAAACATTTGTTCATATCTAACTCAAAGGAGGCCTCAGTTTTATGCTTTATGTAACAGTATTTAGTTCTTCCTTATGCCAGGTGTCATAGTTAATTACTCTTCAGGATATTCTCTAAGATTTTCACTTTAAAATGGTCATTATGCTACCACAGGGCTAAAAATATGTATAATGACTTAAGTCTCCTGACTAGGATGGTAAGTAGGATAGCAGGCTTTCTATGAAGAAATACCACTCAGTGAGCCAATTTAACTGTTTATGTAAGCTGATGAATACACAAAACTTCTTGGGTACAGGGTTGTTCTGCCATGTCTTGGGGAGCCCAGAGAACCTTCAGGTGAACAGTCACTATTGTTCCTGGCCATAATCTCATTTGGATGCCTGGTATATACCACAGCAAAACAAAAGGCCAGAAGTAGATTCCAGAAGAGAACTGCAGACTCGATACAATTTCTCACATTTCTAATGAGCAAAAGCAGCTTTTTCCTCCCTTTTCTTAAACCCCAAAGTTTCTTACATTTCCTAGAACCTTTCCAAGGTGTGGGTATTCATGTTGGTGTCAGGTGTCAGGAACATATATTAGAAGCCAACACGGTAGGCCCCTGGAAAAATTGTGAGATGCTTTCCCAGACATCAGCACCTCCTCAGCACCTTTCTCCTTTCTCTAGGCTTCTGTTTCCTCCAAAAGTATCCCATGTCCTGGGGATCTTGATAAAAGCTTATGGCAGGAATGGTAAATATATGACTTTGGGCCCCTATTCTTTGCCCGCTGGGCCTATGGCAGACATTGCTAATACAGAATTCCAAGTAATCATTCCTAAGCAAACATAGTACAGAAGATAAAATCTCTTTGCTGTCCCTGGCTTAAGGTTTCATCACAAGTCCCCGCACAAAATGGTCTGAAGAGAAAAATGACCCCAAAGCCTCTAATGACTCAATGCCTTTGGACAGTAAAATACAAAGTAACAAGTTGCAAAGCTGACATTTCTCCCTCAAGTCATACCATCCTAATGAAGAGCAGTCTATGTTTGCCATAATAAATAAGGAAGCTTATAAGAATACTGTACCCTAGGTCTAGAAATCCTTCAATAAATAGACTTAAACCTTGAGGATCTAGGGCTCAACTGCCTCACCATGCATTACTATGGCACAGTGGTTCTCAAAGGTGAGCAGCCATTAGAATCACCAGGATGGCCTGATAAAACAGACAGCTAGGCCCATTTTCAGAGTTTCTGATTCAGTTGGTCGAATATAGGGCCCAAGGATTTGCAGAAATAAGTTCCCAGGTGATGCTGACACTGCTGGTCTAGGAACTATACTTTGAGAACCACTTACTGCTGTAATCCTTTGAACAAGAATTCCATTCTTATCCTTATCCCTAACCCTGGTCACCTGAGATGCTCACCTGTATTCCTGAGGTTATAGAGGACTGAAAAAGCAACTCCATGGTCTTCTCTCTTTTTCTGTTTTCCCTGTCTCTCAGCAGTATTCTGTTTTGATACCTGCTCCTCTCTTCACTGCCTTAATGCTCAATCAACCAGAGTTTTCTCCTAAATTGGATAAATCTTCAGAATCTCATTATACCCCAAGAAATCTAAGATTTGGCCCATAGTTCTCTTCTCTAACTGAATGTCCTTTGTCTCACTTATTTCCATGAATGACTCCAACCACATTAATTTCTATTTAATCTGCATCTTCCAAACACATGTCTTCATTCCTGACTTTTTCCACCTTTATATTCCCAACCCTGGGTAGGGCACCAAATCTCCCATTCAACATGACCCACAAGACAATAGAATCTGCCTTTATAGTCTTGCCTTATCTTACTCTCCCCAAAGAATTATATACTACCAATGGTACTTCCTATAGGTTTTGCTTCCAAACTTGGTTCTGTTCACCTGGTGCCTTCACCTGAAAGGCCCTCATACCTATAGCCCCTTGTTTAAAACCTTTACATCTACCAAGATGCAATTATGTGCTGTCACCTTTATGAAGTCTTCCCTGACTACCTCCACTGGACAAGCTCTCTCCCTTTCCTGAACTCCTCTCTTAAGCCCCTAACCCATTCGGCCTCTTTACTTTCCTATGTCCAAACCCTCACCCTCCTATTCTGGATAAGCCCTTCTGCAAGGCATATGCTGGTTACCACATGGTCTCCTATTTTCCAAAACAATTCTGAATGCAGGTGTCTTATCCAATTATCCATATCAGTATGCTCATATTTGTCACACCATGTGTTTTAATTTTTGGCTCAGAGCATGTTTCTCAAAATAAATATTCTGTGATTTATTCTGGTACATTATCATACTTCTCTTCATATAAGAGCCACCCAGAAATATCACAAACATGCCTTTGATAATGATCTAATGCTTTCCACATTAAAACTAGCTCTTCTGTATCACAAAAACCTTTTACTCCATCCCACTAAAGGTGTTGAAGATTTAATCTGCATATTCAGCCCCAGCTACCCTGAGCCAGTTCTAACTCTCCAGCATGGTGGTCTATCAGCAGGCCGTAGCAGTACACAGAGTTTAGGATTAGCTTTGTTGTTGTCAGCATGGTAGGCTGTGTCCCTGAAGGGAACCACCGGTGCCCACAAGAGTCTGCTGACTGCAGTCTCCGTACCAGGTCTTGCTGAAACTCTATCCAATCTATATGACTCTGCTTTCTTCCCCAGTTCACATTTTATATAACAGTTCTTCCTGCTCTGAACCATATTCTTGATCAGCTGTCTACAGCTGACCTAACCTGAACAAGGCACCTCTCCGCAGGAACCTAGACTCTGTCACTATTCCTCCAGACCTCCAGACAGGCCCTCCTTGACAATAGAATACCATAAGTATTCTACTTCTCAGAGATCTCTGCTGTTGACCTCACCAAATTAGAGCCTACCTAGTGTTTCTGAGGACTCTTTAGATATGAGTTGGGCAGCCTCAGAGCCATTCTGTTGTGGCTAATGACAGCAGCCCACATGACACTGCCCTAAGAGTCCCAAGGCCTGGATGGCTGACCTGGACTTACATCCCCTAAACCTGAGCCCACTGTTGCTCTTGGATCTCCCTCTGTGTAGGGTTGAGAAAGAACAGACTGCTGCTATTACTGGCTGCCATATATCTTCCCATGGACTACATGAGTTTGAGCCTTAGTTGTCACTAACTCATCCCCTCTAATTCTAGCCTATGATCTCACAAGGAATGACACACTCCACAACAGTGACATGGGGTGAGCTCTCCTTAAGGAGTTCTTCCGCCGCGCAGGTTTAGTCGCAATCCGGTGTAGCTTTTCTGTCCTATACCGAGGTCCACCGGGTCATGGTGCCAGCCTGACTGAGAAGAGGACGCTCCCGGGAGACGAATGAGGAACCACCTCCTCCTGCTGTTCAAGTACAGGGGCCTGGTCCGCAAAGGGAAGAAAAGCAAAAGATGAAAATGGCTAAATTCGTGATCTGCCCGGCCACCACCGCCGACTGCAGTGACATCCTGCGGCTGATCAAGGAACTGGCTAAATACGAATACATGGAAGACCAAGTAATGTTAACTGAAAAGATCTACTAGAGGATGGTTTCGGAGAGCACCCTTTCTACCACTGCCTGGTTGCAGAAGTGCCCAAGGAGCACCAGTCTCCCGAAGGACACAGTGTTGTGGGTTTCTCCATGTACTACTTTACCTATGACCCATGGATAGACAAACTCTTGTATCTTGAGGACTTCTTCGTAATGAGTGATTATAGAGGCTTTGGCATAGGATCAGAAATCCTGAAGAAATCTAAGCCAGGTTGCGATGAAATGTCGCTGCAGCAGCATGCACTTCTTGGTAGCAGAATGGAACGAACCATCTATCAGCTTCTACAAAAGAAGAGGTGCTTCTGATCTGTCCAGCGAGGAGGGGTGGAGACTCTTCAAGATTGACAAGGAGTACTTGCTCAAAATGGCAGCAGAGGAGTGAGGAGTGCTGAGGCAGACAGTGACAGCTTCCATTCTATTTTAGATTAAATTCTCAACGGATCTTGCTTTCTATCCTATTTGTAGTCAAATAATAGAATGAACACCCATTCCAAAGCTTTATTACCAGTGGCGTCGTTGCATATTTGAAATGCGGTCTGATTAAGATGGCAATCTTGTATACGATTTGGAGTCCAATTTCTCCTTGAACATCTTTTGATAAACAAGGTGATATAATCTTCTTGTATATGAAAAAAAAAAAACTTCATTCTTGTGAGTCATTTAAATGTGTACAATGTACACACTGGTACTTAGAGTTTCTGTTTTGAATCTTTTTTTTAATAAACTACCCTTTGATTTAATTGGTAAAAAAAAAAAAAAAAAGAAGAAGAAGAAGAAGAAGTTCCTCCTGCCCAGACTCTTATCCTCTGGACAAGATGATGTAGATCTCTCTAGCACCATATTCTCTTTCCAACTAGCGTTAGAATAATTAAAAAGATTGGTCATGGAAGTGTAGGAAATCTTCTTGGGGGGGGGGGGGGGCTCAGAGCCTGAGACTTTTTGCCCTGAAACTTTTATCCATACCCTAGGGACCAGATATTGAATCCCACATAGAGAAGCACCACTGTCTAGGATTGGGCCAGATATCTGAACAGTTGTATGGTGGCTGATTTTGGTCTGTAGCTCAGAGTTCTCATGTTTATCGACTGGATTTATATGATTTTCTGATCTCCCTCAGAGGCAACTTCAATAGCTCCTTAATACAATGGATCTCCTAATGCAAGTTTAGCACACATAGGAAACAAAGCCATACTTACCCTATAATCACCAGCTGTGATAAATTCAACACGTTGCAGCCATTCATTAATTGATTGTTAATTTAACTGTTTGTTAACTGTCTTAAAAATAAGAATAAAATTTCAAGACCATCTTACTAGAATATACTGTTTTTGTATCTAACAAATTTTTTTCCATGCCATTGACAATGAAAATAAGCCCTCTGCTCACCCAACACTGCTAACAGAGAAATTTTACATGGAGAACATTAACTGTCAACCTCTTCAACTTACTTGTATTTTTGATCTATCATCTTATTTCTCCTTGATTTAATTTAATATAACTCAACAAACACTGATTTGAGAGCTATTGCATAACAGAGGCTGCTTCAGATGCTTCAGATGGTGTCATAATAAAAAATAGCAGAGTATTTGAATATTTACAAGACACTTTTCCCATACCTCATCTTATTTAATGACACACATCTAATTACCATATAGATCAGATCAGTGAAAAGCTGGTACTCTTTCTTCTTACCTCCTTATAACCAGTAAGCTATTCTAGATCTCTCTCAAGTCAGCTCTCTACTAAAAGAAAAAAAGAAAGAAAGAAAGAAAGAAAAGGAAATAAGAAAACTCGGTGTCCTAGGGAATTCTGATAACCAGGTTATATAACCAAATTACCTAAGTGCTCCATTGTCCCAATATAGACCCCTAAGACCACTACCCCACCTCACCACCTCCAAAAAAGCAAATTAACTTATTAAAATTTCCCCTAAATAAAAATGTCTTAAACCATGACTGTCACTAAATTTGAGGGCTAGCTTTGATACTGGCATCAGACTAAATAGAGTGGAATTCTGTTAAGACACGATTTGAACTATTCATCATGAACAACCCATAAAAACAACTTTTCAGATTGAACTTTTCTACCCCTGTCACTTCCATTAAGTCATCCATGACTTCCGGTCGTCCCACATACTTTGTACTGAAACACACTTAATCTGAAAATGTAAATAGTACGACTTGGGTAATTTTTCACTTAAGTGGTAATTTTTTTGTTAAGTGCTATCTAAATTAGCAACCAAGTTAAATCCACAGAGTGTAAATAGTTTTGTTTACAAAAAAAAAGAAAAATGTCTACATCATTCTTCTACAATGCATCTGAATACTAGCTGGGCTATAAATAGAAGATGCAAGAATGACTAATTCTGTTTTGATTCCATCTCTTCGATGACAAAGGAAATCCCTCTGTACGAACATTAAGCTAAATCATAACAGCTGGACTTGAGGAATTTTATCTAGAACATCTACATCAAACAAATAGGACTGCCAACCTTGGAGATGGACAAATAACTCCCAAAGGGACCCAGTTTTATAGCTATCAATTCAGGGTACTTGTAAGTTACAAGAAAGATTTAAATACAGCCTTGTTTTGCTAATAAAATGCAAAAGAAATTTATCCCCAATTACTCGATCTTGGAAAAATCTTTCTACCTTTTGTAACTGAAAAAGCGTATGCATCATTTGTAGCTACAGTCTTTCTTTTAGAAACTTAGTTATATCTTCAGAAATTTGTCAGCTAAATTAAGCCCCTGGCCGTATAGTGAAAAGTGTGTTGGCACCGCACTAGGCAGGGAATGAATGAAAGACTGGATTGAATTTTCCATGGAAGCCGACAATTAAAATTGTTTTCTTTGGTATATCCCCTTCTGTCAGTTGTTTTTGAGCTCTCCAAGAGAAGAAAAAAGTTAAGAAGCCTGATTCAGTCATTTCCAAATCTCACTTCCAGTTTCCATCTTATTAAAGACATGACTTAACTTTAATGTGTGTAACATAAACAGAATCATAAAAGGGAAAGAATGAGAACAGTCTGGAAGAGATGGTGTCCAAGGCAGGAAAATGCCACCGCTGATGTGCTCTTTTTATTGTTGTTGTACTTTTGTATTGTTTACTGGAGAAAGAGACATTCTCTGTCCCTCTGCTGCTGATTCCTCACCCTCCATTACAATCGTTGGGAATTCCGATTTCACAAAGTTATTACAATACAGCCACAAATAATCCATCTTGTCAAGTCCATCTTCGGGACTGAAGATAAAGTTGGAGCTGAGTCGCTACACACATCTGGAGAAGGTTCGTTACTTGTAATGGTGAGCCGCTCTGTTAATGCACCCATGAGAAAGGGGCTGACAGGCTGCATATTTCTGCAAACTGTTCCCAGAAAGAACCAATTTCCTGACTTCCATGTGGTGTCAATAATGGAGGCATGAGATGGAGCAGTGCTTATGAAATATTGAATCTGCTTACAGGACCAGCTAGAAGCAAATTCAGACCACCTGTGAGAGAGAGCCTTGGTCGTGGGTACTCATACTTTGGCATCCACGTGGCACATGTGAATGATATGCTCTAATCTATGTATTTGGACTTATTTGCCACAAAACTTCCTGACAGTAGTAGTACCAGAGAGAGAAAAAAAGAGAGAGAGAGATGCAGTAAAACACATTTCTGCGCATTTAGAATTGAAACAGTTCAAATCACTGACATTATTAAATTTACTATCATAAGCAGCCAAAGTTCATCTTATTCATCAGGAAAAAAGTGACTGATGTTTCATGGCATTAGTATTAGATCATTTTAGTTCTTGCCAATAAAAACAAAGCATTAGTGTTTCAATGTTTTAATATCATGATTTAATTCTCTCAATGATATTAGGACCAAGAAGCTCAACCAATGTGAAGACCCCATCAAAATTCTTGAGTCAAAACTATGGTTCTAAAATGAGTTCACCATCCTGACCTCCCATTTCACAGCATATATTTTATGCTTGTGACTTTCCAAATATGGGTTCTTAACATTGCAAATGTAAAGTTTTATATCACGAACTTGTGTTTCAAGGGTTTGCCTAAGTAAATAGAAAAACATCTGGGCTCTTTTTACTGGCAAAAGCAAAAGATATTTGACCTAAGATCAGATTCTGAGACTTGAACATTAACTTGGTCTTTCCACAGAACGTCTCTAATTTTTCCACAACTCTCTGCTGAGAGGGTTCAGCCCAGTGCTCTTAGGGAAAAGATGGGACTAAGTGCATGTCCCAGTAAGACATATGTCCTAGTTGGCTTCTCTTACCCCAAAATTTTACCCACAGCCCTAACCCATTCTTGTCTAGACAAGGGGATACAATTCCATGGTAGGAACAAATCTTCAAGATCTCAACTAGCCTGTGGACATTGAACTCAAGATCCCTTTATGGGATGCCTGGGTGGCTCAGTTGGTTGGACGACTGCCTTCGGCTCAGGTCATGATCCTGAAGTCCCGGGATCGAGTCCCGCATCGGACTCCCAGCTCCATGGGGAGTCTGCTTCTCTCTCTGACCTTCTCCTCGTTCATGCTCTCTCTCACTGTCTCTCTCTCAAGTAAATAAATAAAATCTTTAAAAAAAAATTAAAAAAAAAAAAAAGATCCCTTTAGAAAGGAGAATGTGCAGGAGACTGCTTCAGTTGTGAGCCTATCAGAGGTTTTGGTCTGTCCTGCCAGCAATTCAAAGGCACTATCTGTAGCTCTAGTCTGAGATTTCCTTGACTTCAAACAAAGCCCCCCGCCCCACCTCCCAGGACTCCAAAGACTGGAGCTACAATAGTCTACAGAACGGCATCCTGGGCTCACCTCCCTTTCTGACTTGACACTGCCCTCCAAAACAGAGCAGGTCCCATGAATGGTGCCAGAGTGGAGACTATCTAGAATCAGAACCAGTGGTATGACCACCTGTGCCCCACACTTCCAGGCAGAATGACCCCCATGGAGTTCCATGTCAGCAGCACCCATTGGACACACAACTCCAATGAAAGAATGCCCCCGGAAGTTGTGCAACATGGCCACCCTTGGACTGGCAGCCTAGTTTAACTCTTCTTGAAATTTTAATTAAAATTCAAGAATAACAAACCAAATCCCAACCAGCTTTTGGCTAAATCTTCTGTTTAAATGAAGTTTTTTTTTTCTTTTTTCTTTTTTAATTGAAAAGTTAAACTTCTTTGTTGGATATAAATAAGTGTGTTTCTTCAAAACATCCTGGCAAAAATAGTTATTGCCCAAGGATAAGAACCAGAGCCTGTTTCAACGGTCATCCTCTTGACAAGTTCAAAGTTTCTTAGAATTTTTGAATTTTAGAACCAGAAGATTGTATGTTAATAGGGCCATACAAAGACTTGTACATGGATGTGCATGTTACATCATTAATAATAGCCCAAAAGTGCAAACAGTCCAAATGTTTACCAACTGGTGAATGGAAAGACAACCTGTGGTATGCCCATACAATGGACTATTCATTCACTAATGAAAAGAAACAAAAGTACTGATCTATACTACAAAATGAAAGAACTTCCAAAACATACTCAATTAAAGAAGTCAGACACAAAAGACTACATACTATACAACTTTATTTATATAGAATGTTCAGAGAAGATAAATTTCTAGAAACAGAGAGTAGATTTATGGTTGCCTGGGGTTGAGTAGGGACAGAGTATAATACATTTGGGCACATCTTTTTGAAGTGATGAAAATGTTTCAAATTTGGATGGTGGTGATGCTTGCCCAGCTCTGTAAATTTTCTTTAAAAATCACTGAATTGTACACTTCAAAGGAAAGATTATATTTTTTAAAAATCATGGCTAATATATATTAAGAATTTTTTTTACAGATTTTATTTATTTATTTATTTATTTATTTGACAGAGAGAGATCATAAGTAGGCAGAGAGGCAGGCAGAGAGAGGGAGAGGAGGAAGAAGGCACCCTGCCGAGCAGAGAGCCTGATGTGGGACTCGATCCCAGGACCCTGAGATCATGACCCAAGCCAAAGGCAGAGGCTTAACCCACTGAGCCACCCCGGTACCCCTATATTGAGAATTTAATCTGTATTCAAGAGCTCTAATAAAATATTTATAGACATTCTCTTGTTTAATTCTTATTTAATTAAGACATTCTCTTATTTAATCTTCACAACAATCCTTTGATGGTACTCTTATTAGTCCCATTTTACAGATGAGAAAAATTGAGGCTTGGAATGAAAAACCATTCTTTCAGAGTCACACAACTAGTAAATGGTAGAATGAAGACAATAGTCCAAATGATCTGACTCAAAATTTAACTACCTTGCCTGAGCTACCCAGAAGATGTTCTTCAGCATACCGATTTGCCCTGAATTCATTGGAGGGATGGCAAAATATGGATTCTCCTTGCTCCTTAGTCTAATTAGGCAAGACCTAGAGCAAAAAGAACCCTGGGCCAGTTTCTTCAGGCTACAAGAGCCTCAGAAGTTTGTCCTAAGTGCCATGGAAATGGGTTTATTCTGTATCTGTGCCATGACTCAAAGTCCCAGCCCTGTTCATAATCATGTCGTCCTATATTGTAGCTGTTCACATTCCCTGCAAAGAGATCACACTGGAGGGCCTGGACTTAGCCTCTAGGTAAGTACTCTTTCTCCTGTGCATGGTGCCTTCTCTGTCATGATAGACTATTTGACTAGATGATATAACAAAAATTGCCCTTAAAAACAAAATAATTTGAGATGAAGAAAATTCACTTTCAAGCACAGAGAGTTATGGAATAGAACTCTGTGAGTCATTCTTTTTTTTTTTTTTTAAGATTTTATTTATTTATTTGACAGATACAGATCTCAAGTAGGCAGAGAGAGAAAGGAGGAAGCAGGCTCCTTGCTGAGCAGAGAGCCCAACGTGGGGCTCCATCCCAGGACCCTGGAATCATGGCGGGAGCCGAAAACAGAGGCTTTAACCCACTGAGCCACTCAGGCGCCCCTCTGTGTGTTGTTCTTAACTTCTCACTGTCTCTCAAACCAAATTTGAGCCTTTCTGTCTTCTTAATATCTTTTAATTTGATTCATTTCTCTCCATCTGTGCCATTGTTACCTGTCACTTCTTACCTGGATTATCCCAGTGATGACATACTATTCTCCGTATAATCAGTCTTGTCTTTGTCCCTGACTCTCTATGCTCTAGCGTAAGTAGTTTTCCTTAAGTATATAGATCATGTCATGTCAGTCCTCTCCTTTAAAAAAAATAAAAATTATTTATTTGAGAGAAAGAGAGCACACATGCACACATGAGTGGGGGTGGGGCACAGAGGGAGAGGGAGAAGCAGGGAAACACATTCCTCCACTAAGCGGGAAGCCCAACTTGAGGCTCAATCCCAGGACCTGGAGATCATGACCTGAGCCAAACCCAGCTGTTTAACCAAACAACCCACCCAGGCGCCCCATCAGTCCCTTCCTTAAAACATTTCAGTGGATTCCTACTGATCAAATTCTTTCATATGGACCCCTTTCACTCTCATACTCTTCCTATAGCCAGAGTCATCTATATTCAGCTCCCCAAACCAGTGTACAGATGGTGGGCCTTTGCACACGCTATTCTCATGACCTTACCTGAAGTTCAGTTTTGTCTGAATAAATAGAAAAAAAAAAAAAACAACTAGATTCAGTTTTCTGGAAAAATAAATATTTTTCTGCTATCAAAGGAAGAGACATTAGCCCCTCTCCCCTCTTCACTTGGCAAACTCCTATTCATCCTTCAGAGAGCTTAGAATATCTTCCTGGATACCTCCTCCCACCGTTCCCAGCTCTAAGCCTTCGTTAGACATTGCACCCTATTGTGGCTCTTACATGGTTCTTCATCATCCATCTCATCTTCTAGTCTGCAGCTTTGGGAAGGCAGATCTGTGGTTTCCTTCTGCTTGGATATATCCCAGTATCTAGTACACAGCACATTGAAGGAACTCAACACATTTTAACTGAATGAAAGAGAGACATAAATAGAATCCATAAGAGCAGAACTTGATTAACTTTTCTCTAGTTTAATACATCTACAATCTATCCATGAGCTTTTGTCCTTCAGCTTCCCTTTTTGTAGGAAAACAATGAGATGCAAAACATTCAGACAACTTGCCTACCAAGCAGTCACCTGGACAGAGCATACTGCCCGGTGGCTCTGGCTCCTTGGAAGGATGAGAGAGGATAACTGTAATTTTTAAATAGTCATTTGACTATTTAATATCTGAACTGGTTTAATATCACTAAAGTATAGCAAAATGGAAAAACTGATCCACCCTGAATACACCTCTATATAAATAATGTGTTTATGCATGGATGGGTAAGGACTGGCAGAGATAACAGAGAAATGAACACAGCTGTTCTGTCACAGTAATGGGATCATAGATGATTTGTCATACTTTTGTTATTTTACCTTTATTGTTATCATATTATCGCATGTGCTAACAAACATACATTTTTAAACATTAAGCAATCAATGTCTATGTATCAACTTAAATATTGGGTCTGATGGCAAGTCAATAAAAATAATAAATAGAACTGATTTTTCTATTTGATTTCCAATATGTGGAACTCCCTAGACTTGTAATGTAAATTTATTTGAAAATGTGCAACAATCATAATACTATAACAATATGTATTGCTCCATTATCCATGCACTGGGCTAAGCTTTATCCCATTGCCTCCATTTTACAAAATAATTTTTTTTAAAGATTTTATTTATTTATTTGACAGAGATTACAAATAGGCAGAGAAGCAGGCAGAGAGAGAGAGGAGGAAGCAGGCTGAGCAGAGAGCCCAATGTGGGGCTCAATCCCAAAACCCTGGGATCATGACCTGAGCCGAAGGAAGAGGCTTTAACCCACTGAGCCACCCAGGCCCTCCTACAAAAGAATTTTTTTTAAAAAACCTTAGTTTAAAGAGGTTAAGTAACTTCCTAATAAGTTGAAAGCTAGATTAGTGCTGGATTTTGCATGAATTTGTCTAGACCATGGTGACCAGTTGTTTAGCCAAACACTAATCTAGATGTTGCTAGAACATCTAGAGGTCTTTTAGATGTGATTAACATAATCAGTGGACTTTAAATAAAGCAGATTACTCCTCCATGATATGGTGGGCCTTGTCTAATCAGTTGAAGGTCTTCAGAGAGAAGACTGAAGTTTCCTGAAGAAGAAATAATTCTGCCTCTTGACTTCAACAGAAATTCTTCCTGTGTTTCTAGCCTTCTGACTCAAGACTGCAACATCAACTCTTACCTGACTCTCCAACCTGCCAGCTTGCCTTACAGATTTCAAACTTGGCAGGCCTCAGTAAGTGCATGATTCAATTCCTTAAAATAAATCTCTTGACAGTTAAAGAGACAGACAGATAAATAGGCAGATATTCAGATAGAGATAGAGGTCCTGTTAGTTTCATTTCTCTGAAAAACCCTAATACAGCTAGTAAGTAGTGTACAGAGCATGAATCCTGACTAGCCACTCCTCATAACTGTTTTAAAAAATAAGATAAATCCCCAAGTTGCATCTAAGGGTTCATCTACAGAGTGGCCTTCTGGCTGGAGGAGGGCAGGCCACCAGTGCTGGCACAGAGAGTTAGGGGCATCACTGGACAGCAAAAAGCCCAGCATGCCTTTCCCTTCACTTTGTAGTTTGACCCTGGTTTGTGATCCCCTCCCAGTGCCCTTCTCTACAAGGACGCAGACTACAGGGTAAGTCTCTGCGTGTCACTTCCCAGAAACACCAGTCATCCACATTTGCCTTCTCTTGCTCTCTCAAAGTTTCTCTTACTCAAAAGCTGTAGGTCTCAAGCACCTCACAAGACAGAAATATTACCTGTGGCTCTCAGCAAACATGGACCATTTAGGGAAAAAAGAGGAACAGAATTCAGTTGCAGCAGGGAAGAAGTAGATTTTTCTCATAAAAAAGATTTTTGAAAATAAAAAGTATTGAGTAAAATCATGGACGTTCCTCCTCTAAAAAAAAGTCTTAAGAACTGGGCTGGGGTTTTTTGGTTTTTTGTTTTTAATGGTTTTCTGGGACATTTTAGGTGTGGTTCACCATAACGCCAACAAAGATGTAGTAGATGCCTTTGCGAGGTTACTTTCAGCCCTCGAACAGAATCAGAGCCTGCACAAGCCTCCGTGGCCCTCTCCTAGCTTCCCTGGGCACCGGCTGGCCCAGGCAGGGAGCACATGCCAGTCTCAGAGCGCCTCCTCCCTTGATTTCTGAGCCGGGCTCACAGTTTGAGAGTCCTGGCGCTTAGCGAGCTTCCTGCTGAGCTGTAAAGTCATTCCAGACAAATCCCTGTGTTTACAGAGATTCCAGAGCAGCAGGGAATATCTCGGAATACCAGTGTGGATGGAGAAATTCGTGTGTCTGCACTAAGTTGCTCTCCACACTTGCTCTCCTCAGCTCCCCCTTCCTTCCACACCCCCTCCTCTGCTTCCTTCTCTCCATCTGCTGTAGTTTCCTCCACACTGAGTCATTCTGGGATGTTACTAGTAAAGTCCTTTAAAAATCAAGTTAAACCAGTGGGAGTGAAGTGGAAAGAAAGCTATTATTTAAGGAATAAATGAGAGAGGGAAAATGAGAAAGGAAAGAGCAAGTGGGACAAAGAAACGAGGTTTGGGGTAGAGCTCTGGTCTAGATCATTCCCTCAGCCTGTTATAAAGACAGACAAAAATGACCTATTGTAATGAACTGGAGCTTCTGTGGATCCTGCCGGCAGCTCAGAGCACATCAGCCCATTCTCCATCCATCCTCCACTTGGACTCAAGCATTTTTAAACCAGAGATAGAAAACTGAATTTAGAGTCAAAAGATGAGCTGGAGACCTGATTTTACTGCTTTGGAGCCACTTAACTTCTCTGGGCTCCAGTTTTTCCAGATTCTTAAAATGGGATATTCTCTAGTAATCCCAGGGCTGACAGAAGGATAAACTGAGACAATGAATGTGAAAAATGCCCTCCAGTTTATACAAATACAAAGCATGTTTAAATTCAATAAACAGCAAGTGTTTTCTATTCATTATTCTTTCTGCAGAAAGAAAATCTTTCGCAGAAAAACTGCCTTCCAGCCAGCATAACTGGGTTATTTTTAAAGCTCATACAAAAGCTCTAAAATGGAAAAGAAAAGCTAAAAATTGCCAGTCAGTAGGGTTTCCAAGACAGCATTGAGCAATCCAAAGTCATTGTTGAAGATCAGCAATCACCAATCTCTTTTAGACTCAGGGTATATGTAATTCAAAAGCAGCAGGTCCTCTTGCTAATACTTTCTAATACCTTTTGTTTAGAAAAACCCAGAGAAAATTTCACTTCACTTACTGTTATTCATATCTCAGCCAGTTCTCCTTAATCATAACTTTTCTTCCTTGGATCCTTAAGTAAGTATATAACCTGTTCTCAGGAAGCTTTAAACATGTCAAGTGAATTCTTATATAACCAGGTAGCCCAGGATGAGTTTACACAATCATGTTTCAGAATCTTGATGAGAAGAAACGGAAAAGAAAGTTGCCAGGGCTGTTGATATCCCACATGTGGTGTTACTTAAAACCAAAAACCTGAACTTGAGGGGAATGTGCTTATGTCAAACTATTATATGTCAGACCACGCCCCTGTGGGTGGAGGTGGGGTTTCCCCTGAAGGGAATGGATGTTCCCACTGTCAATCATCCTAGAGAAGGGTCAATCCTGGGCCAGGAAATGAGAGTTCTAACCAGCAGTCCTAAGAATGAAATTAGGAAAAAACTTGCTTCCTCTCTCCCTACGTCCAGGAGTTGGTTTGATCAGGATTCTGGGGCAGGATGCTGCCTAAAGCTTGTTCCATTGTAGGCATTGAGCTGTCCCGGGCCATGGTAGAGGCAGCCCAAGAGAGTGGCATAAGGTTCTAGGACATAAGGTTTTAATCTCCGAATTAACAGGTTTTGCTGAAGGTGGCCATTTGGACTTCACTGAGCTACATTCCACCCGTGGAATGACTTAGATTAGGGAGAGTTGTGGCCCTGTCCCAGACTCTGAACTGGATGGTGGTGGAGCAGAGTCAGCTAGGCTGCAAGAGGCAGAAGTGTCTGGAGATCCTCAGAGGCGATGGTGGCGGCAATAAGCACCAGCTGGAACCATCTTCCACATCAACCAGCATCCAGGTTGACCCAAGATTCACCTGGCACCCTTGTTAAATAGGTTTGGATTATGTCTAGGGTGGCATACAAGACTGAGTTTCTAGCAAGCTCCTTCCCAGGTGCTACCGATGCTTCTAGTCCTCCAGAAATAACAAAGGTCTAGCCTTTGTGTCTTGCAGTACAAGTCCAAGAACATGCCCCATCGGGAAGCCCAAAGGACAACCAGGACTGAAGGTAAGATACCAGTAAGCATGCCCAGGGCCTTTATTCATGTTCACGGACGCGCCCCCACTGGCTAGGGTTCTTACTGATTAGGGAAACATTAACTTGCTGTACTTTGGAGAACAAACACAAGAGTGAAATGTTTGCAACTCCAAGCTGGTGAACGAGAGGCATAAATGACTATACTCACAAATATCTAGCCATTGCAAAAATCAGAAAAGAGCAAAAATAATCATCTTTTAATGCTTAATTGCTAGGTTGTACCAAATCTTGTCTAGGAAAAACACTGTGTTTTCCCTTCCTCTCACACTAATACCACACACACAACACTGCTGATCCTGGATGTGGGGGTCTCCATAGCTCAGCCATGACAACCCCGAGTGCTGGCAGTTAGCACAGACCCCAATGATTAAGGGCTCAGTCCCCAAGGCTGAACCTTTAAAGGTATTTCAGGCAAAAAGATGTAGCAGATACAAAACTCCTGAGGGATGGAAGACTGATACATTCGAGGAAGAGAGAGCAAGGATGGTTGAAGAAGTAGACAGAAGCCAGATCATCCACAGCCTGGAATCTTCTGAGTTGTGCATGATAATGATGGTGGGTTAGACCAGGGCTCAGCAACTTTTTCTATAAAGGATCAAGGGGCAGAATCAGGAATATTTTACAGGAACTAATAGAACAAGAAAGGGAAAAAGTTCCCCAATTCTTTTTATTGATTTGTCATACAGGTCTACTAATGAGAAGAACAGAATTATTTGAGAGAGGATAATGTTCTGCTTAACTGGGGTTCAGATTTTGTGTTTCTAATAAAATTGGTTGAAATGTTCAGGGTAATGCTGATCTAGAATGAGGTTTTATGTATATCGTCTTTGAAAATGTCTTTCACAAAGGTAGATACTGACAAATACTGACATCCGTCCACAAGCACATGATTCTTATTGAGCCTATTAATCACTCCAAAAGCATTTATGGAATTCTATTAGATTCTTCTCTTGATATTTGCCTTTTGGCACGTCGCTATATTGCAGATGGATCACTTCCAACTGAAGTTAGATGGAAGCTCAATTGCACAGTTCAGAGACTTCACAACACAGAAATTCCCTTTGCACTTAACTTTGAGTTTAGAAAACACACGTGCTGCAAGTTTGCGTGGAAATGGAGATCTTGCTTTTTGTTTTAACTTCGGCAGCCTAGAAAGTATATTGGAACTTCCCATTACTTGTGATCCAATGAAATGACTTCTGCATCTAAGTTTCACATATAAGTGGTGTTTTGTATTGTCATGGTAGGATTCATTAACTAAGAAACAGTGCATCTGCCACAAAATTTCCAGCAACATTCAGTGTTCTCTCGTAGTGGTTGAAGAAAATCCTTCTGGTTCACAAAAATTTGAGTTGCAATTTGAAAAATTGCAATAAAGTGATACCACCGCTGAACTGTTGTGTGGTAGGGCAAGTCAGGATATCTAGCTTCTGTTTCTAGCAAAAATTCACAGAACCAACGTCAAGGGTTCTGTGTCCCCTGAAGCACTCCAACATTTTAGTCATCAGGTTGAGAAAGGGAAGGCAGTGAAAGAGACAGGAGAGCGGCCACCTCCGGAGGAGGAAAACCAGAAGGGGAGTGTTAACGGTAAGTTAAAAGTTGCAGAAAGGTCAAGTGGGCTGATGAAATGTATCTGCTGGTTTGGAGGTCATTAGTAACAATCTTGAAAGTGCAGCTTCCATCTCTTGATAGGAAAGAAGCCAAATGAAAGTGAATGAAACAGGGAGTGGAAAATAGGGACAGGAGAAATCTTAGTTGAGCTGTTTTTCCGTGAAGGGGCAGAGAAATGGAGCCATGGAGAAAGGAGGTCGTCATGGTGGCAAGGAAGACTTCTTTTTGTCTGTGTTTGGTTTTGTTTGATTTTTAATCTCCATTCTTTAACAAGAAATCACAAAGCCTCCTAACATACCAGAAGACTTAAATGTGAAAATGACCGCAGTAGGGCTCAATGACCAAGCATCCATGAATCGTGAAGTAGTCCACATAAGTGGCTTTGCCAGACAACTAATTTATCCTATTAAGCATCAGATCTTTTAAAATTTTGTATGCATTTTTGTGTAAATCTTACTAAAAGGTACTGACCAATTCTCTACTTACTGGATTAGATTATGGACAGCAATTACATCCTGAGCTACATAGTAAAATGATGTCCTTTCACAGACTGCCAAAGTAGGTATGAATATTTGCTACTACACAGATGATCCCAGATGACTAGAGATTTTTATTTTGCTTCTCCCTCACTTGAAGATTATCAGATGTTCCTCATACTCACAGACGTGATAGGACAACCCTGCCCTGCTGATCTCAGTGTGGCCTGTTTAACAGAATTATAGGCAGGGGTTTTTTAAATATTAGTACCCGAGATTCTGATCTAATTGGTGTGGAGTAGGGTCTGGGCATCAGAGGCTAAGTCCTACAGGTGAGTCTCATGTACAGCCAGAGTCGAAAACCAAGGATATGGCCCAAAGTCTTCCTTTTAAGATGAAGAAACAGCTATCTACAGGAGTTTAATGAAATGGGAACATTTAATTTCCAATGGTCAATGTACTGTGATTTTCAAAGATCCCCCTCATCCCCAGTT
The DNA here is from genome assembly GCF_030435805.1 of Mustela lutreola. Classification (NCBI taxonomy): domain Eukaryota; kingdom Metazoa; phylum Chordata; class Mammalia; order Carnivora; family Mustelidae; genus Mustela; species Mustela lutreola. The sequence continues at coordinate 107,701,813 of NC_081296.1, read as the reverse complement.
TTTGTACAGGCTGGAATATTATTCACTGGAACATTTGTTGGGTTCTTAGTATGTGCTAGAATCTGGTCAAGGCATCTCAGAGACAAAGGTGAATAAGACAAGGTTTCGTGGTGAACAGTTCAGAGTTTGTTGGGTTAAAACTACAAACATAAAGTCACAGTTAAATATGTGATAATAATCATTTATACAATGGAGCACAGGCTAGCAAGTGGCTAAAGAATGTCTAAAATAAAAGAAAATTAGTTCTGGGTAAAAGCCTGAATAAAAAGGATGAGCTTTAGTGGGAACACATAATTCCTGGAGAAACCACAGCATAATAGGCAGTAATCAGTCTGTTCCATTGCATACTAACCAATCCTGAACTAGACTTGCCTAAATCAACTGATCCCTTTCTGTTGTGAAATGTTGAGGGTTTAGCTTTTTATAAATCCTGCCTTTGCCTTTGTTCAAGGAGACAGCCTTTCCACAGGCTATTCTGCCTTATAAGTACCAGGGCTTTAAATGATTAAATGATTTAATGATTTAATTTATTAAATTAAATGATTGCCTCTGACTTATTTTTTTTTCTTAGCATCTTTTAAAAATTTTTTTAACTGTGATAAAATATATGTAACATAAAACTTTCTATTTTAACTATTTTTAAGTGTATAATTCAATGGCATTAATTATATTCACAATGTTGTACAACCATGACCCACTAAGCATTTCCAAATTTTATATCAAATGAGAATATTTAATTTTTTTTATTATATACATCTCAGGTATACAGCTTTATAATTCGTCATCTGTATACACTACAAAGTGATTCCCACCACAAATCTAGTTGCCTTTCACTACCAAACAATTGACCCCCTTCACCCATTTCACTCAACCTGCTGGTAATCCCTAATCTATTCTCTGTGTCTATGAGTTTGTTTTTGTCCTATTTTGTTCGTTTTTTGTGTGTTTACATTCCTCATATGCGTGAAATCATTGGTATCTGCCTTTCTCTGACAGTTCACTTAGCATAATACCCTTAAGGTCCATTGTGTTACCACAAATGTCAAAATTCCATTATTTTTTATGCCTGAGTAGTGTTCCATTGTATAAATATATCACATCTTCTTTATTCGTCCATGGATCAGTAAACACTTAGGTTGTTTCCATATCTTGACTCTTGCAAGTAATGCTACAGTAAACATAGTGGTTCACATCTTTTTGAAGCAGTGTTTTCATATTCTTCAAATAAATACACCAAAGTGGAAAAGCTGGATTATACGGTAGTTCTACTTTCAGTTCTTTAAGGAATCACCATATGTGGTTGCAACCAATTTACCAAGTATATGAGGGTTCCCCTTTCTCCATGTTCCCTCCAAACTTGCTGGGGTTTTTGTCTTTTTGATAACAGTCATTCTCACAGGTATGAGGTGATATCTCATTTATGGTTTTGATTTGCATTTCCCTGGTAGTGATATTCAGCATCTTCTCATGCACCTGTTGGCAATCTGTAGGTCTTCTTTGGGAAAATATCTCTTCAGATCTTCTGCCCATTTTTTGATGGGATTGTTTAACATGTTGCCCATGTTTTGATTGGATTTTTGTTGTTGTTGGATTGTAGGCATTTTTTATATTTTGTGGACATCAATCTTTTATCAGACATATGGTTCGAAAATATCTTCTTCAATTCAGTAGGTTGCCTCTTTGTTTTGTCGATGGTTTCCTTTGTTGTGCAGAGGATTTTTAGTTTGCTGTAGTCCCATTTGTTTATTTTTGTTTTTGTTTCCACTGCCTTTGGATTCAGATCCACGAAGACTTCACCAAGACTGATGTCAAGAAGTTTACAGCCAATGTTTTCTTCTAGGAATTTTATGGTTTCAGGTCTTACATTCAAGTCCCTGATCCATTTTTAGTTAATTTATGTGTATAGTGTGAGATAGTGATCTAGTTTCATTCCTTTGCATGTGGCTATTCAATTTTCCCAACTTCATTTATTAAAGAGACTGTCCTTTCTCCATTGTATGTTCTTGGTGGCTTTGTCATAGATTAATTATGCATATATGTGTGGGTTTATTTCTGGGCTCTCTATTCTGTTCTACTGATCTCTATCTCTATTTCTATACCAATACCATACAATTTTTATCCCTTTGATTTTATAGTGTAGTTTGAAATCGGGGAGCATGATATCTCTGACTTTGTTCCTTATTGTCAAGATTGCTTTGGCTGTCAGGGTCTTTTGTGATCTGATACAAATTTTATAAATATTTATTCTAGGTCATATGTCATTAGAATTGTGATAGGTATTGCATAGAATCTATAGATTTCTTTGGATAGCATGGACATTTTAACAATATTAATTTTTCCAGTCCATGAGCATAGGATATCTTTCCATATATTTGAGTCATCTTTTATTTCTTTAGTAATGTCTTATAGTTTTCAGTATATAGGTATTTTACCTCCTTGGTTAAGTTTATTCCTAGGTATTTTATTCTTTTTGGTGAAATTGTAATGAGATTGTTTTCTTAATTTCTCTTTTTGATATTTCAGACGAGATCGGGCGCGTTCAATATTAGTATATAGAAATACCACAGATTTCTGTATACTAATTTTTGTATTTTACAACTTTACTGAATTCATTCATTCTAACAATTTTTTAGTGGTTTCTTTAGAGTTTTCTATATCCTGTCATCTTCAAATAGTGACAGTTTTCCTTCCTCTCTGATTTGGATGCTTTTGTTTTTTCTTTTTCTTTCTTAATTACCTTGGCTAGGACTTCGAGTATTATGTTGAATAAAAGTGGTGAGAGTAGACATCCTAACCTTGTTCCTATTCTTAGAGGAAGGATTTCAGCTTTTTGCCATTGAGCGTGATGTTAGCTGTGGACTTGTCATATATGACCCTTATTATGTTAAGTTATAGTTTTTCTACACCCACTTTCTTGAACACTTTTATCATAAATGGATGTCATCTGAATTATTCTTTGACCCATCTATTTTATATGCTTACATGTTTCTCATTTCAAGGTCTTCTTTAGTGTTCTATACACTTATGGTCACTACATAAATAACTTCCAGATAGGACAACTACACCTATAGAAAGAGCACATAACTTAAAATTTATAGCACTTCTAATGCCAGAAATGTTTTAAGTGCTTTGCATGTATGTATTATTTATTAATCAATTCTGTGAAGTATGTGTTATTAATATCCTCCCCATTTTACAGAGATGAAAACTGAGACAAGCAAGGTCAGGCAACTTTCTCAAAGTTCATAATTGGTAAAAGGAGACAGGCTTTGAATTCAAGCATCTGACTTCATGCTTTACCATATGTCTGTGCTGCTTCTGTACTATACATTGGACAAGAAATGTACAGATCCTATTAGAAAAGAATAACAAAACTTAATTAAAGATATAAGAGAAGATTGATTACATTGAAAACTATACTATATTCCTGGAAGGAATACTCAGTACTCAATGCCAATTTTTTTTCCTCTTCCCCTCTACCACATTAATTTATAAATTGAATGAAATTACAATTAAGATTTCAGAGTTCTTTAGAACCAAGCAAAAACTATTCCTGGAAATATAAGTCAACATAAGAAAAATACTCAAAAAATAATAAAAGATAATCTGCTCTACTAGATAATAAACTCTGTTATAATTAAGAAAGAATGGTAGCAGCAGAAGAATATCAGCTATATTTACAGGAATAAGACACCCAGAAATAGGGGTGCCTAGGTGGCTCAATGAGTTAAAACCTCTGCCTTCAGCTCAGGTCATGATCTCAGGGTCCTGGGATCGAAACCCTCATCAGGCCCTCTGCTCAGTGGGGAGTCAGCTTCCCCCTCTCTCTCTCCATCTGACTTTTCCCTGCTTATGCATGCATGTGTGCTCTCTCTCAAATAAATAATTTTTAAAAAAATAATTCAAAAATTATAAAAGGAATTCTAGATAAACTTTTATTATTTTTTTCTAGATATACTTTTAAATGTTAAAAAAAAAAAAAAAAGGAAGCTCTAACAAGGCTAGAAAAGAATATAAAGGCATTTGGAGGGAGGTTTTTTGGTTTACTTACTTTTGGAATCACGGGTTGGAGAAGACTTTTCAAATCATAATCCAAAGGTGATTATTTGGTAGAGTTGGAGCTGTAGATATGAATAGACAGATTTTCTCAAATAAAATTTTACCAGATGCATAATTAACAGATAAAATCAACTATTTTGATTGACAACAAATGGAACCTAGAGCCCTCCCTGACTACAATGCTGGAAGCATCTGCATAGATCTGCTTTCTATGCAGAACCCAGGGGCAGAACAGAATCATCTTAAGACATTTCATTAGAGTGCACATTCTTGAGTCTCACATCATACCTACCAAAGTGGAATCACTGGAGCCTGGACTCCAGACTCTGCATCTTAACAAACCCTCACTATCCATGCTTACTAAAGTTCAATAATTACAACACAACCTTGAGTTCTGGTGAGCACCATTTGAAAAAGAGAATAGCAATCTAGAATCAAAGGATTAATCATAGTTCCCCAAGTAAGAAGGTACTTAAACTCCTTCAAAGTCCTCTCAGAACCTCCCCAGGGAGAAGAGAACCCAGAGACTAGGAAACAGATGGCTTAGGCAGAGAAGTTAAACACAAGTTGGAGAGCACTCATGTGGAGAATGACTAGCCAAAAGGACAATAATGTGATATTTATTTTTTTCTTTTAAATATTATTTATTTATTTATTTGACAGAGAGAGACAGTAAGAGAGGCAACACAATCAGGGGGAGAGAGAAGCAGCTTCCTGCTGAGCAGGGAGCTCAGTGCAGGGCTTGATCCCAGGACCCTAGGATCATGACTTGAGCCAAAGGCAGATGCTTAACAACTGAGCCACCTAGACACCCCAATAATGTATATTTAACACCTGTATTCTAGAAGCTGAGGATAAACTGAAACAGAAAATCTGGTAATAAGCAATAAAAACTGCCTGAGGTAACCAAAATATGGGAAACACTAAATCAAGTGGTAGAAGAGCTGATTTAAACTTAAGTCAGTTAAAAAGGGAAAAAAAGCCACCCTCCTTTTGCTTAATCACCTTATCTCTTTTCCAGATTTGCCTCAAATGGATTGTTCTGCATGCTTCATTTATTTTTTAGTATTTGTTTTCATAATTTCAAAAATAGTATCTCTTCATTATAAAAATTCAATGACATTCAAATATTTCAATACAAAGTAGAAGTCCCCCATAATGCCCTCAGAGAACCACCATGAAGTTTGTGTACTTTTCTGATTGTTTTTCTATATATAATGTATTTTATTATACTTATTACAGTTTCATAAAAATGGGAACATACTACAAATATTTTATAATTTGCTTTTTAACTTAATATTTTGTGGACATCTTTCCATGTCAATACATAGAAATTATACCTTGAAGTGAATCAGAATATGCCACCCCAAAATATGCCATTTTAAAATAAGGATTATTTTGAGTTAAGGCAATTGAGGGATAGCAGACCCAGGATGACCTCGGTGCCCTCCCCTTATCAGCCTAAAAGCAGGTCTTAAATTTCCCTTTGTAAATGTGACATGGGGTGCCTGTGTGGCTCAGTGAGTTGAGTGTCCACTCTTGATTTTGGTTCAGGTTACGATCTCAGTGTCATGGGATCAAGCCCCATGGCAGAATCTGCACTCAGTGTGGAGTCTGCTTGAGATTCTCTCTCTCCCCCTCTCCTTCTACCCCTTTCTCTCTCTCTCTCTCTCTCAAATTAATTATTTAATTAAATGTTTAAAAAGGTGACATAAATTTCCCCTGTGAAGGGGAATTTCTCTCTCCCATACCAAAAGAAGGAGAATAACCCTATCAACAGAGATGGGAACTGGCACTGAGATGAGTCTGCATAAACAAATCTTACTAAACAACCCTGCTCTACCATTAGTTCTCCCCCATATCTACCTTCCCATAATTTACTTCCCCAAAAGGAGCACAAACCCCTTCTCCTTTGTCTAGTCATTTCTTCACAAAGCATTGTTCTTTGTTAAAATTGTACACGAACCTCTTAAGTCTAACTGCCTCTTCCAGATTTCACTTCTTTTCTGTGGAGACCTTGTGCATATAAAATTAAAAATAATCTCTGTGTATCTTTTCTACTGTTAAATCTGTCTTTTATCAGTTTAATTGCAGTCTTCAGGTATTGAAGTTAAGAGTGTAGATGAAAAGACTTTTTTCCTACCCTACAACTTTATTCATTTAAATGGTCTGAATTTTGCAACTTCAAATTAACAAGGTGAGGTTGATTTATGTTTGCTCAGTTTTTTTGTGACCCATATTCAGGGGATATCTGGTGGGATGTGGTGTGGAGTTATCTTTTGGCAGGTGATCACTGATCCAAGGGCAATTAATCCACAAGGAGTTAATAAGACTTAGACTGGCACACAAAGTTAAGCCCATTTCTTTCTCGAGATTTTTGAACTTATTCAAATACTGTAAGATTGAGACTGTTAGCAAGAGGAGATGAAGCTAAATGTTCTTGAGTAACAGAGAGCCTATGAAATCCAGAAAGATCACGAAAAAGCCTAAGAAAAATGTAGCTGGATGAAGTTAAGAAAGAAGACACACCCAAAGGCTTAAAGGTGACACAGTACCTGGGCTTCCATCTACCTCTGGCCCTAATGGCTGTGAAGAGGATCAGAATATGTCATCCCAAAATGTGTCACTCTGGGATTAGGATTATTTTGAGCTGAACATAGTTGAGAAAGAAAACACACACACACCTTTTGTTCTCCCTCTCTTTGTCTAAAATCAAGTGTAAATTTCCCCTTGTGAATGGTCCCACATTCTCCTCTCTCATAGCAGGAAGAGCAGAATTCTTAATCACCCCAGAGCCTCTAGACTCTTTTTTTCAGCCCAGAGACAGCACTTAGAGGGATCTACATGAGACCCCTCACTAAACAACCCCCATCTCCCATTAGTTTCCCTCATATATATACTTTCCCATAGTTTGCCACCCCAGAGGTGCTAAATGTCTTTTTCTTTCTCTTACCATTTTCAACACTTTTATTGTTCATTATTAAAATGGTATAGACCCCCAGGTCTAACCAGCTCTTCGAATTACTCATCACTGAATTTCTTCTACATGGATGCATGCTGCATGTGTTAATAAACTGTTTCCTTTCTCCTGTTAATGTATCATTTGTCAGTTTAATTTGTTACTGAATCTAAGAGGGTAGAAGAAAAAGGGGCTTTTTTCTTCTTTATAGCTGTAGGCTGAGGCATCCTTGGCCTCAGCCCAGTGAAATAGTAGAGGAGCCCTGACACGAATTCTGTGAGGAGCACCAAGAACAGAGACACAGGGCAAATGAGCAGCGCAGCAGAAATCCTGCTTCATCAGCGTCATTCCACCCCGTCCCTGTCCCCGTCCCCATCTCGTTTGTTGAGCTCAACCAGAGGCATAGATAAAGTTCTGTGTAAGGGTAGGATGCTTATTACTTCCCAGTCTGGATTTACATAGCTCTTTGGAATATTTGGACACAACTATTTAATCAATACGTAGTGAGACTTCTCCTCTAAGTTAAAGTCAGTAGAGTTATTACAGGCTATTTAAAAGTCCTAGCCAAACGTCACTTACCTATAAATATTTAACAAAAGTACCCAGTGAATCTTTCGCCAAAATAAGGTTACATAACATAACTACAACGTCTGTCTACACTCTCATCTCCTTATTTTAGTACAGCTGACTCTCACTGAGGAATTCTAGACTTCAAATGCCATTTAAAAATATATCTGTTAAAAGTAAATTGTAAGTCTACCTAGCTTTTTCTTTACCTCTTGTTTACTCACAAATCTGCTAGTCTTTATATCCTTATGGCCCTGGAACATAGGTCTGCCTTCTGAGTTCTCATAAGGGGCTGTTAGCTTTTAAATTTAAAAAAAAAAAGAAGAAGAAGAAAATTCATAACATGTAGTATACCAAGAGCCCCAGAAATTTTATTTATTCAAGAGACACTTGCTGAGTTTCTACTCTATGTTTCCTATATAGGGCAAGATGACATACCAGGGTTTCTTCTTTCTTTCTTTCTTTCTTTCTTTCTTTCTTTCTTTCTAACATGGGGCTTGAACTCACCATCCTGAGATCAACACATGAACTATGATCAAGAGTCAGATACTTAACCTACTGGGCCACCCAGGTGCCCCAACACCATCAGTATTATACTCTATCCTAAGTATTCAAACACAAACCCAAAACATACTCTATTCCAAGAGCATATTATAATCTCTGTAAAAGAGAGACCTTGCCACCCCAGAGGTGCTAAATGTCTTTTTCTTTCTCTTACCATTTTCAACACTTTTATTGTTCATTATTAAAATGGTATAGACCCCCAGGCCTAACCACCTCTTCGAATTACTCATCACTGAATTTCTTCTACATGGATGCATGCTGCATGTGTTAATAAACTCTTTCCTTTCTCCTGTTAATGTATCATTTGTCAGTTTAATTTGTTACTGAGTATGTGTATTCTTGAAACAATTCTCTAGGGGATTCTGATCTACTTATCCTCAGTCTCAACCCCACTCTCTATTACAGGTATGAACTACTATGTAGACAATAAAGAGTGAATCATAAACTTACATGGCTGATCTTGAAAATGGAAATTAAAAATGTGATTGTGAAACTCATTACCAAAAACAAGGCATCTTTTTATGGGTTTATCATCATTTTATTATGCTAAGGATGTATATAACTTACATATTGGTTTGCCTGCTGTAAAAGAGAGTTCCGAAACGTAGTTAACTTAAACAAGAGAAAAGTTTCTCACATAACAGTCCTGAAAAGTGACCTGTACATTATATGGTAATACAACAGTCATCAGGGACTGTTTAAGTCTTTTATCTTGCTACTTTGACACACTCAACGTCAACATCAGCTTTTTATGATGACTGTTCCCACCTCCACCATTATATGGGCAGTCCAGTCAGTGGAAAGGGAAAAATAGAAGGGGGAAGACATGGTTTTTTCCATAAGTGACCAACCCAGAAGTTGTACACGTCAGAACAGCTTACCTCCTGGGGCGCCTGGGGTGCTCAGTAGGTTAGGGCCTCTGCCTTCGGCTCAGGTCATGATCTCAGGGTCCTTGGATCGAGCCCCACATTGGGCTCTCTGCTCGGCAGGGAGCCTGCTTCCCCCTCTCTGCCTCCTTGTGATCTCTGTCTGTCAAATAAATAAATAAAATCTTAAAAAAAAAAAGAACAACTTACCTCCCATTGACCAGAATATGGCCATATTACCAAATCTAACTAACATATAGGCAACCTATATCCCAAGAACATATGTATTATGTGACAATAGGAGAAGGGACATTGGATACAATTAGCAATTTTCAGCAAACATTACTAATAGAAGTTGATAAGTGAAATGAAATCTGCCTCAGTTTTAACAACTAGGAAAAAGGTACAATATTTGGGCTGGTTCTGATGATTAATTGGTTTTGATATTGGCTGTCTTGGTTTGAGTACCCTGACTCTGAGATAGAGATTTGTGTGCAAAGGGTGTATTGGAAAGTGATTCTCATCACCTGTGAGAGGTCTTAGTCTTTTTGAGCTGCTATGACAAAATACCATAGACTGTGTCTTATAAACAGCAGACCTCCTTCTCGTAGTTCTGAAGGCTGGGAAGTCTAAGACCGAGGTGCTGGTAGATTCAGTGTCTGGAGAGGGCCCACTTCCTCCTTCATAGACAGCTGCTATCTGCTGTGTCATCACATGATGGAGAGACAAGAGAGCTCTGGGCAGGGGAGTCTCTTTTATATGAGCACTATTCCCATTTATAAGAGTTCTACCCTCATAACCTAAGTTCCTCCTAAAGCCCCCCCCCCCCTAATACCATCACTTTGGGCTTTAAGTTTCAACATATGAATTTAGGGAGATGGGGGTTCAAATAGTCTATAGCATGAGAAAACCAGAAGGACTGGGCAGACACATGAAACCATGATGCAGTCATAGCGGGGACCTCAACCAATCCCATGAAGAGCCCTGGAGCCTTTCTGAATTGGGATAGCTTTTTTGAATTGGCCCTAAATCAAAGCATGAAGCAAGGGGCCAGAACTATGTACCCTACCAATGAGCTGTTGTAGGTTGCAGGCTGCTTCTGGGAACGGGCTTTATTTGGGGTAAAGTGGCTCTCGTAGGACAGCATTTCTCAACCTGATCACTATTGACATTCTGGGTTAGTTGGTTCTTTATTGTAGGACCCTACCCTGTGCATTGAAGGATATGTAACAGCATCTCTGGCCTCAACCCACTAGATGCCAGTAGCACCCCTCCCTTCAATCATGAAAAAAAACAAAAATGTCTGTAGACATTACCAAGTGGGTCCAAGATTGCTTCCAGTAGGAGCCACTGCCTTAGGCCAAGGGCAATTCTTATAGGTGGACTCAGCTGCCATCAGCAGCCACTACTCTCAGCAGTTAGGGAAATGGGGTGTCAGTCCTTAGAGGGGGATCTGGTTGATGTATCAGAGGTTCCAATACAGTGAAAGCAGGGTCACACAACTGGGGACAATGCCAGAGCTCCTGCCCCCAGCCCAGTGCACTCTCATCAGGAAGCTTATTTATATTTTATGTACATACTTGAAAAACCGGAGTAACTGATCTCATCAAATATGACAATGAGCTTGGGAAGGAAATTGAAGAAAGGACTTAGACACTGAGCTGCTGTTAAACTCAACAGCCAATGGGAAACTCAAAGAAGCACTTGGACCTGCATTTCCAGAAATAGATGTGGAACAGACACAGACCCAGGAGAAGACCTGTTGGGATTCAGCCACTTCCCATGGTGAAGCTCCAGTGCAGACTCCTCACCATGCTGTTCCTCTAGTCCCTTTCTGCCAGTAGCCTACCCTTTCCCCTACCTTTCAGACAAAACCTTGTACCTCTATCTCCCCCTTTCTTCCACTCTGCCTCTCACAAAAGGCATTTTCCGGCCTTTGACCTACTCTTTTTTGCCTGTGGTATCTAAGACCCCCGGAGCACCATGTTCCCTGGATGCTTACCATCTAGAACCAAATGGTTCCAGGGTACCCATGCAATGAGAGACAACATGGAGTACCTGGCTGGCTCAGTTGGTAGAGCATGTGACTCCTGATCTCAGGGTCATGAGTTGGAGCCCTATGTTGGATGTGGAGCACACATTTAAAAAAAAAGGGAGAGACCACATAATTGGGAGGAGGAGGTGGGGGACACAGAGTCTCAATCTTTCCTTTCTTCTCCTTGAGAAGCAGCTGGTTTCTAACTACCAGCAGGAATGGAATGAAGCTAGCCTAATACAACCACCTGCCCCGCCTCAAAAACAAAAAATAAAAGAAACAAACAAAAAACAAACAAACAAACAAACAAAACCTGTGGTGAAATCAGATAGCTATAGCAGGATTTCTTTTTTAATTCTGAGCAGAAAAACATTAATGTGAGAAGCAAAAATTAAAAACAGGTTGTTGTGAAACTTTTCCTGAGAGCCACCTGTTGACTTTTTTCCAAGAATGAGGGAGGGGTGATAATAATGACACTTTTAATGAGCTATGCCACCCAAAGATCCTGCTGCTTCTCAGGAACTCTGAAGCCAAATTTTGCACCTTAGACTTTGTCCTCTCTCTTCAAAATCTTATTGCTGACTGTTTCCCTCAAATCACTATTGCTGAGCTAAACTCAGTGTTAACAGGCACTGGTGAAAATATGACTGGACAATTCACAACAAACAAGAGGACTATGTTGCTCTTCTTTATTTAGAACCTCTGTCCTTCAGTCATTTTCTTTAATAGCTGCAGCTAAATTCTACCAAGCATTTAGTGTGAATCATTTCGAAGTCCATGCCTTTGAATGCATTATCTTGTCAATCCACATAAGGCCAATTCCTTATTCCCTGTTGCATTGGACTGAATGTTTGCATCTCCCAAAATTCATATGTTGACATCTTAATCCCCAAGGTGATGGTTATTAAGAGGTGGGGCCTTGGGGAGTTAATTAGGTCATGAGGGTAGAGGGTAGAATTAGTGTCCTAATAGAAGGGACACAAAGAGCTCTCTCCTCCTTTTGCCATGTGAGGATACAGTGAGAAGTCAGCAGTCTGCAACTCTGAAGACTATTTTCACCAGTACCTAATCACACTGGTACCCTGACTTTAGACTTTCAGCCTCCGGAACTCAGAAATAAATTTCATTTTTTTATAAGCCTCTGAGTCTATGGTACTTTGTCATAGAAGCCCAAACTGACTCAGACACCCATTTTAGAGATGAGAAAATTAAGGCATAGAATCCAAGGTCATTTCCCAGAGCATAATGGTCATGGGAGTTGAACACAGGAAGAGTGACTCCAGGGCCTTCCTAACCACTGTGTGGTCCAGCCCACTTTGGCTCCTCTCCTCATGGCTACACTTTGTGTCATGCCAAGGAGAATGGAGGTGGACGGGATGTGGGGGTTCAGATATAAAAACTGGCTTCAACTTCCCAGTGAGGGTCAGACACAAGGCTAACCACACAGATGCTTCCTTGCCAGTCAAATCTTGCCAAACACCAAGCAATTATGTGCAACAGACTCAGAAGGCAACAAGCCCAGTGAGATAATCTACAAAATTTGCTTTTGAAAGGGCTGGAGTGGGAGCAGAGGGGGTTTGTTCTCCATGAATATCCCACAGAGTGATCCAGCACCATGGGAATTTTCCCAATTTGAATGATTCTTTTTGAAATAGGAATGTAAAACTACCTTCAATATGCTCTTTTGCCAGGCCAAAATTACTTCCTTTCTATAAACACTCTAAAAATATTGACTGTCTGCTCCATAACCAAGTTAGTGTTTGCTTTAATTTATGGTATTTCAAGTTGAAAGAGTATTGAAGTCAGAGTCAGAAAATCTGACTTTGACAAATCCTGGCACTTTGAACCTGAGCTACTCATTTAAACTCGCTGGGCCCTAGCAGCTTCATCCACATGTGGCAATGTTGCCAGGCACAAAATGGAAGGCCACATGGCCCAGTGATGAAGAGCACAGGCTTAACAGTCGTCTTAGTTACATTCCTGACTTTGCCACTTACTATGGTGTGACTTTTTTAAATTTTCAATTGAAGTACAGTCAACATACAATATTATGATACTTTCAGGTGTACAACATAGTGATTCAACATGTTTATACATTATAAAATGCTCACCATAAATTAATAAAATCTTTAAAATGCTCACCATGATAAGCACGGTTACCACCCATCACCACATAAAGTTATTGCCATAGTAGGGACTACCTTCCCTGTGTTGTACTTCTCATCCCCATGACTTATTTATTTTACCCCTGGAAGTTTGTACCTCTTCGCCCCCTTCACGTGGTCTGCCTATCCCCCACACTCCTCCCCTCTGGCAACCAACCACCAATGTGTTCTCTGTATTTATGAATCTGTTACTCAGTTCTTTATTTATTTTATTTTTTAGATTCCACATGTAAGTGAAACGATTTGTCTTTCTCTGACTTATTTCACTTAGCGTAATACTCTCCAGGTCCACCCATATTGTCATTATGGTAAGATTTCATTCTTTTTTATGTCTTATTAATATTCCATTGTGTATATATACTCTATCTTTATCTATTCATCTACAGGTGGACACCTGTGTTGCTTTCATATCTTGTAAATACAGTTGACCCTGGAACATGGGAGTTAAGGGCACTGACTCCCTACACAGTTGAAAATCCTCGTTTAACTTCTGACTCCTCAAAAATGTAACTACTAATAGTTAACTGTTGACTGGAAGGCTTACTGATAACACAAACAGATGACTAACACCTGTTTTTTATATTCTATATATTATATACTATAGTCTTATAATAAAGTAAGCTAAAAAAAAGAAAATGTTATTTCAAAAATCATAAGGAAGAGAAAATACATTTATACTACTGTACTGTATCACAAAAGATCCACATATAAGAGGACCTGCACACTTTGAACTTGTGTTCTCCAAGGGTCATCTGTAATGTTGCAATAAAAATAGAAGTGCAAATATTTCTTTAAATCAGTGTGTTCATTTTCTTTAGATAAATACCTGGAAATGCAATTGCTCGATGACATGGTAGTTCTTTTTTAATTTTGTGAAGACCCTCCATATTGTTTTCCACAGTGGCTGTACCAATTTTCATTCCCACCAAGAGAACACAAGGGTTTCCTTTTCTCCATATCCTTTCCAACACTTATTTCTTGTCTTTTTGATACTAGCCATTCTGACTGGAGTGAAGTAATACCTCATTGTGGCTTGCTTTAATTTGCATTTCCCTGATGATTAGTGATGTTGAGCATCTTTGCATGTGTCTATTGGCCATCTGTATGTCTTCTTTGGAAAAATGCCTACTTGAGTCCTTTGCCCATTTTTTACATAGGATTGTTTGGGTTTTTTGGTGTTGATTATGTAAGTTCCTTATATATTTTTGATATTAATCCCTCATCAGATATATCACTTGTAAATATCTTCTCCAACTCAGTAGGCTGAATTTTCATTTTGTCAATAGTTTACTAAACTGTATGAAAGGTTTGTAGTTTGATGTAATCTCAATTGCTTATTTTTACTTTTATTGCTCTTACCGGGAGACGTATCTGAAAAATATTGCTAAGCTCAATGTTTATGAGTTACTGCCTATATTTTCTTTTAAGAATTTTTTGTTTTCAGGTCATACATTTAGGTCTTTAGTCCATTTTGAGTTTGTGTGTATGGTATAAGAAATCAGTGCACTTTCACTGGTTTTCATGTAGCTGTCCAGTTTTCCCAACACCTTCATTGAAGTGACTGTCTTCTCCCCTACTATATACTCTTTGTCACAGAATAATTGACCATGTAAGTCTGGATTTATTTCCATTCCATTGATCTATGTGTCTGTTTTTTTGTGCCAATACAATACTGTTTTTATTTCTATAGCTTTGTGGGATAGTTCAAAACTGAGTTATGTAACCTCCAGCTTTGTTATACTTTCTCAAGATTTCTTTGGCTATTCAGTCTTTTGTGGCTACATATAAATTTTAGAATTATTTGTTCAAATTCTGTGAGGTATGCCACTGGAATTTTTATAGGTATTGTTTCAAATCTATAGATTGCTTTGTGTATATGAACATTTAACAATATTAATTCTCCAATCTATGAGCATGGTATATCTTTCCATTTATTTGTGTCATCTTCTATTTCTTTCATCAGTGCCTTACAGTTTTCAGGATACAGATCTTTTGCTTTTATGGTTAAGTTTATTCCTAGGTATTTTATGTTTACTGAATTCACTTACTAGTTCTAATAGTTCTTGATGGATTCTTTAAGGTTTTCTATATATAGTACCATGTCATCAGCAAATAGTGAGCTTTACTTCTTTCTTACCAATCTAGAAGCCTTTTTTTTTTTTTTTCTTGTCTGATTGCTGTAGCTAAACTTCTGGTATTATGTTGAATAAAAATGATGAGAGTATACATCCTTGTCTTTTTTCCTTATATTAGAGGAAAACCTTGCAGATTTTCACCGTTGGGTATAATGTTAGCTGTGGGTCTTTAGCTATATGGCCATTATTATGTTGAGACATGTTTCTTCTATTCTTACTTTGCTGAGAGTTTTTAATCATAACTGAATAGTGAATTTTGTCGAGTACTTTTTCTTCTTCTATTGAAATGACCGTTTAATTTTATACTTCTTTTTGTTAGTGTGGTGTGTCACATTGATTGATTTGTAGGCATTGAACCATTCTTGCATCACTGGAATGAATCCCACTGATCGTGGGAAATGACCTTCTTAATGTATTTTTTAAATTCAGTTTGTAATATTTTCTTGAGGATTTTTTGCATCTATGTTTATCAGGGATATTAGTCTACAATTTTCCTTTCTTGTAGTGTCATAGTCTGGTTTTGGTATCAGAGTAATTCTGGCCTTATAATTCAAAAGCATTTTGAATGAATTTTAGAATTCAAAAGGATTCCTTCCTCTTCTATTTTTTCTTTTAATAGTTTGAGGAGGATAATTATTAACTCTTCTTAAAATGTTTGGTAGAATTCACCTATAAAGCCATCTGGTCACTAAACTTTCATTTGTTGAGGATTTGTTGTTGTTTTTTTTTTTTAATCATTATTATTATTGCTTATTCAATTTCATTCTTAGTAACTGGTCTGTTTGGATTTTCTATTTCTTCTTGATTCAGTCTTAGAAGATTGTATGTTCTTGGAATTCATCCATTTCTCCTAAGTTGTTCAATTTGTTGGCATATAATTTTTCATGATAGTTTCTTATTTCTGTGGGGTCAGGTACAACTTCTCTTTCATTTCTGATTTTATTTATTTGAGTCTTCTCTCCTTTTTTCTTGATGAGTCTGGTTAGAATTTTGTCAATTTTGTTTATCTTTCAAAAAAAAACCTCTTAATTTCATTGATTTGTTTTTTACTTTATATTTCATTTATTTCCACTTTGATCTTTATTATTTCCTTCCTTCTACTAACTTTGGCTTTGTTTACTTTTCTTTTTCTAGTTCCTTTAGGTATAAGATCAGACTTTTTATTTGAGATTTTTCTTATTTCTTGGGGTAGGCCTGTATTATTGTAAATTTTTCTCTTAGAATTATTTCTGCTCCATCCCAAAGATCTTGAAATACTGTTTCTTTTTTCATTTGTCTCCATGTATTTTTTTAAATTTCCTCTTTGATTTCTTCATTGACTCATTAATTAGTAACATGTGGTTTAGCATCTGTGTTCGTGGGGCTTTTCAGCTTTTTTCTTTTGATTGCTTTCTAGTTTCATACCATTGTGATCAGAAAGGTTGCCTGATATGACTTCAATATTCTTAAATTTATTGAGACTTGTTTTGTGGCCTAACATGAATAATCATCTTGCCAGCTAGAATATTTTTGCTTGTAGGTTTTTTCTTTTCAGCACTTTGAATATATCATATCACTTTCTTCTGGCTTATAAAGTATCTGCTGAAAAATCAGCTGATAACCTCATTGAAGGGATTTCTTTAATACGTAACGATTTCCTTTTCTCTTGCTGCTTTTAAGATTCTTTTTATCTTTAATTTTTGCCATTTTAATTATTATGTGTTTTGGTGTTGACTGCCTTGTATGCATCTTATTTGGGGCTCTTTTTGCTTCCTGAACCTGAACATCTGTTTTTTCCCCATGTAGGAAAATTTTTGTTTTTTCAAGTATGTTTTCTGCCCCTTTCTTTCCCTTCTGAGGTCCCTATAAGATGAGTATTAGTACACTTGATGTTGTCACAACCATCCCTTAACCTTTCCTCGTGTTTTTATTCCTTTTTTCTTTTTGCTGTTCAGTTTAGTTGCTTTCCACTATCCTGTCTTCCAATCCATTCTCTCACATCCTCTAATCTGCTGTTGATTCTCTGTAGTGTATTTTTCACTTCAGTTATTAAATTCTTTAGCCCTACCTGGCTTTTTTTTTTTTCCTATCTCTGTTGAAGTTCTCACTAAGTTCATCTTCTCTTCTCAAATCCATTGAATATCTTTATGATCATTACTCTTGATTATTTTGATTTGCCTATCTCTATTTTGTTTAGCTCTTTAGGGGGAATGTCTTGTTCCTTCATTCGGCATGAATTCCCCTGTCTTGTCATTTTGTCTGTGTCTTTGTCTCTATGTATGAAGTAGGTAGGTCAGCTTTCCTGGTCTTGAAAGCAGTGGCCTTATGTTGAAGGTGTCCTGGGATGCTCAGTAATGCAGTCATACCTGGTTGCCAGAAACAGGCATTCCAGCAGTATCCCCTGTGAGGAGACTCCAGGTCTGACTGAAGCTGCTCACAGGGTTGGCAGGGCAGAGGACACTTTGGAGCAGTGTCTGAAAGGGCAGACATGTTGGGTGGAGCAAGTCCCCAGTGGAATGTCAAGCAGTGTTAGCAAGATGGAGGATGTCAGAATTGGTTCCCACAAGCACCCATCCAGCTAGACAGAAGGAGGACAAGAAAAATAGTGCCCACCAGGACTTCCATTCCTAGAGAAAACTCCAGCAGATCCCTGCCCCTCTGGCATACATCTTAAAATTAGTAGTAAATCTCTTTTACATATAACCAAGGTGTTTTTCAAACTATTGCAGGATGGAGTGACATAGTGTGCTGGTTCTTAAAGAGTGGAGACTCAGTTTTCTATAGCCCCCATGGATTTAAGCCCTGATGATTTTCAAAGACAGATGTTTTGAAGGTTCATCTTCCCGGTGCAGATCCTCAGCGTCAAGGGTGCTCAGGGTGGGGCTTGATCTCCTCACTCTTCTGAGCCAATCAGCTGAAGATACCTGCACTACAGCAGGTCTGCAGACAGAGACCCATTCTGGAGACATTCAGGCTGAAACACCTTGAGCAGAGGGCAGTGTATGTACCAAGGGATCTTTTAACTAGCACTGAGTATATTTAAGCTTAGTTCTGCACCAAGATACCATCTTGAAGTGGGATGGACAAGGTGAGGGAAATCCTCTTAAGGCACAAAGACTCTACTCTGTTAGAGTTTAGGCTTTGAAAAGCTTTTGAGTTAGCAAGGATTCAGTTGACCAGGGTCTTTTAAAAAGAGATTAAGTTGCCTTTAATAGATAATTTAAAAATCCTCACTCCTCCACTCCTTGGTAGTCCTCCTGCTTGTGGGGTCCTTCCTTGGGAGTTTGGTTCTTAACTGCCTCTACGCCTCCTACCCTTCTCAGTGTGGCCTTCTCTTTAAATCTTTAGCAGTGGAAGATCTGTTCTCCTGGCCTCAGGTAATTTTAAGAGTAAGTTGCATTATATACACTGAGGCATGACCTTGCCAGCCATGGTCTAGAGCATATCCTGTCCCTTCCTCACAGACCTAAACATGGAGACACATAGAAATTCTTGTTCTACTCTCCCTACTATGCAACACTGCTGGGGATTTCATGGTATGTACTATAACTGAAATTTTTACATACCGTCTGTATTTTTCCTTTGAGCTATATAATAGATTCTAACCTTATTCCTTCTGCCTCTTAAGTTTTTCCAGGGAAAAATGTGTTGATTTTTTTTTTTTTTCTTTTATGGTTTAAGGCATGACCACATGGAATAGCCTTTGAGGTACAAATCATTATTTGTCTTATTACCATGGTGTTTATCATTCTCTCATAAACACTGTGAATAACACTGTCTGCTCCAGGGAAATGAAGTTTTGTACCCTCCCTCTTAAAGCCTTCACTATCTTTTTTTTTATCCAGTATAGACTTTATCTTTTTCAAGATGATTTCAACTATTAAAATTAAAGCCTTTAAGGAAAGTTTTAAAAAGAAAAAGTGAGGTCATATGCAGTGAACTGGATTGGTAAGAGGGCTAAGAGTTGCCAAGAAACAAACATGACAAGAAGTTAATAAACCTATTTACCACCTTTTTTTTGTTTTGTTTTGTTTTTGTTTTTACAAGTACAATTTAAGTTCCAGGTGATTCATCTACTAAGCCCTCTTCCAGTAACAGTGACTACTTTATTAAGAGGTTAAACCTACAACATTTTATAGTTAATTCAAAAACAAATTCCTAAGAACTATTCCCATGTGTGTCTGGAGAGAAGTAGCTGGGAGCAATTTCCCCCCTCAATTTTTCTATATATTCCATCAAGAGTGAGACAACCACTTTGACAAAACAGCAGAACTGAGTTTTCTTATAGGGCAATATTCATCTGTCTCATTGCTTTTGCTTATTATTAAGTATTTCCAATGTGGTAGGACTTTCTGCATCACTTATTATAAAATCCCTATTCTCTGCAATTTGGAGAATGATAAGGAAATGTCCACAGAATCTATCGAGATGCTCATGATAAGGATAGCATTCTTTACAAACCACCACAAGATACAGACACAGGCTTGAAGCACCACAACTGGAGGGATAGTTTCAGATTTTGTACATGGAGTTTTCATTGTAGAAGCAACAAAAGTGTAATGAAAATTTTCACCAATATTAGGAAAAGTTCCCTGGTTTGTTAAAGAAATTTACTGGTAATCCTGAGATGTCAAGTTCACTTTAAGAACCATAAAGCAGGGGGCGCCGGGGTGGCTCAGATGGTTTGGCTCAGGTCATGATCCCATTGTCCTGGGATCCAGCCCCGCATCTGGCTCCCTGCTCGGGTGGGGAGTCTGCCTCTCCCTCTCTCTCCCCATTGTCCCCGCTGCTAGTGCTCTCTCACTCTTTCTGTCAGATAAATAAATAAAATCTTAAAAAAAAAAAAAAGAGCCATAAAGCAGCATAATACAAAATACCCACCAGCACCACAGGAATATGCAGGATACTGTTAGAATTATATCAGTTCATTTGGATGTCAAGAACCACACATCAACACAGAGAACTGCAAGAAATTTTCTTAAATTGGAAAAAGATACAGAATCCTTTTTACCACAGGTACCGCAACAATCTGAAAATTGAGGGCTATGTCTGCCAGACATGCATTCCCTCTAAGAATCATTTCTTTGACAATGGATCATCCTCTCCTAAGTAATTTGCTGAATCAACGAAAACTAAGCCAAAAGAATTCCAATTGATGTGCTTAAGGGTGCAGTTTTGGTCCAAAACAACACGGTGTCCATATGGCACTCACTACCTGAGGCAGGGCCTGGGGTATGGGACTGGGCTGTTTAGCAATGTATTGGGGTCCAAATGTATACCTACAACTAAAACATACTTTCCTTCATTTTCCGTTACCAGTCTTAAACTTTTGCAATTTCATTCCTCATTCCTTGGGGATGGAGGTATAATGGTGTTCTCCTATTAGAAAAAGGAGATGACACAGAAAAGATTTTTTAAATTATCTAAGGCAACTTAATCTCTTTTTTTAAAAGACCCTGGTCAACTGAATCCTTGTTAACCCAACAGCTTTTCCAAGCCTAAACTCAACAGAGTAGATTCTTTGTGCCTTAAGAGGATTTCCCTTACTTTGTCCATCCCACTTCAAGATGGTATCTTGGTGCAGAACTAAGCTTAAATATACTCAGTGCTAGTTAAAAGATCCCCTGGTACATACACTGCCTTCTGCTCAAGGTGTTTTAGCCTGAATGTCTCCAGACTGGGTCTCTGTCTGCAGTCCTGCTGCAGTGCAGGTATCTTCAGCTGATGGACTCAGAGCCTGGACTCTCAGCATGGAAATAAGTGGTAACCACTCTTGAGGTATTCATAGTCTTCCTCTCAGCTCTCCCTTGCACTGTGGCTTCCCTGGGGTGTGGCTGCCACTCTCATTCAGTCCCCTCCCAAGAAGTCCAAGTCTGCCTGCTATCCTCATCTACAAAGTCCCGTCATCCTTTGCTTCAGTCATCCAGTTGGCAAAGTCACCATCAAGCACTTTGGTTACTTCCCCTATGCATCATGGTGGGGGTGGGAGAACAAGGGGAGAATATCTGTTATGTGCCACACACAAGCCATAGAGAATAAAGGCTTGGTCTCAGGCCTCCTTATGATGAAGTTCTAGAACCTAGATGAGGTTCAGTGGGCTGAAGTCCGGAGCCGATGACCAAGAAAGAATTCTTGAGACATCTTTGATGCAAAATGGTGGTTTATTAAAGCATGGGGACAGGACCTGTGGGCAGGAAGAGCTGCTGCCCTGGGTTGTGAGGGATGGCAGGTTCTGTACCTTGCCGTTGGGGGAAGGTGAGGTGAAGGGAGGTTTCAATGGAGTTTTCATATGCTAAAGAGGGCCGACAAGGATACAAGAGGCCTTGTGGCTTGATCAGTGTTGTCTTTAAGCCAGCCATTAACATCAAGATAGTTGGGAGATTTTTGGTGGGAGTCACAATCCTGCTATCAAGCTTCTTTGTTAGAAGAGATTTAACTATATTTACATTCCCTTCTACCTCGCCTCCTCCAGTTTTGTTTATGGTGGGGAGGGAGACATTAGGGCTAGAGGAACTGAGAGTTATTTGCCTCTGGAAATTTGTGCTATTGGTAAGTTAACCTCCCTGTTTGTAGATCTCCAGGGCATTCGTAAAGCAAGGGAGACTCCTGTCCTGCAGGACCACGATCTCTGCAAGTTAGCTATTTGTTTATCGTCTATGGCAGTCAGGGGTGCCTGAGGAATGCCACACACACTATGGAGGGGGAGCAGAAAAAGAGGGGGTGCAAAGTGCCAGCCCTTGTTCTGTCTTCAACCAGCCTCCTGCTCCCTCATCACTTATGCCTAAGCATGTCATTCCACC
The DNA here is from genome assembly GCF_030435805.1 of Mustela lutreola. Classification (NCBI taxonomy): domain Eukaryota; kingdom Metazoa; phylum Chordata; class Mammalia; order Carnivora; family Mustelidae; genus Mustela; species Mustela lutreola. The sequence continues at coordinate 107,679,684 of NC_081296.1, read as the reverse complement.
ATTACCGCTCCACTTCATTTGCTCAGGAAGATGCAGGGAAACCCTAAAGTGCAGTCTCTTCTTAAAGTTATGGGGGGTTGGGCCGGCACCTGGGTGGCTCAGTGGGTTAAGCCTCTGCCTTTGGCTTAGGTCATGATCCCAGGTCCTGGGATCGAGCCCTGCATCTGGCTCTCTGCTCAGTGAGGAGCCTGCTTCCCCCTCTTTTCTCTGCTTGCCTCTCTGCCTACTCTAACCTCTTCTCTCTTGTCAAATTAAAAAAAAAAATCTTTAAAAATAAAAAAATAAAAGTCATAAATGAGAAACAGGACACAGGTAACCTCTCTTTCTAGCTGTTCCCTCAATGAGATGATGTTGACAGTTTTTTTCCAACACCCTCCCACCTCACCCCAGCCCCTGCCCAAGGCAGCATCTTGACTCAGTTGTCCATCTTTTTACAATTCATTTCTCCCTACAGAAGAGAGATTTCCACTTTCTTTTCCTGTTTGGCAGGAGCATCCCTCATAGGACACCAACTGCCACCTCTACACTTTTGAGATAGTCCACCAGACTGGGCTCTTAATATTTTAAAAAAGTACATGGAATTTAGAAAATACTACTCTCTTGATAAAGCTGAGGTTTAAAGACTTCTTGTGTTACTCCAAACCTTTTATATCGGAAGTCAAAGGCCAAATAGGAACTTGTTTTTACCTCTTTGCATCCCCATTTTAACAATCTGAATTTTCCCTAAGGCAATGGATAACTTGGACTGAATAAAGAGGAGACTGTAAAAGAAAAGAACTTAAGATATTTCAAAGCCAACATCCTTCCTCTCCTCCCCATCCTCTCTGTTGCTTTCTCATCCTGCCATCTCATTCCATCTTTACTTCTTTCCTTTCCCTTCTATATGCAAAGATTTTAGTATCCAAGGAAGAGGCTATGAGAAGCACTGCAACTTGCCCAGGAGCCTAGAAAGCGAGACAGTATGTTTCTAGGATGCTTCTTGTTACAGTGGGCTGCAAGTGATATTTTCTTGTAAGAGTTGGAGAACAGAAGGGAAGCAAGGCTAGTGTGTAGCACACAAAAGCTTTTTTTTCAGTCATTCATTCAAACACTGAAATAGGGGAGCCTGGGTGGCTCAGTCATCTAAGTGTCTGCCTTCAGCTCAGGTCATGATCCCAGGGTCCTGCTCAGGAGAGAGCCTGCTTCTCCCCTCCCCTCCACTCATGCTGTTTCTCTCAATCTCTCTCTCTCTCTCTCAAATAAATAAATAAAATATTTAAACAAACAAACAAAAAAACCACAAAACCCAAAAAAAACCACTGATGTAAGTGCTGCTGTGAAAGAATTTTACAAATGTTTTTGAAGTCCCTAATCAGTTGACTTTAAGTTCATCAAAAAGGAGATTTTCCTCAGAGGACTTAAATAATTGGTTGGAAGGCTTTCAAAAGATGGCTTAGGATATAATTAACTAAAAGAAGCCAATCTATAAAGGCTATATACTATATGTTTCTGACTATATGTCATTCTGGAAAAGGCAAAACTATGGAGAAAATAAAAGAATCAGTGGTTTCCATGGGTTAGGGATGACAGAGATGAATAGGCAGGGCACACAGAATTTTTAGGGCAGTGAAATTAGTCTATAAAATACTACAAGGTAGGTATGTGTCATAATATATTTATCTAAACCCACAGAATGTATAAGTCTAAGAGTGAAACTCTCATGTAGACTATGGACTTTGGATAATAATGATGCATGAATGTAGGTTCATTGATTGTAATAATTGAACCACTCTAGTGCCTAATGTGAGTAGTGGGAGAGGTTGCATATGTGTGAGGACAGGGATATATGGGAATTCTCTGTACGTTTCACTCAATTTTGCTATGAGCCTAAAAATACTCTAAAAAGTAAAATGTATTGATTTAACAAGCAGAAGAAGAAGACAGAAGAAGAAGGAGGGGGGGGAGGAGGAGTAATATATATAAGGAATATATATAAATTATATATATATCCAATTATCTTCACAGTTAGTAACTAAATGAAAAATGCAGAACTTTTGTGAGCTCTTCAAAGACAAACAAGATATTTTTAGTGTATTACTTTTTTGTTATGTCACAAAACGTGGTAGTGATAGTAAAATGAACTCCAGCCTTATATAAATCAAATGCTGACTCCCCAGATCTAAAAAAAAAAAAAAAAAAAAATGAAGTATGCTGATAATAGTGTGTGTTTGTTTTCTATTGCTGCATAATGAATTACTACAAAAATTATTGGTTTAAAACAACACCCATCTATTGACTCACAGTTTCTGTGAGTCAGTGGTCTGGGCATAATGTAACTGATTTCTCTACTCAGCATTTTATAAAGCTGAATTCAAGGTGTGACTGGGTCTGCATTCTCATTTTGAACTCAAAATCCTTTTCCAATATCATCCAGGTTGTTGGTATAAAGTCCCCCACTTTCTTGCCAGCTACTGGTTAGGAGTTACTCTTTCCTAAAACCTCCTAGGAGGTCCTTTAGATGCTAACTATGCAGCCCTCCATGGGCAGCCCACTGCCTGCTTCTCGCTTGCCATCAGGAGCAGCTCTCCGATACTTTATCTTCTTCTACAGGTATAGCTGATTAGGTAATACCCACCCAGGATAAACTCTTGGTTAACTCAAAGTCAACTGATTAGAAACCAAGTCATAAGGGTGATATCCCATCATATTCACAGGTCTCTCCCATACTCAAAGGGAGGGCATTATACAAAGGTATGGGTCATGAGGGATAATCTTAGAATCATGATTCCACACAGAATCAGCTACCCCTCCCTGCTTGGACCTGACAGGCTGTGAGTCTCATCACAGTGACTTACTTGAGAGAAGAAATCCAAAGCAGCAGCAGCACTTTTTTGTTTCTCAATCATGACATACCCCAGCATTCAAGTCTTACACTTTTAGTTAATTACCGAATACCCCCCAGTAATTTTAACCTTCTTCCAGGTCATGGAAACAAAAAGGGCTGCCAATAATCACTTTCTAAAAGGACTAAAAGGGGTTTTCTTCCTCCCTATCCTTGCTCGGAGTCCATAAGCAAAGCCTGCTTTGCTCTCTGGTGACCTAGTGAAAAGATGATAAATGAGAGAAATGGATTTAAAAAGTTTTCTGCTGCTGACTACCAGCCCAGTTAGAGGTTTGGGCTCTGGTTAAGGCTGTGGTATAGGACTTACAACTATAAAAATAACACTTGCCTTTAGACTGGATCAAATGATAGAGTTAGCTTTTGTGATGTTCATGCGTCTGGAGTCTTGAGTCAGGGCATCATCACAGGTTGACTTCCTGATTCTTCGATCTTCTAAGACCCTGACCACTGCTTTTGGGATACTCAGGCCCCCTTCTAACTGACTAGGCTTAGACCCAATTAGCAAAAGCCCATGCACATGATTGTTATGCCCTTGCTTCCCTCCTACCTAGCTCTACAGCTTAAGACCAGCTCACAGGAGCAGAAGGAGAGAACTGAAAGGTTGAGAAGACTTTAGGAAGGGTGATGGAAAGATGCAAAACAAGTAACAGTAGAATCTGAACACACTTCAGTCCTCCCAGCCATACCACAATTCTTTGGCAGTTTCAGGCTTTCCCCATCTTACCATCCACTCCCCACATCCTCACCATCATTCACCAAATGAAAGCTAGAGAAGGCTACCCACTGCCACCCAGAAAGCTATTTCAGTTTGTTCTGCTACATAGATCAGACTATTCAAGAGGATAATTGTGTACCTGGCTCTATAAATTGGTCTATAGTTTTGGTGTTTTTAAGGTTTGTGTGTTTGTTTTTTCTCAGAAAGTAATGAAGAAAGAGCAGCTGCTACAAATAACAGAGGAAGAAAAACCAATATATTACTTTGAATAGCTTGGACTTCCCAGTCACTGAGTACTCCTTGAGATAATCTAACCTCGCTAGATCCCAGATATGAAGTCTGCACACTCAAGACTTTTTAAAAAGTCACTTGAATTTTTTCTTTCAAGAATCTGAACCCTCAACACAGTAGCAGAAAGACTTGCAGTATCCTGGGATTAAACAAGCTAAGGAGTCCAAAAGCAAAGACTCTATCTGGCATTAGTTACTATAATGAATACTCCAACACCCAAGGAAATTGACCTTTCTCCTGCAGAAGTCATGGCCTCTCCCTTGCTGGGGTTTGTCTGTAGTGACAGATCCACCGGACAAACTTCCAGTCAGCAGTTTAGGATACAATGTAAAGAAATTTCATGATGAAACACTGAATGTGCTGAATAATTTACAAATGTACAAGTTCAGATATAGTTTATATTCAGTCTAAGCCACAGCCTTTTTCTTTACCATCTTAGTCACCAGTAAAGTAGGATTCTTCCAAGCTGGCTTCTCCAATGTTTGTTTTTGAACTCAGACTTGACCAGGCTACTGTGATCCTGAACCACAATGATGCTATTTGCATTGTTAACAACTGCTATAAGAGATAAAACCTGAAATCTTTGTTCCATGCAATCATGCAGAAACCAGACCAACAAAGGCTCTGTCCTCTCCAATACATGGTTTCCAAGGTCACCCTGGCTACTGACACATGATCAATAGAGGAGTAAAAAGTGAAGGCAGATCACCTACAAGGTATTTATGGATCAGGCATGGAAATGATGTGATGACTTCATCTGGCATTCCATTGGTCAGAATTTGGTCACATGGTCCCACCTGAATGCAAGGGTGGGTGGGAAATGTAGTCCCTGTTCAGGCAACCACTTCCCAGAAACAATTCTCTATGAAAAAGGACATGAATCACTTGTGGACAGCAACCCAGATCTGCTAAAATGAATATAATAGTGGTGGTGGTGGCAGCAGAAGCTACCATTTACTGTGTTCCAGTCCCCTGCTAAGTGCTTACCAAAGACTTTCTTGTGGAGTCCTCAGAATAGCCCAAGGAAATACATTTTATTATCCCACTTTTAAAGATGAGAAAGCTGAGGCTCAGAAAAAAATAAGTTACTTCCCAAAATCACATGACTAGCCAGGGAGAAACAAGGACTAAAATCTCAGAATACCTGAGCATAGTGTCCCTGTTTTTAAGCACCACCCTGTTTTTAAGCAGCCTATTACTTTTGTTCCTCCCTTGAGAAATGACACCTTCAAAACCTAATACTTAGGTTTAAAATCGCTCTTGACCAAATAGGGCCAGATAGCTTTCATGTTGGAGAAGAGACTAGGGTCAAATCAGGGAAAAAAATTAATAATAATGGGGCTGCAAATGTTTTCAGTTTGGCTGGTTTGCTTTTTTATTGTGGGATAATTCAACCAACTGATGTGAAGTACTTTCTGACATAAAGTTAATGGAAGTTTCAGTCTCACTTTTTAGAATGTTTTAAAAAAACAGAAAAAAAGCAATTTCAGATCTTTGGGTTTTTTTGTTACAATAACAAATTTCATTTCTCAGTTTGCTATAGCCTGTGGGTCTTGTGGACATGAGGCCCATTGATCTTCAAAATTGGATATTTTATGAGCTTATCTCTCAGGTGCAGGTCTTAAAATTTGAGGTGTCTGATGTGGAATTCAAACCCTTTGCTCTTCAGGGAGAAGCTCCGGGTTTTGAGCTCCCTCCTGATTATAGGTCACAGTGCTGAGAGTGGGGTTTACGGCAAGATTGTGTCTTGGGCTCTTCAACCAACTTTGATGTGGCTTTTTTTTTTTTTTCTCTCGTTTGCCCAATGTGTAGGAGTTGCTCAGCTAGTTTTTAGGGTTTTTTCAGGAAAAAAAAATTGTTCCATATATAGCTGTAGGCTTGGGGTGTGTTGTGGGGAGAGAGTGAGTTCTGGATTTTCCTACAACACCATCTTGAACAAGAATCTCACAAAAGCCTGGTTCATTCTTCTCCCCTCAGAATTCTAACTCATGTTGTCAGAGAAGTTCTTAAACCCTTACCTGAGAATTTAGAACTCTCTAAGTGACCTTTTGTTTTAAGCTTTTTCTGTGTTCTACAAAATCCCATTTTACTTTGGTTCTCTTTTTCCTCTTCTTGTAATCAAGAAAGTCATTTAACGTATCATGTCACCCTCCCTTTTAGTGAACTAACATCTGAATGGTAAGTGATCTTGATACTAGAAAGTCTCACAGTACGGCTTTTTTCTTCAAGAATCTTCATGAACTTACCCAACTACAAACACAGAATGGAATGTGTGTGTGTGTGTGTGTGTGTGTGTGTGTGTGTGTGTGTATGTGTCCTTTTTTCCCTTGACAACCAAGAGCCTATTTCTCACAAGCCCTACTCAGTTCTCACCTTTTATGGAGAAATCAGAAAACTCTCCCTGGGCCAAAAAAACATTCAGAAACTATTATTTCTCTAGGCCCAAGGCCCCAAATCCCCATTGCCCTTCTAAATAGTCAATAAAACTTATAGGAAGCATTCAGTTAAATGTGGGAAAATTAAATGTGTATATTTACCTCCACTGCCTAGCAAAGGCCACAAAAATTATGGTAAGGAAAGAATAAAGCATATACCTGCAAAAAAGAAAACAGTAAGAGAAATTAGGGTAACTAAATTTTGTAAGCTGAAAAACAAATGAACTAGTGATAACTGACTTAGAGCAAACCTGAGAAAAATAAAACCTCAGCTGGCAGAAGGGAAAAAGCAGAAGCAAACTGATCTGGACGACAGAAGGCTCAAGAACTGGGGATACTTCATACCTCTTAAAGAGTCTGCAGAAGTTTGAAAACCAAAGGATTTTTTGAAAATCTATATAATATATATAATATAGTGTTTCTCTTATTTATTGCTGCATTAAAACTGACCCCAAAACTTAGTGATTTAAAACAACCGTTTTGCTTTGCTCACAGTTTTATAGGTCAGGAATTAAGGAAGGACTTAGCTGGCCAGGTCATCTCTGATCCTCATAGCATTCACTGGGGCAGCCCTAGAAGGATCCATTTCCAAGATGGCTTCATCACTCATATTCTGGCACCTAAGTGATACCTGACCTTGTTCTTTCTTCCCTCCCTCTTTCTTCCTCCTCCTCCCCCTCCTTCTCCTATTCTCTCTCTCTCTCTCTCTCTCTCTCTCTCTCTTTCTCTCTCTCTCTCTCCATCTCCCCCTCCCCTTCTCCCTCTCCACACAAGCTATCTCATTCTCGAGAACCTCTCCCCATGGCTTGGGCTTCCCATAGCAGAGTGGCCTCAGGATAGTTGTACTTGTTAAATGGCTAGTGGCTTTCAAGACACAGGAAGCAGAAGTTGCCAGATTAGTTAAAGACCAAGCCCAGAACTGACCTAGCATCACTTCCATTGGATTCTACCGGTCAAAGTAGTCCAAGGGCCTATGAGATTCAAGGCGGTGGAGAAATAGACTCAACTCTTGATGAGAGATGGCAAAGTCACATTGGAAAAACACCAGTCCAGGGGGGAAAAATCCTACAAAGACTGTCGTTTGGAGGACCCTAATGAAGAAGCCCGTTCCAGTTCAGTAATCTCCTCCCCCATGCACAGATCTACCTACATTCTACTTTTCTTTTTACACTCAGTGTCACATGCTTCAGTATGATCTTATAGCCATGAATATCACATATTTGGGAAAAATCACTAACATCAAAGAGTGGGCTCAAAATAAACAAAAAATGGGGGGAACTTTGAGACCACATACATAATCCATGGAGACAAAACAAATTTTGTGTCCATGTAAGGAAAAAATGATGCCATTTTTTAGAGAGTTCATTTCCGTCAAAGTCAAAAAGTTGTAAGTTTAAAAACCAAAATAAATCTACAAGACATAACAATAACTTCAGAAGTAAGTATTTTCAGCTCTCTTAGCTATTTTTTATAATAGTTACCACCATATGATTATACTAATATTTCTTGATATTTCTATTTTTTATATTTAATGGCCTTCTTATGTAAAAAAGAGAGGATATAGCTCTTTTATGTAAAATTAGTTGTATTATAGGAAACCGTATTGTTGAGAATCTCTACCAAGAAAGATTTATCCACTTAATGTTGTAAGGCATTGGTCTAACACGACTTTGTGATCCAACATAGAACACAGCTGCTGCCAGGGACCCAGAACTGTGCCAAGTAAGTTTCCGTGTGCACCCAAAAATTTACACAGAAATAGACCTTTTGAAAGAGAAAAATAAATAAATAAATAACCAGAAATTCCGCTCCCTTCATTCTGAAGTTTAAAGTAGTTAAATATCTCTCTAGGGGACCAGGGTAGCCCATTACTGAAGCTAGATGGCAGTAAAGGACACCAAGCTTCTTGGAGAGAAAAAAAAACCAAAAAACCAGAAACGAAAAAACCCTCTCTGAGAGTAAAAAGTTTAATCAGATCGAACAAAGACAGGAAAATAATTTTGTGACCAAGAGGGCTAAATAGAGGCTCAGAGCTCAGCCTTGCTCAGTGGATATCTAGCCCGGTGGCAGCACACTTTCATCCTGAACCCTTACCCTTCTCCCTTGGGACAGCAGATGCTCTGGTTCTACTTCCTCAACTTGTCTGTGAGGACTCAAGAACTGAGCATCCATCAAGCACGATGGGCAGCGGATGAAGATTAGTACCAGCTGACACCAGTCCTAAATATGGAGTAAGGGGCAATATGGGAAAAGGGGGTGGGGGGTGAGTGAGGAGGAAAGTATCTCAAAGAAAATCCTGCTGTTTTCCAGGAGCTCAGTAAACACGACCATGCTTTCTTTCCCAGAAATAGTTTTATTTTGGTCCCAAACTCCAGGGACTGGATAAACAGTCCCTCCAAGCATTCTGACTGAGAGCAAAAAACAGAGGAATCATTGATATCTTCGACCATGAAACTCAAGGAGAGAATATGTGAGGAAAAACCCAAGATCAGGATAAAGATTAGAGTTCTTTGTCTTCAAACAGCCGTAAGATTTTACCAATCCTTAACTGAGTGAAGCTGGGAGTGGGTAAATAGGAATACATCTAATGCTATAATTAATTATAGTATACCTATATATATTAATAACTACAACATACATAACTTGCTCGTTATAATTTGATACCTTTTAAATGGAACTTTTCACAACCCCTCTTAAAAGAATCCTTTTGAATGTTGCTACAATGGAAACTCCTGAGATAGGCAGGTTGAACTGACCATCTGGACCATCTTCTTCTTGGTACATGGAAATAACCACATGCCCTTGCAGTCCACCAATTATCCAAATACCAAATATACAGGTGGCCTTAGGAATAGAGCCTTGAATATTGTCCTAAGTATAACCTAGGATGTTTTGTTACAAGCAACAGGAACCAAGACTGGCTAATTTAAGGCCAAAAGAGGTTTGTGTAGGAGGATGTGGCTGGAACTCTTAGAATTGTAGGAACAGATGAAAAACCAGACCTCAGACAGAACAGGCACCTGGAAGCCCCTGCAGGAGCTCATGGTCTCCCCTCCCATGTGCTTCCCACAGATGACTGCAGGGAGACTCGAGATTCCGAAGGGGGAGGGGGAGCGGCACCTGGGTGGCTCAGTTGGTTAAGTGGCTGCCTTTGGGTCCTGGATCTGAACCCCACATCAGGATCCCTGCTCAGTGGGGAGTCTGCTGCTTCTTGGCCCTCTGCCCCTCCCTCTCATGCTCTCTTTCTCTCTCAAATAAATAAATAAAATCTTAAAAAAAAAAAAAATATTCCAGTGGGGATGGGGGGGCAAGAATCTGATTGGGCAGTTGAGCCACATGGCTGAGAGTGGGTAAGGCAGGGATAGCAGAGGGTAGAAGGTTGTTAGCAGAGGAGAAGTGTTAGGCAGGCAGAAATAGTGGCTCCTATGTTATGCAACCCAAGCCACATTCTTTCTCATACTTCGTGGCTTCACTTCTCGGTTTCTAGAGTTAGTCCCTACATAGAGAGTAAACCAGTGTTCAATGGCTGACGTCTGAATTATACAATAGTTCTCTTGAAGAGAAAAAATAGCTTGGTGGTTAAGTGCATGGGCTTTGGAGGCAGACAGCCTGGGTTCCAATCCCAGTTTCAACCTCACTAGTTGTATGACCTTGGATGTTTTCTAAAGGATCAGTGTATCCAGCCCCACTCAAGCATTCTGAGCTCCCAATTTCTTTAGCAATAAAATGAGGAGAATGTTCATCTGTGTTGTGTAGGGTATCTTTGGAGATAAACCATAGAAAGCAAATAAATAAGGGAATTTAATGTCTTATATAACTGAAAAGTCCAGGGGTAGGAAAGACTTCAGTGGCTCACCAACCTCTTGACATATCCAGCTTCTTTCCATTTTCAGCTCTGTTCTTTGCTCTTTTTCTATTTTTTAATTTTAATTCCAATATAATTAACATACAGTGTTATATGAGTTTCAGGTGTACAATATAACGATTCAACAATTCTATACACAACTCAGTGCTCAGCACAATTAGTGTCCTTTTAATCCCCTCACTTATTTTACGCATCCCCCATACCTATCTCCCCTCTGGTTACCATCAGGTTTTTTTCTCTCTAGTTAAGAGTCTGGTTTTTTGGTCTCTTTTTCCCTTTGTTTGTTTGTTCCTTAAATTTCACAGATGAATAAAGTCATATTTATTTGTCCTTCTCTGACTTATTTCACTTAGCATTTTACCCTCTAGATCCATCCATGTTGCTGCAAATAGCAAAATTTCATTCTTTTTTATGACTAAGTAATATTCCATTGAATATATATACTACATTTTCTTTCCCAAGTCATCTATCAATGGATACTTGGGCTGTTCCCATAATTTGGCAATTGTAAATGATGTTACAATAAACAGAAGGGAACATGTATCTTTTTGAATTAGCATGTTTGTATTTCTTATGGAAACACCCAGGAGTAGAATTACTTAATCATATGGTATTTCTATTTTTAATTTTGTGAGAAAGGTCCACACTATTTTGTACAGTGACTGTATTAGTTTGTATTCCCACTAATGGGGTCTAACTGTTCCTTTTTCCCCACATCTTTGCCAATGCTTGTTTTTTTTTTAGGTTTGTGATTCTAGCTATCCTGACAGGTATGAGATATTATCTCTTTGTGGTTTTGATATGCATTTCCCTAGTGACAAATGATATTGAGCACCTTTTCATGTGTCTATTTGCCATCTGTATGGTCTTCTTTGGAGAAATGTCTGTCCATGTCTTTTGCCCATTTTTAATTGGATTATTTGCTTTTTTGGTTTTTATATATTTTGGATACTAACCCTTTATCAGCTATGTCAACTGCAAACGTCTTCTCCCATTCGGTAGGTTTTCTTTTGGTTTTTTGGTTGTTTCCTTTGCTGTGCAGAAGCTTTTCATTTTGAGGCAGTCCCAGTAGTTTGTTTCTGCTTTTATTTCCCTTGCCTCAGGAGACAAATGAAAACTGTTGCTACAGCTAATGTCTGAAAAATTACTGTCTGTGTCACTTCTAGGATATTTACGGTTTCAGGTCTCCCATTTAGTCTTCAATCCACTTTGTTTATTTTTGTGTGCAATGTAAGAAAGTGGTTCAGTCTCCTTCTTCATGTAGTTGTCCAGTTTTCCCAGCATCATCTGCTGAAAAGACTTGTCTTTTTTCCCTTGCATATTCTTGCCTCCTTTGTGAAAGATTAATTGACCATATAATAGTGGATTTATTTCCAGACTCTCTATTCTGTTCTATTGATCTATGTATTTCCTTTTGTGCCAGTACCATACTGATTTCAGTACTACCGCTTTGTAGTATATCTTGAAATCTGGGACTGTGATGCCTCCAGTTTTGTTCAACTTTTCCAAGATTGCTTTGGCTATCTGGGAGTCCTATGTGGTTCCATACAAATTTCAGGACTATTTGTTCTAGTTCTATAAAAAGTGCTATTAGTATTTCGATAAAGATTGTATTAAATGCTTTGGATAGTACAGACATTTTAACAACATTTGTTCTTCCAATCGTTGAGCATGGCATCTCTTTCCTTTTGTTTGTGTCATCTTTAATTTCTTTCATCAATGTTTTATAGTTTTCAGAGTATAGATCTTTCACCTCCTTGGTTAAGTTTATTCTTGATATTTTATTATTTTTGGTGCAATTCTAAATGGAATTATTTTTCTCAATTTCTCTTTCCGTTACTTCATTATTAGTGTATAGAAATGTAACAGAGTTCTGTATCTTGATTTTGTATCTTGTGATCTTACTGAATTCATTTATCAGTTCTAGTGGTATTTTTGGTGGAGTCTTTTAGGGTTTTCTATATATATGATCATGTCATCTGCCATACTGAAAGTTTCACTTCTTTCTTACCAATTTAGATGCCTTTTATTTCTTTTTGCATGTGTCTGATTATTGTGGCTAGGAATTCCAGGACTATGTTGAACAAAAGTGGAGAGAGTGAACATTCTTGATCTTAAGAGAAAAGCTCTCAGTTTTTCACCCTTGAGTATAATGTTAGCTGTGGGTTTTCCATATATGGCCTTAATTAGATTGAGGTATGTTCCCTCTAAACCTAGTTTGTTGAGGATTTTTATCATGAATGAATGTTGTGCTTTGTCAAATGCTTTTTCTATACCTACTGAAATGATCATATGGTTTTTATCCTTTCTATTGTTGATGTGATGTATCATATGGATTGATTTGCATGTATTGAACCTCCCTTGCATCCCAGGAATAAATTCCACTTGATCATGGTGAATGACTTTTTTAATATATTGTTGGACTCAGTTTGCTAATGTTTTGTTGAGGATTTTTGTGTCTATATTCATATTGGCCTATAGTTTTTTGTTTTGTTTTGTTTTGTTTTTTTTGTATCTTAATTTGGTTTTGGTATCAAGGTAATACTGGCCTCAAGAATGAATGTGAAAGCTTTCTTTCCTCTCTTATTTTTTGGAATAGTTAGAAAAGAATGGATATTAACTCTTCTTTAAATATTTAGTAAAGGGGCACCAGTTTGCTCTGTCAATACATCATGTGACACTCGGTCTCAAGGCTCTAAGTTTGAGCCTCACATTGGGTATAGGGATTACTTAAAAGTAAAATCTTTAAAAATAAGTATTCAGTAGAATTCACCTGTGAAGCCATCTGGTCCTAGACTTCTGTGTGTTGGGAGTTTTTTGATTACTGATACAATTTCGTTGTTGGTAATTGGTCAGTTCAAATTGTCTATTCCTTCCTGATTCTGTTTGGGGAGGTTATATATTTCTAGAAATTTAGTCATTTTTTTTAGGTTGCCCAGTTTGTTGTCATATAATTTTTCATAATATTCTTATATATTATAATTGTATTTCTGTAGTGTTGGTTTTTATTTCTCCTCTTTCTTATCAATTTTGAGTCTTCTCTCTCTTTCTCTCTCTCCCGATGAGTCTAAAGGTTTAACAATTTTGTTGATCTTTTCAGAGAATTTGCTCCTGGTTTCATGATCTGTTTTATTGGTTTTTTTAGTTTCTATTTCATTTATTTCTGCTCTAATCTTTATTATTTCCTTCCTTCTACTGGTTTGGGGTTTTGTTTGTTTTTTTTACTAGCTCCTTCAGGTGTATTGTTTGGCTGGTTTTTTTGAGACTTTTCTGCTTCTTGAAGTAAACCTGTATTGCTATAAACTGCCCTCTTAGAACGACTTTTGTTGCATCCCAAAGATTTTTGGATCATTGTGTTTTCAATTTCATTTGTCTCCATGTATTTTTTTTATTTCCTCTTTGGTTTCTTGGTTGATCCATTCATTGTTCAGTAGTATGTTATTTAACCTCCATGTATTTGTGTCCTTTCCAGGTTTTTTCTTGTGGTTGATTTCTATTTTCATAGTGTTGTGGTCAAAAAAGATGCATGTGTGACTTCAATCTTTTTAAATTTGTTCAGACTTGTTTTATGGCCTAATATGTGGTCTATTCTGGAGAGTGTTCCATGTGCACTGGAAAAAAATGTATATTCCACTGTTTTAGGATAGAATGTTCTGAATATATCTATTAGATCCCATTTGGTCCCATGTGTCATCCAAAGCTACTGTTTCTGTGTTGTTTTTCTGTCTGGATAATCTATCCACTGATGCAAATGGGATGTTAAAATCCTCTACTGTTATTGTATTACGATTGACTACTTCCTTTATGTATTTAGGTGTTCCCACATTGGGTGCATATTTACATATTTTTTATCTTCTTTTTGGATTGTTCCCTTTAATATTATGTAGAGTCTTTCTTTGTCTCTTGTTACAGTCTTTGTTTCAAAGTCTATTTTGTTCTATATAAGTATTGCTACCCAGGCTTTCTTTTCACTTCCACTTCACTTTCTTTTTTTTTTTTTTTTTTTTTTTTTCTTCACTTTCAATCTGCATGTGTCTTTAGGTGTGAAATGAGTCTCTAACAGGCAGCCTATAGATCAGTCTTACTTTTTCATCCCTTCCATCACCCTATGTCTTTTATTGGAGCGTTTCTATTGAATGTCTATTTACATTCAAAGTAATTGTTGATAGGTATGTTCTTATTGTCACTTTTTTACTTGTTTTATGGTAATTTTTATAGTTCTTCTCTGTTTCTTTCTTCTCTTGTTCTCTCTTCTCAGGGTTTACTGGCTTTCTTTAAGGATATATGTGAATTCCTTTCTCTTTATTTTTTGCATATCTATTACTAGTTTTTGATTTGTGTTTAGCATTAGGTTTATATATAACGACTTATGCACACAACAGTTGATGATCACTTAAGTTTGAACCCATTCTAAAAGCATTAAATTTTTACTCCTTTAAACACCACACATGTTAGATATATATTTCAATTTTTTTTTTAATTTGTGAATCCCTTGACTGATTTTTACAGATATACTTTATTTTACTGCTTTTATATTTCCTACTTTTCTTTCTACTGCTTATGGTCTTTCCTTAACATTAACATTTCTTGTAAGACTGGTTTAGTGGCAATGAGTTCTTTTATCTCTGGGAAAATCTTAATCTCCCCTTCTCTTCTAAATGACAGCCTTCCTGGGTAGAGTACTCCTGGATGCAGGGTGTTGTTTTGTTTTTCTTTCAGCACTTTGAATATATGATGTCAATCCCTTTTGACCTGCAAAGTTTCTGCCCAAAAATCAGCAGATAGCCTTATGGGGTTTCCTGTGTATGTAACTGTTTTTCTTTTCTTGAGTTGTTTTATTTTTTGTTTTATTTATTTATTTATTTTTAAGTAGGCTCCATACCCTTGGAGCCCAATGCAGGGCTTGAACTCATGACCCTGAAATCAAGACCTGAGCTGAGATCAAGAGTCGGACATTTAATCAACTGAGTTATCTAGGTGCCCCAAAGAATTTTTTTTTCTTCAATTTTTGACTAATCTCTACACCCAGAGCGGGGCCCAAACTTGGAACACCAAGATCAAAAGTTGTGTGTTCTACCAACTGAGCCAGTCAGGTGCTTTCTTGCTGCTTTTGAAATTCTCTCTTTATCACTGTATTTTTCCCTTTCATTTACCATGTATCTTGGTGTGGACCTCCTTTGGGATTTTGTTGGGAGCTCTCTGTGCCTCCTGCATCTGGATTTCGTTTTCCTTCTCCAGATCCAGGGGTTTTCTATTATTTCTTCAAATATATTTTCTGCTCCCTTTTCTCTCTCTTTTCCTTCTAGGATCCCTATAATGTAAATGTTATTGCGTTTCATGGTGTCACTGTATTCCCTTAATTTATTGTTACTTTTTATTATTTTTTATTTCCAACTCAGTTGATTGCCTTCCTTTACTCTGTCCTCTAGATCACTGATCCATTCTTCTGTTTCCTTTAGTCTACTATTTATTCCTTCTAGTGTATTTTTAATTTTAGTTATTGAGTCCTTTGTCTCTGGTTGGTTGTTATTCATTCTCTATCTCTCTCTTTTTTTTTTTTTTTGAGGTTCTCACTAAATCCTCCACTCTTTTCTCAAGTCCAGTATCTTTATGACCATTATTTTAAATTCTTTTAAATTCTCTAGCAGACATACTACTTATCTCCATTGTGTTTATGTCTCTTGCTGTGATTTGTCCTGTTCTTTCATTTGGGACATAGTCCTCTGTCTCCTCATTTTATGTAACTCTCTGTGTCTGTTTCTATATGTTGAGAAAGTTATCTATGTCTCCTACTCTTGCAAGCAGTGGTCTTGTGAAGAAGAGGTCCTGTAGTGCCCTGCAGTACAGTGTGCCCTGTGCACCAGAACCTGGTGTCTCAGGGGTGTCCCCTATGTGTGTTGTATATGCCCTATGGTTGTGGTTGAACAATTTTTGCCTTTGGTCCAGTCACCTGCAATGGCTCTGTTTGCCTATTCTGGGCAGGGTTTGGTCCTAGTGCTGTTAATGGGCCTGTCTGGGGCCTCCTTGGGCTTGAGTTGAGTCAGACCAGTGTTTACCAGAGATGAAATAGCACCAAACTACTGGGTACTTTCTCTGTGTTGTCCCTTAAGAAGCTTTCATTGGTAGGTGGGACCTAAGGTCACACCAAATGTCTGCTGGGGCACAGTCAGGCTGGTATGTGTGGTTATCTTCTCCTCTCCCCAGGCAGAAGTCACTTTAGAGTGGCACTGGCCCCTATTGGAGCTGCTTGCACACTAACACAATTGTGGTGCTACTTTGGAAAGACCCCTGCCAAGGGCATGTCTGCAGGACAATGTGGGGGTGGGGCCCCAGGTGTTAGTAAGGTTTGTTCAGGTGGGCTGTGGTCAAGGACCTGTGGCTGCTTTGAAAAATTTTTGCTGATGCTGATTTAGAAGGGGGAAGGTATGTAGGAGAAGGAGTGGGTAGGGCTTGTGGTATTAGCACAGTTTGTGCCAGTCCACTGTGGTTAGGGACCTTGAGCCACTTTGGAAAATTCCTGCCATAGCCATGATGGAGGAAGCATGTCCACAGGAGAACAATGGAGTGGGACATGCTGTTAGTAAGTAAGCTAGGGGGAGCATTGGCACTGTGCAGTTTCCCACAGGTGTCCATGTGTCTGGCTATGGGGAGAGGAAGGAAAATGGCACCCATCAGCTCTCTTGTTCTTGGAGAAGCCTCCCAAAGATCCCTGCCCCTCTAGCACATGCTCTGAGATTTGTAAACAAATCTTCCTCTTGTATACTCCATGAGTTTTTCAAACTGCTGCTTCTCTGCTATATCTCAGAGGGACTGTCATACTGTCTCTTTAAGGTCAGGAACTCAAGTTTCCTATCACCCTTCCAGCTCTCCTAGAGACAAGCGCATGATTTTTAAGTGTTAAAACCCACTTATTGTAAGAACTTGTGAAGTTAACCCGCTCTGGTTTTCAAAGCCAAATATTCTAGGGATTTTTCTTTCCAGTGTGAAGCCCCTGTACCTGAGGTGCCTGGTATGGGATATGTTCCACTCCCCTTTCTGTGCCCATAGCACCCCTTGCTCCCAAGAACAGTCACAGGTCATCTTGGCTCCCAACTGAAGGCAGCTTATAGAATTCTACAATTAGAAGAAGCCATAGAGAACATTATAACAACCACTTTCCAGATGAGAAAATTCTAAGCCAGGACCACACAGCTAGTGAATAGTAGAATAAAACTAGACTTCAAATGTCCTCACATCAAGCAAAGCACATCACAATACAATTCCGCCTCCCTTGATAATGTTAAGTTGCCTAGCAAACAAGGTCTTCATAGATAGTGCAAAGATAAACTTCCTCCAAATCTGCCCCAAGCAAATAAACGCAATTTTGAAATTAGGAAAATCCAGTTAATGTTGACATCATTATCCCTCCAAGTTGTCTAGGGTGGGACAGACAACTTGGAAGAAACCTAACACAAGTCTCCCACATCTGAGAAACATGATAAGAGGAGGGAATTATTACTGTTATTGTTACTTATCATTAATAGTGAGAAATGGCATGTTAATCAGGAAGGAACAGATTATGGCTATCATTTTTTTCCCTAAAAGGTAAATAGTTAATACGTAAATCACGTCCACAAGAACTTTCTATTTTTTATGGTCCTATCCATCAGTTTGCTCTCTAAGTGAGGTCTCAGGTTAAAATAGCTCCTAAATGAAAGGTTACTCTAGATATTAAATATTCCATGGAGCAAACCCAATATCCCACTTTTTTGGAGTGCTCTACTATTCTCACTTCCGGGATGGCCACAAATAGCTTTTTGAATCTGGACCTGTTACAGACACTAGTGAAAGAAAACAAGAGTAGAGGATAAAATTTGGAAAAGTCCTCATAGATTTAAGCTTCCAAGCACACCAGCAAAACTGATATCTAATAATTTAAGCAGACCTTCTCAGTAACTTAAGTTGACTTTAACAAACCCTGCTTTAGTGGACTTGCCACAAAATGGTACACCAAGAAAAGGATCCCAAAGAGAAGAGCCTCTTCTCTAGCCACACACAACCAGATTAGGTCTGAGATCCTGGTACCCAAAAGCCAACAAACAACAGAAAATAATTTATGTGCTTCTGGAGCCATTTTCTTCAGGGTGACATGTTTCACTCCTACCTAGCAAAGTGGCAGAAGCCACTGAATGTTGCCTTGCACGTTCCTTGTCTTCAGACTGTCCTTTTGCCAAACATTAAATGCCCTTTTTCTGCTATAAGACATATACTGAATTGCCACATTATTTTCCCTGACCCTGTGGGACCACAGTACAATATCATAATGTCAAACTGGGTCTGAAAAGAGCTTTGTGTGGGATGAGACAAGAGTCTAAAGATAGAAGAGCTGCTGAATCACTTGGGATATGACCACAAATAGTGCTGTGATCAGCTTGCTGGGTAAAGCTGGTGTCAGAAGTCCCTGGTAAATCTCTGAGCTCATTATGGAGGGTGGGAGGCTGACCTTGGAAGCAACACAGAGATGAGGAAGCCTGAAGGAAAAAAACCCAATTTGCAAACCTTAACAAATAACATTTAAAATTCGCTGATTTAATAAAAGCATGCTATCATATGACAAGATGGTTTTCCTTAGGAGCAGGTGCATTTCAATTTTTTAAAAAAATATTAAATCTTCAGAGACTTGCACGATAGATGGCATCCTGGAAATACGCTGATGTGTCCTGGCAGAATTTCAGACATAATGATTTTTTTTTCCCTTTGTAAACCTTCCATCAGTGGGAAGGCAAGCCCTGCCAAAACTGAGGAACCCAAGCTGGAGGCAGTAAGGCTCCACCACTCAGACTGTGGCCAGGTGCCAAGACTTCAAGGCCAAATCGGAAACAACCACGTTGAGTTCATTAAAACGACTGAATGATCAAAGGCGTGCAAGCCTTCACAAAGGCAGAAATTAATCTGTTTAATACTTGGCTAAATTCTCATCTGTTGAAGTAAATTTGAAATGAAATTTATCAAACTCACCCTCTTCCTGTGGAAAAATCCTTTGAATTTCTCAGAGTGTCCAGGAGGTGGCAGAGGCGTCCTTCGTTTCAGTTTGCGGAGCGCCACTAGAGCTCTGTCCCTGAAAGTAAGATAAATGGAAGTTATCTGGGAATAGGTTGTAAATACAGCTCTCTACGATATCAGGACTTATATTCGGAACTGGGTAGGCTGAACTCTACTTGGCAATCTCTTTCTGAAGGATGAAATGATTCTTATCCCAGGAAATGGAAATGGTTTAGAATCCGTAAACAAAGCTTGGGCACCAGTGAAAAGGTCCCTGCTCATATACCTGTTGCAGCCTCCCTGAGCCCCACCTCTCCCACCACGCCTACCGCTCGTCTCCCTGTCCTTCAGTCCTTGTTAAAGACCTGCACACACATTCCTGAGCCATCAGAAACCTGTGGCCTCACTGCGGAACTAAAGAAGCTAGAAGATGTACAGGGAAATTCCCTTGTGCAACAATTGCTAGCCTCTCTTCAACCTGCCTCCTCTGCGATGTCAACCTACAAAACCAGAGGTTCAGCCATGGGCTTTAACGTTATGAATATTAATTCCTATCGCATAAGCCAAAGCTTGTGGAAGATCTCTGGTTCCTCCGTTTCCTGGGAGGACAACATGTAAAGTATTAATACAGTCAGTCCATCATGAGAAGCACAACTCATTAAAAACACATAGAAATTCATGAAAAGCCTTTCACTGTTTATTTCATGAAGTGAAAACATTTATTCCAACCAGATCAAAGGAGGGGGGGAAGCATGTTTTCTATAGCTCCAATTTCACACACCCTAGTACGAAATGAATCAATAGTAGCTAGGAGGAGCAAAATCAAAGATTTCCTTTTCAACAGTAATAAATTCAGTCAAACCCTATTTGGTATGGCACTTGACATGGCTTGTAAAATCTGAAGTTACTAAATTATGTATTTCAATAGTAATCCCTTACAAAATTAATAGGAAGTGCTAAATTAGGACGAATGGCCTCCAATGGGATCCAGATGCTTAACCCTAGACTAGGTAGAAAGTGTGAAAAATTAAGAACTGTACTGATTTTTTTTTTCCCCTGAGTTTCGTGAAGGAGCCAGTTCTTCAAGCATGGAATGTAAACACTTGGTAAGGTAGCCTAAGTGAAGCATGTGTTATGTAGCAGCCTGAGTCCCAGCTGTGTTTATACTAGGATTCCAAAATATCTGAGCCTGGAAAGAGAAGTGGTAGTGTGAGGAGGGACAGAGGAGCCTGCTGGGAGACACTGAACCCCAGGGCAAAGAGAAGCTCATTCAAGACACATGGGGAGGTGCAGTGCTTGTTGATAGAGTGCTTGTCATTCAGCTTACCTTGTAACCCCCTTCCCAGACTCACATCTGATTCCCATGGGGATAGAACAAAACCCAGAAATGTGCCCACATTATTGGTCCCCTTTGCAGTGATGGCTACGTTGATGGTGATGGCAATAATAAGACAGCAGTGGCCTTGACAACATCAGGGCCAACAGCACCACACTCCATCTTGGAGACTGGTGTATCCACAAAGACATGGTGCCCATGGGACACCTGTAGCACTGCTGCTGCCCTTGCCACTGATGGGAGTGACTAAGTCACGTTACAGGGACCCAGTGTAAGAAGAAAATAATAGATCTCTGTTGTGACCAAGAGAACTAGTTCTCAGAGAACTGGTTATGGTCAGCTGAAGAGTCAGCTAAGGATTCTCATGTCCTAATTTCCAGAACCTGGGAATGTGTTACCTTGCAGGGCAAAAGGGAATTTGTAGATGTGGCTTAGTAAAGGATCTTGAGATGGGAGGTTTCTCCTGGATTATTTAGGTGGGCCTCCTGTAATTACAAGGGTGCTTATATGGGGAAGGCAGGAGAGTTGGAGTTAGAGGAGATTTGCCATCAGAAGCAGAGGTCAGAGAAAGATTTGAAGGTGCTGTACTGCTGGCTTTGAAGACGGGGAATGGGACCCCCAAGTCCAGGAAAGCAAATGGCCTTTAGAAGCCAGGGAAAGACACGGAAACAGGTTCACCCTTAAAGCCTCTGGAGGGAGCCTGGCTCTGCTGACCTGTTTTAGACTTCTGACCTCCAGAGCTGTAAGATAATAAATGTATGTGGTTTTCAGCCACTAAGTGTGTGATAATTTGTTACAGCTGCATTAGGAAAATAATACACTAGTGATACACCCCCCTGAGAGCTTTCAGAATCATTTGTGAGAATCAGGAGGTTCAAATTCCCACGGAACAAGCAGAAGGTCTAGGAGCCATTCTTATTCATGGTGTGTGTGAGTAGGAGGATGTGGGTTAGAGCAGGGTAGACCAGGTCTACGGGTCTGCTTTTTACCCTCCAAGTCTCTCCTAGGCAGGACACTTTCTCTTAAATTTCACCTTGGATCTTCATTCAAATCATCAGCATCTTTATTCTGCAACACTTGAAAGATTTCAAACCAAAACATGCATTACTTTGCTCCTCCCCATTTTCTTCCAGAATTTCTGAGAGGCAAGTCAGGTCACAATCCCCTCCGAGTACCACGTCTACTTGTAAATGAGTTCCCAAGTCACTTCAAACCCTGACAACAAATCCCATCCTTATCTTTGGGATACTAATAATGTAGCATTTCTCAGTCACTTGCTCTAGGTTTTAATTCAACCCTAAAAAGCATTCTGCTAAAAGACATTCTGGAAATATCTTCAGAAGTTGGCCCTGTGACTACAAAAGAAATCCAGCCCACCCAACTAGGGTTCAAGATTCTCTTTCCAGCCAGGTCACCATTAAAGATGGAGGACTATTTTTCAGGGCCCAGAAAAGTATTTGAATTGGCTGTATTCATCCAGTACATTCTGCCAAATGAATCAGTTGTTTCTTCCCCAAAATCAAATGTGTCCTAGATCTGAAAAATATATACAGTCTTCCTATTAGTAATCATTACAATACATTTTACTAATATTCAATTTTACTGTCTCTGATAAAAATAGAGATCAGGGAACACAGAAAGGATTACAAATAACAAATTATTTTTAAACTTTATTTTATCTATGATAAAATGTCTCAATCCTTATAACAGAGCTATGAACAAGAAGGAAAAAAATAATGAATTTTTTCAAATTCCTTTCATTATTTTCCCTTACCACTTTTTGGCAGATTCGCCAGAGAATATAAAAAGAAATAACGGTAAGAGAAAAGCAAAATAAACCATTGACCATGATGTTCAAAGGCTGGGCACAACCTGCTCCATGGACCATTCTAGCTGAACTTGTCCTCTGAACAAGTTATACAACCTTGAGCAAGTCACAAACTTTCTGGACTTCTATCTCTTCAGCACTCCTTTGTAGGACTTCCACACTCACTTTAATATTATTATCTGCCAGTTAAATTATTTAACATTTATCCTTCACATTTTTAAGTGTAAATTGGGGGCGAAGAAATGCTCCCCATTTACATGAGAGGGTCAAGTGTTCCACTAGGGAGGCGAATACTGAAGTTTGAAAAGCATAGGCCTGTAGACCTGTTACCACCGTGGGCCTTCTCCACCACCACAAGTACCCATTTGCTATACATTCCTATCTTCATTGTTTGGGTTTGGTTCTTTTCATTTTTTCATCTCCTATTTCCTTCACCATTTGGAAGTGCCCTCTTCATCCTCCAATTTTCCCACCTTTTAAGGCCAGCTTATGTCTACCTCCTCCAGAAAGCCTTCCCTCACCACAGATGTCCAAAGAAATCCTTCTCTGTGTCAAATTTATGGTTCTCACCCTATGTAGCATTCAGTGGAATATAATTATATCTTCCATATGATATCTTTTATTATTACTTAACATTTGTATTATTTTTCTTGTTCTTTATGTCTCTGATCTTCCAACTATATCATAAACTTCCTACAGATCAGAGGTCATGGAAACTACTGTTTCATAATTCCCACAGCCTCTAGATCTGCACTTGGCACATGAGGCACATTCATTCATTCATTATTTATCCATCCAACATGTATTTGTTAAATTATGGGCCAATTCTTAACTATTGATGGAATGAGAAGCAAAACGACTCAATCTAAAAATGGAATAATTCCATTTTCGATAACTCAGAATTGACTCTTCTCATTTCAGATTTGCTGTTTCTTACAATTAGAGGGAAATTTTTCCATTGGCAAATTTAAACTGCAAATATTCTAAATTAGCTTCAAACATATAATGGCTGTGCATGTTCTTGTCATTACAATTGACACAAAGTGCTACAGGTTAATTAAGTGCCTACAAGAACAGGTATTGTAGACTTACAAACAGCAGAAATTACCAAGACTATCAGAGTAAAAATAACACTCCCTACAAGTGTTCAATTGCTAATCTACACGTTAAATGGCCATATACTTGCTTTTATTTAATCACATTATATCTTATGGAATATAGTTGTGTGCTTGCTGGGTTCCTTCAGGGGCAATAAAGTGGAGGCCTTTGCTCCACCTTGTAACCAGAATTAATTGCTACCTGCCATTCTTCCCATAAATCCCAAGTTTCAAGCATTGTAACTGAGCACATGAAAATTGTATTAAATCCAGAGTTACCATTAAAATTGTTGAGCCAGATGCTATTTTAATACATATCAAAGTGGATTACGTTCATTAAATAAATTGTGTGCCTAAGGATGGAAGTCCCCAAATAGTCTGAAGGTTCATTCCCATTTTTTCCACCTAGACTACATAAAACAGGCTCTATATCACACGTAAACACATTTACTTCATTTTATACACCGCTGCCTTTTGTTAATTCCCCCACGTAGAACCTGGCAAATGATTTCACTTTAGATCATAACTAATGGGAAAGGTTCTGAGTGGTGAGTGTAATTGTAGAACCTTGATCAAACGCCACCTGGTGGTCAGATAAATATTTTTTCTACCACAAAGCTTGGCTGAGAAGGCTGTCAAATTGTGTTATTGGTAATTACTAAAAAAAAATCATTACAATCAATAATACTTTATTAATGCTTAATATTGTGGAATATTGAGCAACCCAGAGTATATCGGTTGATATTGGTTCAAATCTCCTCTTGCTTTTTGGTTATGCATTTCTTTACCTTATTCTCCGGGCCTGTTTTCTCATCCTCATCCTAATTTGAAGTTAATTTATAGAATAAGTGAAAATTAGACATAAAAGGAATAAAATAGTGGCTTGGACATAATATGTATCATAAAGTGGTACCAACAGGTGCTATTACATTTTATCAACAATACCTCTTGTATTGAATGCCAATTATTATTATTATTGTTATTATTATATGCCAAAAGCATATGTTCTTTGCCTACATTACCTCACTTAATTCTCACAAGAACCCTATCAAGTTGGTATTATTATCTATCAGTTTAAAAATTAGGAAGCTGGGGACACCTGGCTGGTTCTGTTGGAAGAACATGTGACTTGATCTCAGAGTCATGAGTTTCAAGCCCCACACTGGACATAGAGATTACTTACATACATACATCTTTTAAAAAATAAAGTAAAATACATTAGGAAGCTAACAATAAAAAAGTTAAATGATTGGCTCAGGATCACATAGTTGGTAACAGCCAGGATTCAAACTTGACTGAGGGATGCCAAGGCCATGATCTTTAGTGCTATGCTATATTGCTATTGTTATCATGAGTAAGGATTATGATGGTAAAGAGTATTTCATGGGATTCTAATAAAAATATCCTTCCCTTACACAAAGCTCATTTGAAATTGCACAAGAACATTTCTGTGTTTTTCTCCCAGTATATATAAAAGGTCTGAGGAAATGCTACCCTTGCTGTTTTATATAGAGGACACCAACTCTATTTCTCTGACAAACATTCTTACCTCCCAATATTTCCTCCCATGGGGATAGCCTCATACACAGAGATGTCTCATACACATTTCTATTAGAATTTTTTCAGAAATAGAATTCCTTTAGGTAAGCATTTGTTTTCAAGCCAGGAACAACCCAGAGGGGCTCAAAATTCTGCACACTATTTGCAACCTTGTTATTAAGATATAAATACAGTAAGATAAAAATTTTAAAGCTATTATATATAACATTTTATTACAAAAAATAATATATGTCCATTGTTATAATTTTAGGAAACTGTAAATAATCAAAAAGAAAAGACAAGCAAAGACCATAATCATACCACTCATTTATTAGGGAGCACTGTTAATATTCATGCCATATGTCCCTTAGTCCTTCTTTTCTCTGAGCAAATACATTTTTAAAATGGGATCACACTATACGCCCTGTTTTAGACCTAACTTTTCATTTACTACCAATTGATAATGACTTGCTCTGCCACGTCTGGCTGCCTACCTGCCTCCATCTTTCCAGTCCAGAAAACATTGTTATTCAGATGACTTAAAATCCCCTTAAGCATTTTAAATTAGAAACTGAATAATTCTGTAGGTGGAAGCACAGACTGAACACCTGAAACCCAAACTTAACTTTGCTAAAAACAACTTCCTTCCTTGTGTTTAAAACATACCTTTATTCCATCAAACATTTATTCATTTAATGAAAACATAAATTGGATACCAGCTGTGAAGAAGGTCCTGTGCCAGGCACTTGTGGGGAGAGGCGGGGGCGGGGGGGGGCAGCATGAATCAGATACATTGTTGCAGCATGTTTTGGGAAACAAGATGCTATACCATGGACTTCATGCATATCAAAGAAGTACTTTCTGGGGGGAGGCTGAGATATGAAAGTTTCAGGTCTCCAGAGGCAAGGGTAGACAATTGTCCTTCCCCATATCTGTTGCGTTCTCCAGTTTTTATGGAGACTGGAGAGCTTCTTAGAGGAAAAGTTGAAAACTGCAAGTGGGGTTTTGAAATATGTAAACATGTGGGAACCAAGAAGTAGGGCAGGGAAATCCCATAGTGTCCTATTGAAAAGGGTTCAATTTCAGGGCTTCTGAAAGCAAATCATCCTAAAGGAAGCCAGACTCTACTACAGGGCAAACATGGGGGAGGGGCAGGCAGGCTGCTTCCAAGGTACAGAAAGGGCAGAATAGTGTCTCTTGAACCTGCCCTCCTGGCCCAATGGGTGTGTGAGAGTACCTCTGAGTGTGTGAGACTTCTCAGCTCTTGTCAGACTTTGCAGCAATCAGGGCCCAGCAAGTTCTGGCCAGACCATCTAATAGTGGATGACACTGTGGGGAGATAGAATGTAGCCCTATGCTCAGCAGGGTGAGAACCATCACAGCACTGAGCAAATGGACAGCCCTAATGGCTGGGGTCCTTGGTAAACCTCTGCACACCCGAGAGCACCAGTAACATTAGCAGTGGTGGCAGTCCCTAGCTCAGAATGGCAAATCAGGGGCAGCCACTGGATGAGTAAATGTAGGATACAGTCCTGGGGACATAGAATACAGGTAGACAGAGAGCCTACAAGCATGCAGGTAGAGGCTAATGAGCTTGTTCACGCATTGCAAATGCAAATGCCTACGGCCAAACTAGTATCCCAAATGGGCAATGTGGAAGGACTGTTGCCTGAAGGGAACTGGCCCATGCCTGTCCTGTCCAGCAAGGGCCACTGCTCTTCAGCCTCAGCTGATGGAGGCTGTTCCAGCCCATAGGAAATGCTGGCTTTATCAGCAACAAGGACAGGTAGCAGGAACTTGGACATGGCTGAAATGAGAGAAGTGTTTACATGGAAACAATCTAGCCAGACCAAAGGACCACAATCAACCACCACAATAACCGAAAGTCATAGTCAAGGAAATGTGGTGAAGCACCAATTTTCAGTGAAGAGGCAAGAAACAGCCAATCGGCTCAGCTGCTTGCTGTGTTGAGATATTCATCCGTGTCTCTTCTAAACCTTATTATTGTCTTGTGACCATGGCAGAAGGGTCACAAGCCATGAGACCTTCATGGACTCAATGGAAAGTGAAACTAGAGAGTAATGGTATCACTCTTGGTTTTTCAGAACAAAAGGCAGAGCAAGTAGCCAGTGGGGAAGGTAAGGGAAGGTGATCTGCACTGGAGCAGTTGTGAATAACAATTGAAGCCACACCCACCAGTGAAAAAATGAGGGTGGCCTTGAGGCAAACTATAGGCCACATGTGACATTTACCTTCATATGGTATAAAATAAGGAATAACTAAACACCCACGTTCAAGAAATCTTGAATTTGGAGTTCCAAATTCCAAGCCTTTAAGTCACCGATTAATATGTTAAGTTTAGTATCTCCAACTATAAATATGTAATGGGATATTGCCTTCAGTCCCCGCCAAGAGCTTAGTGACATATGCTTTTCCTAACATGCCAGGGGTTACCTATCAAGGTTCTGGGGCTAGGGCATAAGTGATGAGAACTGGGATGGTCAGCATAGGCCATGATCACAGCACAGAGAGGGCAGCTCATTTTGGGGTCCTGAATCTGGCTAAGCTGATGAAGGGCAGCAACAAAAATGACAAAGATAGGTATGACCTTCCAATTAGATCCAGAGGTTTGGATAACTTGGAACACACTTTTATAGCTAATGTCATTGGAAATTATCCAAACTGTCCTGGAATTCAATTTAGTAAATCATGAATACCTCCCCTAGTGTTCAGCAGTACAGCCCTCATGGGTTAGTGCAATGGTCAGTAGTGCAGTAGGGTGGGGATAATGAGACAGAGATCACAGCGGGGCATTCTACTTCCTTTTGTCCACACCACCATGTTCTATTTTTCTATCATGTAATCCAATTTTGCTCTCCCAGGTTTTTGAATCCTAACAAAATGATTGTTTTCTAGAAGAATAAACAAACCTATGGCCATTTCAATGGTTAAAAGGCACACTGAAGGTGTGCCTGGGTAGCTCAGTGGGTTAAGCCTCTACCTTCAGCTCAGGTCATGATCTCAGGGTCCTGGGATCGAGCCCCGCGTCCGGCTCTCTGCTCAGCAGGGAGCCTGCTTCCCTTCCTCTCTCTCTGCCTGCCTCTCTGCCTACTTGTGATCTCTGTCAAATAAATAAATAAAATCTTAAAAGAAAAAAAAAAAAAAAAGGCACACTAAACCTTATCACAACTCCAGGAACATAAATCTCAGAGGGATATGGGGTCATGAACCAGACCTAACCACAATGACCATAGAGAATGCCAATCAGTTAAGACATTAGGCAAATAAACCTCTAATTAACATCAATTGTAAGCAATAAAGTGGTATGTCAGGAAGATATCTCCATAGAGATCATGGCGTGATGACCTCATGTGGTTCAGATTTAGTTAGCATTCTCATTTCTAAGCATGCATCTGATGTTAAAGAGTATCAGATATCATAGCAATGATCAGCCCATTGGCCTAGTAATTTTCCTCCAAGGAATTCATCTTGAGAAAATGACCCACATGGAAGAAAAAATAACATACAGGAAAATGTTCTTTGAAAACAATAGAATGGATAAATAAATTCTAACACATCCACTCAAATGATTATTAGAATTTATAGTATGGAAAATGCTTGTGATATAATGCCAATCTTAAAAAAGAAAGATTGGGGCACCTGGGTGGCTCAGTGGGTTAAAGCCTCTGCCTTTGGCTCAGGTCATGATCCCAGGATCCTGGATCAAGCCCCACATCATCAGGCTCTCTGCTCGGCAGGGAGCCTGCTTCTTCCTCTCTCTCTGCCTATCTCTCTGCCTACTTGTGATCTCTGTCTGTCAAATAAATAAATAAAATCTTTTTAAAAATATTAAATAAATAAATATTAAAAAGAAAGATTAGGAGTGTGTGGGTGGCTCAGTTGGTCAAGTGTCTGACTCTGAATTTTGGCTCAGGTCATGATCTCAAGTTCATGAGTTCGAGCCCCTTAATCGCTCCAAATCAGGCTCCAAGTCAGGCTCTGAGCTCAGCAGAGAGTCTGCTTCTCCCCCACCCCCTGCTCTCTCTCTCTCTCTCTAAAACAAGTTTAAAAAGAAGATTAACTACATGTACACTAAAACTGCAACATGTAAAAGACATCCAGGAGAATGAAGATGGGAATATGAAAAAATAATAATGAGGAATATTTCCACCTTTTTAAGAATGTTTCTACATTAATAACATTGTAAAAAGTAGGAGGAAAAATAACAAATGAGTGAACACACTGTCCTGAACCTAAGTCAGTGATTAAGGATTTCAAATCACAATGTAGTGATCTATTTTTTAAACTTTTCTGATTTTTCTATGATACTGCATAAATATTTGACACTAGACCTCTCTTTCTTTTGCCAATCAGAAAAGAAAGTAATGATTTTGTGCTTTCGATCATGAATTAATAGAGAAAGCACAACTTCACACAGTGGTTAAGAGCTCAGGAACTGGGTTGTAACAGCCTGAATCCTGGCTAGTCGCTCTGAACAAGGGCTCAATTTATCTTAGGCTTTGGGTTCGTTACATGTGAGGTGGAAATAATTTATAACACCTACCATGTGAGATTGTTATGAGGAATAAGTCAAACGGTGCATATGAAGTATTCTACACAGTGCCTGAAAAATAACAAGAGTTAATAAAATTAACTGCTATGATGTTGATTGATAATGATGAAGAGATCGAAATGCGTATAAGGAGGACCAAGGAGGGAGAAGTCATTCCTTTAAGATGCAATTGCCCAGGGCACGTGGGTGGCTCAGTTGGTTAGGCAATTGCCTTCGGCTCAGGTCATGATCCTGGAGTCCTGGGATGGAGTGCCCCAGTGGGCTCCCTGCTCAGCGGGGAGTCTGCTTTTCCCTCTGACTTCTTCCCTTTCAGGCTCTCTCAACTCTCATTCTCTCTCTCCCTCAAATAAATAAAATCTTAAAAAAAAAAAAATGCAGTTGCCCAAAGAATGAAAACGAAGAAGCATGTTTTCAAGTCTATAAATGAGTGTCTTATCCCAGATGATATTCAAATCTTACAGCATTAGAGCAGGCCATGGTCATCATGTCTCAGTGGGTGCCCCACCACCTCAGAGCCTCTTGCAGATTTTGATGATGTGTTTCAAATTAAATATATGCCTAATCTTTTTTTATATGCCTACTCTTTGACATAGCAGCTTCCCTCCTAGTTATACACCTTAGCGAGAAACTGTCCTCCATTATATCAGAAAGACATGAACCAGAGTGTTCATAGAAGCATTGTTTGATAACCAAAAATTAAAACAACCTACATGTCACAAAAGGAGACTTCATGGTGTGCTTAAACCACTACACTGCAGTGAAAACTAATGAATTAGAGCTACTTTTGTCAAGATGAATAACTATCACATATAAAAATTTGAAGGGGAAAGCAGATAGATATATATATTATAATACCATTTATATTAAGTTAATAATGTACAAAAATAATACTGTTTTGATTATGGATATGGACATGCCATATTGCTTATGGTATACACATTATGGAGTAAATTATAAAAATATGCTTAGGAATGGAGAAATCTAAATGTTACATGGTGACCCCCACTGGAGTAAGAACAGAAGAAAGAGGAGCACACAAGGGCTTCAGTCGTATCTGTGATGTGGTATCTCATCATAAGAAAAGAAATCTGAAGTATCATAAAATATTAAGATTGACAAAGCTGGTTGGTAGATAGATAGTCATTCTATTATCCTCTCTACTATTCTGTATCCTGTTGTGTGCCAAGCATAAGGCAGAGGAAGTGGTCTGTTATGGGTACAGTCAACATGGGGATGTATTTTCTGCCAAAAATTTTAAGACAGGGGCACCTAGGTGGCTCAGTGGGTTAAACCTCTGCCTCAGGTCATGATCTTAGGGTACTGGGTACTGCCCCCGCCTGCCTCTGCCTACTTGTGATGTCTCTCTCTGTCAAAAAAAGAAGAAGAAATTAAGACAATACTCAAACATATTAGAAGTTCTGGTTTTTAGTATCTCCTTGAGCTGGCAATTCCCACATAAGCAGTGATAAAAGACTCCTCCTTGGTAAGCAAACAGCTCCCACCACCCCTGCTTGGAGAGCTGCTTGCTATAACCTTGAAATATTTCCAAATCTGTACATATTCACCCATTAACATAAGTATTCTTTATCAATGGTAGTGTACAATGATATCCATAATGATCATCTTGAAGTGTTTTAAGATCTCAAATGATCAAAGAGAGCAAGTCTACTGAATAAGTCAGAGAAAAATGTATTTGGAAGATTTTCCCAGCAATTCTGGTTAACATTAAAAGCATCTTCAGTTCACTCAGTCTAACCAGAAATATTTCAATGTACCAGAAAGCTTTAATCATTCTAGTAAATCATGCAATGGCTATAATAATGTTATAGAGTAAGATCATATATTACATTAGCATTAGACTGCAGAGACAACATGAATGGCAAAATTAATGAACCTTTGGAGAAAAACACTTCAATTGCCCTTATATACAGTAAGCATGGCTTCATGAATATAAACCTGTTTTCGTGTTTATTCTTACACTCACTCAAGTTTAAGATTCTGGAACAATGGCAATGTCTGGATATCTGGACGTGCAAACCAATTTGCCAGAAAGGTAACCATCAAACCCAATCGAGGAGAAAAGGTGTGAGTGGACAATGGTGCAGAGCTTTAAATTTTAGCATCCATCTCAACTGCTAGAGAGCTTGTTAAGGCCAGATTCCTACATTCCCTCACCACCAGTTCTAATTCAGTGTGTCTGAGAATTTACATTTCAAATAAGCTCTCAGGGGATGCTCATGTGCCTGTCTGCAGATGACATTTTGAGAAGAGTTTTAAAGGATTTTGTCAATCCCTTTGACTCTTGCCCTACAAGTTGCCTTTAAAACTTAATCCTGGTATAATATTAAGTTCTAAAGATGAACTATAAAGTAAGTGCCCAGAAAATGCCAGTCACAGCAGGACCACTATCATAGATGGGGCAATAAAATTCAATCATGTAATATGCAATAACATATAAAACATTTATTATACTACTCCAAAGAGTTATATAGAAGTCCTTGTCTTTCAGCGAGCTCAGGAATGCTTCTTGTGTCTTCTTTATATCGGATATATGAGAACTATAAAAATGTATTTGATTAAGAAGGAATTTACAAAAATGAATGATTTCTATTTCAATGACTTGTGACTGCTTATACCATGAAGCTAACTGTTGTGCTTTTTCTTAGCTCCTGCAATTGAGTGGTTTAAGGGAAAAATTTAATGATGTCATTACATTTGATAAGAAGCAAACAGTTAAGGTTTGCATTTGATAGGATAGATGCAAAAAGGCACTTTATTATGAATATATCAAAATAATTGTCATTAAAATGGAAGAGAAACTTACTTCAGGAAAGCAGGAACCTTTTGATCTTAAAACACCAAGATAGTGTTTGTCCATTGTCTAGTAAAAGATACTAGAATTCCATTGCCAAATCAGTGGCTTTTCTCTAAAAACCAGTGCTATAATTACAACCTTAACAATATACATTGTATATTCCATTAATTACGACACTCAAGCTTGTGTGTGGGTAAGAAAATGTTATTTGGCAGCAAGAGGCCACTTTCTGAAATGTTAATTTAAAATATAAAAGCTCAAGAAACTAATTTAGATGAAATATACTGAGAGCCTCTGAAGGAAACAATAAATTGTCTTAAAGGGAAGTGTCTGTTACTGTGGTATTTAACTTTTGACCCGTTCTGAATGTAGGGTACCTTCCTGAAGTCCAAAGAGAGCTTTCCTCAAAATGTTTTCTGGAAATTTCATTTAAAGGTCTTGAATCTTTTTAACTTCAAGATTGTTAAAAAAAAAAAAAAAAAAAGACTAGAGGCCCAGAATGGCACCACTTAGGCCAAGTCACCAAGTAGTCGCTTAATACCTAATTGCAGTTTCGACCTCCCCCAGATATGTCGTCTCAACCTTTCAATCAGGAATTTTTTGAACAATGCCAATGAGGTAATCTGTCACATGGTCCTTCCATCCCCCCAAAAAGATGAGGAAATGCACCAATAAGGCCCCCTGCCCTTCTACCTAAGGCAAGGGGATCTTGCCTGGAACAATTCTTTCCTTTCTTTTGCTAAAAAACGTTCTTGCTCCACACTCCTTTGTAAAAAAAAAAATCTTCCATTTGGTACAACTTCTCAGAGGTCCCCTCAGTTTGCTCAATGGGAATGCGAAGTCATGAATCATTTATTAAAGCCAAATTAGATCTTTAAATGTATTTAGTTGAATTTTGTTTTTTAACAGATCAGGCAGCAGTGATGGGACCCAAAGCATACAGAGACAATGAGAAACGCAATGATGGCACCCTGGAAACCCTTTTTGAGTTCACTGCCTTTCTCACTATCTCCAAAGGCTGCTGGTAAGTGCCTCTAGGTTTGAGTTTTGCTCTTTTTGCATACAAACTACAGACCTAATTTGTTTTCCAGTCCAAGGGAAAACAAATTATGGGTCAACCTGAGTGGTCAGGGGGCTCTAACAGAATACCAGTTCTTGGCCCTGGGTTCAGCCCCCAATCCACACTGGAATCCCTTCCCTAGCTTCAGTCTGCAGTCCCCATTTACTAGGGTATGCTGGCTTAGTCCTTTCCCCATTTCCAGAATGTACTCTCTATTCATGGAGTCTGCCAATTTAGTCAACACTGGGAATTACTGGTGGCCTTTTCTTGGCCAGTCCACAGTGACATGTGTTGGTTACTGCTTGTGTGTCAAGGTGCATATGTTTGTCTTTTGTGTAAAAGACTTAGCTAGTGGGATTCTTAAATTCTAAAGATTAAGCACTCTACCTTTCAGTAGACTTGCTTATTTTATTTCTAAGAACTATGGTCCTGGAAACAATAAAAATCTACACACTTTTTTCATGGCCTAAAGAATTTGGCTCGGTAACCATCGGGTTGCTGAAGACGGTAAGACCAATGTAACTTCTGTTACTCTCCTCTGTCGACCTTTGAGTCACTCCATTCATCCTCTGTCTAAATTGTTTTTCTGCTCTGAAAAGATGACCCAAACATAAATAGAAGTCCTCTGGTTCATGCTCTTACAGACACCTCCATATCTACCTTCAAAGGAGGGACCCCCAGCTGGGCCCCTTACAGAGCTGATGACA
This sequence comes from Mustela lutreola, assembly GCF_030435805.1. Taxonomy (NCBI): domain Eukaryota; kingdom Metazoa; phylum Chordata; class Mammalia; order Carnivora; family Mustelidae; genus Mustela; species Mustela lutreola. Next base: position 107,645,521 of record NC_081296.1, on the reverse strand, counting down.
CTCAGGGATTTTCTGGATTTTCTGATTCCTTTAAACTTCTATTATTCTACCATAAGGGAACTCTGATAGATACCAGAGCCACCAGTGGAAATCCTGGTAAAACTGACAGAAGCCAGAGAAGGGTAATTCTTACCAACATCAGTTTTTCTGAATCTCTGTCTGCAGTGCCCAGTCAAGAGAGGAAAATAAAATTTCACATTGTCCTTTGTTTTCCAAATCCAAATCCATCATTCACGGATCCTTTTCCTTGGGATAGCTATTGCCTTCCTGTTTGTCTCATTTTGTATTAACAGGGTTTGATTTCCACCTACCCAAGAGCCTACCAAGGATGTGCAGGTTGTTGGTTCCTTGTTTTAATATCTTTGGGAGTGACTGGATCTTGGAAAGAGTGTGTCTTGTTCACCTAACACCCAAGGGTAGTTATTTAATACTGTCAGAAAAATTTGCTGTTTGTCCTGGGAGGACATGGACAAGATTTTTTTTTAATCTCTGTAGTCAAAGTTGGCCAGATTATAAACTGATATTCAAAAACTGATCATTGTTTTTAAGGCTTTCACCTCTAAATTAAAATTAGAGCTAGATACCAGAGGGAAAAAAGCAAGTCGAGGATGGCGTAGTTGGATGGGTAAATCAACCTATGACGTCATCGAAGTTGCAGCCGTTCTTCAAGAGACTACAGGCAACTTATCTTACAAATCTTTGCAAAACTAGAAATACAGCCGGCCTCTGAAAGGATTCAACATCTTCCAACCTATCCTTTCCATCGGTCCCCAAACCTCCTCCATTTATCTCAAAGTTCTTATAAATACTCTCTGGGAACTTTTGCCTAGATCATCCTCTATTCCTAAGACTGAAGAAAAACAAAAGTAAAAAAAGAAGCTTTTTAAAAAATGCAAATAGCTATAGAGGCACTCTGGCTCAAAATCTAGCCAACAACTTCCATCACATTACTTGTCCAGGATAAATACAAATCTCAAATATCTTCTCCCCGATATTAGTTTAAAAAAAAAATAAAAAACTTTAACAATCTGAGCAGGTAACCTTAACTTACCCCATCTGCCAGAAAAAGCTTGTGTCCAACCATTCTTTTATAAATGAATGAGTTCTGCTTTATCATACCCAATCTCATGGACAAAAATTTTGGAACAATAACTAGAAGATTTCTCTATCTCTGTGTTCATATGTGTCGTAGATGTGTGGTGTTTTCTACCTCAGAGTGGTATTATTGCCAAAATTAAAAGCTTACTTATTTATTTATTTTTAAAGATTTTATTATTTATTTGACCGTGAGAGGGAGAGAGAGCACAAGCAGAAGGAGTGGGAGGTAGAAGGAGAGGGAGAAGCAGGCTCTTGGCAGAGCAAGGAGCCTGATGCCAGGCTCGATCCCAGAACCCTGGGATCATCACCTGAACCGAAGGCAGACGCTTAACTGACTAAGCCACCCAAGTACCCCAAGAGAGCTCATTTAATTGGCTTAAAGAAAATTTAGTACTTATATAAATTAAATTCTCAGAAACATAATAGAAACAAACCCAAATAAGTTTCAAATTCATGGGCTCTAGGATTAATCTTTAATAAATCAAAGCCAATTGAAATTTGTTGGTTTAAGTAAAACAGGCATGTTTTTAGAGTTGTCAGCATCAATTATAATACTTTTATGCTACCTTGGCTTTTTGAAAGTCAAATAAGCTCATATTATCTCTGTTACAGAATTTGCCAGAAAGAAAGATAAAGATGATGGTTAGTTGTTTGATGTCTTGTGAGATTTTCATAACTAATCAAAACAGTTATCGAGAACAAGAGAATGAAATAGATGCAAGTAAGATAAAAGTTTACAAATAAACTTTTCAGCAATATTCATGTCTACATAAATAGTTTCCCCAAATCTTTTTTGGTAACTAAAAACCTTAGAGTTTTGCTAAATTAAATTACATAATGGCTAGTCATTGAATATCTAGATCCTTCCCAAAAAAGATAAAATACTGAAACATAAATTACTGAACAGAAGTTTTCTACTTTTGGCTTCTTATTACAGAGAAGTAAAAAAATGCTTGGATGTGTTAGTTCTCTACTGGAAAATTTTAAAAGGCATATGCTTCTAGAAATCATGAAATACACTCATAAATGGGCAAATTTAAAGTATACAGGTGTATCCGACAGTTCATAATTATTTACTTCTTAGTTTTCACTAGAAAGTAAAGTTCCTAAGGGTAAGAAGACTAATTAATATACGTAATTAAAACCCTAGAAATAATAAGAGAAACATCTCTGTATGCCAGGAAAGTAGGATGTGTTTTCAGTAAGAGAAGGTATGAGAAAAGCAGATGTATTTTTTTGTTGAGGGAAAGAAAAATTTGATCCTAAAGTGAGGCTGGTTGTTTAAAGGGGTAAAACGTAGGGGGTTCCTGAGTAGGTTGAGCAGCTACTCTTGATTTCCACTCAGGTCATGATCTCGGGACGTGGTATCATATGGAGCCCACTTATGCTCCCCACACAGTGGGGTCTGCTTGTCTCCCTCTGCCCCTCCCCCTGCTCATGTGTATGAGCACTCTCTCTTTCCAAAATAAATAAATAAATCTTAAAAAAAAAAAAAAGAGAGAGAGAGAGAGGAAAAACATAGGACAAAATCAGAATGTGGGAAAGAAAGTTGTAAAAGGTTTGTGGCAAGGAATCTTTGAAAAGGAATTTTGATGTGTGGTCAAGCTGGCTAAGATTAAAATGAATCCATTTAAGAATGAGTTGTAATATAAAAAGTAAGCTGGTACAAAATTAGAATTTGGTTTTCTCTCTGTTAAAAGGACAAAGTTTCACAAACTTTTGGTTTGCTTTTGATAAGATTGTGAAAATTTTTTTACCTTTTAAGTATTAAATTTCATAATGATCTGTGATAATATTTAGGCAAGTGCTTTAAAACCTTTTTTTGTATTTGTGACAAACTTCCCAAAATCAAATTGTAAATGAGACCTTTTTGATCTGGAATATTTCATGGATTTGTTAACTAATGAGGCTTATTTGATATGGAAATTATGTGGGAAATATTGTCAAATAAGTAATAACTCAGTTTTCTTTATGCTTGATATGTAAACTACATGGGAAGTCAAATAAGTAATAACTAAGCTTTCTTTATACTGTAAGATTGTGGCACTTGTGGATGAAGTTCACTCTGCTTCTGTAATAAAAAAAGGCCTTTCACTGTCGGACTTTCACCATCCTGATTTCCTCCCAACATGACAACCATCTACTCCTGCATTGTAAATTAAGGTAGGTAAACAAAAGGACTGTCATATGGGACTTCTTATATCAAAATCCTAGTCAATGTTATTTCACTATCCTGAAATAACCCTTCTTTTCTCTGTCAAAAAAGTCATGTTATTTTGATCTTATATATCCTTCAAGTTTCGTTTATATACCAATATATGCTTTTTAAAAAATACATTCACTTGGGCATCTGGCTGGCTCATTCAGTAGAGCATATAACTCTTGATCTCAGGGTCTTGAGTTTGAACCCCATGTTGGGCATGAAGCCTACTTAAAAGGAATAAATTTTTTAAAAAATACAACAAAAAACAGTATATTCACTTATTAACCTAGGAACTCTTTTGTATTAGCCCAAGCAATGTTTGTCCATATATGCTACTTCTACACTAGTAGTTTTGTGGTCTTAAGAGTATGCAAAGCCCTTTCCTTATGTATACTTGACTTTGCTAAAAACGAAAACGTACCTCTCTTTCCTTTCTTTCTTTCTTTCACAGAGAGGGAAGACAAAGTTTAACCAGTACGTCCAAGTGATAATTAATTTCAAATTACCATGTGACTTCATTATGCCAATTTACTATGCATAATTTAGTCTTCCATAAACAAATGCGTGAATAAAGTCAAGTCTTTTGTCTTCCATTTTGTATCAATTATATTCTCTCTGAAATGTGCTGTCAGGATAAAAATGTTTAATGCTAATTTCCTTAAAAAATACTAAATGTACTTTCATATGTGGCTACTTTGAAAAGCATATTCTTAATGAAAACCCTTAAAACACCTGGGGGAAATAAAAGAGTAGTCAGGGCTATGGGAAACCCAAGATGGCTGCTTGGTTCTACTCCCTCAGGAACTCCATATGTCTGGTTTTGCATTCCTTCACCCACCACAGGGCATTTAAAGTGACTCAAATTATGAATAGACATTGGTGGAGAGATTTCTATAAAATTATAAAAACAGTCTACAGGCACTTTTGACCTGTCAGGTCCATAATCCTAGAAAAATTATTTTTGTCCCTAGAGGCCTCACATGTCCTCCCTCTGGACCCTTTGAACACCTGCAGCTGTACTTTATTCAATTGCCACTTAGTAGGGGTTACCAATATGTTCCTGTTTTTGTATGCATGTTTTCCAGATAGGTTGAAACCTTCCTCTGCCACAAGGATGATGATGACCTTATGTGGCTAGATGGGAATGCTGAATCCACGAATCATTTAATAAAGTCAGTTAGATCTTCAAATTTACTTGGTTGAATTTTTTTTCAATAGGGTTTTCTATATTTATTCCACTTCATGTTTGGCCTTTTGTTCTATCTCAGCAACTTTATAAGGTAAACCAAAATTCTAAATATTAAATTCTACTTACTGGCTGCTCCAATATCTTCCTGACCTTATGTTAGCAAACACATTCATTCAATAAATATCTACTAGATGTGTAGTATATGAAGTGAAGGGCCACAAAGAAAAAAAAAAGCAGATATAAACTCTAACCTATAGGAAAAAGCAAATTGCCTTAAAGGAAGGTTTCCATAACTATGGAATTTAACATATGAACTTTTAATGTAGGATGTCCTCCCTATAGTAAAAGAGAAGGTCTAGTTTAGATTTTTCTGAAGTATTCTGAAAATGTCATGGCCAAATGGGTTTTGGAAATACTAACTCTCACTCATAGAGTCCTAAATAATTCTGACATAAGATAGAAAGTGCCAAGAACCATATAAACCAAAAAACATCACTTTTATAGAGTTGACTCCTTTGTCTCACCATCCACCAACCAAACCATTCCTAAACTGTGTGGCTTCTACTTGTAAGATGTGTCTCAAATCAGCTCATGAAAAGATACCATGCAAAAATAACAAGAGGATTCACAACATATGGTATATGTTCTCTGACCTTGGGAAATTAAGTTACAACTCAGTAACAGAAAGACAACTATAAAAGCTCCAAATGTTCAGAAATAAAGTAACATACTTCTAAATCACCACTGAGTTAAACAAAAAGTTATGAGTGAAATTAGATAATATTTTGATCAGAAGAACAATGAAAGCATGATATATCAAAACATATAGAATGCAACTAAACACATACTAAGCAGAAAATTTATATCTCTAAACACATTTATGAGAAAAGAAAGAAGGTTGAAAATCTGTGCTATAACTTCTAAATCAAGAAAAAGAATAGCAAAGTAAACCCAAACAAAGTAGAAAAAAGAAAATTGGAGCAAAACAGTGAAGGAAAAAACAAATATGTAATGAGACAATTAACAAAGACAAAAATTAGGTCTTTGAGAAGATTAATCAAATTGATAAACTGTTAGCAAGACTGATCAAGTAAAGAAAAAACACAAATTACCAATAAAACGAATGAAAAGGGAAATATCACTATTAAATCCACAAACACTAGGGTGCCTGGCTTACTCAGTTAGAGGCGCATGTGACTCTCAGTCTTGGGGTCATGAGTGCAAGCTCCACACTGGGTGTAGAGATTACGTAAATAAATAAATATTTTTTAAAAATGTATAAACACTATAAAGATAGTAAGAAGCTATAATAAACAATTGATGTCAATAATCAAATAATAATTTTATCTGAAAAAATCTGGTAAAATGGACAAATTTCCTGAAAAATACAAGTTACAAGTCAACACAAAAAGAAATTAAAAATCTGAATAGCCCTGTATCTACTAAAGAAATTGAACCCATAATTAAAACTCTTCCAACAAAGAAACTGTAAGATTCAAGAGCCCTGCTAGTGAATTGTCCAAATATGGCCAGAGCTCTCTTCACCTATTGCTCTAATTGAAACTGGCTCTTTCCTGAGAATACCTTGTTCCTTTTAGCATCGCCCCACTTCCCCCAGTGGTGGCTGTTTTCATTTCCCACAGCCCTTGTACCTGAGTCTGGAGTACAGATGGAACACTGACTACAGTGGAGCTTAGATCGTTTCAGTCTACACTGCAATGTAGACAGTGGAGTGCTGCCTGCTCCTGAGAGCCACTTCTAAAATATTATCCTTTCCTTCTTCCTAAACAAACAAACAAACAAACAAACAAAACTTGTCTTGGGTGCCTGGGTGGCTCATTCATTAAGCAACTGCCTTCAGCTCAGGACCTGATCCTGGAGTCCTCGGATCAAGCCCTGAATCAGGCTCCCTGCTCAGCAGGAAGCCTGCTTCTCCCTCTCCCACTCCTCCTGCTTGTGTTCCCTCTCTCACTGTCTCTCTCTCTCTCTGTCAAATAAATAAATTAAATCTTTAAAAAAAAAATCTTGTCTTGAAAATTATGCCCTCAGATTTTACTACCCTCTATTTCTCTTTGTTTAGCCATCACAGACCCCTGGAACTTCCCTCGCATGCCTTGAAGAATATTATTACCTCGCCACTATCAATTTCTCCTGTACTATTCTTGACATATTTATTACTTAACAATTTCAGTATCTATGTTCTTCCAATCACAAGCTTTTCAATTTCTTAGCTTATACTTCCCAATCTTGTTCTCTACTCTACCTCAGTCACACATGCTCAGGACATGCCCCAGACTATGTTTTTATCCATAACTGCACTGTTTCACTTCCCCCCCCCCTTAACTAGCTTAGTGCCATGGACCATTATATTAATCACCCCCTATCATACACCCTCAACCACCTTGTCCCTCTTTCCCTCATAGTGTATTAGTCAGGGTTCTCCAGAGAAAAAGAACCAATAGGATATGTATAGAGGGATATGTAAAAAGAGATTTAGTATAGGAATTGGCTCATGCAGTTATAGAGGCCAGTGAGTCCCACAATCTACCATCTGCAAGTTGAAGAACTATGAAAACTGGTGGTGTAATTCAATTCAAATCCAAAGACCTAAGAATCAGGGTGCTATTGGACAAGTCCTCATCTGAGTCCAAAAGCCCAAGAACCAGGAGCATTGATGTCTGAGGGTAGGAAAAGATGGATCTCTCAGCTCAAGCAGAAAGAGAGTGAATTCAAGCTTTACCTGCCTTCTTGTTCCATTCAGACCTTCAGCACATTAGACGAAGCCATTTGTATTGGGATTCATCAATTCATGTGCTAGTCTTTTCTGGAAATAAGCACATATGCACAACCAGAAGTATTTTACCAGCTATCTGTGTATCCTTAGACCAGTCAAGCTGACACATAAAATTAACCATCACATTTAGTAAAATCCAACCGTAAATATATCCAACTCACTGTACCTGTAGCTGAATGTAGGTGAAGAACACATAAATATGTTGACTAGTCTCAGTTTAAATTGTTGTCTATGGCCGTACCACCCTGAATACACCTGATCCCATCTGATCTCAGAAGGTAAGCAGGGCCAAGCCTGGTTTGTACTTGGATGGGAGACTGCTTGAGAATGCTAAGTGCTGTCGGCTATTAAAAGAAAGAAGAAGAAATTCGTAATACCTAACCTCAAGTAGGCCGGTAGTGCTTCTGGAGAACCCTACTGCACTTCCTACTCAAGTGGTTACAGCTTCTCCTCTTTAACTTCCTTCCCTCTCTATGTAATCAGTTCATGAACTTGCTACCCATTTCAGTGAGACACTTTTTTTTAAGATTTTATTTATTTATTTGACACAGAGAGAGAGAGACAGACAGAGTACAAGCAGGGACAGTGGCAGGCAGAGGGAGACAGAGAAGCAGGCTCCCTGCTGAGTAAGGAACCTGATGTGAGGCTCCATCCCAGGACTCTGGGATCAGGACCTGACCTGAAGGGAGATGCTTAACCGGCTGAGCCACTTAGGTACCCCTCAGTGAGAAACTTTACTGTGAGAACTGCCATATGATTTCATCACCTTATCTCTCCTGACTCTGACTTTCTTCCTATTTCTGCAGAGGGATTAGACATGGTCCTTGCTAGGCAACCCTGAGTTCACAGCTAAGGCTCACTTTTGCACCAGGTCAAATCTCATTTCACCCACCCAAAGACATCAAATAAGGAAATGTTTCCTCTTGCTTTTACATTTAATAAGGAAATGTTTCCTCTTGCTTTTACATCAGCAAATGTTTCTTCATTACTAGATCACTCCCATAAATATGTTATAATATTTCCCATTATAGAAAGAAAAATGTGGCCTCACTTCCTCCTCTAGTTACATACTATGCTCTCTGTTTCATACTATGCTCTCTGTTTCATGAAAACTTCTTGAAGAAGTTACCTATACTTACTGTCTACACCTCCTCTTCTATCATTCAGTCTTGAAACCACCCCAGCCAGGATTTTGTCAAGGTGAGCAATGATGATAAGTCTCAGACCACATTTTACTCAACCTCAACAGCATTTGGTCCATTGATTTTTGTCTTTGTTCTGTACTTGTTTTCTCCTCTTGGCTTCTAAGACACCACTCTTTCTTGGTTCTCTTTCTACCTCATTGAGGACTGCATCAGTTTCCTTTGCTGGAAATTTCTTTTCTTTGACCTCCATGTGTTAGAATTCCCCAGACTCAGCCTTGGACCTCTTTCCCTCTCAATTTATCCTCATCCCTTAATAACCTCATAAAGTCCATCTAATTCCCACATTTTTTTTTTCCTCAATCTCTGATTTAACCTTGAATTTCCATCTTGCAGAGGGGGATAGGTATCCAACTCCTAAACCTGTTCTTTCCATTGTCTCCCTCATCTCAGTAAATGGAAAATCTGTTCATTCATTTGAGCTAGTTAAAAAACTTGGAATAATTGAGGCACCTGGGTGACTCAGTTGGTTGAGCATCTGACTCTTGGTTTCAGCTAAGGTCATGAACTCATGGGTTGTGAGGTCAAGCCCCATGAAGGGCTCCCCACGCAGTGGGGAGTCTGCTTGAAGATTCTCTCCCTCTGCCCCTCCCCACATTTGTGCACATGTCCCCTCTCTCTTTTTCTCTTTCAAATAAATAAACATAAATCTAAAAAAAAAAAAAAAAACTTGTAATAATCTTTGACCTTCTCTTGCTTTCATATTCCACATGCAATCTATTACCAAGCATTTCTGAAATTCCACCACTTATCACTCTTTCCACCATTTCCATCCCTCCCAAATAGCTGTCTTCTTGAAGTTTTAAATAGTCTCTTTAGATGACCTCCCTCCTTCCTCTTTTGCCCTCTACTGTGGATCCTCATGGTAGCCGCTAAAATGACCCTGTTAATAGCATAAATCAGATTGTGATATTCCTCTGCTCAAAACCCTTCAAAGGCAAACCATCATCATCATAGTAAAAGCCTTATAATGACCTCAAAACCCTACATGATATATCTCTAGAATCTCCCTCATCTTTCTTCCTGTAATTATCCCCACAACCTTCAGAACTAACTTCCCCTTCATGTTCAACATGCTCCAACCTCACAAGCTTTGTACTTCATAATCTCTTCAGCTAAAATGTTCTTCTCTCAATGTCCACATGGCTTGATCCCTCACTTCCTTCAGGTTTCTGTTCAAAGATCACATTATCAACAAAGGCTTTCCTGACCACCCTGTATAAAATATCAGCTTCACCCCTATCCCAAGGGTAATCTATTTTCCTTATCATGACCCTTTTCCCCAGATCACTTTTTATCACCTAATATTTAATATACATATTTTTAAATTGTTTATCAACTGTCTTCTCTCTGAAGAATGTATGCTCCACAGGTAAACAGCCTTAGCTGTTTTGTTTACTGAGGTATCTCAAGTACCTAGTACTTAGTTGTAAGTACTCACTAAAGGGTTGTTATATGAATATATCAATTTCTTTTTTGCATTATCTTTGTACACCTTAGTTGTGATTTGCTATTCCTTTACACATATATTATAACTTAATCTTTGTTCTGAATGAATTATACTCTTTACAGCTTTCAATGACACTTTTATTCCTTTATTATGCTTTCAAGCTCTGAACAGTCTTTGAGCATTACTATATATTATATATACCTTTCTTATAGCAACTACTTCAGTTCTTTCCAGCTTTATTGAGATATTCATGTAACTCTTAAATCTACTACGTTGTAGTTAATACTAATCTTGCTGAAATCTTCATCTGGTTTTGGACTCTCTGAAATTGTAGGTGTATTCTCAATCTTTTTGTCAGTTCTCTTCTCCTCTTTGATGTTGTAATACTTCCAATATGGATCTGTGTTTTACTTACAATTCCCTTACTGTTTCTTGCAACTTTGCGTGTGTTTGTGCATGTGTGCACATGCATATGTGTGCATTTATGCTGGTGATAGTAAAACACAAAGGTGAAGTTCTATTTTTAAGAAATTGTAGCATAACATAGATATTAAGGCTTCAGAGATTAAAATATCTAGGCTTTAGCCCCTCTTCCACTATTTCCCAGTTATGACCTCTTACCTTTTTTAAACAACACACTTATCTATAAATCTGTTTCTTCCTTTACAAAATGAAATAAATAATAATTCAAATAAAATAGGATAATGTAGGTAAAACATTTAAAACAATGGTAAATTTAAAGTATTCATCATAAACTTAAAAAAATGAAAGGCCATTAGTAAGCAGAACACATTTAAGACATTACCTTATTTGAAGAATATCATTAAACCAAAGGAATATTTACAAGCAACACATGCCTGGGATCATTCTACGTCCTAGAGGATTCCTTCAACTCACAAGGAATGAGTCAAAACCAAAAGTATAACCAAAGGTAAGAAGTGGAACATGGCCAGCAATAAATATTAGTTGTTATTTTTTTCTATTGAAATAAAGATTTTGTGTAATGTACTGGAAAACTTCCCATTTTCCTTCAAGGGACTATGTTATAACATAAGTTATTCAACATTTAGAAATTGTTAGATAAGGGGCACCTGGGTGGCTCAGTGGGTAAAAGCCTCTGCTTTCGGCTCAGGTCATGATCCCAGGGTCCTGGGATGAAGTCCCGCATCGGGCTCTCTGCTCAGCAGGGAGCCTGCTTCCTCCTCTCTCTCTGCCTGCCTCTCTGCCTACTTGTGATCTCTGTCTGTCAAATAAATAAAAATAAAATTTAAAAAAATTGTTAGATAACTTTGAAATCTGAAATTATCTGTAATGTGTAGAAAAGAAAGCAGACCTGATACAGACTAAAAAAATCTGTTGAAAAATGTCATATCTACGTAGATAATTATATTGTCTACTTAATTTTTAACAATTTAGCTGATGATATCAATAGAGAAGTCTTCAGAGTAATTAAAATGGAAATCATTTCCCTGGGCAAATGTCATTTTAAAAGTGCAGTTGTATGAGAAAGGTAAGTTTTTCAAAGCCATCAGCTTCCAGTACATACTCAAAAATAACAAATGGAATAAATCATAAAATAGACCTTCTTATGACAAACATTAATAACTTCCAAAATGATATATACAAAATATCTCCATGATATGTGGTCCACATGTAGGAAGAAAGAATTTTTTTTTAATTTTTTATTTTTTAAATTTCTTTTCAGTGTACCAGAATTCATTGTTTATTTTATGAGAATGGTCAAGTTAAAGGATTGTATAAAGCTCAAATATATTAAGCATCCAAAGCCTTGTAGACACCAGAGTTCAACAGAGGAGTGAGAGGAAAGCAGAGGCATAGGTGGAGTAAGGTTTGTCTTGTGAAATGGTCAAGAGAAGCGTTTGATAACCTCCCACAGTCTATTGCCTGACTGGCTTGTTCATCCGCAGCAAGGGCTACGAAGTTGTTTCACAAGTCCTATCGCTTGTCCTGTAACCCTACACTCAGAGGTTGATTATAAGTTCCTGCAGAAAATGGAGGACATACTTATACTACCTCCAACTGATAGAGCCTGGAACTAACAGAAGTTGGAACACAAACAATATATTCAACCATCAGAGGTTGTGGACTTTGAGGGATTGCTAACAACTGTAAATATAAAGAGGCACAGCGGGACTGGGAGCTCTTGCTTAGTTACACTTTTTTTTTTCAGTCCTTCAAACAATACTTAAAACTGTTTTACTTCTTGCAATGACAGAGTAGGCCATTTTAAACCAACCCTCCTTCTAAAAAGACTAGAAAAGTTAGACGAAAGTGTTTTTGTTTTGTTTTGGTTTTGGTTTTTGTTTCTTTGTTTGTTTTGAGAGAGAAAGAGGGGGCACACAGAGGGACAGAAGGAGAGGGAAAGACAGAATCTTAAGCAGGCTCCATGCACAGTGTGGAGCCCAATGTGGGGATCAATCTTACAACCCTGAGATTGTGACCTGAGCTGAAATCAGGAGTTGGATGCTTAACTGAGCCACCCAGTGCCCTGAAATGTTTTTTTGTTTTGTTTTGTTTTGTTTTTAATCCACTGAAAGGCTGGGGCACCTGGGTGGCTTAGTCAGTTAAGCGTCTGCTTTTGGCTCAAGTGAGCTCAGGTCATGATATCAGGTCATGATCTCACGTGAGCTCAGGTCATGATCTCAAAGTCCTGCATCGAACTCCCTGCTCAGCAGGGAGTCTGCTTCTGCCTCTCTCAGCTCATGCTCCCTCTTTCTCTGTCTCTCTCAAATAAATAAATAAAATAAAAAATAAAATCTTTTCTTTTTTTAAGAAATCCACTGAAAATGGGACGCCTAGGTGGCTCAGTGGGTTAAGCCTCTGTCTTCACCTCACATCATGATCTCAGGGTCCTGGGATCAAGTCCCGCACTGGGCTCTCTGCTCGGTAGGGAGCCTGTTTCCCCACTTCTCTCTCTGCCTGCCTCTCTGCCTGCTTGTGATCTCTCTCTGTCAAATGAATAAATAAAAATCTTTTTTAAAAATCCACTGAAAGGCATTGGAGATTTCTCTAGGTAGAGAGGATTATAAAATCAAAATCCAAGAGAGGAGGAAAGCTGAGAGAGTAGTGTAACATTTGGGGATGTTTTCTAAATTTTCAGTTTCCAAAACTAGCATCTGAGAGTTTGAGTAGTTGAATAAAGATTTTGTGGGGACTCACTCATCCTCCCAGAAGTACATAAAGATTATTTTAAGATTAAAAAAACATTTGAGATTCAACAAATGCAGAAAGAAGCCTTCTTGGAGCTTTAGTTATTTGACTAAAAGCAGAAACTTTTGAGAAACAAGACTATTATAAATTCCCTTTTCAGGATAGATCTATTCCCAGGAGAAAGACCAAGAGTGAACCTACCCTAAATCTTTCCAGGAGAGTTTCAGGGTCATGAAGAAGACAGAAAGACCACTGGCACCTGCATAAACAAACATCACATCACAAACTTTCTTTTCTCTCATTTGTTCTCCTAAAACCCATTTGTCGTTCCTAAAGGAATCTATTTGCTCTTCCCATAGGAACCTTTTCTCCCCTTTTCTCTCCTCCTACTATGTTAAGTATATAAAACCCCAATTCTGAACACCCCCTTGGGTTACTCATCACCGAGTATATGCAATCACACATATATAGATACCAAGTAGCGAGTTGTATATAGAAGGCTAGAATTTGAAAGAATGATCAAGGCTGGAGATATAATTTTTAGAATTATAATATATGGGTGGAATTTAAAACTATGAGGCAGGTGGAGGCCACAAAGGGAGTGAGTGAGCTAAAGGAGAGAAGAGGAAGAATTTAGTGGTGGGTCAATCCAAGACAGAAAAGCTGGGAGGAAGGGAGAAAAGGAAGGAAGGAAGGAAGGAAGGAAAGTAAAGGAAGAGAGAGGAGGAAGGAGGAAGAAAGGGTGAGATGGAGGAAGGGAGTAAGGAAGGAAGGGAAGAAAAGAAGAGAGAGAAGGAGGAGGGAGGGAAGAAGGAAGGAAGGAGAGAAGAAAGCAAGGAAGGAAGGAAGAAAGAGAGAGAGAAAGAAAAGAAAGATAGACTAAGAAAAGCAATAAAAGGGAAAGAAGAGGAGCAACCAGTGAGTGAGCAGTGTTCTGGTAGCCAAGTGAGGAAATGTATCAAGCAGAAGTAAATAATCAACCAAAAGTTCAAAAAGATTAGGACTAACAACTAACCATTGTATTTAGCAATGTGGAGGCCACGAAGGGCATATAAAAAGAGTTTTTGTGGAGAGCACAGAAAGAAGGATGGCTCAGACTGAGGTTGAGAGAAAAAATGGATGAAGATAATTAGGGAAAAGTTAAGAATAAACAATTCTTTCTAAGACACTGTGGCAAAGAGAAACAAAGAAATGGGGCTGTAGGTAACAAGATGAATGGAATCAAGAAATGAATTTATCTTCTTTTTTATGTCTGTTCTTGAATATTTAATTGATGGTGAATTTGTGATTTCATTAAAAAAAAAAAGCAGACCTATAATGAACCTAGAGAAGGGAAGTATCATACTTTATAATTACTTTATAGTAATCATAATTACTTTATAGTAATTATGATTACTATATTCAGGGAATCAAAACACATGAAGGAGAATTTTAACAGATAAATACAACTATTTTTTAAAAAACTAAGAAATTCTACAACTGAAAAAATATAGTAAATGAAATAAAGGACTCCATGAATGTTTTTTTTTTTTTTTTTAATAATTTTTTTTTAAAGATTTTGTTTATTTATTTGACAGAGAGAGATCACAAGTAGGCAGAGAGGCAGGCAGAGAGAGAGAGGAGGAAGCAGGCTCCCTGCTGAGCAGAGAGCCCGATGTGGGACTCGATCCCAGGACCCTGAGATCATGACCTGAGCCAAAGGCAGCGGCTTAACCCACTGAGCCACCCAGGCACCCAGGACTCCATGAATGTTAATTTTAGATCATATACAGGGGTTACATGTCTGTTAATGCAGTCAAATGAGCTATACCCCCAACATGTCTGTTAAAGGACAAGTAAATTTCTATCATACCAACCATTTCAGAAATAATGACTCTAAATTCTAGATAAATTATAAAAACAACTATCTGTAGACACCAAAAGAGTGACCAAAAGTAGGCACATTCTGAAGGAGAGTCAGCCCTTGGGAAGAAGGGACTTGTACGGAGTGAGTTTTTCATTTTTACAATTTCTAGCTAAAGAAGAGGCACCAATCAGATCCTTGTGGGATGGGTAAAACTCCAACAGAAAACCTGCCATCTTGCTGTGTAAGGAGCCAAAGGACAGAACTTAGAGCAGCTACAGTAGCCATGAAGTGAGGAGGGAATCCCAGACAGGAGAGAGAGAGCAAGAGGGGAGACACAAGTTCTACTTTAACTCGTGCTTTTCCTCTATTATCAGGAAGTATTCCTAAATTTAGAAATTCCGAAAGTGAATATGTGCCTGCCTCACTGGAATACAAAGAACCTGTCAACTGTATTGTGTTTCGTATTCGACTGCCACAAAGAAACCCTGATGAGGAGTAGTAGGTAGAGCCAGAGTGGATGGAAACAGGCAGCCCTGTCTCCGAAGCCATTGGGAGGGAGGTAAGAGGACTGCCAGAAAATCAGCCCTGGAGCAAATATCCCACAGGAGGTCCCCAGCAGCCCTTCCTCAACTGCCACAGTACTGTCTCTGACCCCTTCCTCATCCTCTCTTTTACTCCAAATTTGAAGACTTGCCTTTGTGACATTAACAATCACCAAGGACATAGAGCACAAGAGCAACCGATTGCAGGAAGAATGATTGACACTGGAATTCACTACAATGAAGCTTAAATAGTTTAATATTACCAGTTAAGGGTTGGGAAATGTATTGTCTTTACTCCTCCCACAAATATAGTAATGCTCCTACCATATATGATGGGAATCAAAATTTTCCATGCCAAACCATGGACTGACTCACATAATAGTTTATAATAATAACTAATGTTGATTGTGCTGGGCATAACTCTCAATGTTTCAAAACTGTTAAACTCATTTCATGTTCATAATAACCCTATGATGTAGATATTATTTTCCATTTTACATACAGTGGAACTGAGGCATAGAGAAGTTAAGTGATTTACACCAAGTCAAAGCACAAATTTTTAGTAAGTAGGTAGTCTGGATTCACAGCTAGCCTCCAGAATCCATGTTCTTAATCATCATACATGAACCTTTTCATGGAATGACAAGACCCTTCCATAAAAAAATAAATTGCAGAAGTAAAATTTCATGTTAACAGTAAGAGATTATAGATTACTTATTTTTTTACAATTTTTACCATTAATCAGTACCTGCATTTTGTACAATCCTATGCCAGTTTAGAAAGGTAGAAAGCTAGAAAAGAGGTGAGGGACACAAAAGAAAGTGCTAGAATTGTAAAGATAGTCTATGATGCTCATACCTGAGCCTAGTTTTTATCCAAATTAATAAAGAACTATGGAATGTTAATATGTAGGGACTTTATAGCAGAAAAAGACATTTTTCACCAGCCGAACTTGAACATATTAAAAAAATAATGTTTCCACAGGAAAATACACTAAGATTGGCAAATACAGCTTAATCTTTAATAATTAAATTAATTGGTAACCCAGGCATACCTGGAGGGCGTAAGTCAGTATTAAAACGTTAAGTTTTGCCTCATTTATTTTTGTAAATGTGTAGAGTAAATTGTACATTCTCATGAATAATTTCTGTCTTATACATTCATTTTGTATATTTGGCACACTCTTTGGCCCAAAGAACCTCAAGGAAAGAAGTATTTACAGATTATCACAGAACCCACAGAGACTTGAAAACTGTTAACAAAAAGACTTCAACTGGTCAGGTAGTGATAGTTGGAGTTGATGCACAGAAGACTTTTTATTAGTGAAATGATTCTTAGTAAACCTGCAGAAAAATACAGCATACAATGAAGAGAACCAGAACATATAGACAATATCAACCAAGGTCCGTCGTGCCTTTTTGCAACTTAGATCTGGGTGGAAACTGGGTAGTTTTTTTGGAATAAGCAACCATGTTAGAGATGGAAGACATGCTTCCAGTGCCTTCTCTAAAAGACAGTTCTGCTTATGTCATTCTTCTGAGTACAGCCTTTGCTGATCTCCACTTCTTGTGTAATAAAGCCCAATTCCTGGAATCCAAGGCCATTTCCCCAGCTGGCACAGCTCGCACTGCCCCACTCACTAGCAGTGAGACTTGAAGCCTGTCCCTTAACTTTCTCCCAAGCCTCAGCTGCCTCAGTCCTCAAATGGATTCTCAGTAGTGCCTGCCTCCCTTGGAGCTTGTGGCAATCGAGGGAAGACAGAAACCATTCTACTATTTTGAACGAGAGGAAAAGTAATGAGGCACTCGGAATAAACAGGTGAGGGAAGGGCTGCGGTCAAGCAGGGAATGGTAAGGCAACCCAGAGGTTGGCAACAATGGAAAGCAACTAGCACTCCTGGGAGTGGAGGACCATATACTGGAGCATAGGATCCCACCTCACCCTGGAGTGCCTGACCGTCACACCGAACAGGGGAGCAAGCTAGAAGATAGAGCTGGGGCCAGAGAGGAGATGCAGCTGTAGTCAATGATCAGATATGGTGAGACAGAGAAATATCCTGATTTCCCTGTCCCTCCTTTCCACTCCCTCACCAGGGTCTTCTTTTGAACAATCTGACTGGCTGCCAGTTGGCAATGAAACCTGGGAATTGTAATCTCCTTCGATACTATGTGGAGCCAGGGGAAGGGAGGGAAGGGATTACAAACAAAAAGCAAATGACCAGTAGTGTGGTTAGAAGAACAAATGGCAATCACCTTCAAAGCCCGTGGCCCAGTGCCTACGCATAGTAAATACTCAATAAACTATAGTTGTTAGAAATATTTTCTGCCTATTTTTTGTTTTTAATAATAATATTCAATGTGATATTCAATGTGATATGGAGATATAGGCCCTTTCTTTTTTTGTATTTTTATTGAAGTATAATTAACCCACAATGTTATATTTCAAACATATAACATGGATTCGACTTATTTCACTCTGTAGAATACCCTCTAGGTCCATCTATGTTGTCTCATGGCAAGACCTCATTCTTTTTTATGGCTGAGTAATATTCCATGGTATGTATGTGTGTATGTATGTATCTATCTATCTACCTACCTATTTATCTAGATACCTTTCATCTATGGATAGACACTTAAGTTGCTTCCATATCTTGGCTATTGTAAATAATGCTGTGTTAACATAGGGGTGTGTATATCATTTTGAATTAGTGTTCTCATTTTCTGGGTAAACAGACAGAAGGGGAATTATGGGATAGTATTATGGGATGGTATGATACTTTTTATTTTTAATGTTTTGAGAAAATTCCATGCTGTTTTCCACTGTGGCTATACCAATCTACATCCCCACCAACAGTATAAGAGGGTATCCTTTTTTCACATCCTGACCAACACTTGTTATTTCTTGTCTTTTGGTTACTAGCCATTCCGAATGGCCTGAGGTGATAACTTGTGGTTTGGGTTTGTATTTCCCTGATGACTGGTGATGTTGAGCATCTTTTCATGCGTCTGTTAGCCATCTGTATGTCTTCTTGGAAAAAAAACAGTGTCTATTTAGCTCTTCTGCCCATTTTTTAATTAGCCTCCATGTGTTTATGATCTTTCCAGATTTTTTTTCTTGCAATTGAGTTCTAGTCTCATGCTATTGTGGTCATATGCTTGATATAATTTCAGTCTTCTTAAGCTTATTGAGATTTGTGGCCTAACATGTGAACTACACTGGAGAGTGTTCCATGAGTATTTGAAAAGAATGTGCATTCTGCTGTTTTTGAATGGAATGTTCTGCTTATATATGTTAGATCCATCTGGTCTAAATTGCTATTCAAAGCCACTGTTTTCTTGTTAATTTTCTGTCTGAAGGATCCATCCATTGATGCAAGTGGAATGTTAAAATCCCTTCTAGTATTGTATTAAGCCAGTTTCTCCCTTTAGGTCTGTTACTGTGTACTCTATGTATTTAGGTGCTCAGTTACAAATATTATCAGTGTGGATTTTCTAGCTTCATTTTCCACTTCTCATCCAGAACCCACTTTCCCAACCACTATAGGCCCCACACCAGTGTTCATATACTGTTTACTCTGCCAGGGAGGCTCTTTCTCTTTTTTCCTGCTAGTTGACTCCCAGAGTATGTGAGTAAGGATTAGAGCTCCCTCAGGACTCCAGCCTGTTCATAGGAAGAGGTCACAGCATGAACCTGCTAATATTCTTCAGGCTTACTGTGGCTGAAGACCTTGGTCAAGCACCACCTGGTGACCAAATGCATTGTCATCCCCAGGATTACTCAGAGAAGCCTCTCCCCTAAAGTTATCTGTGATTCTCCCTAGACCAGGAGACACTGAGGCTTTAGACGGCAGTGGTCTGATGTGTGCTTTTCCTTGCTTCTGCCATGACTTCCCAAGTTTGGCTAATTTCTGCCTAATTCCATGTAACACTCAAGGGAGGGAATAGGCAAAATAGAGAAGTGTTACTGCTGTGGGCAATAGGGTCTCGTTCCTCTAGGGCTCTAAGCATGTGAAACACACTTTAAATTTCTCAACAGAAGACAGGAATTTGAGGTTTTACTCTATTCATTCCTATTTCCCACTGATGAGGGGACACACTTTGGAGTAAATTCCATGATCATCTGGAATATACCAAGTCTCAGGGTCAGCATTTGAGTCACCCTGGCAGAATCTTAGCGAGAAACACAGCAGACACAACATTGTTGAAACATCTATGAGTACCTTAGCATAAAATTATTAAGTATAGATCATTATTATTTTTAAAAGATTTTATTTATCTATTTGACAGACAGAAATCACAACTAGGCAGAGAGGCCAGCAAAGAGAGGAAGGGAAGCAGTCTCCCTGCTGAGCAGAGAGCCCAATGTGGGGCTCGATCCCAGGACCCTGGGATCATGACCTGAGCTGAAGGCAGAGGCTTTAACCCACTGAGCCATCCAGGCGCCCCTAGATCATTATTATTTTTGTATTCTATTGCTACTATGTATGACAAATTACTGCAAATTTAATGACTTAAATAATACAAATGTATTATCTTAGGGATCTAAGGTTATCTTAGGTTAGAAGTCCAGCAAAGGATTCACTGAGTTAAAATCCAGATGTCAAAAATACATTCCTTTCTGGAGGCTCTGGAGAATAACACTGTCATTGTCTTCTCTAGTTTTTAGAAACTGTCTGCAATCCTTAGCTCACGGCCACTTTTTTTCATCTGTAAAGCCAGCAATGTTCCATCTCTCTGACCATTTTTCCATAGTCATGGAAGGTCTTGTCTTTTAAGAGCCATGTGATTAGATTGGACCCACCTGGATAATTCAAAATAATCTCCCTCCTCAAGGTTCTTAATCTTAATTACATCTGCAAAGTCCCTTTTTCCACGAACGGTAACATAGTCACACTTTCTGGAGATTAAGACATGAACATCTTTAGAGGGTCATTCTGCTTACCATAATTATATAAAAATTTCTGCAGTATTCTTATTAACTGATTTGATAAGCAGAAAGTATAAGACTATATAAACAATTTTTGCATGTGCATTTATCTATTTAGACTATCTCTTTAGACTGATAAGCAAAGCACCAACAATCTACCCTTCCTGGTGGGAGAAAGCATGTTTAAGCAGACTTCTGCCAAAGCCAAGGCTGCCTTTCCTAATCCCCCATCCCAACAAAAAAGATGTCTAGACACACTAATAGGTCATAGGGATGAGCCCAACTGTCCCAGTACAGATATATCATTAGCAAGTGTGAGGGATTCTAATTCCTCATCTGGACAGAGTCAGCATCCAAAAACCTCAAGACAGAGAATCTGAAAAGTTTTATTCTATATTCTCCAGCTCCAATCAACTATTTATTGGCACCTTCAGCAATTTCAATATTTTCTTTTCTCTTCCTTCCTTTCCACCTTCCTTCCTTCCACCACATTAATACTCAATGCCTACTACATTCCAGTTACTGTGGTAGGCAAAGTGATCAAATGGTGAGCAGGACTGACCCTCATAGAGTTTCCTTTCTAATAAGAATGTATATAGTTAAACAAGCCATTTTTTAGCTATATTAAGTGCTATAATAGAACCTAATAGAAGATCTAACCTAATCTCTAGTGGGTCAGAAGAGTTTTGTTGAGGACATGACATTGGGGCTGACTCTTAAAGAAAGACAGAAAGTGAGAGTGGCTCAGGCAGTTACCATGTGAATGCCCATGGTTTTCCTCTTTCCTCTTTTTTCCTTCTGAAGGAAGGTGAGCTTCTGCTGCTCACCAAGTCAGGTCTCTGCCTCAGTCTAGCCTCTGCTTCTGATCCACAATTGAGAGCACCTCAAGATTCAACTCATGATCTCTTTGCCACTCAAACTTAATCATCTTTTCCCTGGTTGAGCATAACTACAATTTAAATAGTCTTCAAAAATATTATACTATGATTTGTCATTGGGTTAAAAAAATGTATTGCATATACAGAATGGAACAAAACAATACAATGAGATATAAATTTGATATAAGGGAAGCAAAACCTTGTAGTTGGATGAATGACTGCAATTTTTATTTTGTTGTAAAACAACAACAAAGTGCTGTAATAGTCCTACAAAAGTAAGATGTTGACATGTCACTGAAACTAGGTTACATTATTTTATTGACATGCATGTGAAATGATTTCTCATCACTTGCCAAGCATTAGGATTAAAGGCAAGAGAATCCCAAATCCCTTGGTGTAGATAAAAAGATGTTTCACTGAAATATAAGGCTGGTATGATCAGTTCGGGTCTTCCACAGAACTATCAGCAGGGCATTGTGTCACAGTCTCACTGGTATACAAAATAAGAGTGTATTTTGACAATCACATCCCCTTCAAAATGATAAAATACAATAGTATCAAAGCCAGGCTTTACTGTTGACAAAGAAAATAATTTTTAAAAATTTTTTAGTCTTAAGAAAAAAAATTTTTAGTCTCCTTTAGTATGCCAAGATTTGAACTTGGTGCCTCAGATCATGACCTTATTACATGCTTTACTAAAACACATATAGAGGAAATAGAAAGCCTGTCCCTTCTTGCCAAATGACTGTGAAAAGAGAAAGATATGGCTGTAGAATGTCCACAATAGCCAAACTGTGGAAATAACCTAGATGTCCATCAATAGATGAATGCATAAAGAAGGTATGGTGTGTGTGTGTGTGTGTGTGTGTGTGTGTAATGGAATACTATACAGTCATTAAAAACCTGAAATCTTGCCATTTGCAACGATGTGGATGGAACTAGAGGGTATTATGCTAAGCAAAGTAAGTCAGTCAGAGAAAGACAATTATCCTATGATCTCCCTGATATGAGGAATTTGAGAAACAAGACAGAGGATCATAGGGAAAGGGAGGGAAAAATGAAACAAGATGAAACCAAAGAGGGAGACAAACCATAAGAGACTTTTAATCTCAGGAAACAAACTGAGGGTTGCTGGAGGGGAGAGGGCTAGGAGGGAAATCACAGACCTGCACCCCTGAAACTAGTAATATATTATATGTTAATTTTTTTAAAAGGTAGGACTGTAGGAAGAATAGGTGGTAACAGTATGTGTGAAAACCACTTCCCTCCTAATAAAAATCCTAGAGAAAGAGATGCATTACCTTAAGAAAGAATGTGAGGGCAGGATATGAGGGACTTTTCTCCACTTCTAATAATAGTACTGTGAAAGGAAATCCCCATCATAGCTTAGTATGGTTAAACTAAAAGAAATTCTGGATTCAGGGTCTCCCTCTGCTGCCATGTGATATGGAAGCTACCCAGAATTTCAAAAATTTCCATTTACTTTTGAAAAGTGAATGGTGCACACAGGCAAGCCTATGGTAGTTGTCTTAATAGGGCCAGGTAATGCTGTAACTTGGAGCAGAAGGGTGGATATGCCTGACTTGGGACCAATTAAGAGGCACTGCCAGACATCAGCACTCAACACAGCAGCAAGGAACATAGGGCCCTGTGCAAGCAGAAAAAAGAGAGGATGAGCTCCAGCTGCTGAGTTGGGCTATAGGTGTGTTAGGATGTGCAGTGGCCAGAAATATAAGTGACATTTTCTGTACATAAACCATTAAGGACTAAAGAGCGATCCATGGCACCATGTGGACACAAGAATCACTGACCCTCCTTACCACTGGGACCTGGCAAGTTCTTCTATGTACATAGTCACCCCAGTGGGGAAGAGAAGGGAAAAGAGAGGAAATTTGAAAGATGAGTCATTTATCCAGAAAAAGAAAAGAAATAAAAAAGACTTTAAATTATTAAATTGGGCTAAGTTGCCTGAATTGGTTTCCTTCCTCATATCCAATTTTTTTTCATTAATAATGATGTTATTTTAAAACATTGCTTAAAATTTGTTTATTTTACTTAAGACCACATCCTAGAGATGTTCCAATGTCAGTACACGTAGATCTACCTCATTCTTTTCAACTACCAAATGTTATTTCATTCAATATAACAATATTTTTAACTAGCACCTTAGTGAACAAGAGTTAAGTTGTATCAGATGTTTTTCACAAAACAAATACAGCTGCAGTTCGTGTCCTTGAGAACACTGTTCCTGCATCAAATTCAAGTGTGTGGTGCTCTTCCCACAACTTTTCCAGCTACCTTCTCAGTTCCTTATTGAGACCAAGGCAGGGCCCACCAGACCTGCCTACCAGTGAACAGAACTTAAACTCAGGTTTGGCTCCCAGCTACCAGAAGCTGAAAGTAACTGGAAAAGTCCAGTGGCCTGGTTATCACAATAACCATCATAACAGTGGGATGCCTGGGTGGCTCTGTCGGTTAAGCATCTACCTTCGGCTCAGGTCATGATTCTAGGGTCCTGGGATCAAGTCCTACATCTGGCTCCTTGCTCAGTGGGGAGTCTGCTTCTCCCTCTGCCTGCCACTCCCCCTGCTTGTGTTCTCTCTCTCTCTCTGACAAATAAATAAAATATTTTAAAATATCATCATCGGGACGCCTGGGTGGCTCAGTTGGTTAAGCAGCTGCCTTCGGCTCAGGTCATGATCCCAGCGTCCTGGGATCGAGTCCCACATTGGGCTCCTTGCTCCACGGGGAGCCTGCTTCTCCCTCTGACTCTGCCTTCCACTCTGTCTGCCTGTGCTCGCTTTCGCTCGCGCTCTCTGACAAATAAATAAATAAAATCTTTAAAAAAAAAAAACAAAAAAAAACAAAAAAAAAATAAAATAAAATATCATCATCATAATGGTGCTTACTATGGAGTCAGGCATGGAGTTATATCTTAATCTATTGTTCCTCATTGAATGGTTGGCAATTACCTGGCAGGCTCAGAGCTGTTGAGTCTGGTTAATTAATTATACACCAAGAGATTCAGGCAACCCCCTCCCAAAATGAGTTTCCTAACAACCTGAGTTTCCCTAGCCATCCCTCCATGGTATGCCTCCCGGGAACAAAAATCAATGGATTAGTCTCTGCCACTGTTTTTCCACCCAGTTCGGAGTTGCCTAATAGACCCAGAATCAAACTGGTATCCCAAACACTCCCAATTACCCAGCGTTCTCTATTAAAGCAATCTATTCTGCTGGAATATGTTTAAACTATGGCTCCAGGGCATTAAGTCTGGAGATACAGACCAGTTACTAAAAGGAGTTGTATATCTTGTATCGGTTGCCCACATGGCTACAATGTGCCCCAGCCATGCAGCACTGTGATGTTTTAAATAAGAAACCCTCCAGCAGGATTCAAACATAATTTATTAACTTATTACTTAATTGATAGCCTTGAACTTAAATGGTTAAATATATGCGTTGCTTAGAAATCCCTATGGCAAATGCTTTTTATTAATTGATTTATATTAACATTAATTATGGACCATTCTAAGCAATTTGGATTTGTGGTTTTATTTTCTTCCTGGATGCATATTAATTTTTTATCTCCACTGTTTTGATGCTTTTCATTGAGATAAGTTCTTTTTCATCGTCGCCATCATTCTTTGATTCTTTTTTTTTTCAAGATTTTATTTATTTATTTGACAGAGAGAAATCACAAGTAGATGGAGAGGCAGGCAGAGAGAGAGAGAGGGAAGCAGGCTCCCTGCTGAGCAGAAAGCCCGATGCGGGGCTTGATCCCAGGACCCTGAGATCATGACCTGAGCCGAAGGCAGCGGCTTAACCCACTGAGCCACCCAGGCGCCCCTCATTCTTTGATTCTGAAAGGTTATGCTCCAGAGAGCAAATATAAATAAAAGTAGATTAATGCCTTATTCATTGTAGTAGCTACCATTTCAAGATAACAATTTCTATATTCATTGTGGTAACAACAGCTCTAACAATTCCAAAATCCATACTAGCTTGACATTTTGGAATATGTTTCTTATTCAGGTCAGTTCCAAGCAGTAGAGGGTGAGAGGGAAGGAGAGGTTCGGCTCCACATATCCATTCAGAATCCAGGGTAATTGCAGTGTTTCCCATCTTTACCACAAGGTCAACTAGGGCCTATGCATCCAGGAAAAAAGAGAGGAGGAGATTTCAGAGGTTTCTTGGATCAGTTTCAGAAGTGAAGTACATCACATATGCCTTCATTCCACTGGCAAGGATTTGATCACTGGCCATACCCCCAACTTTGATAAAATAAATAAAAGCAGTGTCTAGAATCCTATATACTGATTACAACTATGTACATTCAAATGTTCTTTAGGAAAATAACAGGTTGTAGAAAAAGTACTAATAGTTTAAAAACAGTTGCAATAATAATGATCATTTAATAGATGTCTGAGATGGACAAAGTGGGAACAACTTTACACATATTCTCTCTAATGCTTTCTACTGCCCTGTAAGGTAGATAACTCTGTAGCAGACAGAGTTACCTGCTAACAGATCTCAGCAGAGAAAATAGGTCCCAACCCCCTTCCCACACTGAATCACCAGTGGGTGGGACCAGATACAACTCAATTCTGGCCAATGAGACAGGGAAAGTGAACCAGGGAACTTTCTTCCATATACAATATGGAGCTTTTTGAAGAAAGAGTCCTGTTGCCTTTCTGCTCTAGATATGATTATATGAGGCATTATTTTTTATGTAAGTTGTCCATCTTGGGACCATGATTTGACCAGCTTAATAATAAAAAAACAATATACTCAAGTTGGTAAAGAAAAAGTAAATAAATAAATAAAAATACAGCTTGGACCCCTGATGACATTGGTAAA
Organism: Mustela lutreola; assembly: GCF_030435805.1. Taxonomy (NCBI): domain Eukaryota; kingdom Metazoa; phylum Chordata; class Mammalia; order Carnivora; family Mustelidae; genus Mustela; species Mustela lutreola. The sequence continues at coordinate 107,619,363 of NC_081296.1, read as the reverse complement.
CTTCTCATTGGTTCTACAATAGCTTATCTTCAGATTTCTTTTTAAGTGATTTTTAATGCCTTTATTGCATAAGCCACATTTGGTTGGGTGTTTTATATTTCAGCTAAGGATAATCCCAAACCATACTTTATATTTCCTTTACAGACCTCATAGTGAGCTCCTATGAAGCGGAACTTGGGTATAAATCCATGTTGCTGTGGCTCTGAAATCCAAGAACTTTCTACCACAATGCAGTGAAATCAAGGCACTCCTTGCTGCCCCTACTACCTCACACATATGCTATAGTAAAGGAAAGAGAATTTGTGCTTTTGCTGCAAGTTATTTTTATACACACACGTGCGTGTGCGCACGTGCACACACCTGGGGCTTTCAGCAGCCCTAGCCAGTAAGAGCCATTTGCCTCTTACTCCTTGTGATTCTTAGGTGTCTATCAATGTCCTTCATTAATCTGACAAAAGATTTTTCTGCTGCAGGTGTTTACAAAATGTCTGTAAATATTATTCCTTCTTGAAATGTCTCATGATACAATGATCTCATAGGTTGATGTGTGAGAGAGGAGTGGTATCCCCAAAACATGTCTTTTTCTGGATTTGTTTCTGACTCCAGATCACTTGGTTTTGTCAGGTTCAAGGAACTGTACTTGAACTTTCACTTCATTCAATGTATTAAATCACTGTATACATGTTTGTGTTTGAAACTACACTTTCTCCAATGCAGCCCTTTAGTTCCATTTGATATTCTCCAACTGTTTGCTTTAAAAAGGAAACAATCTGGTGTTCCTGGGTGCTCAGTCGATTAAGCAGGACTCTTGATTTCAGCTCAGGTCATGATCTCAGGGTCCTGGGATGGAGCCCCGTGAGGGCTCTACACAAAGTAGGGAGTCTGCTTGAGAATCTCTCTCTCCCTTTGCCCGCCCCTCTTTTTTTCTCTCTCTCTCTAAAATAAACAAATAAATCTTTAAAAAAAAAAAAAACAAAGGAAATCTGATAGAAATTTTAAATGGTAGCAGCTCCTTCTGTACTGGGTCCTATCCTTGTGCTTTAGTAAAAACACATTTTTGCACTGAAAAGAAAGAAAGAAAGAGAGAAAGAAAGATCTAAAATAGCAACAGGAAGTATATAGCTAAAAAACTGTCAGTACTGCCAAAATCACCTTCAGGCAGACTCCTACCCACTGTGTGTCTATGTAACACATTTTTCATTTTTTTTCTCTTCTTTACGACTACATAAATCAGCCTCCTCCCTCTGTTACAGGTCTCTTTTGTTCCCATTTAGTTTCTACTCCCACTTAACTAGAACATGAGAGGTGAGAAGCATAGAGGACAGAACACCACGCAGAGAAGATATTATCTCACTCATGTGAGGAAAAAGGACACTTCGTTGTTTAAGTCCAATGAATTAACCTGAAGGAGATGCTTTGGAGGGCCCCATCTAAGATTAGAAGCTGTGTTGGGTATTTTGGATGTATTGGGATCAAACACTGTGTGATGAGCTTCTGTATATCCTCCTCTACCACCACCTATTGTAGCAGAGAAGCCATGATAAAGGTGAATTCCCCACATACAAAAACATGTCCTACTCCTGAAAGAGCAATTAAGCTCTTGCAAGCAGTCTGCAAAAGGCAAATGGCGCTTCTGAACTTTCTCTTTCCTCTGAATCCAGGGAGTTGACATCAACCTTCAGTCTAAAATCTAAAGCTGTAAAGTAGAAAGACACAATTTAAGTTAATATTTATGTACTAGTCAATAAAACCCAATCACACAGAATGAGAGAGAAAAACACAATTCTTATATAAGTTTTGAAATAAAAAGCCCCTCAGAAACATTCAATGGAAAAGAACTCAAACTAAAAATCTGGAAATTCAACTTTTAGTTCCTGCTCTATTAGTAGCAACCTATACATCCTTAGAGAGAATACTTAACTTTTCCGACTAGTCTGTTTTCTCTTATGTCAAATGATGGTTGTAATAATAACAAGTTCGTACTCTGCTTGGTGGTTGTAAGCTTTTTCTACATACCTTGATGTAACAACCCTGCGAAGCTGGTTAGACAAATATTATTATCCCCATGTTAGAGATGAGGAAATCAGAGAGTTTAAATGATTTGGCTGAATTTCATACAACTGCTAAATTGTAAGTTGATATTCAAATGTAGGTCTTCTAAGTCTAAAACCAATGGTCTTTCTGCTAAGCCCTATTCAGTGGGAAGACCCCTTCCATGATTCAAAACCTATGATGCTGTGAACAAAATTCCAAGAAAGTGAAATTAAATTTTTTGTGTGTATATACAAAGGTTAAGTCCTTGGTTTTCATTTTCTTATTCTTACCTATTTTATTCTTAGGACAAAGGCCATAGATGTAAAGTGTGAATAAGCTGACGTTCAGAAATAGGAGAAGGGGTTATACAATTACGTAGAGAGAAGAGAGACAGACACACATTCAGAACATGACAAGGGAGCTGTTGAATGTTTCCAAATGAGAATTTTTATAAGCCAAAGAATTATTTTATTCCAGTAAATTAGTCTCCTTCTTTTCCTCTTGTGAAAGATGTCTTAAGTACTTTGATTAAAGGATTGTTTAATTATCCCCCACTATTCCATCACAGGCATTTTTTTTTTTTTTAAGATTTTATTTATTCGTCAGAGAGAGAGAGAGTGAGCACAACTACGGAGAGCAGCAGGCAGAGGGAAAAAGCAGGCTCCCTGCTGAGCAAGGAGCCTGATGTGGGACTTGATCCTAGGACCCTGGGATCATGAACTGATCCAAAGGCAGATGCTTAACTGATTGAGCCACCCAGGCATTCCTCTATCACAGGCATTTTTATTACCTCAAAAGAAAATCCTGCTGTGAATTGGACTGTATAGCATAAGCAGTTACTATTACAAATGTCTTCCCTCTTCAGTCGTAATCCTCTTGGGATCTACTAAAGTGATACAATGAAGTAAGTTAGCATGCTTTATTAGTCCCCTGGCCTAAAGTGTTGCCTATTCTTTTTTTTTTTTAAATTTTTTTTTATTAACATATAATATATTATTTCCCCCAGGGGTACAGGATTGTGAGTGTTGCCTATTCTAAGAGAAAGAACCGGTATGTAAGATTTATGAGAGTTATAGAATGGACGGTTAGAATGCAGGTGGGGAAGAGTATATTACTTACTTCCTTTGTGAACTTACTTAATCTTTTTCTATACAGATGTAAAATACCTAAAATGAATTTGAGGCAGATTGGAGTAAAATAATACCCACATAATTAAAACATTATAATCGAAATAAAAACAACTTTATTTTTCTCTCCATTTTCATTTTCAAGGGAAAGTTAAAGTGATAGTGTCTGACTTCTGAAAGCAAATAATAGTAGAAACATATAGTGCATCTTAAATACACATTTTAAACTGTGTTAAATATAAGTTTAATTAAGTTTAATACAGTAAATTAAATAAATTAAATAGAAGTTTAAAATATATTCCTTGTTTTACTAATAGTCTACTGATATGACTGAATAAGATGAGCAAATCAGGGTTTTGTTTCTCTGATACCATCAATGTTGTCAACAAATTTATGAAAAAGTGTTAAGTACCTAATTGCAGAAGTCAACATCCATAAGGATTACAATTTATTTAAAAGTTGAATAGCCCTGGTCCTTATTGTCATGAAACTTAAAATGAAACCAATAGGTCAAATGAGATGTGGGCATCTCTTCTATGGTTATCAAGGAAGGCTTTGTGGATGAGCTTTGTTTTCAGTTTTTATCTTTTTAAATGTTTTTTAAAATTTTTTTCAGTATTCCGAGATTCATTGTTTATGCACCACACCCAGTGCTCCATGCCCTCCTTAATACCCACCACCAGACTCACCCAACCCCCACCCCACTCCTCTAAAACCCTTAGTTTGTTTCAGAGTCCACAGTCTTTTATGGTTTCTTTCCCCCTCTGATTTCCCCCAACTCACTTCTCTCCTTCTCCCAATGTCCTCCGTGTTACTCCTTTTGCTCCAGAAAGAGTTTTTAAATAAGGGGAAGAATATGTAGAATAAATGGTGCTTATTAAATGGCATTGCTTTAGAGAGATTCAAGGGTGGCCTTGATTGAACTAGTCTAGCATTGGTTGGCCACCAGTGGAATAACTATCTTCTCATCTCTGGTAGGAAGTGAAGATGGGGAATAAGCATGGAAAGTCTGCCTTCTAAAAGCTTCAGGGGGCGCAGCCCAAACTACTTTTCTAAAGAGATGTGGCTCTACCCATACACATAAAGTTCATAAAGGGTGAAAAAAAGGAACAGATCAATCATAGCAGTTCGATTAAGATAAATAACAAAATGCAGATAACTTAATGACAGTCAAATGTCTGCCAAATTTTCCCTTTCTAAAGTATGCATATTAGCCAATTTTAATCCAGCTGGTGAAATAGATGATTTAAGTCATCCTAATTATTAGAATGCTGGTAATGATGTAAAATGATATAAGCCATTCTGATTAGCCGGAAGCTATAAAGGATAAAAAGAAATAAAGTATTAATAAAATGGCAAATCAAACATTTGTTATAATCTGGGTTAGCAAGGTAATGTCAGATCTAGTCCACATTTTCAGTGTAGTAATGTAGGATTTTGTTTCTTCCTATATTCATTTCCAGACTTAGAAAATATTTAGCTACTTAATTTTGTAGTTTTAAAACACAGAAATCTCTAAGGAGAGAGAAATGAACTCCATCTTACTCTCCCAAAGCAAAAATGAGAAAAGATAGTAATTCTCAAATAAAGTCTGCTGAAACACTAATATTTCTGATTATCTCTTTGAAAAGATTCATTATTTCAGAATTGTTAGCCAAGTCTAATAAAATCCCTCTAAATTTATCTCTCTGACCATAGCCTCCTACTCTTTTATTTTTTTTAAGACTCCTTCATTCCAACTTCATTATTTCCTACCTCCCATGGAGAGCTCCAATCCCACAATCCCTCTCTTGATCTAATTTATCAGTTTTCTACCACCATATCCAGCCAAGACAGACCCAGTGGTCTTCAATTCCACCATACCATCTACAGAATTTTAGACAACTTTTTCTTCACCCATAGATCAATCCAATTATCCACTATGTATGCTCCTACATGTGGCAGCCAGGGGGACTGCTGCCAGAATAAATAGATGATCTCCTACTGTAGCCACTTAGTGCCACTCAGAAATACCTTTTCCCTGCCCCTGGTCAATCCACGCTTTCATTTACACCGTGATTGTCAGTATAACCTTGCCACTCTTACTCACCCTTCCATGCATTCCTCGAATGATGGCACTTGTCCCACTTAGAGAAAATAGAGACCATTTCTCAGCTTCAAGACCTCCCAGCCTACAGACTTATTTACACACTTTCCAGATTTATACTTATTTTCCTCCCAGCTGAGGCCAATTTTCTTGTGAATGTTCTGGATTCTTATCTTATTTCCTAAGTGACCTAGTTCTAGCAGTTGGTCACCATTGTCCTACCCTCCCACTTCTTCACCCCGTCTCTTTGCACTTCCTTTTCCTATACTTAGAAACTTGCACAGTGTTCTCCATCTAACAAAAAATAACAATATATTAAAATAAAATAAACACCTCCCCCAATAAAATATTCCCTCATTCCAGGAAATTCAGCTTTTCTCCTAGCCCTCTTGTTTTCCCCTCTTTACCAAAATGATTATTTTTTAAATAATGCCTATTTCTATCATCAGGATAGAAATTCAGTCTCATTATTTTTAAATGAAAAAACAAACAGAAAAATCATAGTAAAATGCAGTTAATACTTTTCAACATCCATGTAGTCTTTTTTTATCTTTTGATATTATCTTTTAAATTATAATAATAAAAATAGGTAAATTCATATATATTGATTTTTATATCCTTTTTAAATTTTTTTATTATTTTTTAAAAGATTTATCCACCCATTTTAGAAAGAGAGAAAGAGCATGAGTGGGAAGGGCAGAAGGAGAAAGAATCTCAAGCAGATTCTCATGCACCAGTGCATGGCCTGATCCCACAACCCTGAGATCACAATCTGAGCTGAAGCCAGGAGTCTGATATTCAAGCAACTGTGACACCCAGACACTCCTATATCCTTTTTTAAATTAACAAAATAATAAGGATTTATGGACAAGATGGTTCAGTGAATCTAAACACAAAATCACCAAAAATAAAATATAAAAAAAATAGAAAATTTAAAATGTTAAGCCAGCAAATCATATATTTAACAAGAGATTAATACCCAGAATATATGAAGAATTCCTATGACTCAACAACAGCAAAGAAAACTCCACTAAAAAATGAGCATCTGGGGACGCCTGGGTGGCTCAGTTGGTTAAGCAGCTGCCTTCGGCTCAGGTCATGATCCCAGCGTCCTGGGGTCGAGTCCCATATCGGGCTCCTTGCTCCGCAGGGAGCCTGCTTCTCCGTCTGACTCTGCCTTCCACTCTGTCTGCCTGTGCTCGCTCTCTCGCTCGCTCTCTCTGACAAATAAATAAAATCTTTAAAAAAAAAAAAAAAAAAAAAAAAAAAAAAAATGAGCATCTGTCTGGAAGTCCACTCAAAAAAAAAAAAAAAAAAAAAAAAAAAAAAAGAGCACAGAATTGAATAGACATTTTTCCAAAGAATATATATGTATATGGCCAATAACCACATAAAAAGATGTTCAACCACACACTAACCATGGAAATGCAGATCAAAACTGCAGTAAGATGCCACCTCACATACATTAGAATGGCTCCTATCCAAAAAAACAAAAAAAAAAAAAAAACCAAAAAACCAGAAAATTACAAGTGTTGGTGAGGATGTAGAGAAATTGGAACCCTTATACATTATTAATGGGAATGTAAAATGGTATAGCTGTTGTGGAAAACAAGATTACAGTTCCTCTAAAAATTAAAAACCACATGGTTCAGCAATCCTACTTCTGGGTATATACCCAAAAGAACTGAAAACAAGAACTTGAACAGATATTCATATACCTGTGTTCATAACAGCATTATTCATAATAGCTAAAAAGTAAAAGAAACTCAAGTGTCCATCAGTGAATAAATAGAAAAACAAAATGTGCTACGTGTATACAATGGAATATTATTCAGCCTTAAAAAGCAAGGAAATTCTGACTCCTGTTGAAACGTGAGTGAATCTTGAAGATATAGTGCTAGGTAAAACAAACCAGGTACAAAAGTGTAAGTACTGTATGTTTCCACTTGTATGAAGTACCCATAACAGGCAAATTCATAGAGACAGGAAGTAGAATGGTGGTTTCCAGGGACTGGGGAGGGAGGAATGGGAAGTGATTGTTTTTTAATGGGTACAGAGTTCAATTTTGGACTATGACAATAGTTCTGGAGATGGCATGGTGGTAATAGTTGAACAATGCAAATGTAATTAATATCAATGAACTGTACAATTAAAAATGACCAGAATGGTAAATTTTATATTACAGGTATATATTTACCATAATTTTTAGGAATTAAAATTTAAAAGGCATTAGTCAGGATTCCACAAATATAACTATGAACTGGGATGGACAAGGATAGGAGAGAGAGAGAAAGGGAAGGATGGAAGGAAGTAAGAAGGGAAGAAGGAAGACAGACACGGTGCGCTTGAGCTGGAAACCATCAAAGCTCCTTTGTTTGACTTCTGAAACACTGAAGAAGTCCTTCTTCCAGCAACCATTTGATTTTGACACTTCTCTCGATCATGAACTGTTCCTGCCCTCTCTCTATACCTACTCCACCCCTACCTTTCAATCTATTAGGGGAAAAAAATCAAGGTTGCAGTCTGGTGTTTTATTGGTTATCATAAAACGATTGATTCATCTTCCTCCTGCATAGATTACCACTTTAGTAGGGCTCTATGAGAACAGAAAAGCCACTTAAAAAGACCTAAAGGAATAAAGTTATTAAAATTAAAAGGGGGACAATAGAACAAATATTTGGAGAAAGCAATGCTTAACCCCTCAGATCACCCCAAGTGGATAGCACTCTAATCTTAATATAAATGTTACTGTTTGTAACAGAAGAGTTCACTCTGTCCTTTGACCAAAAGAATAAAGGTATTAAAGAAGGTGATCTTTTGAGCAACACTCTCAGGTTTCCTCCCTCTTTAGGAGCTTTGTACCATCACTTTACTATCACTCAATAAACTTTGCTTTGCTGCCCATCCAAAAAATTTTTTAAAAAGAGGAAGAAGAAGAAGAAGGTGATCTTTTTTCTATGTACAGGATTCAGTACGGATTAGTTTGAGTCAATGAACATTTATTGATCTCTACTCTGTGTCAGACATTATTAGGCACAGGAAATACAGAAGTGATAAAGTCCCATCTTCAAGAAGTTTATAGAGACAGACAAATAAACCAAAATTCATATGAGAGACCATAGTGAGATACCATTACATATCCACTAGCATAGCTAAAATACAAAGTCTTATAACACCAAATATTGATGAAGATGCGAAGCAAATTTTTTTTGGTGAGTGTAAAATAAAATGGTAAAACCTCTTTTCAGGGAAATCTCACAGTTTTTTGTCAAACTAAATGTAAATGCTTATGACCCAGAAATTCTGATCCTAACATTTACCCAAAAGGGTTGGAGACCTGTATCCACAAAAAGACTTGTACAAGAATATTCACAGTAGCTTTATTCTTAATAGCCAGAAACTGAAAAAAGCCCAAGTGTGCATCAATTAGACAGTGGGTCTAAATAAAAGTTATATAGGGGCTCCTGGGTGGCTCAGTGGGTTAAAGCCTCTGCCTTCGGCTCAGGTCATGATCCCAGGGTCTGGTATCAAGCCCCACATCGGGCTCCCTGCTCAGGAGGGAGCCTGCTTCCTCCTCTCTCTCTCTGCCTGCCTCTCTGCCTACTTGTGTTCTGTCAAATAAATAAATAAAATCTTTAAAAACATAAAATAAAAATAAAAGTTATATATCTATACAGTGTAATTTTATTCAATAATATAAAAACTATTAGCTTCTGATTCATACAACAAAATGAGTGAATCTCAAAAACATCATACTGAGTGAAAGAAGTCTTACACAAAATTATATACCATCCCATCAGTATAAAATTCTACAACATGCAAAGTTAGTTGGAAAAAAAAGATCAGAACAATCTTTGTCTCTGAAGGGAGAGGAAATAGGAATTTCCCAAGAAGGGGCATGAGTTAACTTTCCAGGGTAATGGTCATGTTGTATGTACATAGAGGTCTAAGTAGCTCAAGAATGTGTTTTTAGTGGATCTCATAAGTTACTTCAGATTGTGCATTCATGGTCACGAGGTGGTGCACTCCAGGACACCCCTGGTTAGCACTCACCATAGCTCTAGGCTTTGTAACTGGTTGACACAATGCAAAGCACCCCGGAACTCTCTAGGCTTATCCCACTTCAGCTTTAGTGTGCTTGAGAAGGCACACTTGGCTCAGAGTACTCTGGAACCACCCAGCTAAAGTCTGCTTCAGAGCCAGCCACCCTGCCAGGATGACCCCTATGAAAAGCACACCAGGAAACCCCTAGCCTGCATTCATTCTAGCTACTCCACCAGGGCATCCATTCTCAGAGTACCTAGAACACCTCTACCTGCACCAGCCTCAGCTCCAGTTGCCCAGCCAGGCACTCCCCTGCACTGAGCACCCCAGAACACCCTCACTTGTACCCAATTCAGTTTCAGCTGTCCTGCCAAGACACATGTGTCATGGATAGCCTACGGACAACACTGGCCCACACCCACTTTAACTTGAGCTGTTCTGCCAGCATGTGCCCTGTGTGGAGTGCCCCAGGACCCTCCAGGCCTGCATCCAACCCCAGCTCCAACCACCCTTCCAGAGCCCCCTCTGTGTGGAGAGTCCTAAAACACCCAAGTTTACACCCACTTCCACTTCAGCTATCCTCCGAGGGCTCCCTCAGCACAGGAAGCCCAGGGACTTCCCAGCCCACCCTGCATCTCAGCTTCAGCCACCCTGCTGGGGCTCCATATATGCAGAAAGCCCTGGAACACCCTGGCTTGTGTCCACTTTAACCTTAGATGTTCTGCCAAGGCATCCACTGCATGAAGAGCCCAGGAACAGCTCTGATCTATGCTCACTTCAGCTTTAACTGTCCTGCTAGGGACCCCATTACATGGAGAGCCCCATGACACCCAGACTACACCAGTCATAGCTCTAGCTAGCCAGCAAAATTCACCAAGCACACATAGTCTACATAGGCGATGACCATGTACAAGACCATTCCTTCAGGTTTAGGAGAAGTAGCTGTTCTGCCTAACCTACAGAAACAAACATAGAATGTTATACAAAATGGGGAGACAGAGGAATATGCTCCAAAAGAAAGAACAAGATAAAACCTCAGTAAAAAGAAAAAATAATAAATGCCATGGAGATAAGATATAGTGTGGTGGAATGGATAAATAAACAAGAAAAATTTATTTGCCATGTGCATGAGACTCACCTCAGAACTAAAGACACATACAGACTGAAAATGAAAGAATGGAAAAATATTTACTATGCAAATGAAGGTAAAAAAAAAACTGGGGTAGCAATACTTAGACAAGTCGACTTCTAAACAAAGACTATATAACAAGAGACAAAGAAGGGCATTACATAATGATAAAGTGATCAATCCAACAAGAGAATACAACAATTGTAAATATCTACTCACCCAACACTGTAACACTAAATATATAAAGTAAATATTAATAGGCATAAGATGGTAATATATTAATGGTAATCAACACCTCCACTTACATTAATGGATAGATCACCCGGGCATAAAATCAATAAGGAAATATTGTCTTTGACACTTTGGCACATTAGACATAACAGATATATATAGAAACTTCTACCCAAAACCAGAACAATACACATTCTTTTCAAGTACGCATGGAACATTCTCCAGAATAGATCACATGTTAGGCTACAAAACAAGCCTCAATCAATTTAAGAAGATCAAAGTCATACCATACACCTTTTATGTTCAAATTGTATGAAACTAGAAATCAATAACAAGAAATAAACTGGAAATAACACAAACACATAGAAGCCAAACAATATGATACTAAACAGCCAACAGGTCAACAAAGCAATCAAAGAAGAAATTTAAAAAATACATGGAGACAAGGGACAATGAGAACACAACGGTCCAAAATCTTTTAGATGCAGTGAAGGCAGGATGAAGAGAGAAATATATGGCAATACAAGCCTATCCCAAGAAACAAGAAAAAGTGAAAATAAACAATCTACCTTTACACCTAAAACAAGTGGGGGAGGAGAGGGGAACCCAAGAAGGAAGTAAATAATAAATATCAGATTATAAATAAATGAAGGAGAAATAAGCCAAAAAATTAGATCAGAAATGAAAGAGAAGTAACAACTGATACCATAGAAATATAAAAGATTATAATAAAATACTGAAAAAAATTACATGCCACAAATTGGACAACCTAAAAGAAATGAATGGAATGAAAATTCCTAGAAACAATATCCCCAAATTGAATCAGAATGAAATAGAAAACATGAATAGACCAGTAACTAGTAAGGAAATTAAATCAATAAAACAAACAAACAAAAACAAAAAACAAAAAACTACCCCCAAAAAATGGCTTTACAGGTGAATTTTAAAAAGAGTTAATAATATTCTTCTCAAACTATTAAAAAAATAAAAGAAGAAGGAAAGCTTTCAAATACATTTTATAAGGTCACTATTACCCTGATACCAAAACCAGATAAAAATACCACACACACACAAAAAGCTACGAGCCAATATCTCTGATGAGGATAGATGCAAAAATCCTCAACAAGGGGTGCCTGGGTGGCTCTGTCACTTACATGTCCACCTTTGGCTCAGGTCATGTTTCCAGACCATCAGTCTCCCTGCTCAGCTGGGAGTCTGCTTCTCCCTCTCCCTCTGCCCCTCCCCTGCTTATGCTCACTTTCTCTGTGTGTCAAATAAATAAATTAAATATTTTTAAGAATTTGTTTTAGAATCCTCAACAAAATATTAGCAAACCACATTCAACAATACATTAAAAAGATTATCCCCACCACTTGGGATTTATTTCAGGAATATAAGATGACTTAATATTTGTGTATCAGTCAATGTGATATACCACATTAACAAAACAAAGGATAAAAATCATATGGTTATCTCAATACATGCAGAAAAAGCATTTGACAGAATTCAACACCCATTCATGATAAAAATCTCAATAAAGTGGGTTTAGAGGGAACACACCTCAACATAATAAAGGCCATTTATGAGAATTCATCAGTTAACATCAAACTTGAGAGCTTTTCCTCTGAGATTGGGAATAAGACAAGGATGCCCGCTCTTACATCTTTTATTCAACACTGTACTGGAACTCCTAGCCACAGCAATCAGACAAGGAAAAGAACTAAAACACATCCAAATTCGTAAGGAAGAAAATAAACCTGTTACTCTTTGCAGATGACATGACACTATACATAGAAATTCCTAGAGATTCCAAAAAACTATTAGAATTGAACTATGAATTCAGGAAAGATGCAGCATACAAAATTAAAATACAGAATTCTGTTGCATTTCTATACATTAATAATTACGTAGCAGAAAGAAAAGTTTTTTAAAAAAAATACCATTTACAATTGCACCAAAAGTAATAAAATAGAAATAAACGTAACCAAGAACGTGAAAAACCTATACTCTGAAAACTTAAGACATTAATGAAAAAAATTGAAGAACACATGAACAAAAAGGAAAATATTCTATGTTCATGGATTGGGAGAACAAATATTGTTAAAATGTCCTTACTACCCAAAGCAATCTACAAATTCAATGCAATCCCTATCGAAATACCAATAGCCTTTTTCAGAAAACCAGGACAAATAATACTAAAATGTGTGTGGAACCACAAAAGACCCCAAATAGCCAAAGCAATCTTGAGAAAGAAAAAGTTAGTAGTATCACAGTTCTAAGTTTCAAGATAGACTATAAAGCTGTAGAAATCCAAACACTATGATACTGGCATAAAAATAGAGAAATAGATCATGGAACAGGATCAAGAGCCCAGAAATAAATCCACACTTATACAGTCAATTAATCTTTGACAAATGAGGCAAGAATATATAATAGGGAAAAGATAATTTCTTCAATGAATGGTACAAGGAAAGCTGGACAGCTACATGCAAAAGAATGTAACCGGACCAGTTTCTTACACCATACACAATAATAAATCTAATAAAGATTAAAGACCTAAATGTGAGATCTGAAACCATAAAAATCCTAGCTAAGAACACGGGCAGTTATTTTTCTGACATCAACCATAGCCACATTTTTCTAAATATTTCTCCTAAGGCAAGGGAAACAAAGGCAAAAATATACCATTGGAACTACATCAATATAAATGTTTGCACAGTAGAGGAAACCATCAACAAAACAAGGCAATCTACTAAAGAGCAGAAGATATTTGCAAATGATATATCCAATAAGGGGTTAGTATCCAAATATATAAACAACTATACAACTCAACACCAAAAACAAAAACAAACAAACAAAAAAAAAACAACAAAAAAAAAACCACAAACAAACAAACCACTACACACAAAAAAAAACCCAATCTGATTTAAAAATGTGTAGAAGACCTAAATAGACATCTTTCCAAAAAGACATACAGATGGCCATCAGGGAAATGTAAATCGAAACCACATTGAGGTATCATAATAACTAAATTCAAAAGGACAAGAAATAAAAATTGTTGGAGAGAATATAGAGAAAAAGAAACACTGGTACACTATTGGGAATGTGAATTGGTACAGCCACTGTGGAAACCAGTATGACGTTTCCTCAAAAAATTGAAAATACCATATGATCCAGTAATTCCACTACACAGTATTTGCCCAAAGAGAAGGAAAACATTCATTTGCTATTTGCACCTCTGTATCTATTGCAGCATTATTTAAAATAGCCAAGATATGGAAGAAACCTATGTGTCCATTGATAGACAAATGGATAAGAAAGATGTGGTACACACACACACACACACACACACACACACAGGCACTCCTCTTACAGGTTTTAAACATGGGTGGTTGGGGCACCTAGGTGGCTCAGTCGTTAAGTGGCTTCCTTTGGCCCAGGTCATGATCCCAGGGTCCTAGGATGGAGCCCCGCATCGGGCTTCCAGCTCAGCAGGAAGCCTGCTTCTCCCTCTCCCACTCCCCCCGCTTGTGTTCCCTTTCTTTCTGTGTCTCTCTCTATCAAATAAATAAATTAAATCTTTAAAAAAAAAATAAGTGGGTGATCCATCTTGTACTTTAGGAAAGACCACTCTGGAAATAATGTGAAAAAGAAATTTCCAGAATGAAGTTTGTTGCAATAGCCCAGATAAGGGGTAAGAGTAGCCTGAATTGAGCTAATGGAGGTACAGGTGGTGAGGAAGCATTGGATTGGTAAACTATTTGGGAGGTAAGGTTCATGAGATAAAATGGACAGAGCTGGTGATTGAGTAGATGTGTGGAGTGAGAGAAAGAGAAGAATTGAGGGTGATCTTAAAGGTTCTGAGTGAATGATGATAGAATATAAAAAAGTGAAGGCAAGTTTTAGGAGAGAAAATGTATACCATTGGGGAAATGTTTATTCTTTAATGCCTATACGGAATGCCCTGGTGGACCTGCTCAGAAGGCTACTGAACATAAAATCTGGACGCTGGTAAGGTAGTTAGCATGGATTGATTGATTTTTACATTTACTTTTTATCATTTACTCAAATTCTAATTTATTCCAAAGAGGATTTTGGAGATAACAGTTAATATATGATGAAAGCCATCGAACTGGATGTGACCTAGTATACTAATAGCCCCTTTCACACATACAGTTGTGTTTTTATGGGGATACAGTCTGGGTGTCAGTGGTGTAATAGAATGCTAAAGAAGAAGTTTGGAAATGAGGTTGCTGATTCCAGGTTCCCCACCAGCCATGTGATTCTGAGCAACTTACTTAAGCTCTCAGAGGTCTCTTATGTGAGAAAACTGAACCATTTGATTTCTTTGATCCCTTCCAGTTCTCCAGTGGGAATTTTCTTTGGGCTCTACTTCATGATACATAGGCAGGCCCATTTCTTCTCTTTAGTTACCTCCACTTGGCCACCGAGGTACTAATTAACACTTCAACTTGAGAAGGAAAGGAAAGTAAAAATGTGGTTGCTCTTTCCTGTATATGATGATAAGAGGACATTAAAAGGTAAAGACTGGTTGCTGGGAGGTGGGGGGGGGGGTAGGGATAGGGTGGCTGGGTTATGGACATTGCGGAGGATATGTGCTATGGTGAGTGCTGTGAAATGTGTAAGCCTGATGATTCACAGACCTGTACCCCCAGGGCAATTAAGACATTATATGTTAATAAAGATAATTTTAAAAAATAATTTTAAAAATAATTTTTTTTTTAATGTAAAGACTGACATCACTAAAATTGGTGTTTGCACCCTGAGGCTTGGTTTTATATAGACTTACTCTATCCCATAATGTCTAGACCATGTAAATCCAGCTCCACACCAAGAAAGAACATTTAAAGCAGTTTTCTTTAAAAGATAATTAAGGGTGTCCTTATGCTGTGCTCTTCTGTACATTCCTATAGAAATCACAGTGTCTTCCAATTATAACAAGAGTTTTCAGACAACTGTAGAGTATAAGTTTCAAGAAATAAAATAATCAAACATCCACACAACCAAGCACAAAGCTCTCTTTTTAAATATGAGTAAGAACATGACTTACAATCACTTACAACCTAAGTGACCTTACAACGATCACTGTGACCTAACACAGTAGAGACTAAGCTTCACAGAACAATAAAGATGCATGGAACAAAATGTTGAGCAAAATTCTTGGGAAATCCCCAGCACAGTCAGCCTGCTATATTCAAGCCATGACAAATTTCATGGTACATCAGTTTGGATTGTACTTGTCCAATGCCTGCAATTCTCTTCCCCTTTCCTCTGTTTGGAAAATGTTTATACCCACTGTTCTCAAGCTTGAGTGTGTATTAAATCCCATGGAGGGCTTATTAAATACAAACTGCTGGTGCCTTCCCTCAAAGATCATGATACACTAAGACTGGAAAGGCCCAAGAACTGGCATTTCTAACAAGTTTCCAGATAATCCTGCTGCTGCTGGTCCAGGAACCATTCGCCTTACACCTACTTCTATTTCAAAATCCCAGCTTAAACCCCACTCCTGAATGAAGATGGGGTGGAGAGGGCAAGGGTTTCACCTTCTTCTTCTTTCCCCAGAGACTATAGACAGCTCGATGTTAGAGCTACATTACAGCTCCAGCCTTGCTTCTGCTCTCGGTGTCTGTCTCCACCATGCACCCACCAAGATCCCTTGTGAGCTCCTGAAAGGTAGGCCCAAATCTTACTTATACTTTCATATTTCCTGGTATCTAGAGCAGTGTCTGTCCCCCCCAGACACTTAATAAACAGACTTGGGGAAAAAAATATATAGAAATTAACCAAAGAATGACTGTGAAAGCACTTTTAAAGTCAAAGTGCTATGAAAAACATGTTGCAAATGAATCTCCTCAAGATCTGGTTAAAATGCAGATTCTGATTTGAGAAGTTGGGGGTGGGACCTGAGAGTCTGAATTTCTAACAAGTTCCATGTGAAGCTAATACTGTTCATACACCACACTTTACCTTCAAGGCCATGTAACAGTGGTTCCCAGCTTTGACTGAACATTAGAATTACCCGGGGATATTTGACAAAACCATATCTGACCCACTTCCCAGACCAGCTCAGTCAGAATCTCTGGGTGTGAGGCCCAGGCATCAGGGTCTTTTAAAAGCTCCTCAGTAATTCTAAAGCACAACCAGAGCTAAGAGCTGCTGATGTCTAAATCCCCACACAAGATCTGGTCAAATTATGTAAATCCAAATATGTACAGTCCAAATTATTGGAGTTTCACCCTATTTTTAATTGTATTTATTTTGATAATACCAAATACATCATTTTATTCTCATTCAGGCACTTATTTAACATGGTATCTATCATATCCTTATCCAGTAGATATCATTATCTAAAAGTCAGACAGGAAAGAAATTTCTGACAGCTTTTAAGATAAAGCTTCACTTAATGTTTCTCAAACTACCATGTTAAAAAAAATAAATATTTAGACAATTATAAGTATGACAGTGGCTCAGTAAGCTAACCACCTGAAACTTGATTTCAGCTCAGGTCCTGATCTCAGGGTTGTGAGTTCAAGCACCACACTGAGTCCTAGCATGGAGCCTATTAGAAGGGAAGGCATGTGAAGAGAGGGAAAGGGAAGGGAAGGGAAGAAAGAAGGGAGAAAGGAAGGAAAGAAGAGAAAGAAATAGAGCAATGTATCCCCAAAGAAAGTGCTGTCAACATTAATAGATGTCAAATGCCAGAATGCTGACTTCCAGAGTAGACCACTGTTTTCAGTCTTTCTTAAAGAAGAAGAGTCAGGTTTGGTTTTTTTAAATCTATTTTTTTTAAATTATCAAATAAAAATCCATATTTGTGCAGATAAGTTAGAGAGAGTTCTTTCACACTACAAAAGATCTTATACATACTTTCAGCTATTAAGCCACCAGAATGTTTTAAAAATATTGTCCAACCTGCATCTCGAGTTTCTACCAACTTTTCGCAAATACATCTGTGCCATAATATGAAGAAAGACTATATAGTTGACTTTAATCTTGGGGTTTAAAAAAGCAACCCAGGGGCACCTGGGTAGCTCAGTTGGTTTGGCATCTGATTCTTGGTTTTGGCTCAGGTCATGATCTCAGAGCCATGGGATCAGCCCACATTGGGCTCCATGCTCGGCAGTGAGTCAGCTAGAGATTCTCTCTCCCTCTCCCTCTGCACCGCCCCCCCCCCCCCGCAGCTCATACTCTCTCTCTCTCTCAAAATAAATAAACAAAATCTTTTAAAAAATAAACAACAACAACAACAAAGAAGGTGCAGTCCAGATAATAGTAAACTTTTCCAGCACTAGGGTGATTTGTTTTAACATTGCTCTAGACATAGGCTATATAATCCATCCCAGGTCCCTGACTCCCAGGTTCCAGGCAGCAAGTTCCAGAGTCACCCCTTACCAGAATGTGCCTTAAAATGTGTTATATACCGTACTAGACAGAGATACTGGCCAATGCTCCAGACTCTAGTGTTCTGTAGCTGAGTCTCAGAATGACAAAGAAAACCTCAATTATGTTTCTGGACAAACCAAAGTTGAGTGCTTGAAATCAAGCCTATTGTAGTCTTCTTATCTTTTAAGAATAAAAGATTGAAATGAAAAGCTTTGAAAGACTAATAGCTGAAATTCTTTATTAAGTACAATTCTTATGATGTTGTTTTTCTGATAATCCCAACTATCCAGGCAATTGTAATCATCAAAGATATATTTAAAACAGCATGATCTACATATAAAAAAGGGCAAGAATGGTGCCAAGTTTAATAAATTGTGCTATTATGTAAATAACCACCTGACAGAAAGAAAAAGTGCCCCCAAAAAGCCGAAGAGCTATCTATACATAAATTTCCTAGTGGGATGAAATTCTTACTAATATGCCTGAACTTAAAACAAAACAAAAAATGACTTGACCATATTAAGAAAAGACATTATGAAATCTAAGATCTGACTTTTAGTCCCTCCAGTTAACTCAACACTTTAAAATCTGGTTTCTAGTTTATCTCTTTTCTAAAACTTTTCTAAGATCATCAATGGCATCCCACAGAAAACAGAAGAGGTACCAGAAATCTGGAGAACACAATTTCTTATTATCAACAAAGGGAAGAATATGACTTTTTTCAAACTAAAGTGGATGGTAGGTATGTCTGTCATTATTCTAGGAAATATTCTCGAATGGATTATTTAAAAGGCAGTAAGCACTGAAAGAGGAAATGGTAATCACAAGGAACCACCCTGAATTCAAGAACACCCATGACAAGTTTTTTTGCTCTTTTTTCCTAAAATTAGTGGTGTGGTAGGGGATCACAAAGCTGCTCTACATATTACAAATATGCATTTCAGGAATGATATCTTTGCAGACCAATGGATAAAGGACTGTTTAAAAGCATAGTAGAGCAAACCCAAAGAATGCTGAATTATGAGTCAAAGTCACCCCAGAAAAATATTTCTAAAAGCATTCAGCAGAGCTTTATCCTTGTCTCTAACTAGTTAGTGCTTTTATTGGCAATTTAAATGAGGGTATTCGTGGTCCAATGATCAAATTTTCAGACAGTGTGAAGACAAAAAAAAAATCAATAATGGTAAATGATTGAATTAGAGCACAAAAAGGTCACAACCATCTACACCAACAGGCAAGATCTAACTAGACTGAGTTGAATGGGATAAACTTTGATTTCCCCAGTCCAGCTAATCTACCACCTCCTGGACCAGAACCAAAAACATGGATCTCTCAGGGCCAACAGTTGGAGGAACATGCTAGTTGGGAAAAAATTCCAGAAGAGAGTTTAGCACAAGGCCTGGAACATAGTAAATGCTCCAAAACACTAATTATTACATCTTGATTATTCATTATTCTCTTTACCTCATCAGGTTCTGCCAGGAAAACAAATCTACCTTTTAAACATGTTTCCTACAATTGAAAAACAGAGCCATGTCCTTCATTCTGTGCCATGTTTTAATCTGGTGAATATATGAATGTCTGGCCTCTTGCTTAGCTTCTTATTGGAGGAGAGAGGTACCAATCATGTACTTTGTGTCTATGTTAGTATGTTAATAATCTGACCTCCCATATGTCCTTTATTTGGACTTTCTTGAGCTGCCAGCTGTCTAGTTATTTCTAAACAAATCTGAAACACATTTATGATCCCAATAGCTACCATTTATTCGGTATTTAGTGTATATTAGCATTCAGCCAGATATTTATAGATATATTATCTCTAAAAATCACCAAAACCCAGCAGGGTAGGTATCATTACTTCCTTTTTTTTTTTTTTTTTTTTTTTTTTTTTTTTGGCATGAGGAAACTGAAGTTCAAAAGATCTTTAGAAGCTTGTGAGTTCAAAGAATCAGATGCCAACTGCCTAGGTCAACTTTTTACTCTCTGTGAGGTCGGATAATTGTTCTGAAGTATTTCAGCCATTTTAGAATGATAGTTGCCACTCCAAATTCCTAAACTTAGTCAAATAATTCTACAGATGCATTTCACATTTTTGTCACTAGTGCAGAATGAACATAGTTTGACCTGTTCGCCGAGGAAAATTTGAATCACAGCTGTGGTGGAGGCGCCGAAGATTCTGAAAGAATTCTCCATTTAAGCCCCAATCCTCACCTTGCTGGACTCATAAAGTTATCCTTTATTGAGACTAATTCCTCTTCACTGTTGTCACACTAGGACTCCTGAACTAAGGCGCTCCCTTCCTGTGTCCTTTCTTCCAAAAATTAAATGACCCCCATACAGGAGAATAAACTGCTGGCTAGAAGGCTTCCTCTGAGCCCCAAATCACCTCACTGTAGGTGTAATGTAGGTATAATGCCCCTGCAGGACTGAGGTGACTGAACTGCATAGACATTGTCATGGTAATATGTACTGGAAAATCCATTTTCAGCGGAGATTGCATTTAGGACACAATTTAAAGAACTTTCCATCACCTCAGTGTCACAAATCGCTTATCTACAGAGAGTAAATTCAAACATATGCACAGACAGCTCACATGAGAGAACAGAACTAAAACAGCCAAGATTACTGGCTGATAAATTAAAGCCAGATTTCCAAGTCTCTCTAGACTTCTGGGTTAATCTTTTGCTTTAACATCCAAAGGCACTGGCTCAACCGTCCACACTCAGTACTATGGACATTAGAGATAGAACATGAAAAACATAGGTTAAAAAGAGTTCTGCCCTCATAGAGCTTTCCTTCAGTGTGTGGGTTTGGAGTAGGGACATTGAGGAGGGGATGGGCTGCTGTAGAAGATTTGCTCTGAAGTCTACTTCCCTGTATTCCCTGTATCCTGGTGGCTGATGCCATCTCTTCTGCCCAGATGGGAAATACCACCCCCACTTTCTTCATTCCCCACAGAACACCACTAATGCAAACTGGTGTATATAATAAGCTTCTGTAGAAGGAGATCACAACATAATGAAATGCAAGCAACAACTTAAAATGGAATATTGAAAATTGCTGATCTAAAAAGCCACTACTCATTCTCCCTGTGGGCAGTTTCTAGCTGTCCATATTCTCCCTTGGGCTCTAGCATGTTGCCATCCTCTCTACATTCCTCACAGGATTCTTTTCCCAGCCCCTAATTCTCCTAACTGCCGGATTCTGACCCTCAGCTTCCTTTTTCTTTTCTCCCACAACCCCCTTTCTTTTCTCATGCAAAGTAATTCACCCGTAGATTGTGGACTTTGCCCTGGGGTGAGGTAGATGGGGAGAGGGGGGCTTCAATTTTCCCATCCAAGGAGTCTGCCAAAATTTTTTTTAAGCCATCTTTTCTGTTGTGAATCAAGACACTCCCCTATTATGTTAAAGCACAGCAGCCTGTTCTAGTTACAGTAGAATTTTTTTTTCTCATTGCCTCCAGCCAGCATTTGTGGGAAAACAACATGCAGAATGAATTGCTACAGACTACCCCTAAAGTGGAATTTAAGCATTCTCATTAACTAAGACTTGGGAAAATGTCATTACAGATTCCAAACAAGTCAGCAATCAATCCAGTATACTCAACATTGAGCAAGTAGAAAGTAAGCATATTTTGAAAAATTAAAGCTGCATCACTACCTCCCATATTACTTCAAAATGACTTTCCAAATATATCAAAAATTCAAACATAAAAAAAGGAACCATAAAAAATAGAACATGATTGAAGTTTTTAAGAATAATATTCTTGGAGTAGAAAAGACTTTCTAAGTATAATATTGAATCTAGGAAAATAAAGGGAAGAGTTAGCAATCTGATTATATGTAAATACTAAAATTCTATATAGGAAAACTACCATAAATCAAGTACAGAATGAAAGGGGAAACATTGTAACACATAAAATAGATTAGCGAATAATTTTCTCAACAAACAGCTCAAATCACATCAGAATGAACAACAAATTTTTTAGATGTAGGTGAAGAACATTAACAGGCAGTACACACACACACACAAATGGTCATTAAAGGTATATAAATATGTTCAACTTCACTCCTACTTAAATAAATAAACATTTTTAAAAAGATCATTTTTTCCACCTAGCAGATGGGCAAATATATCAACATTTGCAAATCCTAGTATTGATAATGATAAAATATGCATTTTCATACATGATATGAAATATATATTCATGTAAACTTTTAGATAATTAGGCAGACAATATCTGACTCAAATTCCATTTGTAGGAATTTTTCCTTGGATATATGTAAAAGAATGCTTTAGTTCAATAATGTTTATCATGGCAACACAATTCTAACAAGATAAATGCCCATCAGAGAAATGGTTATGTCAACCATAGTACATTCATATAATAAAATACCATGCAAAATACTACGCAACCCTATTAAAGAATAAGGTAAGTTACTAAAAAGTTATATCATAGACACACTACTAAGTAGAAAAATAGCAGTGATCCCATTTGTAAAAAGAAAATATATTCACATAGCATTTCTGAATCTCAGTCTAAAACCCTCAGGGTACCCAAATGACTTTGTTTCTCCAGAACTAGATATAATGCCTGTATTAAATTCCTATTCAACCAAGTGGCCAAAACTTAATCTTAACCAATTTAATGCCCTGCTTTCCTAAGAGTTGATTTGTTTTGTTTAACTCTGCTAAGGGTTCTTTTTAAGTTACAGGGGGTTACAGCATGGCAATGCAGCCAAGAGCCAAGTACATCTATTCCAAACCATGCTGGCATCAATGAGTCATCTTTTTTTCCATCTGGTTTGCCATGATCACTTCACCAACGACTGACGTTTAGCTGGAACCCACTACTACACCCAGTACAATGTTTTAGCTAATTGTTAAAATGTTGAAAAACTTCTAAACTAATTGGTAAACAGATGCTGTCCCCAAACACTCTCTTCCATCCACTAGACTTGGCCTTCCTGACTCTTGTTCACCCTAAGAGCCTCCCTTACTTCCTCCACAATCCAACAATTAAAGGTTATTTCCAGGCACAGCCAGGACTTCCAGGAGCCTGCTCCAGTGACACAGCTAGACTGGCAAGTACCAATACTATACTCACTGCTAAATGTTTTTGATGCTGTCTCCCTCAAAATACTGCCAAGATAATCTATTCATAAAGCAAAGCTGAGTTTATTGCTTACAGTTATACAAGCAAGCACTACCTTGACAGAGTCTTAGTTATATCTTGGAGTGGAAAGGCTAAGTTGGGATGTTTATGAGATTCGGGCTTTAGGCTTAAGGCAAATTGTCAAATAAGGAAGTGTTTTGATTAATATTGGGTAAGGATCATGACGTAATAATTTGTGATTAGTATACACAGCAAGGTAAGTGTTTTGAGGCAAGAGTTTTAAAGAGTCTTAGAGAATAAATTGTCATTTTGTGCTATGTATTAAACATTTTAATGTTTATTTAAATGGGTTTTTAGAGATGTTCTTGAAATGGAAAATGCATTTATTTATCATTTTTTATCTTCCTGGTTAAGATTTTCCTGAAATAACAAGGCCATATTAATGAAGACATTGAAATAAGAAAGTTATATTAATTTAGAATATATACTACTTATTTGTAGATGGTTTCAGTTTTCAGTGTCCTCTCTTGTGGTCCTTCTTAAGCCCAAGCTGAAGGGTGGACCCTTCGCATCTGGAAACATGATCAGTCTGGAAGTTCACTACTCTGATTGTTGTGATTATGCATCATGTTTCTTAAGGTGCTCTTTTTAAACTCCTTAAATGCCATTTTTTTTTTCTGTTCTTTTTTGAGTGATCATTTGCTGGATTATTTTATGGGTCAATAGAACTTGGACTCAGAATATCATTCATCTGAACACTGCAGCACAAGAGAAGAGTTTATGATCAATTTGTAGCCCACTTTTTATCCACAAGTCAAAGGTGCTCCAATTAAACCAGAGAACAGATCCCATTCCCAACCTGAAGAATCTGCAGAACCAGGTATATAAAATCAGCTAAATTACCTAGTTTATGCTTCATTTATTTATTCCCTAGAAATTTTTAATAATATTAAAGATCCCAAAGGGGTCTGCAGGAATATAAATACAACATTCATCCCCAAAATCTACAAAACATACCCTTCAAGAGGCCAATATTAAATCTAAAATGCTCTGTTCTGAACTAATGCCTTTGAATTTCATGAACTTGGATGAATTGCTTTGGTAGAATTGTCCATCTCCCTTCTATGCCATAGCATGTAAGGTGTCCCTACTTTCTGGACTTGTTATAATTTTTATAATAAGGAAATAAAGTTAAGGAAAGAGACCAAAAGAGAAGAAAGCAATCCAGAATTCCTCTCTGGTAGATAGGGTTTCAATTTTCCAGTCAAAGCCCCAATTTTTTCCTTCTTGGTTTAAGTTATCTTGTAGTATCTTGTTCTATGAGGGAAACCAATAGGTGAAAATAGGCTCTGTGTAAGATCAGGAACTACCCTGGATGCACGTATCACTTTAACAACAAAAAATGTTCCTGTACAGTTTGTAAGTAGCACAGGAGATGTTTGTATACAAATCCAATACCAGTCATAGAGGGTACTCTATGATCTATTTTTAGCCAAAATACACTCAAGACATTGTCATATAGTGTTGTAATATTTTGGCACCATGAATCAAGAATGATCCAGGACCAGGTAATGAAATTTGTAGTAGCAAGATCATTAGCAAAGAAAAGTAGTCTTATTTATAAGATCTATAAAAGTAAGAGAGTCTCTAAAAATATACCATCTGTTCCCTGATTCTCTTCCAAACTCTATTCCTGTGAAAGTTCAGTTATAAAGCTGCTCCCATGAGAGGTCTCTAAGTATTTTGGTAGAGATGAGAATTTTCTTTCCTAAATAAGACATGATAAAGCATTTTAAATTTATGGCTGTGTGGCCTTTTGTGGTGTTGCCATCTTAAAAGCCACCTAATAATTGAGTCAAATTACCCAGAAAATCAACAGATTCATTACAAGTAACCAGTACCAAAGAAAGATGAATGGCTCCCACAAGAAAATCCAACAGTCAATCTTCTTAAATGCATTAGCCAGTTCACAAGTAAAATGTAGCCAGATATTCTGACAGGACACCTGCTATGTGGAAGCCCCAGGAACCCCAAGCCATGCCAGCCACAGCTCCAGCCAACCAAGAAAAGTCACCCAGCACACAGCCTACATAGGAGATGACCCTTTCTTCAAGTTTAGGAGAAGTAGCTGTTATGCGTGATCCATAGAAACAAAAACATAAAGTCAAGCAAAATGGGGAAACAGAAATATGTTCCAAAAGAAAGAACAAGGCAAAACCTCAGAAAAATAACTAAATGAAATGGAGGAAAGAAATATACCTTATAAAGAATTCAAAGTAATGATCATAAGATACTCACCAGGCTGGAGAGAAGACTGTAAGAACTTAGTAAGATAGAAAATATAGATAGAGTTACTAGAGATAGGAAATATAAGAGAATTCTCAGAGTCTAAGAATATAATAACTGAAATTAAAAAAAAAAAAAGCAGAGGGAATTGAGGGCAGATTAGCAGATGCAGAAGAATGGATTAATAATCTGTAGGACAGGGTAATGGAAAGCACCCAAGCTAAACAGCCAAAAGAGAAAAGCATTTTTTAAATGAGGATAGGTTAAGGAATCTCTTGGACAACAAACAAACATTCACATTATAGGAGTTTCAGAAGAACAAGAGAGATAAAGCAGTAAAAAACTTGTTTGAAGGAATAACAGGTGAAAACTTTCCTAACCTGGGGAAGTAAATAGACATCCAGGTTCATAAAGCACAGAGTGTTCCAAACAAGATGAACCCAAGGAGGTCCACACCGTAGCACATAATAATTAAAATGTCAAAGGTTAAAGATAAAGAGAAAATTTAAAAAGCAACAAGAGAGAAGCAAAAAGTTACATACAAGGGAAAATCTTTTAAGTTCTCAGCTGATTTTTCAGCAGAGACTGCAGGCCAGAAAGGATTAGCATGATATAAAGTACAGACAGCAAAAATCTACAACCAAGATTTTCAACACAGCAACATTATTATTCAGATTGGAAGGAGAAATAGTTTCCCAAACAAACGAAATATAAAGAAGTTTATCACCACTGCACCAGCCTTACAAGAAATGTTAAAGCGGCTTCTTTCCATGAAGAAAAAATGACCATAATTAGACATAAGAAAGTCACAAATAATAAGATGTAAAATATGACAACATATACCAAACATGGAAAAGGGAATAGAAAGAAAGAAAGGAAGAAGAAGGAAGGAAGAAGGAAGGGGGAAGGGGGGGACAAAAGAGAAAAAAATTTTTCTGTTTTTTTTTTTTTTCTGTGTTTGAACTTCAATGACCATCAAATTAATAGACACCACTATTTACCTGGGATGTTATATGTGGTGTTGGGGTGTTATACATGAACCTCATGGTAACCACAAACCCTATGATAGATACTCTAAAAATAAAGACAAAGAAAGCCAAAATTAACACCATAGTAGCCCCTCAATCACAGAGAGAGCAGGAGAAGAAGAAAAGAACAAAGAAGAACAACAAAAACAAGAAAACAAATAACAAAATGGTAATAAGTATATACCTATATTTTAAATGAAAATGGCCAGGAATGTGAGGGTAGCTCAGCTGGTTAAGCATCTGACTCTTGATTTCAGCTCAGGTCATGATCTCAGGGTGGTATGATCATGCCCAGCATCAGACTCTGCTCCTAGTGCAGAGTCTGCTCATCTCTTTCTGCTCCTCCCCCTGCATTCTCTCTCTCTCTCTCTCTCTCTTTCAAATAAATAAATAAAGTCTTTAAAAAAAAAAAAGTAAATGGCCTAAGTGTTCTAATCAAAAGACATAGGGTGGCAGAATGGATTAAAAAAAGAAAAAGGCCTATCTATATGTTGCCTACAAAAGATTCATCTCAGAACTAAAGACATATACAGATTGAAAGTGAAAAGATGAAAAAACATTATCATGCAAATGGAGTGGGAAAAAAAAAAAGGTAGGGTAACAATAATTATAAAAGACAAAATAGACTTGGGCGCCTGGGTGGCTCAGTGGGTTAAGCCGCTGCCTTCGGCTCAGGTCATGATCTCAGGGTCCTGGGATCGAGTCCCGCATTGGGCTCTCTGCTCAGCAGGGAGCCTGCTTCCTCCTCTCTCTCTCTGCCTGCCTCTCTGCCTACTTGTAATCTCTCTCTATCAAATAATGACCCATTGGTTGTTTAGCACATTGTTTAATCTCCACATATTTCTGGTTTTTTTTTCTTGTGATTGATTTGTAGTTTCATTCTGATTGGAAAGATGTGTGGTATGATTTCAGTCTTCTTAAATTGATTGACAAAGAAAAAAAAAGACAAAATAGACTTTAAAACAAAAACTATAATAAGAGACAAAAAAAAAAAGTCATTACAGAAGTGCCTGGGTGGCTCAGCCTGCTGGGAAGCTCAGCAGGCTCAGTGCCTGCTTTGTCTTAGGTCTTGATCCCAGAGTCCTGGAATCAAGCCCCATGTCAGGCTCTCCAATCCATGGGGGGCCTGCTTCTCCCTCTCCCTCTGCCCTCCCAATAATGCTCATGCTCTCTGCCTCTCTCTCTCAAATATCTTTTTTTAAGGGCATTACATAATGATAAAGGAATCAGTCCAATAAGAAGATATAACAATTGTAAATATCTATACACCTGACACTATAGCACCTAAATATATAAAGCAAATATTAACAGACATAAAGAAAGAAATCAACAGGAACACAATAATAGTAGGGGACTTTAACACCCCACTTACATCAATGGATGGGTCATCCAAACAGAAAATCAATAAGGAAACAGTATCTTTAGATGACACACTGGACCAGATGGACATAACAGATATATACAAAACATTCCATCCAAAACCAAAAGAATACACATTCTTTCAAAGTGTACATGGAACATTCTCCAGAATAGATCACATGTTAGGCCACAAAACAAGACTCAATCAATTTAAGAAGACTGAAATCATACCACACATCTTTCCAATCAGAATGAAACTACAAATCAATCACAAGAAAAAAAAAACAGAAACATGTGGAGATTAAACAATGTGCTAAACAACCAATGGGTCAATGAAGCAATCAAAGAAGAAATAAAAAAATATGTGGAGACAAATGCAAATGAAAACACAAAGGTCCAAAATCTTTGGGATGCAGCAAAAGTAGGTCTAAAAGGGAAATATATAGTGATACAGGCCTACCTCAAGAAACAATAAAAATTTCAAATAAACAATCTAACCTCACACCTATAGGAACTAGAAAAAGAAAAAACAAACAAAGCCCAAGATAAGTAAAAGGAAGGAAATAATAAAGATCAGAGCAGAAATAAATGATATAGAGACTAGAAAAGGGGGAAAGAAAGAAAAAAAAAAATCAGTAAAACCAAAAGGTGGTTCCTTGAAAAGATAACCAAAACTAATCAATCCTTAGCCAGACTCATGAAGGACAAGAGAGAAAGGACAAGTAAATAAGAAGTGAGAGGTGAAGTAACAACTGACCACAGAAGGATTATAAGAAAATACTAGGAAAAATGATATGCCAACAAACTGGACAACATAAAAGAAATGAATAAATTCCTAGAAACATACAGGAATTCCAAGATTGAACCAGAAGAAATTTTAAAAATCTGAAAATACTGATTACAAGGAATGAAATAGAATCAGTAATCAAACAATTACCAAAAAATAAAAGTCCAGGACCAGATGGCTTCACAAGTAAATTCTACTGAAATTTAAAGAAGAGCTCATAACTATTCTTTTTAAACTAGTTCAAGAAATAGAAGAGGAAGGAAAGTGTTCAAATATATTCTACCAGGTCAACATTATCCTGACACCAAAACTAGACAAAGACACTATAAAAAAGGAAACTGCAAGTCACTATCCATATAAAACAGTACATTAAAAAGATCATTCACCATGATTAAATGAGATTTATTCCAGGGATGTAAGTATGGTTCAATATTTGAAAGTCAAGGTAACATACCCTATTAACAAAACAAAGGATAAAAATCATATGATTATCTCAGAGGCAGAAAATCATTTGACAAAATTCAACATCTATTCATGAGAAAAACTCTCAATAAAGTGGGTTTAGATGGAACATACTTCAATATACTAAAGGCTATATAGGAAAACTTACAGCTAACATCATACTCAATAGTGAAAAATTGAAAAGTCTTTCTTCTAGATAAGGAATAAGACAAGTATGTCCACTCTTGCCACTTTTATTCAACATAATACTGGAAGTCCTAGCCATGGCAATTAGACAAGAACAAAGAAATAAGAGACATCCATACTGGTAAAGAAGAAGTTAAATTGTCACTATTTGCAGATGACATGAAGATCCTAGAGACTCCACCAGAAAACTATTAGAACTGATAAATCCAATAAAGTTTCAGGATTCAAAATTAATATCCAGAAATTGATAGCATTTCTATCCACTAATAATGAAATAGTGAAAAGAGAAATTGAGAAAATAACACCACTTACAATTTTACTAAAAAGAATAAAGTACCGAGAAATAAACTTAACCAATGAGGAAAAAGATATGCATTGAAAACCATAAAACTCTAATGAAAGAAACTGAAGATGACATAAACAAATAGAAAGAGATACCATGTTCACAGGTTGGAAAAATTTATAGTTAAAATGTTCATATTCCACAAAGAAATCTATAGATTCAATGCAATTCCTATCAAAATACCAATAGTATTTTTCACATAATTAGAACATTGATACTAAAGCTGTATGGAACCACAAAAGACCCTGAATAGCCAGAATAATCTTGAAAAAGATAAATAAAGCTGGAGGTATCACAATTCCAGATTTCAAGGTATATTACAAAGCTGTAGTAATCAAAATGGTATGGTGTTGGTACAAAAACAGACACATGGACTAATAGAACAGAATAGAGAGCCCAGAAATAAACGCAAGATTAATCAATGTCACTTAATCTATGACAAAAAGACAAGCATATAATATGGGAAAATACAGTCTCTTCCATAAATGGTGCTGGGAAACTGGACAGCTATATGCAAAATATGAAACTGGACTACCTTATAACACCATACACAAGAATAAAATTAAAATGGATTAAAGACCTAATCTAAGACCTGAAACTATAAAAATCTCAGACAAAAACACAGGCAGTAATTTCTTTGACATCACCACAGAAACATTTTTCTGGCATGTCTCCTAATGCAAGGGAAACAAAAGCAAAAGTAAACTATTGCCACTATGCCAAAATGAAAAGCTTTTGCACAACAAAGGAAGTCATCCATAAGACAAAAAGACAACCTTGTAAATGGGAGAGGATATTTTCAAATAGATCCAGTAAGAGATTAATATCCAAAATATAAAAAGAACCTTTAGCAACCATCAATTTGTTCTCTATAGTTACAGGTATGATTCTGTTTTTTTGTTTCTTCCCCTTTCTTCTAGATTCCACTTATGAGTGAAGTCTTTTGGTATTTGTCTTTCTCAGTCTGACTTATTTCACTTAGCATAATACCACCTAGGTCCATCCATGTTGTCTCAAATGCCACAAATCATCCTCTCTATGGCTGTATAATACTCAATAGTGTATATAACCCACATATTTTTATCCATTTGTCTATTGATGGACACTTAGTTTGCTTCCATATCTAGGCTACTGTAAATAATGCTTCAATAAACATAGGGGTGCAAATATCTTGACAAATTGGTGGTTTTTGTTTTCTTTGGGTAAATGTCCAATAGTGGGATCATTGGATCATATGGTATTTCTATTTTTTTTAAAGATTTTATTTATTTGAGAGAGACAGAGATAGAGAGAGAGAGAATGTGTGCACAAGTGGGAAGAAGAGCAGAAGGAGAAGCAGACTCCCTGTTGAGCAGGGAGTCCAATGTGGAATCCCATCCCAAGACCCTGAGATGAAGATCTGAGCTGAAGGCAGACATTTAACCAACTGACCCACCCAGGAGCCTCTGGTATTTCTACTTTTAATTTTTTGAGGAACCTCCATACTGTTTTTTACAGCGGCTGTGCCAACTTTCATTCCCACCAACAGTGTATGAAGGCTCCTTTTTCTCCACATTCTTGCCAACACTTGTTATTTCTGGTCTTTTTTATTTTAGCCATTACAGCAGGTGTAAGAGTTGCATTTCCCTGATGATTAGCAATGTTCAACACCTTTTTATGTGTCTGTTGGCCAACTGTATGTCTTTTTCTGGGGAGGGGGAAGGTCCTTTGCCCATTTTTTAATCAGATTGTTTGGGGTTTTTTTGGTACTGAGTTGTATCAGTTCTTTATAGATATTGAAAATTAACCCCTTACTGGTCTCCTGTGAGAGGGTAAAACCTAGAAGCAGCAGATGCAGATGGAGTTTATACCTACTCACAGGATCTTCTCCAAGGACTTCCACTAGCTACTGACAAGAAAGATTGGGGACAAGTCAGAAGACTGGTTAAAAAACCTCCTTCAGCAATGCATACATGAAGAGGTCATCATTTTCTATTGAAAAGATACTAAACACTTTCCAGTCCCTATTCCCAAATTTAAGGTACTAAGACAGTGGTGGAAAATCTTGTCATATACAGGACACCAGTGAAGACCCATTGCAGCTGAAGTAAAGGTAAAAGAAGAAAACCTCAACTTTTGAGAGTAGAGCAGCAAGCAGTCCTGAGCTCAGACCATTAAAGATCTCCTAGCATTGGGGGAAGGGCAAGAAATTTTCTTCTACACAAAGATAAGTAGGCAGAATTTGACTGCCAAAGGAGGATAGACAAGATCATTGAGAAATCTCCACCGCCAAAGACCTAAGTACACAAGACCAGTCTAAGACTGAAAGTGGACCAGAAAACAGAAAATTCCTGCTAGGGTATTATGCAGCAAGTAATAAGGAAAGAAGTCTAACCCTGGGAGCAAGGCAAGAGCATGGAGATCATCTCGTTGGCACAGGCACACAAGGAAGGCTAAAAGCTAAGGACTGAAATACTAAGAGAAATCCATCAATACCAAGCCCTCCCCTTGAGCACAAGGTAATGTTGAAAGAAGTTGAAGTTTGGGGTGCATTAAAGGTAAACACAAAGCAACAGAACCCAAACCCAACTCAACTCCTGATAATACTGACTTAATCCCACATACAAACAGCCTAGAAAAAGAGTGCTTATTTCCTAGCCTAAATACTATTTACCCTAATCTTTACTATTTTAAACAAGAAGTAGATCTTTCAACAAAAAGTTATAAATCACACACATACACACACACACACACACACACACACACACACACACACACAAACCAAATAAAAGAAACCCACTATAATCAACAGAATCAGACAAAGATGATATAGATGTTGAAACCACCAGACAGGGCGTTTAAATGCTTGGGGCACCTGGGTGGCTCAGTGGGTTAAGCCTCTGCCTTTGGCTCAGGTCATGATCTCAGGATCCTGGTATGGAGGCCCCATCAGGCTCTCTGCTTAACAGGGAGCTTGCTTCCCCCACCTCCCTCTGCCTGCTACTTGTGATCTCGATCTCTGTTTCTCTGTCAAATAAATAAATAAAATCCTTTTTAAAAATAAAATAAAATAACTATGCCTAATATCTTACAGGCTCTAGTGTAACATTTGGGGGGTTTCAGTAGAAAGAAACTATAACAAATAAAAACTATTAGAACTAATTCTAAGAGCCACAGAAACACAGGTGAAGAATGAGTTCAATGGATTCATAAATAGAGTCAAGGTAGTTGAGGAAGGAATCAGTGAACTTGAAAAAAGATCAGTAGAAATTAGCTAAACTAAAACATTGTAAAAATGGATTTAAAAAATACAAGAATGGAGCAGTCAAGATATGTGAGACAATAATGAACATTTTAACTACAAATATTGGAATCTTAGAAGGTGAAGAGGGAGAGAAAACAACAGAAGATATCCTGGAAGAAATAATGGATGAGAAATTTCTAAAACTAAAAAAAATAAAATAAAATAAAAAATGCATCACACTATAGATAAAGATGATCAGAGAACCCCAAGGGAACCCTAAGGGAAAAGAAAACTTCTGAAAAGCAAAAAGAAAAAGTGAAAAGCAATCTTAAAGGTAACCAGAATAAAAGAACTATTATATACAAAGACATAAAGACAAATATTAGTATACTTCTAGTCAGAAACTATGCAACCCATAAGACAGTAAAGGCACATTTTTGCAGAAAGAAACTGTCAACCAGAATTCCATACTCAGCAAAAAGTATTTTTTCAAAAATGAAGCTGAAATAAAGACCTTTCCGTTCAATAACAGCAGGTCAAATTCATTACCAGCTGACCTGTGCCACAAGAAATACTAAAGGAATTTCTTCACACAGAAGGAACATATCAGAAATTTGGATCTATAAAAAGAAATGAAGAATCCCAGAAACACTAAAATGAAAGTGAATATAAAAATTTTGTGTTATTTCATTTATAAGACTGTCTAAAGTAAAAATATAGAAATGTAGAAATGTAATGTGGTTTGTAACACAAGTACAACTTTTGGCAATAGCACAGAAGATGAGAGAAGGAAACTCTCTCCTGAGTAAGACCTGCCAAGGCAAAGTTTGACTGCCAAGGAAAGAAAGACAAGGTCACTAAGAAAGCCTTGCCTCTGAGACTTTCATTAGAGAAAAGGAAAAAGAGTCTTTTCAACAAATGATTCTGGAACAAGTATATATATATATATATATATATATATATATATATATATATTCCATACTTCACACCATTTATAGAGAATTAAACCTAAATGCAAAACCTGAAACAATGAAATGTCTAATGGGAAACCTAAGACTTGCTACTTTGGATTCTTAAATATGACAAAAGCCACAGGCTGGGAGAACGTGTTTGTGAAAGGAATATCCGATAAAGGACTTATCTCTAGAATATATTAACAAGTCTCAATGTTTAATAATAAAACAAAACAATCTTTAAATAAGCAAAAGATTTGTATAGACACTTCATCAAACAAGATATATAAAAGTTAAAGAAGAACATAAAAAGATGCTCAACATCATTTTGTCATCAAGAAAATTAAAACACAATGAAGGGGCACCTGGGTGGCTCAGTTGGTTAAGCCATTGCCTTCGGCTCAGGTTGTGATCCCAGAGTCCTGGGTTCAAGTCCCTCACTGGGCTCCCAGCTCTGCGAGGAGTCTGCTTCTCCCTCTGACCTTCTCCCCTCTCGTCCTCTCTCTCACTCTCTGTCTTTCAAATAAGTAAATAAAATCTTTAAACACACACACACACACACACAATGAAGTTTTAACCTATTATGCTAGAATTTTTTTGTAATGACAACAGCCAAGTATTGACGAGGAAAGTAGAGCAACTGGAGCTCTGATACATTGCTGTATAAGAACGGTAAAGCCACTTTAGGAAGAAGTTTGACAGTTTCTTATGAAGTTAAACATACATTTACCATGTGACCCAGCAATACCACTTCTGGGTATTTATCTAAGAGAAATAAAAATATATGTTCACATAAAGGCATGAATGTAAATGTTTATAACAGCATTATTTATAACCATAAAAGAACTGTAAATAAATCTTCAACCCATGAATGGATAAGCAATTTGTGGTCTAAGCATGCAACAAAAAGGAACTACTGATGTACACAATGACATATATGAACCTCAAAATAATTATGTTGAGTGAAAGAAGCCAGACTTCAAAGGGTACATACTGTATGATTTGGTTCATATGACATTCTGGACAATGGACAGTTATAGGGAGAGAAAACCTTTGTGTTTTAATTTTAGTTTTAGTTTTAGTTTTAGTCAGTAGCTTCTAGGAGCAGAGGCCAGACAGAGGATTGAGGACAAAATGTAATATGGGAACCAATTCAGGTGATTAAAATGTTCTAATTTTTTTAAAGATTTTATTTACTTATTTAACAGAGAGAGAGAGAGCACAAGTAGGGGGTGTAAGCAGAGGGAGAAACAGGCTTCCTACTGAGCAAGGAGCCCAATGTGGGGCTCAATTCCAGGCCCCCAGGATTGTGACCTGAGCCGAAGGCAGCTGCTTAACGACCGAGCAACCGAGGTACCGCAGAAATGTTCTAATCTTCAACATGGCAATAATTACATGTTTCTCAAAACTCGCAGGACTGTATACTAAAAAGGCAAATTTTTCAAATACGCATTATAGCTCAATAAATCTGACTTTTAAAAATATCTTTTGTAGGGAGACTATACAAGAAATCGGTTTGGAGGTATTCAAAGGAGACAGATTTGGGCTCTTGTCCATATCCTATCTTCACAGTTTTACCAGGACTATGCTGGTGACAAATGCAACATGAATCAGAAATGTCCTCAGGTATTTCCATGCGATTGTTCATTAAGCACAGTACTCAATGTGTTCTGACTCTGAGGGGAAGGGGGGATAATTTCATGTAAATATTTTGCAATTTCCCATTGGAGAACTTCTTGTGCTGTGAAGAAGGCAGAGTGCCAGAGAATTTTCTCATGTGACTGCATTCAAATTTCTCCCAGGATCTTTTTCTGACTCTGAAGCCAACTACTGCCATTCAAAATAGCCTTTTTGAATGCTTGAAAAGATTTGATCCAGGGTCAGAAAAAGACCCAGATAAAGATCAGGGTTTCATGGGTGCTAGGATCTTGGGAAGCACTGCCTTTCAGGCATAGTGATCAGTCTAAGCATTTACATGTGCTCTTATCTTTGCAATAGCTACCTCCTTAGGAAGCATTGGAACACGCGGAAGTCTTTAAGCTGCTGGCCATTCTTAATAGGGTTTCCTACTAAAGTTAAAAACCTTTGTTGTATCCAAAGCATTCCAATCCGTGGACTTACCCAAAATCAAATCTACTACCAATGTATATGTTAACTCTTTTTATCCATCACTAATTGACAAACTCTGATGAGTGCAGTGAGTTCTCTGACGTAACAGATTTTTGCCTCTGACAAAGATCCCATTTGAAGGTGAAATGAGATCTGGTCTAGTGCATGCCATCTGATATTTTCCTCTTTCAGTTTTAAGATATGACTGTCAACAAACTAGACTAAGTCTGAATTTTCTAGAGGAATTTTAGTAAGTCAGTTTGGTGCACAGATAGTTCACAAACTGAGGTGCAATGTTTGTGAGGTTCTCCTTCTTTAGATAATGGGCGAAGAGCAGAATTGAAAGGACCACAATGATGAATGAGAGAATATAACAGGGTTTCATAAGAGGTAACCCTACTGGTTGAAAATGTTGCATGTTTTCAGTGTGAAAAAAAAAAATTATACAACATGAGGGATCACTAGATTTAAGGAGATCCTAAAATCAAGTCAATAAGAATTTCCACTAGTAAAGCAGCTGCAAAATAGTGGTCTTAAGCAAAGCCAGTAGGTTTCATCACTGAGTCAAGACACTGTAGTAAGCTCTTGGTATTTGCTGAATTCCTAGGTGAATCAGAATACCTAGGGCTTGTTTGGATCCCTCAAGTAAAAAAGGTAGAAAGATTCAAATTTAGACAAACCCAGGACTATTAATCATGTGCTTTATAGGGAAGTGATTTGGTTACCCATGATTTATTTAAGTCATATGATAGCATGGCAATTTCAGTAGCCAGAGAAATCCAGGAATCATCTTAATTGTCTCATATTACTAGTCTGGGGGAATTTTTTAATAGTTTGTAGTCTATCAAGAGTAGGGGATTTTCCTCTGGATAAACCATGTCCTAGCTAATAATGAAATTGTAACATCTCTTTGGAAATCTTACCTCTTTCAAAGTTACAACAGTAAGTTGATAGAAGAATTAGTTGTGAAGCTTACCTCTTCTTTGGAACACAACAAAAAGGTCATTCACATACTTCATGAGAATAGAATCACAAGCCCTGGTTGAGGACTTGTGAAAGGTAAGAGGGCACCTCAAAAACCTTTGTGGCCTAAATAGATCAGATATCTTACTGATTTTCTCAGGAGAAGGCCAACAAGTACTGACTATTTTGATCCAAAGGAACACTAAGGGGAGAAGAACACAAATCTAGAACTACAAAGTATACACAGAGGCAGTAAGGATGAAATCATATTTGGAATTGCTATTACAGGTCGTATATAATAAAATATTTGGCTGGCCTTTGAAAGCAGCTATATTGTCCAATGTTAGAAATAACCCACTTGACGCCTGGGTGGCTCAGTCATTAAGCATCTGCCTTTGGCTCAGATCATGATCCCAGGGTCCTGGGATCAAGCCCCAAATCAGGCTCCCCACTCAGCAGGAAACCTGCTTCTCCCTCTCCCACTCCCCCTGCTTGTGTTCCCTCTCTCACTGTGTCTCTCTTTGTCAAATAAATAAATAAAATCTTTTTTTAAAAAAAAAAAAGGTAAAGAAAAAGAAATAACCCACTAATTCTGTACTTATGCAACCATACCCTATATGAGTAGGTGTGGACTGAGTGGGAAGCACTTGACAGACTAATACCGCTGCTGATAACCTGGACCAACACAGTGGCCTAACCTAACATCCCTTCCACAAGTGGAAAAGTTTGGACATAAACAGAGAGAAGGAGAAATCATAACTGAGAATAAAGAAATGAGTAAATGAGTAAGGCAATGAGGGAAATAAAATAGTCATTAGCACTTAGTACATTAGCTCTGCACAGAGCAAGAGATAAAGTTGTCTTTCAATCATACTAGATGGCTGAAAAGATGAAACCATATATTATTGAGATCACTTCTTTTAAATTTTTTATTTTAATTCCAGTTAACATACGGTGTTATATTAGTTTCAGGTGTACAATATAGTGATTCAACACTTCCATGCATCACCCTGCGCTTATCATGACAAAGGTACTCCTTAATCCCCATCACCTGTTTCACCCAACCCCCCTCACCCACTTCCCCTCTGGTAACGATCAGTTTGTTCTCTAGTTAATTGTCTGTCTCTTCATTTGCCTTCCTCTTTTTTCCCCTTTGTTCATTTGTTTCTTAAATTACACATGAAGGTGAAATCATATTGTATTTGTCTTTCTCCGACTTTTCTCACTTAGAATTATACTCTCTAGGTCCATATCATTGCAAATGGCAAGATTTCATTTTTTTAATGGATGAATAATATTTGTGTGTGTGTGTGTGTGTGTGTGTGTGTGTGTGTATACAATTGAGACCACTGTTGCTTTGGGAACCTGAGGAGATCAAATGGAAACGTGCAAACCTGAGTGACCTCACCTTGGGAGACATTTTGGTTATATGATATGATGATGGACTAAACTATTAATGACTAAATGGGACGCTGAGAATGTACTAGCCTCTTTTAACTTATTTTTCAGGTTACATCTCCCATACTGTACATTGGCATTGTTGGTAAGATTATGATACTGATTATAATACTGATATTGATAACCAAATGTATTGGGAGGTGAAGTTAACATCCTTCTATCCCTACCCCACACCGGCTACTCCAAATGTTAGGCATATAACAAGAATGACGGCCAAAGTCCACAGGGTGGTCAGTTTTATAATAAAGAATTTTACTGGCCTTTATCCCTGATTACTGGGTGAGAGGCTCTAAACCCTTGGAATTTTCTGAGTGTAGGAGTTTCTTTGTTATTTATGGGCCCCTTGGATGACACCTGAGTAGGTAAAATGCCTCAAGATGGCACGTGGTCACCAAAAAGGACAGCCATGTGATTAGATGCTTGGTGATTTGAGTTAGTCTGACCTCAGGGGAGGGGAGGAGGACTGGAGACTGAGTTCAATCGAATAACCAATGATTCAATCAAATGTGCCTCTGTAATGACACTCCCAATAAAAATTCCATCTTCCTGGTTGGTGAACACATCAGTGTACTGGGAAGGTAACGTACCCTGATTCCAAAGGGAAAGGTCATGGAAACTTTGCATTCAGGATCCTCCCACACCTCACCCTATATCTCTTCATTTGTATATCTTTTTATATCTTTTATAATAAAAGATGTATGTCTTTTATAATAAAACTGTAATTGTAAGTATAATACTTTCCTGAGTTCTGTGGGTCATCCTGGTGAATTTCAAACCCAAGGGGGGAGGGGTCATGGGAACCCCCTGGATTTGTAGCCAGTTGGTCAGAAGTACATATAACCTGGTTTCTGAAATGGAATAGTTGTATACTGTGCCTGCGGAGTCTGTCGTTAATTCTGAGTGGTTAGCAACAGAATTGAATTGTATTAGACCAGACCAGTTGGTATCACAATAACAAGGAAATAGGAAATGTCTCTCATTTATGCCTCTGAGATCCTGAATGAGTTTATATCCCTATTTATTGGGGTTTTTTTACTGAGAAGATAGGAATATTACAAGGATGGTAATAAAGGATAATGAGTCCTTTCTCCATTAAGCTCTCAACTTTGGGTTTTAGTCTTTTTTTAGCTTCTGTTTTTTCTTTTAATAATTTTTTTTATTTTTTTATAAACATATAATGTAGTATTTGCCCCAGGGGTACAGGTCTGTGA
The DNA here is from genome assembly GCF_030435805.1 of Mustela lutreola. Classification (NCBI taxonomy): domain Eukaryota; kingdom Metazoa; phylum Chordata; class Mammalia; order Carnivora; family Mustelidae; genus Mustela; species Mustela lutreola. The sequence goes on along the minus strand of NC_081296.1, from coordinate 107,579,821 downwards.
ATCGCCAGGTTTACACACTTCACAGCACTACCATAGCACATACTTTCCCCAATATCCATAACCCCACCACTCTCTCCCTACCCCACTCCCCCTAGCAACCCTTAGTTTGTTTTGTGAGATTAAGAGGTCACTTATGGTTGGTCTCCCTCCTGATCCCATCTTGTTTCATTTATTCTTTTCCTTCCCCCAAACCCCCAACATTGCATCTCCACTTCCTCATATCAGGGAGATCATACCATAGTTTTCTTTCTCTGATTGACTTATTTCACTAAGCAGAATACCCTCTAGTTCCATCCAAGTCGTCGCAAATGGCAAGATTTCATTTCTTTTGATTGCTGCATAGTATTCCATTGTGTATATATACCACCTCTTCTTTATCCATTCATCTGTTGATGGACATCTAGGTTCTTTCCATAGTTTGGCTATTGTGGACATTGCTGCTATAAACATTTGGGTGCACGTGCCCCTTCGGATCACTATGTTTATATCTTTAGGGTAAATGCCTAGTAGTGCAATTACTGGGTCATAGGGTAGCTCTGTTTTCAACTTTTTGAGGAACCTCCATGCTGTTTTCCAGAGTGGTTGCACCAGCATGCATTCCCACCAACAGTGTAGGAGGGCTCCCCTCTCTCCACATCCTTACCAGCATCTGTCATTTCCTGACTTGTTGATTTTAGCCATTCTGACTGGTGTGAGGTGGTCTCTCATTGTGGGTTTTGATTTGTATTTCCCTGATGCCGAGTGATGTGGAACACTTTTTCATGTGTCTTTTGGCCATCTGGATGTCTTCTTTGCAGAAATGTCTGTTCATGTCCTCTGCCCATTTCTTGTTTGGATTATTTGTTGTTTGGATGTTCAGTTTGATAAGCTCTTTATAGATTTTGGACACTAACCCTTTATCTGATATGTCATTTGCAAATATCTTCTCCCATTCTGTCAGTTGTCTTTTGGTTTTGTTAACTGCTTCCTTTGCTGTGCAAAAGCTTTTGATCTTGATGAAGTTCCAATAGTTCATTTTGCCCTTGCTTCCCTTGCCTGTGGCGATGTTTCTAGGAAGAAGCTGCTGCAGGTGAGGCCGAAGAGGTTGCTGCCTGTGTTCTCCTCAAGGACTTTGATGGATTCCTTTCTCACATCGAGGTACTTCATCCATTTTGAGTCTATTCTCATGTGTGGTGTAAGGAAATGGTCCAGTTTCACTTTTCTGCATGTGGCTGTCCAATTTTCCCAACAGGCTGAAGAGGCGTCTTTTTTCCATTGGGTATTCTTTCCTGCTTTGTCAAAGATTAGTTGACCATAGAGTTGAGGGTCTATTTCTGGGCTTTCTATTCTGCTCCTCTGATCTATGTGTCTGTTTTTGCGCCAGTACCATACTGTCTTGGTGATGACAGCTTTGTAATAGAGGTTGGAGTCTGGAATTGTGATACCACCAACTTTGCCTTTCTTTTTCAATATTCAAATGGCTATTTGAGGTCTTTTCTGGTTCCATATAAATTTTAGGATTATTTGTTCCATTTCTTTGAAAAAAAAAATGGATGGGATTTTGATAGGGATTGCATTAAATGTGTAGGTTGCTTTAGGTAGCATAGACATTTTTACAATATTTGTTCTTCCAATCCAGGAGCATAGAAAAATTTTCCATTTCTTTGGGTCTTCGACAGTTTCTTTCATGAGTAATTTATAGTTTTCTGCGTATAGATTCTTAGCCTCTTTGATTAGGTTTATTCCTAGGTATCTTTTGGTTTTGGGTGCAATTGTAAATGGGACTGACTCCTTAATTTCTCTTTCTTCTTCTTGCTGTTGGTGTAAAGAAATGCAACTGATTTCTGTGCATTGATTTTATATCCTGACACTTTACTGAATTCCTGTACAAGTTCTAGCAGATTTGGAGTGGAGTCTTTTGGAGTTTCCACATATAGTATCTTATCATCTGCAAAGAGTGATAGTTTGACTTCTTCTTTGCCGATTTGGATGCTTTTAATTTCTTTTTGTTGTCTGACTGCTGAGGCTAGGACTTCTAGTACTATGTTGAATAGCAGTGGTGATAATGGACATCCCTGCCATGTTCCTGACCTTAGTGGAAATAGCTTCTGGTTTTAGAGAGTATTATACCAGTTTGGGTAAAGGTTTAGAACTTTGATGGTTTCAACCCCAGTAATCTTGCCTACATCAATATAATTTTTTTGCTGGCACTCTGATACTTTCAATTATAGCTTGATTTAGGCTCAGACATACCTGAACACCAATATCTAAATTAGTTATGACTTCATTATAAATAGAGATCTCTAGGGATTTCAAGGAAGAGACCATTGAGAGAGCATTTAAACTGGCTATTCCATTTGCATAGCAAATCCCTTTCTATTAAGTTAGTAAGTATAATATCACAAGGAAGGAAAGAATGTGTCTGGGTGACAGGTAAGGTCTGGGCCATAGAGATTGTCTGAGAATTATTAGAGATACCCACAAACTGAGCTGTTTGTTGATGCAGGGGAAGCAATTGTATAATAATGGTAGGGTTTATAGTTAAGATTGCAGCATTTTTACTTGGAGGAATTTTTCCTTGTCAGTTCAAGGATTTAAAAAAAAAATGGGGCTATTTTGAGTCTTCCTTTGAGCACCTTCTTTGATCACTTAGTTAATACAAACCATTGTTTTTCCATTGTCTTTTCTGTTTACAGAAACCGTAAGTATCTTTATAAAAAGACTCTCTGCCAGTGGTTAGGGACCACATATGCACATCTAGTTGTTTTATCTGTAAGGCTATCAAACTACTCTGAGTCTTATTGTTTTTAAGACTCTTTTCAATATTCAGCAAGGTGTTAGAGATCTGACAATAGAGCTATTTCCCATTCTGGTTCTTGTTGAATATTAAATCTCCTATTTCTGGGTTAAGGTCATTTGTAAAAAGTCAGGAGAGAACTGGGGTCACATCTGCTTTCGGCTCTACTCCTGAATACTGTCTAAAGAATTAAAGAGCTGATCCCTGACATCTCCAATTAGACTCATCCTTTCTTTATGGGACCGAACAGAGCCTATTCTATTTTCACAGGGAAGATTTTAAGATAGTCTCCGAAATAAGTGGTACAACATCTATAGCTCTTATAAATCCCTCTTGTTGCCTGTGCAGTCACCATCTTTTAAGTTACTCCAGTGTCTTCCTCTCCTACATTTTCCATCCAGTTATTTTGCGTCTGAGATTTCCTCTAACATATTATCTATTTTACATTCCAACAGTAATCTAAATTTCTTTGCAAATTTCTCTCTATCTTACTTAATCTTTTCAAAGTCTTCAAAATGGCTCTCAGCTTAGAATGAGAATAAAATCAGCCACAAGGGATTTTTCCTTATAAGTTAAGAATTAACCAATATTTGGGGATTCTCAGCTGGCCAAAGGGAAGGAAGGGCAGCCTGTCAGGAGATATGGGGGCAGAGGGAGGTGGAGAAGCAGGAAGAATAGTATAAAGGCCATTAAGTAATGTTGTGATTTAGGGAAATTACTTTATGTTTTTCACAGTTTTGTTTTATTTTTTAACCATGCATCCTCTCAGGAAGCAATTTTGGAATCTGAATTTCTTACAGTGCTTCTTCATACCAACAACAACAACAACAAAATGTAGAACATTGGACATTTTCTATTTTGTCCTCTTTTTATTCTAAAGGATCTCTCAAATGAACAACTTTGTCTATATCAAAAGGTCCTCAAAGTAGCCGCTGTAATTTTAAATTATTATGGTGAAATTATGCCCTTAGAAAGATAAGTACACAAGGTTATGTTGTAGCATAAATATATGTAAGAAGCAGGACTCTGGCTCAAAGAAGGTTATGAACTTACTTAAGCTTAGACCAGGGTGGGCAAACCATAATCCCGGGGCCATATCCAACTCACTAGCTATTTACATAAATAAAGTTTTATTAGAACACAGCCTTATCTACTTATTTACGTATTGTCTATGGCTGTTTTAGCAGTATAGTAGCAGAGTTGAGTAGCTACAACAGAGACTGTATAACTCACAAGTCTGTAACATTTACCACCTGACCTTTTAGAGAAAGAATTAGTAGGGCCTCAATTTAGACTGACACAAACCTATGAGAGTCTACAAATGATCAGCTCTTGTTACTGACTCTGGCCATACCACTCTGAGTCTTGAAACTAATCTGTGTAATGTGTTTAGCTTTTGGACCACCTTTTTCACCAAAGCCATACAGCACAGTTGTTTGATGGACTTTCCATACTTCTTCCCCTGCACACAAATCTGGATTTGTTGAGCCTGGAACAGCCACCATAAAAATCAATCCAGATAGATTCTGATGACCTCCCTCTCCTCCTCCTCCACCACATCCTACAGTGAATTTGGCTGTCTCCAGAGAAGACAATCTCTCAGGTCTTGAAAGGGGTACATGAGCCTATTTTTAAAATCTAGGATCCAACCCTGATCTTTGGGCATACTTCATTCTTTCCCTAATGACAACCCCAGGCTAGCCTGATTTGTATATCTCCTAGGAGGCAGCTGCCCCAAGACAGCCTAGGGCACTCAGTTTTACTCTGGTTCAGCCACCTGGATTCTGTCATTGTATCAACATAGTCCTTCATCATAAGGATAATAACCACTTTATTAAATACACTGTTCACTAAGTCCTTGTACAGTGACCCACATGGGCCAGCATAGGGGATATACAGAATCTGTGATTTTTATAAAAATCCAGCTTTTATAAAAATTTTATAAAAATCCAACTTTTAGAAAATTTTATAAATTTTATAAATTTATAAATTTATTTGATTTTATAAAAACTTATAAATATTTATTTGATTTTATAAAAATCCAACCTTTAACTCATCTTACAGACAAAATCCAGATGCAGTAGGGGATGACTGGGGGAGGTAGACAGTGAGGTTATAGCTACTGGAATGGTTCATATTGATTTTGTGGTTGTAGGGGGGCAGAGGATAAAACCTCGGCCCTTAGGAGGGACGGCCTCAGCTTCCAAAGAGATGGAGAAAGGACAATAATGATCTTTAGAATCACCCCTGGAGCCTTCCTTGCAAAGAAAAATGCACTGATTGAGAAAGGCTTAGGATTTATTTCAACATATGTGTTTAGGAGGGGGGCAGGGACACAAAAATTCAGACTAAAGCATGGCTCGTAATCAGTGCTACATAAGTGTAGTCTCAAGGATACAGTGTACTCTCTAAAGGAAAAAAAAGAATTTTTGAACATAAAAATAAAAATCCCAGAATTGTTAAATTAGCAAAACAAAACCTTCCTAACTTAACTTTAATTTCGAAGAAGCCAGTTGGTAAAAAGTTATATTTACATGATAATTTAAAAGAGTTTGTTATTTATAATCATATATAGCAGTTCTTTTAGCAGAATATCCAAGCAGCAATTCCTCTGGATCTTTTTTTTTAAAGGGTTGTTTTTTTGTTAAGTTTTTATTTATTTATTTATCAGAGACAGAGAACACACAAGCAAGGAGAGCAGCAGGCAGAAGGAGAAGCTGACTGACTCTCCACTGAGCAAGGAGCCTGATTCAGGACTGGATCCCAAGACCCCAGGATCATTACCTGAGCCAAAGGCAGACACTTAACCAACTGAACCACCCAGGTGTTCCCCTCTGGAGCTGTTTTTTTTTTTTGTTTTGTTTTGTTTTGTTTTTTAAGATTTCATTTATTTATTTGATGAGAGAGATACAGCAAAAGAGGGAACACAAGCAGGGGGATGGGAGAGAGGGAAGCAGGTTTTCCACTGAACAAAGAGCCTGATGTGGCTCGATCCCAGGACCTGGGATCATGACCTGAGCCGAAGGCAGAAGCTTAATGACCAAGACACCCAGCACCCCTCCATCTGTCTTAATGACATATTATAATTAGTAGATATTGGTAAATAACCAAGAACACAATCAAAGCCCTTAATAACAGCATTTCTCAGATACAGGAGAAATGTTGATACCTAAAAACATCATCTCTATAGCAACACTAGTTTTATCAGTTTGCTGGGGCTGCCATACCAAGCACCGCAAACTGGATGGCTTAAACAACAGAAATTTATTTTCTACATTTCTGGAAACTAAGTCTGAGATCAAAGTATCATCAGGGGGACACCTGGGTGGCTCAGTTGGTTAAGCGGTGCCTTCGGCTCAGGTCATGATCCCAGCGTCCTGGGATCGAGTCCCACATCAGGCTCCTTGCTCGGCGGGGAGCCTGCTTTTCCCTCCGCCTCTGCTGCCACTCTGCCTGCCTGTGCTCTCTCTGGCAAATAAATAAATAAAATCTTAAAAAAAAAAAAGTACTCAGAATTAGTTCCACTGAAGGCCTCTCTTCTTGGTTTGTAGGCAGCTGTCTTCTCCCTGTATCTTCACATGGTTATACAAAAAGCCATTGCAGTGTTGTCCCATCATCTGAAAAGTATGCACCCCTGCAAACTGAACAAGTGAGACTCTAACATCCAGATCAGAAGTCCACTCAGCCATCAAAGACAGCCCCAGAATGGAAGAAGATACTTGCAAATCACCTATCTTACAAGGGACTTATATCCAAAATATATAAAGAACTCTTACAGTCAACAAATATTCAAATTTTTTAAATAGGGAAAGGATTTGAAAAGAAATGTCTCCAAAGAAGATAGACAAATGGTCAATAAGCACATGAAAAGATTGACTAAACATTATTAGTCATCAGGGAAATGTAAGTCAAACCACAAAGAAATAACATTTCATACCCACTGGAATGGCCATAATCAAAAAGACAGCAATAACAAGTGTTGGTGAGGATGTGGAGAAATTGGAATCCTCATATACTCCTGCTGGGATTGAAAAATGGTGCAGGCACCTTGGAAAACATGAATGAACCTTGAAAACATTATGTTAAGCAAAAGAACCAAGACAGAAAAGGTCACACATCATATGATTCTTTGTACATGAAATGTCCAAAATAAGCAAATCCATGGAGACAGAATATAGATTAGTGGTTGCCAGGAGCCGGGGGTAGAGGAGAATTGGGGAATGACTGCTAATGGATATGGGGTTTCTTATGGGGATGATGAAAATGCTCTGGAATTAGATAGTGGTTATTAAAGCATAATTTTATAAATGTATACAACCGATTCTCATTTTTCAATGTAATTATATTCTATAAAGTAGCTATAAACACTCAAGGAGTGAACCCTAAGCCATTGCTCCTCAGGGAAATAGAGGAGTAGGTTCCCACTAACTTCTGTTGATAACATTTTAGTCAACCAATCAATACATAACCTTGTTTTATTTGTACTTCTGTCTAAAGTGACCTTATTCAATAGATATTTCTTATAATTAATTATAGGCAGCATTTCTTTATACTAAACCACTAACCAAGAAGAGTTTAACATTTTCCTTCCCTTGAGTAATGCAACAGTCAATTTTTCTGGCTTTTGGTCTCACAACGATGCCATCCACTATGCTTTATGCATTTTTCCATCTTTACCATGGCTTCTTCATACACTAGAGATGTTACTTTAGCGTTTTCCAAAGCAGCCTCATGAATAGATTGGCAAATTTCCTCCTCTTTTTTCCTAGATGTCCTGCATTATTGATTCACTAACATTGAACTCGTAGTGAAAAGCACTATAACTCATGCATGGGGGAAAAAAAAAAAAAAAGCTTATCAAACTTATGTATTTTCTTTGTAAGGTACATCACAATCTTCCAGTGCTTGGGAACAGTAGGTAACACTTCAACACTACACATGGGAGCCATTCTAAACAGCAACATCACCAACAAAAGCACAAAAATGCAAAAAACACGACACTAAATAGACCACAAAAAGGGCACCTGTCTTTAGTATGAGAGTTGTCTAACCTCAGCTGGAAACATATAAGTCCAGTAATTCAAATTTTTCACCACTGTGCACATTTCCATGAATAACCAACTGTACAAAAAACCACTACTGAGTTGCACAACTTTAAAAGTGAACTTTATGGTATGTGAGTTTTTGAATTATATCCCAATAAGCCTGTTATTAAAAAAAAAATAACTTTAGGGTAGCCTGGGTCACTCAGTGGGTTAAGCCTCTGCCTTTAGCCCAGGTCATGATCTCAGGGTCTTGGGATCAAGTCCCACATCCAGTTCTCTGCTCGGTGGGGAGCCTGCTTCCGCCTCTCTGCCTATTTGTGATATCTCTGTCTCTCTGTCAAATAAATAAATAAAATCTTTTTAAAAAACTTTAAAAAGAAAAATGTCAAATATCAGTCCTACATGTAACATATAAAACTTATGTTTTATATATCGCTATGTGTGGCTTCTTTTTTCTCCCATGTATCCTGTAAAATAGAAAAATACCATTCTGTTGTATGAGAGATTAATGAGACTGACTAGCAGGAAAAAGCAGATGAGGAGGACATCCAAAAAGAGGTGGGCTTCTTACAATGCTCCCAACCCCTAACCTCTAGAGGTCTGCTTGTCCACACTTTCTTTAATACCACTGTAATTAATGCCCCCTTTTTGCTGAAACTGGCTCAAATAGGCTTCTGTTATGACAACCAAAACAATTCTAATTAATACAATAGACTTTAAGAGAATTTTCTTGAACCTTTTGATGAAGCAATGAATGAGTATACCTAGGCCTTCAAACTAGAACTTGAATAGATGCCTTGAAAACATCCAACTGAATCTCTTGAGTGCAAGTTATGATCTTGGTCTTTGCTCTACCCAGAATTCAGATTTGCCATCCAGCCCATGCAAGGAAAATGCTGACGCATAAGTGCTGGGTGGTGTAACGTATTTCTGGTACTGTAGACCGTGCACTAGAATTCCTAGAACAAGAAGTCCTTTGTGGTCCTGACTCTGTCACTCTCTAGCTGTGAGACCTCTGAAACACAAGATCAGAAAAACAATCATTTCCTAAAGTCTTTTGCTGCTCTGATATTTTTTGGTTATGTAAATGAAACATACTGCTTAAAATAGTTCATACACTATCGCTTATCTTGCTAACCCCCTCCTTCATAGCCATTACAGAAGATAAATGACAATTCAGCCTGACTCAGCCCAGGGCATCCAGATCAAGTTACGGTGTTCAACTAAACACTATTCCCTCTCAGCTGAATTAGCAAATCCCTTTTAAGATTACAATAGATAATTAAAGTGTTACAATGGTAGAGAGACCTTTGAAGTATTTTCAATAGGATAAAAAAGAAAGTAAGCTTCATTCCCCTTCTCCCCACAAACACTCATTTTCTCCACTGTCCAGGAGCCTGAGGCCCAAGGGAGCTCGCCCCAGGTGATCTGAACCCCTGGGGCAGAGCAGCTAGGGAGGTTCTGTGAGGAGCAGTGTTCCCAAACTTTAGTCTGCTGCAGAATCACCTGGAGGGCTTGTTAAAGAGCCAATTGCTGGGATCCACCCCAGAGTTCCTGGTTCAGTAGGTCCCGGGAGGGTCAGAAATTTTACATTTCTAGCCAGTTCCCAAGCAAGTTAGGCTTGGGTTTGGAACCAAAGTTTGGGAACCATAGAAAATCTCAGAGAGTCAATCCTCACAGCCAGGTTATATTTGCCCCTGAGAGGTTGTCCAGCGGGGAAGCTCTTGTATCAGAGCTTGCAGGTAAAAAGAGCCTCCATAAAGGTTTTTCTTATTCTCTTCCCCTTTCCTATATTTAGCTTTCCTGGAGAGGTCAGGAGCTCCTCCTATGAGCTTTCTAAAGCGTTAGGTATATCTCCTTTCAAAGTCCCATCACATGACGTGTCCACTGAAAGAAACCTGTTCCCTCTTGAAGCATCTGATGGCTACGTAATGTGAGAATAGTTCTTTCATGGAACAGGTACGTTCAAACCTTCCATGAATGTTTTATGCCATATTATTTATCAAGTAGTGACTCCTCTCCCTTTAGGTCAGAGATGCAGTGTTCTGATACTCTTTATGTATGCTTACTATGCCCAAGGGCTGCGGGAGATACCTAAATATACTGGCCACGGTGCATTTACGCTGCACAGCAGAATTAAGATTACAAAGTAGAAGATGGCCCGCAGCATTAGGAGGGCACAAGCAAAATTCTGTCGGAGTCTACGAAGGCTATCTTTTAAGAAGGAAATCATGGATAGCTTCATAGTATGGACTTTTTTTTTTCTTAAGATTTTGATTTTCTGGAAATTTGACCCTTTGTCACTTCGTGTTTAGTGCTTTTTATGGTACTAGGAATGATTATCTAATATTTAGAGGTATAATATTGTCTCTCTGTGAAAGAAAGATTGCTGCATGGAACAGAAAAATTAAAGGGCTCTTTAGAAGTCCAATGCGCTATCCATTGCGCCACAGAGCCAGGCTAAAGGGCTCTTTAGTAGGTGGCAATCTGGAAGTGATAGTAAACTGACTATCCACAGTAGTTCAGTGGGACTCCCTTCTGTAACCTTCCATCACACACACATACACACACACACATTCATGCACACACACCTCCAACCACGTTGCCCCTTTTCAGCTTACTCGTGGTCTAAGCTAGCTGGACAATTTGCAATTTTAGAATGAGCAGAAAAGAAGAGCACCAAAACAGGTTGTTAACCTTGTAATTTGGAGCTGTTGGAAGAAGCATACTTGGAGATGCACTGGGACTTGCATTCCCATTTAGCATTAGAATAAATAGCACCATGCATACTAATCTCTTGAGTATTTCAAAACAAATAGAAGTGAGAACCTGTGGAAACCCAAATTGTGACACAACTTTCCACTCCATATATTATGTTTGGCTAGATACAAGTCTCTGATCATACTTGAAATTGAGATGGGGGGAAAAGTATCTTAAATATTTAATGGTGGGGTTGGGGGGAAGAAAAGATACCTAACCCAAATTATTATATTATAAAGAAGACTTTAAATATGTTGTCAATAGTATGCTTTTTTATTATATTTAAATAACTGAGTATTTTTCATTTCAAAAGTCAGAGTAGAACAAAAGAGATTGTATCATGATAAATATTCTGTCTTTTAAAGAAAATGAATGATTTTTCAGTTTCCTTTTAATTCCATATGCTGGGAGAACATACCAAGTTATCCCTATCTTTTATTTAAATGGTTGTTTGAGGCATTTATAATCAGATGTCCTAACTGCTGCTGGTGGTTAAGCCTACTGGTCCATCCAGAGCTAAGCTTCCTTCTTATACAACACCCGGGGGGAAAAATGTTTTAATTATTTATAGAGCAAAGGCTGTGTCAGTGGAATTGAGGCTATGGTAATGTTAGCAAAAATATGGAAATCTATGTGATATAATAGAAAACACAATATAGGTTCCATCACTAACTAGCTGTGAGACCTTGAATAGCTCACTTCAAATCTCTGGGTCTTATTTTCTTCATCTGTAAAACAGAATAATTGGACTTGATGAGTTGTTCCAAACCAGAACAGGCAGCAGGATCATCTGGAGAGTTTCCCCCTTTTTTTTTTTTTTTTTTAAAGATGTATTTATTGATTTTGGGGGAGAGAGGGAAATAGAGAGGGACCACATGCAAGAAGGGGGGGGCAGAGGGAGAGGGAAAAGTAATCCCCAAGTCGACTCCCCACTCAGTGTGGAGCCCAAGGTGGGGCTCAGTCTCAGGATCCTGAGATCATGACTTGAGCTGAAATCAAGAGTCAGATATTTAACTGACTGAGCCACTCGGGCCCCCCTGCAGAGCTTCTTAAAAGCATTCGTGCTAAGTCCCCCATACATGGCTCCTATACTCCAGATCATCTCATCAGAAACCCAGCAAGTATGTCTCTGAAAAAGCTCTCTAGGCCATTCTGGATGTCTCCTCAGTCTTTTCAACCCTGCCCTCTACCCCTCAATTCTAAGATTCCCTAAGACTATGAAATATATCTTTATTTTTTTCTGTTTATCTCAAAGTAGAGTCAAGTAAGAGAAGAAATTAAAACACTTCAATGAAAACTTGGATATTTATTTTCAAAAGATGCCTCCCTTCTTATTCTAGTTGAAATCATAGAATTTTAAGCTCCCCAGAGACCTTCACAAATATAGGTTATCTCCAGAGCTTTAAAAATAAAGACATGGTTCTATATTCTTTTAAAACCTTCAAAATTTGGGGGCACCTGGGTGGTTCAATTGGTAAAACATCTGCCTTGGACTCAGATCATGATCTCAGGACCCTGGGATCAAGTCCCACATCAGGCTCCCTGCTTCTCCCTCCCTTTGAGATCTCTCTCATTCTCACTCTCTTAAAAAAAAAAAAAAAAAAAAACTTTCAAAAGCATTTGGCTTGTTTTCATATTTGGAATGCTTTTCTTTTTGAACTTTGTTCAGGAAAAAAGAAAATTATCCTTTCTAACTCGGATAGAGTTATTCAGTGATGATTTTTAAAAAAATTGTTAAACACCCCTTTGTACCTGATACAATGCTAGAAGATCTTTAAAACAAGTAAAGAAGAAATCATGACTGCTCTCTGAAAATATTTCTAAGATCAGTAGCATAAATGACAAAACTTGAAGTTTTATGGTTTCACAATTCAAGGTATAAGATTTTCTGTTCACTCATCATGGACTCCTTATTTTCCAAAGCATTTGAATATTTATAATCTATTTTTATCATCAGCTCAGCCTTTTGAAATACATTCAGAAGGCATTTTCATTCTGATTTATTCTGACAAATAAACTAAAAACCAGAATAGATCCCTTGTCTCCTGTGAGCAGCTTGAGTTCAGGAAATGTGGGTGTTCTTTAGTAGCCCCAATGCCTAGCACACAGCCTGACACAAAGTAGGTGCTCAGTAAATGTATTAATGAGTGAATAAATAGGAGTGTTGCCTCCCTCCTCAGGCCTGTTCTCCAATGCAAGGAAAGCAATCAGAGCATTAGCAGGGTGTCTTGACTGCTCTCTGAATCTCCTGGCTCTGGGTTCCTGATTTCTGGGATTTCTGGTGAAAAAAACCAGGTGAGACACTATAGATATGCAGCCACATGATTTATTATTTTCATTGACTTTGACTTCAAGGATTCTTTTAATTGCCTCCTGACGCCTGGGGCTGCCTCAACCTTGTATGCTTTAGTAGCAGCTGCAGACTGCTAGGACTTCGGAATAGTTCACAGCTGAAAACAGCTGTTCACACTTACTCATCTTTGTATGCACAGCATCTAATACAGTGCTTGGATTGAGGATCAGTAGGGGCTCAATAAGTGTTCAGTAAATTGAATTGCAGAGGCTGCTGTGTCTGAAAAAATACAGATGCTTGGCTCCCATGCTTGGAGATTCTGATTTAATTGGTCTTGAGCGTGGCCTTGCATCAGAATATTTAAAAGTTGTTCAGACACAGCCATGTCTGAGAACGCTGCCCCTTATTATTAAGAGGGAAATGAGTAGTTCATCAAAAACCACCAGGTGTTAAAGAGAGATTAGCACCTAATAGGAATTTTCTCTCTGATGTAGTCAGAATTAAAAGCTTAGAAATAGGGAACGCTACAGAGAAAAGTGGGCACGATTGTCATGCCCTTGCTTTACACCTTCAAAGACATCACAGATCTGAGACAAGATCCAATATCCTTAGCACGGACTGCAAAGCCTCTTCCGTAACCTCCATCGGGTTTTACAGCGTCACCTGGGGTTACCTCCTCCCCCACCTCCTGAGCCGCGGCCATGAGCTCCTCTTCTCACTTCAGACCCTTCTCCCTCCCGGAATACTACCCATTCCTCATCCTTAATCCTGCCCCACCCATTCACCCAGCACTTTGCCTTCCTAACTCCTACACACTGTGGAGCCTCACGATTGAATGTCACTTAGTCAGGGAGGAATGTCTTCCTTGTCCCTTCAGACTAGAGGTTATATGTGCTAAGCACCTGGCATGATGACTCACAGCTGTTATCCATCCTTTGTTCATTGTTCGACATCTGTTGTCTCCATACAGGGCTGGGATGGAATCTCTACCACCCCTCCTCCACCCCCACCACAACTGGGGCCCTGCTACTAAAATATTCTATAAGTTTGGGCATATTATTTAACCTCTCTAAGCTTCAAGTTTCTAATTAGTAAAATGGTGTCGTCACTAGTACCCATTCATAGGATTGCTACAGGAATTCAGTGAGATCACTCATGCAGAAGGCTTGCAATCCGGTGCCTGTCACACAGTAAGTGCTAAGAAAAATAAAAAGGATGATTACTGCATTGAAATCTTTAGCTTAGATGTGGTTCAGGTTCAGGATGGCCTCTTCAGGTCCCTTCTAAACTCGATCTTACAATCATATGATGGCTTACAGAGAGTTTAAGGACTAAATAAATAACAGTTCTTTTTTTCCTCTCTAAAATCTGTAACTAGGGATGTCTGTATGGCTCAGTGGGTTAAGCACCTGCCTTCAGCTCAGGTCATGATCTCAGGGTCCTGGAATCAAGTCCCACATGAGCCTGCTTCTCCCTCTGCCTGCTGCTCCCCCTGCTTGTGCTCTCTGACAAACAAATAAAATCTTAAACAAACAAACAAACAAAACAAATAAACAAAAACAACCTGTAACCAATAAGAAATAAAATGCAGGAGATAGAAAAATAAATATCTGTTGCCTTTACAGCAGATAAAACTGATTAGATAATGTTACTTTAGATATGAAGCCAAAGGGGTTTATAACATGCTTCCCAAATGGAATTCCCCTCAAATCTGAGCTCGCAGGCCTCTTCCTGGAGGCAGTGCTGCTTCAGTGTGACCCATAGGGAAGAGCAGAGGATGTGGGCCTCCAGAAGACAGACTGACTCTGAAAGATGAGCCCAAAAGATACAGAGCCAAGCCAATTCACCAATAAGATCTATTCCATCTCCCCGGAGGAGGAGTGAGGGGACAGATGCAAGGGGTCTTGCCTTGCCTTGCCTGTTCCTTCTGGGAAGAAAATGAATGGCCTATCCCTGTCCATGAGGAGAAGAAAATTAAGTACTGTCTCATTCACAATGTAGTTTCAATACGAGTAGAATGGTGTCTTTCAAAAGATAATTACAGGGGCACCTGGGTGGCTCAGTCAGTTAAGAATCTGCCTTTGGCTCAGGTCATGATCCCAGGGTTCTGGGATAGAGCCCGCATCCGGCTCCCTGCTCAGTGGGAAGTCTGCTTCTCCCTCTCATATTCCCCCTGCTTGTGTTCCCTCTCTCGCTGTCTGTCAAATAAATAAATAAAATCTAAAAAAAAAAAAAAAAAAAAAAAGATAATTTCAAAGTGCATTTTGAAAAAAATCAACCCATAGTGCACTGCAGGTGGTACATCTGATGCAGTAGGCAAGTAAAAACAAGTTTGGTGATTGACTTTTGTTTTTTTCTTCTAAACCAGTTGGTGTCTCTTTGTGTATAAATGTATAACAGTATTCGAAGATAACATCAAAGTCTAACTTTGAGGCTCTGCATGAAGCTGACACCCCAGCCACTCCAGCCTCCTACTCTGGCCCCTTCAAGAGAGAGAGAGAGACACCCTGGCTTTCCAACTGGTGTAGATCTGTGACCATGTTTCCACCTGTTGATGTCCAAATTTAAAAAGCAAGTTATGTAACCAATTTTTAGTGATACTAACTGTAATGTGTGATTAATGCTTATCACATAGTTTTGAAAACCATGGACTCTGCAGAAATGAATCCACACTCTGCCATTACTGTGTTTCTTTAGACACGTTACCTCTTTGTACCCCATTGTCTTCATCTGTAGAATGAGAATAATAACAGTATCCATCTCACAAGGTTGTATGAGTAATACAGTATATTCAAATGTCTCAGTACCTTGCATATAAGTGTTCAATAAGTGTTAGACACTATTATCTATCTTGAAAGATCATTCTTTATCCTGAAATAATACCCACCCTTTCATTTTGATATTTGAATGTCTTCCTTCATGAAATCATAACAATAGTTTATAGGAAATCTCTTTTGTAATTTCCTCCACAAAATTTGCAAAAAAGAGTTGACAACCTTGTATTGATTAGTCTCTCCCATTTTTTTTGTTTTAAAATTTCACTGATTTATTAAAATCAAGTATCTGGAAACCACTAAACTATTGTACACTGCCTCCCACTTCCATTTTTTGAAGAACTTGTAAGAAAATAAGGTATATATTTTGTTATCAAGTAACTTTTAGAATATTACCAACTCTCCTGCCCCTTTGTCTTTGTTGCAACAAACAAATGTGTTATCTTTGTTGCAAATTAACATCCAAAGACAACAAACAAGTTGTCTTTGTTGCAACAAACACATTTGTTGCAACAACAAGTTGTCTTTGTTGCAAATTAACATCCAATGTCCCATTAGTATATTTGCACAGGGGTCTGAAGGGCTCTGTGAAATGACCTGTTTAAACAGTCTTTACTAGTGGGCAATTAATCTGCATATTTATATTACCTTGGCACTGTGCATCAGTGACTTTATGATAAATACTGCTGAATGATAATGTCCCCTGTGACAGTGAATCTTAATATCCTTTGTCACTCAACTTGAGGCAGTAGAGGCACTGAATGAACCAACACTTCAGACATGATTGACTGAAAGACAGCAGAAGACACCAATTAAAAGCAAACCACATTTCTTTTTTTTTTTTCCATTTCCAAACTTTATTGACCACTCTCCAGTGGTATTTCTAAAATTTACCTTTTTTAAAAAATACAGTGTTATATTAGTTTTAGGTATACAATATGGCAATTCAACAATTCCATACACCACTCAGTGCTAGTTACAATAATTGCTCTCCTGAATCCCCATCACCTATTTCACCCATCTCCCCACTCACCTCCCCTCTGGGAACCATCAATTTGTTCTACATATTTAAGAGTCTGGATTTTTGTTAACCCTTCCCCCTTTTTAAAAAACAAACCTCATTTCCAACTCTAGCCCTGATCTTATGAAATTGCTGGCTCTCCAATTGTCACTCTTGGGACATAAGTTCATATTTTGAAATAAGTTGGTAATGAAATAAGGAAATGAGGACCTGTGTAATTAGGAAGTGAGAATCCACATCAGCACCCAGAAGTTCTACGAATTTTATTGCGATGAACTTTAAAAGCCCAAAACATTGTCCCAGGACCTCTTACTTGCTCACACGGCAGC
Source organism: Mustela lutreola (assembly GCF_030435805.1). Taxonomy (NCBI): domain Eukaryota; kingdom Metazoa; phylum Chordata; class Mammalia; order Carnivora; family Mustelidae; genus Mustela; species Mustela lutreola. The sequence goes on along the minus strand of NC_081296.1, from coordinate 107,562,823 downwards.
ACTGTTAACTAAAGCTGTGATTAATCCTGACAATAACCACAGGTAAGGGATAATATTTGTCATAAAAACAGATGCCTTTGCCTCAAACTAACATGTGAAGGCATCTTTTATGATGAAAATATCCTGGCTTCTCCAGATATTTCTGAAGGGGATGTGTCTGTTTCACCAAGCTGGCTCTGGGCATCTGGCACGTCTCTGTGAGTGGGCAGAGGAGGGATGCCAAAGGAGCAGTCCCTCATCTGAACTCTTGATTTGCCTTCCCTGACAGCCCTGCTCAGAGAGAAACTGAGATTAGAGAGATGCCTATCTCCTGGGAATGTGACAAGTGACAGTTTCTATCAGCGTTTATCTCTACTTGGCAAAAATAAGGCAGGTCTGGATACAGCCTCTGTGGAACTTGTTGGCAGTCATGGGCCATCCCGAGCTGGGCCCTCATGTCCAGGAATACATACATATTATCCATCATAACCAGATAAAGAGGCTGCCAACTATGAGAGTGACTAGAATTTGACCTTCCTTCATTGAAACGAGGGCAATCATCTAATGACCAAGAGATTTATATGAACTCTCAGATGTGTATTCCTATCCCTGTTTAATGGTTGGGGGGGGGGGTGGAGGGGGGGACAAAGCTGAAAAAGATTTGGTCGTCTCATATACAAGAGCCCACAGCAGGTAATTGGGGAAGGGGGTGTGGAAGAGAGGGGGAACAAGGATTCCAACTTGCCTGCCTGGTTCCAAAGTTCAGGTTCTGGCCACTGTGCTAATGGACCCCTTGCTCTCTGAGGAAGGCTGGGTAAGGTAAGCCTGCTCCCTGCAAGACTGTGCCATGTTTGTGAAACTGTCTTTCTAATTAACTTCTGTCCTGAAATGTTTCTCAGAGAGGACCACACCTCTGAGATTCTTTAGAGTCTGACTGGCTTGCCTGTTCCCGTCATTTTAAAAATCCAAAGCTAGGAATATTGTATATATTTATTTAAGTGCATCCATTTTCCCCCTTCGTCTTAACTTTCCCTTCACCTCAGGAGAGTCTCCCAAGCAAGCTTTGTGAAACTGCAACCAATAATCCCTTTTGCTAGTAATTCTTCAGAAGTATCTGACTCTAAAGGTACACTCTGATGGCTTGTCACCTAGAAAGATGGAAGCATAGAAAATTGTTTGTTTTAATTAATTAGCCATCTGTGAAAGTAAATCTACAACCAAGGTATTGAAAAGAACTTTTTATGTAGTTACATTGCGTATCCAAAATATAGTATATTTTTAAATAAATGAAGACAAGTGGAAGAAATTAAGAGTATAGCTTATATGTTTTTATTTGGGTTCTGCTCCCGATCTTGACCCTCCCCACTCTAATAACCCTAACCGATGCCCTTATGTCTGGACAATAATGTGCCAAAGGAAAGACTTAGGGCCTGGCACATTGATCTAGGATCTGGCCAAAAGCAAAGACCTGTAATCAGGAAGGCAAGAAAATGGCGCCAAAATCCAGAATCACAACCAGCGAATCAGCTGAAGGGTTGACTAAGAAGCTACAGATGCAATGAGACCAGCTAAGTCTAGTAAGGAGATAATGAGCCACATGCACGCAGATCAGGCTGAATAGTGGGAGTACAAGGACATTCTAGGCGATTCCTTTTATACTGACCTTGGTCCACTTTGCTGGGCCAAAAATGGAATGAAACTATGTTGGAAGATGTTAGAAGTAACACTGTGTTAATGGACTAAATGTTTGCATCCCCCTAAAATTAATATGTTGAGATCCTAACTCCCAACATGATAGTATTAGGAGGTGGGGCATTTGATAGACGATTAGGTCATGAAGGTGGAGCCCTCATAAATGGGTCTAGTGCCTTATAAAAGGGGCCTCAGAAAGCTCTCTCACCCCCTCCACCATGTGAGGACACAGCAAGAAGATGGCTGTCTATGAACCAGGAAGTAGATCTAGCCAGAATCTGCCAACACCTTAATCTTGGACTTCCCAGATTCCAGAACTGTAAGAAATAAATTTGTCATGGGGTGCCTGGGTGGCTCAGTCGGTTGGGTGACTGCCTTGGGCTCAGGTCAGAATCCTGGAGTCCCTGGGTGAGTCCTGCATCAGGTTCCCTGCTCAGTGGGGAGCCTGCTTCTCCCTCTGACCCTCCCCCACTCATGCTCTCTCTCTCTCTCTCTCTCTCAAATAAATAAATAAATAAATAAATAAACTTTAAAAAGAAAGAAAGAAATTTGTCATTTATAAACCACCCAGTCTATGGCATTTTTGTGATAGCAGCCCAAATGGACTAAGACAGAATTTTTACAACTTTGGCACTAATAATATACATCTTAAAACCATGTATTAAAATGAACTTTTCTTGATACTTAAGGAGTATGCCAAATATCAACTCTTGGAAATGAATTCTGACCAAATTTCAAAAGCAAGAAACAGCATATTTGCATGGTAGGAACTTTAGGGAGTCTACTTTCCTCATCATATCGTCATGACCTTTAACCAGTCTGGTTCAGTATCTTTAAACACACAACAAGCACACACCACATAAATAAAGCAAATTGCCTGTCCTATTCCCTATTACCTACCTCACTCGGGAAGGCTTCAGCCTCTTCCACACTTCTCAACCTGTCCTAATGTTCCAGTTCACCAGCCAAGTTCCAGGCCTATCTCCAACTGGCTCCTCTGACCACAGCTCTGTAATTCAGCCCTTCACTCTGCCTCAGGGGTCCTCTTCTTTATCTGAGTCATTCCTTGCTTACCTGATTTGTTCCAGCCTTTTAGGGAAGGGAGAGAGAAGGCCATTCCTTTACCTTGAACCATTGCAATGAGAAGATAAAAATATCTGCCCTACTACTATCTTGAGTTCCACCTATAGTGATCCATTCCTTTGTGTTAAACAGGGATCTATCCCTACCACCCTCTTTTAAAATGTAAATACTTCCAGAAGACAGAGACTTTCAGCATGAATTAATTTATCTCATTTTTCCCCAGGACAGAAGAAATCAAGATAACAGAAACAACTCAGAGTAGAGAAAGCACTAAAATACAGAAAGAGAAGAAAGGGAAGTTAGAAGCACTGGGCAACATTACCCCCTTTGCATTTTAACTATTAATATGGACAGCACTGGACTTTTGAAAACAATATCCTGCCTGAGCTACATCTTCAGAATGAAAAAGTCAAAATAGTTTACAGGCTTATCACTGCTGCCTTGTGCCAAAAATCAAGGATTAAATACAGACTCATTAATATTTGTGCAGTGGGATAATATTTTGAGATATTAACCTAGAGTTTTCCCCCTGATACCCACCTCTCTACCCTGTCCTCCCTACCCCCACCAGGTACTCTTAGGCCTGTCCTAGGCCCCTACAGCTAGACCTTCTTTATTCATTACTTCAGTCAAGAGCCTCAGAAGCCTGCTAAGCCCTTGATCTCTACCCATTCAGCCTAGCGTGATAGATACCTTCACTGTGTCTCTTCTTTTTTCTTAATTAATTATTTTTATTAACATATAATGTATTATTTGCCCCAGGGGTATAGGTCTGTGAATCATCAGGCTTACACAGTTCATAGCACTCACCATAGCACATACCCTCCCCAACGTCCATCACCCAACCACCCTCTCCATACCCCCTTTCCCCCAGCAACCCTCAGTTTGTTTTGTGAGATTAAGAGTCTCTTATGGTTTGTTTCCCACCCGATCCCATCTTGTTACATTCTTTCCTTCCTTACCCCCCAAACTACCCCCCTGCCTCTCAACTCATATCAGGGAGATCATATGATAATTGTCTTTCTCTAATTGACTTATTTCACTCAGCATAATACGCTCTAGTTCTATCCACCTCATCACAAATGGCAAGACTTCAGTTTTTTGATGGCCGCACAGTATTCCATTGTGTATATATACCACATCTTCTTTATCCATTCATCTGTTGATGGACATCTAGGTTCTTTCCATAGTTTGGCTATTGTGGACATTGCTGCTATAAACATTCAGATGCACGTGCCCCTTCAGATCACTACATTTGTATCTTTAGGGTAAATAACCAGTACTGGGATTGCTGGGTCATAGGGTATCTCTATTTTCAACTTATTGAAGAACCTCCAGGCTGTTTTCCAGAGTGGTTCACCAGCTTGCATTCCCACCAACAGTGTAGGTGGGTTCCCCTTTGTCTGCATCCTCTCCAACATCTGTCATGGAACCAGAAAAGACCCTGAATAGCCAGAGGAATGTTGAAAAACAAAGCCAAAATTGGTGGCATCACAATTCCAGACTTCAAGCTTTATTACAAAGCTGTCATCATCAAGACAGTATGGACACAAAACAGACACATAGATCAGAGGAACAGAATAGAGAGCCCAGAAATAGTCCCTCAACTCTATGGTCAACTAATCTTCAACAAAGCAGGAAAGAATGTCCCATGGAAAAAAAGACAGTCTCTTCAACAAATGTTGGGAAAATTGGACAGCCACATGCAGAAGAATGATACTGGACCATTTCTTACACCACACACAAAAATAGACTCAAAATGGATGAAAGACCTCAATGTGAAACAGGACTCCATCAAAATCCTTGAGAAGAACACAGGCAGCAACCTCTTTGACCTCAGCCACAGCAACCTCTTCCTAGAAACATTGCCAAAGGCAAGGGAAGCAAGGGCAAAAATGAACTATTGGTACTTCATCAAGATCAAAAGCTTTTGCACAGCAAAGGAAACAGTCAACAAAACCAAAGGACAGGGGCACCTGGGTGGCTCAGTGGGTTAAGCCTCTGCCTTTGGCTCAGGTCATGATCTTGGGGTCCTGGGATAGAGCCCTGCATTGGGCTCTCTGCTCAGCCAGAAGCCTGCTTCCCTTCCTCTCTCTCTGTCTGCCTCTCTGCCTACTTGTGATCTCTGTCAGATAAATAAATAAAATCTAAAAAAAAAAAAAAAAAAAAAAGACAACTGACAGAATGGGAGAAGATATTTGCAAATGACATATCAGATAAAGGGCTAGTATCCAAAATCTATTAAAGAACATAGCAAAGTCAACACCCAAAGAACAAATAATCCAATCAAGAAATGGGCAGAGGACATGAACAGACATTTCTGCAAAGAAAACATCCAGATGCCAACAGACACATGAAAAAATGCTCCACATCACTCAGCATCAGGGAAATACAAATCAAAACCACAATGGGATACCACCTCACAGTAGTCAGCATGGCTAAAATTAACTGTGTCTCTTCTTGCTCAGAGTACCTGAGACAGCTTCACAGAGGTTTCCACAGGCCACTGTGTGGCTCCAGCTGAATAATGGTCAACATACACCACAGAGAAAGCTAACAAGCCTGAAGACAACTTGAGATTGGGACCAGAAAGATACCACAGTGACCCACCGGTCAATCATTCAAGATCAGACAGGAATACTGCCAATCTTGACAGGTGCCAGGATGGATAAATGATGACAACATAGAAGAGATGCTCCTGACTCCCAGCTCCAGGATGACTCAATGGCACAGGTGAGAACCCCAGAATCTCAGACCCTGAGATTAATTTTTGACCACCTGACAGAATAGAGATAAAGACAGCACATTTCTTACATAACTGCCTATGTAGCCTGGAATGTGGACCCTCCACATCAGTTAATAAAATAAGTTGCAATTTAACCAAATAGAGATAAAAACATTTTTTAAAAATTTTTACTTTTAATTCCAGTATAGTTAACATATGGTGTGATAGTAGTCTCAGGTGTAGAAGCGAGTGATTCAGCACTTCCACATATTACTCAGTGCTCACCATGATCAGTGTACTGAGAGAAAAACAGTTTTAAGAAACAGGAAAATAGGGCACAACGTGGACAGGGACAGAAGCAAAACGAGAGCCTCTGCCTCAAGGCATGGAGTCACGCGGCATTTGTACTTGCATTACTTGCATAAGGGTCCTCTCCCTGGAACTCCAGTGCCAGGAATTCTTGGGCGGAGAGCGCCACCCACACTCCTACTCCAGAGGCTTCTCACAGTGTGATCTGACACAGGAGGTTGGTTAGGATTACATTTCGGGTAGCAGGAGTTGCAATAAGACATTTCTTTCAGACCCAGAGTTCTGAAAATTCCTTTCCAAGAACACTGAAACCTGAACACTGTAAAGGAAAGAAAGGGTCATGGTTGGGAGAACAATATAAAACAAGATAAAACAGAAAAATAAGGACGGGAATGAAAAAATGAGAGAAGTATAGAGAGATAATGCATAAGATCATGTTAGTGGTCTCTAAGCCGTATCCAATATAACCCCTACTCCTAGGACACCCCCACTAACTCAATGGCTTTACTTTGCTCTAGGTTCACATGACATATCAATTCCATTGCTCACATTTTGCTGGTGCTAATAATGGCACACCAGGTGCCCGCATTTGGCAAAAAGGCCAAAAGTCTTACGTACGTAGTCACTGATACTGAATTTAGGAGTAGGTAAAATAGTCATAAGAGGTCATAACTAGAAACAACTGTAGCTCAATTTCTTCATATTACAAATGAAAAAAAAAAAATCCAGACCCTCTGCAGATAAATTGTTGCCAGAGGCCAAATGTCTAGTTGGTGACAAACCTAAGTCTAGAATCCAGGTGTCCTAATTTCCTAGACCATATTTACTCTGCTCCTTCATCCCCATATGCTGCTATTCACTACATATCTTGAAACACACCTGCTCTCCCTGATTTCTGTCAATAGCACCAACTTTTTCCCCTTCTGTTACTATGAAGGATACAGTTAAGGACAGCTGAAATCAACAGGACCCACCTACAAAAGGAAAGAGGAGGTGCCTGGTGTTTCAGCTGGTTAATCATCTGACTCTTTGATTTCAACTCAGGTCATAATCTCAGGGTTGTGGGATTGACCTCTGTATCAGGCTCACACTCAGCAGGAAGTCTGCTTAGGATTCTTTCTCTCACTCTCCCTCTGTCTCTCCCACTCATGCTCTCTATCTCTCTGTCTCAAATAAATAAATAAATCTTTTAAAAAAGAGAGGGAGAGAAAGTAATGATACCCAGAGATTCTATTTTTCCACCCATAGAGCTATACCTGGGAAAGTTCTGGAAAATGCTTATAATAGTAATAAATAATAATAATTTAAAAAACAATTCATTAGTTCTATAGTCACTATATTAGACTATAGTCAGCTGATGGCGGGATGATAGCAGACCTCATTTGGGGAAAGGGTAAACCATCATTGCATCACCATGGTTTTGGTGAGCTCTAAGGGACAGGCTTAACACAGAGGAAATAAACAGAAGAAATCTGGGCAGGGAAAAAAAAATTGGTTTTTGCTCAATGTTATTGCCAATTAAACTTCTTTGAAAGAAGGAAACAATGTTTATGTTCACATAGGGCATCTTCTAAGAAGGTTGCAATATTTTTTTCAATATGTATCAGAAAACTCTTTGTCCTTGGGGTAAAGCCAAACTTAAGGAAGCCTCATTACCACAGGATATCTTTGCAATTAAGGAGGAACATTAAAAAAGAATGGCATAGCCATTGTAAGGAAGCTGAGAAACTGTTCATGTGTCATAGATATTGAGAAGAAAAAAAAAAAAAAACATTTCCATTTCTGAAAATGGAAATCCCCCAATAAGAATACTGATGCTTCCTGACTTTTGTGGAAAGACAAAATTTCTTTATAAGGACACTTCTGTCCAATTTGAAAAATGAGTTCTGGGCTGTTTTTATGTGTTATCAATTTATAGAGTCTCACGGTACATTAGCATCACTTATCAGGCTACTAGGTCTACTGAGAGGCAGTATAACAGATGGAGGAAGTCAGTGCATTATTCAGTCCCTTCTTGTGGGTTTTTCCAAAGCTAGATATCTAACGACATGACTGTACAGACCATTTCTGGAACTGTTCCCTCATCTTTACTATAATGGAAGGCACCATGATCTTCTTTAATCCATCCTATACCCAATTGATTAACTAATCTTCCCTTTTAAAAAGAGAAGGGGCTGAGAGAATGTTATTCTCCTGCTAGAAATCTATCCATGTCTTCTTATCATATACAGAATAGACTCTAGGCTCGTGAACATGGCATTCAGGGTCCTCTGTGATCTGGCACAAATTTTGCTTGGCACAAAGTGGCAGGTGATTATAGCTTTACTTTCTATATTTGTTGTTATTGTTAATATGCCAGATGGACCTTTAATCTTATTCTTTTAGCTATTTTTTAAGTTTTCATTTCCTCATTTGGCAATTTTCTACTTATAACTTTTGATGGAGGTTTATTAGTTTTTCCAATACATAACTAGGAACTCTCTACCAATTAAAGTTTGTAATCTTATATCAGGAATGTTTTATGACATCTTTTTCAGGCTAGTTGATATGAACTCATGGGTGAATTTAGAAAGTCAAAACACAAAACAGCTTAACTATAGGGCCAGAATTTGTCTTCCTGGCAATTCATGTCTACAATTTCTTTCTGGATAGTTTCCTTCTCACCCTCTGCCCTTGCTGTTTTCTACTAGATTCATATAGAACTACCCAGAGTTTTCTGGCTCCAGATATTTCACACATTGACATTGGCCAATCTTAAGGGTTCTGACCTTTACCAATCTGATAAACTATTGAGAGTTATTGGGTTAATTAAAAAAAAAAAATAAAAGCTGTCTTTTTCCTTCTGGGTGGCAGGACTTCGTGTCCAGGATGCCTTCACTGGACCCAGGTCTTAAGACTTTTGAAACCTAAGTGAGGAAGTTGTCATTTAAGAGTTGCTAGTTTGGGGTGCATGGGTGGCTCAGTGGGTTAAGCCCCTGCCTTTGGCTCAGGTCATGATCTCAGGGTTCTGGGATCGAGCCCCACATCGGGCTCTCTGCTCAGCAGGGAGCCTGCTCCCCACCCCTCTCTCTGACTGCCTCTCTGTCTATTTGTGATCTATCTATCTCTATCAAATAAATAAATAAAATCTTAAAAAAAAAAAAAAAGAGAGAGAGAGGGAGAGAGAGTTACAGGTTCATTTGCACCCAGGAGTGGGGACTACTTCTTTCACCTTTGGAAGAGACTAGTAACTGTTCTTGGGAAAATCTATAAGGTGCTTGACCTTGTTAGTATGTTAACTTGACCACAGATGCTAGGTGATCACATAATATTCTGAAATTGAAGGGAAAGTTTGAAGGGGGAAGCTTTATGATTCCAGGCAGAGCAGTAGTACTTTGGGTTCCAGGTGCAAAGTATGGCCCAGAGCTGGAAAGAGGGCTGATCCCTTCTCCTCCCAACTCAGCCTGGCACTGCTCTGGCAGGCACCCAGATGGTGGAGGCTTAGGGAGAGTAAGAACACAGCACCTTGGCAAGGCTGCCACCAGTATTAGGAGGAGACAGCACCATTAGCAAGACAACAGCAATGTTCCTTCAAACTATTTGGAGGCCAGGAAGGGTGTATGGGTGGACACAGTGTTAGACCAAGGGAAAAGGTTTATGGTGGATAGGATGATTATTGTAGTACACAGAAGAGACCATAAGCTGATATAAGCCATCTCTGGGGAACAACAAGAAATATTTGGAAATATTTGACTAGCGATCAGGTCAGTGGAGACTCAAGTGATAATCTGGGCATTAAAAACTTATGACCCCAATTTACACTTAGTGAAAGGTCTGGCCATACTGATTACACACACTTTAAGGATAAATGCATGAAGATAATGCCTCTACCTTCATTAGGCAACTCTAATTATGGGTGTACGTGAGATCCCATTTAGAAGGAAAGATCCACCATGGCAGGCCTATTGAGGAATTATTTTAAAGTAGGTTGAGCTTTGGGGCGCCTGGGTGGCTCAGTGGGTTAAGCCTCTGCCTTCGGCTCAGGTCATGATCTCAGAGTCCTGGGATCGAGCCCCACATCAGGCTCTCTGCTCCGCCGGGAGCCTGCTTCCTCTCTCTCTCTGCCTACTTGTGATCTCTCTGTCAAATAAATAAATAAAATCTGTTTATTAAAAAAAAAAAAAGTAGGTTGAGCTTCGCAATGTCTTTCCTACCAAAATCCAAACAGTGACTTACAGAGGATGGGCCCCAGGTGGGCCCATGTGAGTATGATGGCAATATCAATAGAGACCATGGGATAAAACAAACACTTAGAAGTACCTGGTTTCAACCTGTACCCCTGGGGATAAAAATATATGTTTATAAAAAATTAAAAATTAAAAAAAAAAAAGAAGAAGTACCTGGTTTCAGCAGTATAGACTAAGTGGCAGTTATGTGCAAGGCCCTGTGCCAGATGAAGCAGGAGCTATCAAAGTGCTTACACTTGGGTTGATTTAAGGAAGGTCTTCTCTCCAATCATTTCAGGGACTTAAGCCTGCTCTTCAAATATGATGGATTGTGTTCCTCTCAAAGAAGCTTCCATCAAATAACTTCTTCTTTTTTTTTTTTTTTTCAAAATAAGTTCATCATCTGCAGTATCTACATGATTATGGTTTTATATTATTTGGCTTTTCCAATAATCTGTATGTGCTTATCTCTCCTGCCCCACTCTCTGTCTTCTACACAGTTCTTCAAATCCTAGGTCAGTGTGTACATGATCCTTTCTGCCTGGAATATTCCTCTGCAGCCCACCTCTACTCACATTTTCAGTTACCTTTTATTCTCCTTTCAGATCCTGCTTTAGGTATCTCTTTTTCTGGAAGGCTTCTGTGACTATCTCCATCTTTGCCCTCACAGATGGGTTGGGCAACCCTCTGAGCATTGCAACATCACCCTTCAAGGTCTTTCTCAGGTCTCCTTTCAGCTTTACACCTGCCTATTTGTCCATTTTCCCACTGGGCTGTGAGTTCTCTCCCTAAAGCTGTGCTTGGCTCATACTTAATAGGCACGTGATACATATGTGTTCATTTCAGTTGACCTTTTGTCAGTTACCCCTAACAACTGTTATGCCTTGAGAGAGAGGTCATATCAATTGTCCTTTCTCTTAGAAGTAGGAAAATATTGCCTGACCATTGTTTATAGGAGCTAAAAGATGCCACTGAAAAAAAAATTCCGTTTATATCCTTTCTTCCCTAAGAATGATAGTAATGAATTCTATGTTTCACCTCTGATTCAAGCTGCTAAGTCTCCAAATCAAACAACTCCAAGAAACTTTCACTTACCTTAAAATTCATTTAGCGCTAATAGGGTTCACGTAGTTTTCACGATCTTTGAAGGAGATCAGAAATGGATAGATATCAAAGAATTTCAGAGGTCCCTGGACTCCTCAGAAGAAGATTTCAAAGTGCATGGAAGAGTACTTGAATTCTCATTTTTATCCCTGCAGCCTGTGCCACTGTTAGTAAGAAAGCCAGCTGTGTTAAAGGGGAGAGGGACAGAGTTGCAACGAGGACTTTGTGTTACCTAAAACTTGGGTGTATGCTCTCTCCTAGGAGCTGCACCAAGGTAGAGGAGCCAAAAAGGGGTTGAGAGCAGCTCCAGAGAAGAGGATACAAGTAATCGCAGGCCATCTAAGGACTGAGAAGTACAGTTCCCTTTTCCTGACCTCTCTGTGGAGCAAGAGTTCTGAGAGGAACAAGTTTAAGTAACTGAGGAATCTCAGGGCTAACTGAAATATAAATAAATAAGGTGCTTTAGATGCTGAATACCACTAATCCTAGTTCATAAAACATAGAGATAAAAAGAAAGCGGGGTGGGGGGAGGAGTAGGTTGAGAAGGGAAGAAAAAAAAAAAAAAGGAAACCTTTGGAAATACTGGAAGGTGTTCTGTTACACAATGTGTTTGCCACCAGAGGTGCCAGGTGACGACTGTGGGAGGTTCCAGAAGAACTTTCATATACATTATCCTATGTTTTCTTAAGTAACTCTCAGCACAACAAGCGAGGCAAGTATTGTCACTATTCCCACGTAACTGATGATGAATTTGAGCTAAAAGCACACATAGCTAATCTTTGACAGGACTGAGAGCTGATTCTAGTTCTGTCTGCAACCTGTGTGGGGTATCTATGATTTAATTCAATAAATAGTAATTTTATTCAAGTTGAGGAGTCAACAAGGCTGATGTGGTCATCTAAAGAGAAGGCTACTTGGAATAGAGGAAACTCTAAAACAGTGGGAATGGTGGACATCATATTATTCTCCATTTGATTTTACTTGTTTAAAAAAGTTATTGAATTATACAAGTAACATACAAATATATGCTCAATCACTTAAAGTTCAAATAAGGTCTAATTTCATTTCCCCACCACCTTCCAGGACTAACTATGTGGGTGATTTATAGCTTATTCTTTCAGATTTTTACCAGTGATTTACAGATATATAGGTGAATATATATGTATATATATGCACATATTTTTATTGTATATGCATAGTGTGGATTTCTAGGGTTTTTTTTTTTTAAGATTTATTTCATTGAGAGAGCATGAATGAGAATAAGCATAGTGGGGAGGGACAGAAGGATAGGGAGAGAGAGAATCTCCAGCAGACTCCCCACTGAGTAAGAAACCCTGCGGGCCTCAATCCCCCAACCCCTGAGATCATGGCTTGTGCTAAAATTAAAAGTCAGACAGATGTTCAACCAACTGAGCACCCCTAGATTTGTGGTGGTTTTTTTTTTTTAAGATTTTATTTATTTATTTGATAGGCAGAGATCACAAATAGGTGGAGGGGCAGGCAGAGAGAGAGAGGAGGAAGGAGGCTCCCCGCTGAGCAGAGAGCCCAACTCGGGGTTTGATCCCAGGACCCTGGGATCATGACCTGAGCTGAAGGCAGAGGCCTTAACCCACTGAGCCATCCAGGTGCCCCTAGATTTGAGTTTTTAATGTAAAATGTGTAAAAAAAAAAAAAGTAAATATGTAAAATAATGTAAAAAAAAAAAAAGTAAAAAGATCAAACCACAGGGTGCCTGGGTGGTTGAGCATCTGCCTTCAGCTCAGACCATGATCTTGGGGTCCTAGGATGGAGCCCTGGTCAGGCTCCCTGTTTATCAGGGACCCTGCTTCTCCGTCTCCCTGCCCCACCCCTCCAATTGTGCCCTCTCTGTATCTCTATCTCTCTCAAATAAAATCTTTTAAAAAAAGTCCTCCAGTAAAGACTAATCTAGTCATTATTTACATGTTTGACAAAGTTGTTTAAACTCTCGTGCCTGCTTATTCACTCTATTTATAATAAATTCAATAGTGCCTCTCCCACAATTCTTGTTCATATGGAACCGCAAAATGTAGCCTCTCTTGGAAATACAGTCTTCGTAGATATAATTTGTTAAGATGAGGTCATACTGGGGGCTCCTGGGTGGCTCAGTCAGTTAGGCATCCACCTTTTGATCTCAGCTCAGTTCTCATTTCACAGTTGTGAATTTACACCCTGCATTGGGCTCCACGTGGGGTGTAGAGACTATTAAAAAAAAAAAAAAAAAAAAGGAGGTCATACTGGATTAAAGTGGGCCCTAAATGCAATGACTGGTATCCTTATAAAAAAAAGGAGAGTTCAGGGGTGCCTGGGTGGCTCAGTGGGTTAAAGCCTCTGCCTTCCGCTCAGGTCATGATCTCAGGGTACAGGTATCTTCGATCCCTGTGTTGGGCTCTCTGCTCAGCAGGAGGCCTGCTTCTCTTCCTCTCTCTCTGCCCGCCTCTCTGCCTGCCTCTACTTGTGATCTCTGTCAAATAAATAAATGAAATCTTAAAAAAAAAAAAAAAAAAAAAGAAAGAAAAGAAAAGGAGAGGTCAGACATACAGACACACAGGAGGAATGCCATGTGATGACAGAGGCAGAGATTGGCGCAATGTAGCTACAAACCAGGGAACACTGCAGACCGCTGGCAAGCACCTGAAGCTAGGAGAGAGGCATGGAACAGTTCCTTCCTCAGAGCCTTCAGCAGGAACCAAGTTCAATGACACCTTAATTTTGGACTTCCAGCATTCAAAACTGCAAAAGAATGAAATTCCCTCGTTTGAAGCCCCACAGTTTGTAGAAACACAGTTATGGCAGCTCTAAGAAACTAATACACTGTCCTATGTATTCATTAAAATTATTTCCAAAGCACCTCTCAAGAGCATTTCAAGAGATTTATAGTTTCTAACCTGAAAGTATGGTAAGATGAGCGATCTAGGTTTATAATTTCTAACTTGAGAAGTATAACAATATGAATAATCAGATGAAGGACTGTGAACTCTGACAATTAAGAATTTGAAGTCCTAAATTAAAGAAGTAAAGAAAGCATGAGTTGTAAATGCAAGGCCGTTGTTACTCATTTTTTATATTAAAATACAGATTTAGTCTTAAAGATTAAATTTCTGAAGAACTTAGCTTTTCCACAATCTCATTTTAATTTTTTAATGATATTATCCTAATGGCTATCTAGTTTGGTTCCAAAGGCAATGGGAAAAGCTGTGAAAGGGGTTTGTGGGCTTGTGAGTCTATAATGATTGACATTTGAAAGGTTGATTTATGATGTAAAGGATAAAAACACTGTCTTAAGCAGCAGTTGCAAAAACAATGAATTGATTCTACCACTCAGTCCTTTAAAAACTCAGTAAGTTACTCAGAGTTGCAGTAGAGGAAATCCCCACTGAAACATAGCTCCTTTCTTCTTTCCTTTCTACTTCTTATATGAAAATCAGAATAAACTACACATAAGCAATATGCTACATCCAAGTCTTAGCAAAACTTGTGATGATCAATTATTTATTGTTGAAGGTGATATGAATTAAATAGTATATGCATAGCATACTATGTATGAATTACATACTATACAGTTTGTGAATAAATAAATATGTACTTTTTGTTTACCTCTGGTGTGAGAAAGGAAAAGATTCTGGAGCACAAAAGTCATCAAATGCATCTACAGTGGATACATAATGTGGACCTCACAATAGGCTATGGTTATACTCTAACTCACTTTTCTATAACAAAAGGACAGGGATATAGTCAAATCTTCTCTTTCAGATTTAAACAAGCTAATGAAAATGCATAAAGAATGCATAAATATTTTATTGATCTGCAATCTGTTGCATTTGAGTATATACCTTCAATGCCATTGACCTTTATTTCCAAAAAGAATATTTTAAAAAAATTTTACGGGGTTTTTGTAGGTACAACTTTGAGGCCAGACCTCTTACAAATCTTTAAGTAAATGCATTTGATAATTCTACATTTTAAGTGTGATTTGAAGTAATATAAAAGCAAAAAACATTAGCAAAATAGTAGACAATAAATATTTGTTGAATGAATGTATAGAAATGAATGACTTTATTCATTATGTATTCCTATGTTATTTCTGCTCATGTAGCTACATTTTTATTGTAATTTGGCTTCCTTTATTGATCTGTCTTTAGGGGAAGAATGACTCCTGCGGTCATTCTGGCATTGCAATTATATTCCTCATAGGAACTAAAAAGTTGGCATTCTGGGTTTATTTAAAGATACCTCTAGACTGTGAATGCTTCACAGTAAGGCCTAGCTAGTGCCCGGAACTTAGCAAACGTCTAATGTATGTTCAATGAATGTTCCCTGCTTTAGTCTAGGTTGTCATTCCTTTTCATCTGTTCACCCAAAAAAAGACATTCTCTGCCATTGTCCAAATGTTTGTGTACTCTCCAGAAGTCGTATGTCAAAATCCCCAAAGTGATGGGGTTAGGAGCTGGGCCCTTATAAAAGAGGACTCACAGAGCTCCCTAGCCCCTCTGACATGTGAAACCCCAAAGAAAAGATGACAGTCTATGAGCCAGCAAGATCTCACCAAACACCAATCTGCCAGCATCATGATCTTGAACTTCCCAGCCTCTAGAACTGTGAGAAATATTTGTTGTTTATAAATTATCCAGCTTTTGGTATTTGTCATAGTAGCATGAACAGACTAAGATATTCTAATTTTAAGAAACTAGGTAGTGATACTAAAAATAAAAGTTACAATAAAAATTTAAATGTAGTGGATAAGGTATTTATCAAACAGGAGATAGAGCAAATAGGGATATGGTTATATGACCTCCCTCTTTCTCCATTCTAAATTTTCCATCTGTATATAATGGATTAAGCTATTTCAAGTGTGGGTGTGGTTTATTGGTTAGAATAAACTACATGGCATAAGGCCTAATGACCTAATATTTTTATACAGGTGAAAATAGATTAAAATGAACAATAAGGAAACCTTGAAAAGAGAAGAAAAGGGAAAGGTGGCATAAAATTTTACCATGTAACTTTTGAGAGATGGGGAGGGAAAGATGGTCGTTGTTAGATAGCTCCAGTCATGTCTAATGGGAAAGGGAGGGTGGCAGGACCTGCAGATGAAATGCTTTAGTTAAACCACCTATCTTTGCCTCTTTATCTTTCCCATACCAACCAGAACTCCCTCAGGTTTGGTTCCACATCCCACTGCTTATTGCAGTGGCCTGGATCCACAATGCCAGAAGTCTGAATCAATCATACTTATTTGGCTTATGGGAAGGAGGCTTGATCTTGCGTAATGATGAAAACACAACATCTTTCTTTACATACAACCATGAATGTTCAGATACTGCTCTGTCCGTTGCATACAATAATGATGTAGAGTGCCACCTGACACCTATACCAACAAGTGGGACTGTTATAGATGGAAGCTTCCTCCTCTTGTCAGGATATTATGACCTAAAAAGATGTTTTAAAAAGCAAAAGTAGGGGGCGCCTGGGTGACTCAGTTATTAAGTGTCTGCCTTTGGCTCAGGTCATGATCCCCAGGTCCTGGGATCAAGCCCCCCCATCGAGCCCCACATCGAGCTCCCTGCTCAGTGGGAAACCTGCTTCTCCCTCTCCCACTCCCCCTGCTCATGTTCCCTCTCTTTCTCTGTCATATAAGTAAATAAATAAAATCTTAAAAATTTAAAAACTTAAAAATAAAAAGCAAAAGGAGAGTAGTAGCAGGAAGGACCAGATAAAGGATTTTTTTTTTTTTTTAAAGCAGAGAAGAAAGTTGAGAAGAGCAACTTCATGGCCTTTGCCTTGACATGGCTAAGGAATACAAGGAAATAAACACATACAGTCACATGAAATTAGAGATTATATTTTCAAGTATCTTCACTCACTATTAGTCTGCGGCCAGCTACATGAGTCTGTTCTACTAGTTGCAACTCACTTCCAAGGGGCAGAAGCAATCTCAACCCCCAGAAATACTGAAAGACATTTCCCCTCACCAAGGTCTGAAGCAAGATAGTGAAATCAGAAGAGAATGTAGGATTCCCTTCTCCTGGATTCTCAACTGGGTTGTGGGGTTTTTATTCATCATCTTTGGGGATCAAGAGTTTCTTCAAGAAAGATCATGCTGCCTAAAAGAGCATGGCCTTACCCAGTGGACCACAAGAGGCTATATATAACCTAATAAGCCCAACTGGATTGTGGGGGTTTTATTCATCATCTTTGGGGATCAAGAGCTTCTTCAAGAAAGATCATGCTGCCTAAAAGAACATGGCCTTACCCAACGGACCAGAAAAGAATATATATAACCTAATAAACACAACATTGAAATAACAAAAACATTCATTTGATACAGGGTGGAGAGTAATTTTTTTTTTAACAGAGGATAATATTCATTAGTGGGAATTGTACTGTCCTAACAGGTTAACATTTGGCTAAAATAATCGGATCAGAAGCTATACAGGTAGGATATGTTCAATCATGAAATAGAGATATTTTAAATGTTATGACATCCCTTATTTTGAATTCCCTTTATGGTACTTATCACACTCTACTATGATGTATCTGTGTACTTGTCTGTATTCCCTTCTAGAGTGTAATGTCCCTAAAGAAGGAACCGAGTCTCCAATTCCCTTTTGTATTGACACCCAGAACAGAGATGCCTGCCACATATATCAAAGAACGGTAGAATAAACGCTTTCATGGGTAGTAAATAAAGCAAAGCTCATAACCAAGTTTCATATTCTGCATGTTGTCATAGAAAGACTGGAGAAGAAACTGAAAAGCGAGTACTCAGAAAGTACGAATGGAGATGAGTGCTCTGATCTTAGATGCTTTCAGTCAGGGCTGCTGTGTCCAACTGGGCATGTTGTTTGCCACATAAAATTATCATTTGGGCAAGGGCACAAATTGGAGCAAAAATCCAGCCCATGCACTATCCCATACCTTGTATTACACACAAGAAGCAATGTCCTTTCTTTCAAATTCACTTAGCACTGCACAAGCTAGAGACAGCCATGCTTTGAATTATGGCTTAATCTCTAACAGGTTAGATCACAGGGCAAGAAAAACTGCCCCACTGATCTGATTCTCCACAAGAGGAGTGAAAGAAACAGTGTAGACTGTGTGGTCATGAATTGATGAGGTTGGGGATTGTTTTTCTCTAGATTTTCAACACAGGATAGGGTGTTGTGCTTATAAAAAGTAAACTTTTTTTTGGTAATATAAAAGAACTACACAGTGGAGGCTCAGCATTCAAATGGATTCCAGAAAGTGAGCTACAGAATCAGAGAGGCATAAAGAACAGGAAGAGACTGCGAAGATCACAGAATTCCATTGCTGCAAGACACTTTAGAGATCATCTGGTCCAATAATCAACTCATTTTACAGATGAGGAAACCAAAAAGATCAAGGAGATGATGTGACTTGCCTGCGGTTAGTAAAATTAAGTCTAGGACCTAGTGTTTTCTGGCTTTCAATATAATAATCTATCACAACTGGCTGCACTTACCATCAGTTATAATCAACATTGATTGCACACCCACTGTGCAGGAGAGGTTGAGACATATGGACTCGGTCTCCATCAAGGGCCTTCCAATGAGGTTGAGAAAACGGGAAATAAGTATTGAAAGATAAACAATAATAGAAGGTGGCCTGAAAGGGAAGGTTTAGACTCGGGTTTCTGAGAGGGAATGGTGATGTCAACATTAGGGATCGCAGGCATGGGGTGGAACGCCTTTGTGTGTGCCGACAGTACTGGAGGGACCAGAGTCAGGTGACTGAGAAGCTCCAGGTGAGGACTTGGGTCACAAAAGCAGTGTCAGGAGAAGCCAGCTTCCTGGGGACCTCACCTGTAGCTTAAGCCCTGGGGCTCATGACCCAGAATACAAGGCTGAGTGGGATAAAGCCTCTCCTCACCTGGGCTCTGACCCCTAGAAAGGCGGGGGCCGACGCAGGTGTGCAGGGACAGGAGGATGGAGGCGAAAGACAATTGAGGCATGTGAGAAATTGCGGCTGCCCTGAGCTGAGCCACCGCGGAAGGCCACAGAGAACAGCCAAGGCGCTCGCGCGAGGCCCGGGCAGAGAAGGGGCTTCCGGGGCGGCGCGCGCGGCCGGCAGGGCGGGGCCGAGCACAAGCACCGCCCACGTCGGGCTGCGCGACAATGGGGCGAGCTGTGGAACGCGGCTGCCGCGGGCCTCGGGGGGGCGGAGCGACCGCCGCTGCCTCCGCAGCCCCGGCTGGGATTTGAAAGATTAAAAACTACCGGTGGAGAGGGCGACAACGTTGAATGTGTGGCGGAAGCGCTGGGGGCCACGGCTCGGCGCGGGGCCGGGCAGCCGGCGGCGTCTCCACACCATGAATTATCCGGGCCGCGGGTCCCCGCGGAGCCCTGAACATAACGGCCTGGGCGGCGGCGGCACAGCCTGGGAGCTGGACTCGGATGCGGAGCCGGCGTTCGGCGGCGGCGTTTGCTGCTTCGACCACTTGCCCGGCGGGGACCCGGGTGACGACGAGGTGCCCCTGGCCCTGCTGCGCGGGGAGCCCGGGCTGCACTTGGCGCCGGACGCGGAGGACCACAACCACCACCTGGCGCTGGACTCCTGCCTTAGTGACGAGAACTACGACTTCAGCTCCGCGGAGTCGGGCTCCTCGCTGCGCTACTACAGCGAGGGTGAGAGCGTGAGCGTCGGCTGCGGCAGCTCCTCGTCGCTGCACCCGCCGCCGCAGCCGCCGCTGGTCCAGTCGAGCGCGGGGGGCATCGGCCCAGCGGGAGCGGGGCTCGGGGAAAGGAAGCGCACCCGGTCTGATGGAACAGCCGCCAGGCACCGCTACGAGGTAGTGACGGAGCTGGGCCCCGAGGAGGTTCGCTGGTTCTACAAGGAGGACAAGAAGACCTGGAAGCCCTTCATCGGCTATGACTCGCTCCGCATCGAGCTCGCCTTCCGAACGCTACTGCAGGCCACGGGTGGCCGGCCCCGGGCCGAGGACCCGGACGGCGACCGTGTGTGCGGCCCGGCCTCCAGCTCGGGGGAGGACGAGGACGAGGACCGCGTCTGCGGCTTCTGCCCGCGCGCTGCGGGGCACGAGCCCGAGATGGAGGAGCTGGTGAACATCGAGCGGGTGTGTGTGCGGGGCGGCCTCTACGAGGTGGATGTGACCCAAGGAGAGTGCTACCCGGTGTACTGGAACCGTGAGTAGCCGGCCGGGGAAAGGAGCGGGACGGGCTGCTTGTGGGGCGGACGAGCACCCGGGTGGGTTTGGGACTTGACCGCCGCAGAGAACGAGGCGCTTGAGGCCTGGCGTTTGGGCGTTTGGTAGGGAGAAGGGTGGAGATGAGACACGCAGAGCCGGCAGGTGAAGGGTAAACGAGCAGATGGCAAAATGCAAGCCGCCTGGGGTTCAGAAGAAGATTCTGCCGGGGTAGCGCTTCCTGGGTGAGCTGGGTGCTGCTGCCATCCCCTGGAGGTGATCCAGGAACGGATGCCCAGCCCGAAGGTTAAATTTCGCGATCCTACCTGAGCTTTGTCCACCTGGGGATCTGATTCGGTCTCATTTACCCAGAACTGCCTCTGATTTAAAGAGCAGCCTGTCCTCTGAAGTGGGAATGTTAGAGATGATCTGCACGAGAATCAACAGTTCAGTTATGGACTCAGGAAAAGAACATTAATCCCAGGCGGGAAAGGAAAGGAGATAGGTGGTTTCCACCCGGTGCGTTCGGGAGAAGTGGAAAGCACTGCGTGAGCCACTGCTCGCAAATTGGTCTGTTCATTCTCTGTGGAATACTCGTTTTTGTCTCTTACGTTCTTGTTTACTTATTCTCAGTTTGCTTCTTAACCTTGAAAAAATTACTAAGGCCTATGCCTTGGGTCTCCTCATCTATAAAATAGAGATAATTGTATCTACCTTGTAGAGTTTTTGGAGGAATTAAATGAAATAATGTACCTAACCGGCTTGAAACTGTGCTTGGCACACGTGTGATTTATAAGTGTTAACAGCAGGTCTTATTCAATTAGACAGCATCACAATTAAGTTTGTAATTAGGTTAAAAGCAAATGTTGCATGTGTAATAATATACAGTAGATACTCTGCTGTGACACAAACTATTGGCCACCAGTAATTTGTAATATATAGTTTTCGTTTTTATGAACCTAGTGCCCTAACTCAGATATCTGTGTCTTCGTTGGTTGTCATCAGCCTTAGGTCTTATCTATATTTTACAGTATTCTGCCTTATATTAACATATATTCATGACTTACCTTCCTTTCTATATGTTTAGCAATCTATGGGCAGAGTCCACCTTTATCTTCATACGCTCATTGGGCCTAGTGCAGTAGATATTTAATAGGTATTGAACTGCATGAGTGATTCTGATAATGTTAAAACATATGAGAAGCATGAGTCACTAAGATAATAATTATAGTTTGTGTCAAATCAAATAAAATAAGCACAGCAGAAAATTTAATTTTTTACTGCACTTAAGGATGACATTGAAGGCATTCGCTAACATTTTCACAAGACTAGATTCGTATGGGATTTGTCACATCACTCCTTTTGATTACAAGCTCACTAAGGATAGGGTATGCCTGTATTCACTCATTTATTCATTCATTCACCTTTTTCATTTTTGCCAAGTATTTGTATGTCCATAATATAGTGGTCTCACAAAGGCTTTAGGAAAGGTGGAAAAAACAACCCTTACCCTTCAGGAGTCTCCCATTTAGTCTTTTCTTCAAATGTCCTAGACATCACTATGGGCTTTTTTCCTTTGAATATAGAAAAACAAGGACTTAGTGGAGCAGTAAAGTTGGATAAAATGCAGGGACATCCTTGGAGAGAGGTCTGGAGACCAAAGGATAAATCCTACCCTTAAATCAGCTAAAGTATATTCACCTAGAATATTGTGTGCTCTTTTGGTTTATGGTAAAATTGTGGTTTGTTTGTTTTTTATTTTATTTATTTGAGAGAGAGAGCATGACCGAGAGATCATGAACTGGGGGAAGGGTAGAAGGAGAAGCAGACTCCCCGCTGAGCAGAGGGCCCTATAAAAGGATCCTTAGGACCTGTGACCTAAGCCAAAGGTAGATGCTTAATCGACTGAGCCATCCATATTCCCTCTGATAAAAATGTTAATGCTTGCAAAGTGCTTTACTATTAAGTGATTTTTCACATTATTTCATAGTGATATAAAATTAATGCTACCATTCTGTTCATGAATAGACTCAGTAAAATTAATGAACATGTCCAAGGTTACTCAGCTAGAAAGTGGTGAAGCATTTTAGAGTCTACTGGGGGAATAGGTGTGACGTCCAAAGAGCATCTGACACACCACCCAAGGGTGAGGATATCAGGAAAGCTTCCAGATAATGTAGGACTGAATCCTAAAGGAAGAATTTAATCAAGGGAATAAAAGGGGAGAGTGAGATGCAGGGAAAGTCATTTCAGCCGGATGGGGTAACATACAAAGACACAGAAGCATGCAAATGCATGACATTTTGAGGAAATTAAGGCTGCACCTGCAAGGACCAAGACATATAGGGTAGGCTTGAGGCTTGACCACCACAGGGACAGGTGTTTGGTCCAGGAGGGGAGGAGATTGTGAAGGGTACCTGCCTTTGAATGGTGCATTTGGAGAGTAGCTAGGAAAGGAACAAGAGGAGATTTGTAATGCTAAGAACTTTGGACTATATCCTGTGAGCATTAAGAAACCAAACAATCAGGGGCGCCTAGGTGGCTCAGTTGGTTAAACAACTGCTTTCAGATCAATTCATGATCCCAGAGTCCTGGGATGGAGCCCTACATGGGACTCCTTGCTCAGCGGGGAACCTGTTTTTCCTTCTCCCTCTATCGCTCCCCCTGCTTGTGCTCTCCTGCGCTTGCTCAAGCTCTCTCTCTCTTTGAAAAAAAAAGAAGAAGAAGAAACCAGACAATTGAAGGTTCTCTATTACTTAGGTGATTAGTAACAGCACTAAGGCGGAATTAGAGAGTTGGGATATATCATTAGAATGGTAGTGTCCTGAATCAAGAGAAACCATGAAGGCCTACAGAAGTTAATCTAAAAGGAAATGTGGACTTAGTCCTCTCAAATCTTCTTTTCAAAAGCAGATAGCCAATAGACCAGTTATAAGTTAGTTTTCTTGAACTAGCATAACAGCAGCACCTATTTTCACTCCATTTTAGCATTTTCTAGTTTTCTATAGTATACAATCCTGTGGGTATCCCAGGCCTTCGTATGAACTACAGTGAAAACACAGTGGTGCTTGTTGTCCCTGATTGACCATTTCTCAGAAAATCCCATGTCACTTTGCTCCAATTGGTTCTTCAGGTATGTCTGTATTACGTAAGTTTTCATACATTCTCATGAGGGTTTATTCCCAGTATGGTCTCGTCAGCTTTTGCAGCTTTAACTTCCTTCTCATTTTACTTTACTTTTTTTAGTTCATCTGGAAGCTTTCTAAAGAATGAAATGAAAGTTAAAAACAAAAACTTCAGAAAGTTCTTACAGAGGGTTGGTGTAGGATTCCAGTGGTTGTTTAGGGTTTTTGTGACCTAATTAAGCCCAATGCACCTGGGTGTCAAAGCCAATAAATTAGCTATGCCTAGTCTAAAAGAAAGTTTTAGTTTATATTTGCTCTTCCTTTTGAACTCTTACTAGCAGACAAAATTTGAACTGATTTAGGGTATATGAATCAAAAGGGGAATAGAATTTGTCTTCTATAGATAGGAAGCCCATATTATTACATAATGAAAAAAGTGTTAATTTTAGGAAATTTATTTTCATTTTATTGTCTGTTTAGGTATTTTTCTTACTGCATGTAGACATTTTAGATAAAAACTGATTATTGCTGAGTAATGGCTAAGTGAACTCCCTTGTTGCTCCTCTTCTTTCTAAGCTACTTGTAGCCCTCTACTAGGCTTGTTTTGAGAATTGTTATATATAACATGCCTGGAACAGTGGGTGTTTGGCACAAAGTACTAGGTGTTAACTCTATCTATGTGGATCTCAGAAAACAATAATCCTTATTTGTAGAAACTCACCTGAAATTTCATTAGGATGACCAGCACAAAATTGTCAAGAAGAGGGTTTGTTACTGGCCTGTACCTCACCATAACATAAGTGAAAGAATGTTTATAAAGAATATTAGCAAAAAAGTGGCCCTATTTAGAAATAGTGGTAGAAAGGCATGGGGAGCTTTATAGAGATACTTATGAATTGTCTCATAACAATTCTTATGTGTGCACTGTGCACTAGGGAGATGTAATTTCCATTTATTGACTAAAGTTATTTGACCAAATATTTATATGAATGTAATCCACTTTCTGATATATCTTGTGGTCTACTTGTATTATTATCATTTTAAACCATATTCAAACATTTTAAAAATTAACCAGTCTTCATGATATATTGAAGAAAGAATAATATTCCCACCAAAATGAGGTAGAAAAATAAGGGCTTTTTCTGCAAGTACCAAAATAAAATGGTGTTTATTAACTTGGCATACCTGTAACCATCTCTTCGGTCTTTTTTCCTTTAAGGATTAATAACCTTAATAATCCTTTATGAGGTACAGGGCATCATGGGAAAGTTAATGGAGTGCATCCTGGGAGAAGTCACTCTTTCTTGATCAGTTTCTCCTCCGATAAAGCAGAACTATAGGGAATGGAGACCAGGGATTGACATGCCTTGACTCTGAAAAAGTGTTAGAGTCTTTTCTATCTCTTTTTAGCTGCATTGTCTTCCACAAGCCTGGACTGGAAAGCAGCCTGGGCTGCATTGGAACCCTGGCTGCTCATTTGCAGAATCCTGACAGAAGTCTTCTGAGAACCCTGTTCTAGATCAAGCCTGCTTTAGACTAGATTTTTCAGGAATCTACTGAAAGAGCACAAAGAAATGAATGACACTGAGTGATATGTAAGAAGGGCAGGATTTGACACAATCTGATCAAGGCATTCAGGACTTTTCTTCCCCTTTACGTTGGACCATTACTTTCAAACTGCTTTCATATTAGTTATTGATCCGCCTTGTTTGTATATAGCTCAAATGTAATGCATGTTTTACAAGTGCTTTATGTAAATATTCAGAGTAATTGGTATGTCTTTCTTTACTCTGTCTGTCACCCCCTTCTTTTTTTCCTCTCCTTTACTATTTTTTTCATAAAAGAGTCCTTTTATACTGTTCCTTTCTCCAAATACTATTTCCTGGATCTTTTATCTCCACATCACACACCATAGTTTCTGCTTTGCTAAGATCTGATGTCTAGAACCTTGACGGTGATCCTTTTCTGATCCCTGGTGGTGGGGGGGTGTGTGTAAAAAAAATCTAGATGTTCTGGTCATGGAATCCTCTGAGATTATGGACACTGAGCGAGGACAGTACAGGGATGAAAAGGAGAAAGAGAAATGGAGAATATACTCATGGAAACCTAAGATGACTATTTGGCAGGAGAGATGGGGAGGTAGACAGTTCTAGAATCCCTGATTCTTGGGCAATCTAAGTCATGAGTGTGATAAAATTTAAAATGTACATGTTATCAAGAAAAACTTTAATACTGATAAAGGGTATAGATACCAGTTTCTTCTTTTTTGCCATAATACATTCCTAAAAGCTTAGTTAAAAAGTAGAACAAGGAAAAACATCATTTTTAGAGCTAGTAGTTATAACTTACAATTCTACTCTTTTTGAGTCTGCTTTGGTAAAGGGAAATTATGCCCTCAAAAATATTTGAATCACTGACAAATGAGTGGATTAGTGGGATGAAAAGCATTATATAGATAATTTTTGATACCCCCAGATTAGGGGACAGGTAAAATTTAGGATGGTGAAAAGATTAGGGGACAAGTGACATTCAAGATTGTAAAAACTGCTACCCATGTTTACTGTCAAGATTGCCTGTGCCAGAGAACTAAAGAAAAATGGTGGAAGTTTTGATATGATCATATAAAAGTAGTTATGTTTTATGTAGTGCTTTCTAATTTTGCCAGATTGCCATACAAGTAAATTATATACTCATTAGTATTTGTTCCAATGTGTTATTACATTAAGTTATATCTAGATAATCTTTATAATCATTGCACTTGTAAGTTTAAATAAATCTGTCGAATGACTTTTGGGCCCAGGCCAGCCTTTAGAAATTACATTGTTATTTGTACTGTTATACCCCAAGACCTCAGGTATCTAGAAATCTTAGAGAAATGTGAATTATGTCTGAATGGATATCTTTTCCAAATTAGTTGAGAGTTAAGCTTTTATTTGTTAAAGGATAATTTTAATTATGTGAACGGAAATCTCTCATGTTACTATTTCTCCTTCTCAGTGAACCGTCATTGTGAAAATTGGTACAGGATAGTTCTTGAGACACATGATGTGGGACAGAGAGCTGCATTAACTGTGCCAAAACATAAATCTTCTAGATCATATGCTATAGAAAGTGCTGCTCAGTAACTTTAGATGACGCATAGGGAGCCTAGTTAGAATTACTTCTGAGTCTTCCTGTAGATAGAGTTAAATGTAGTTCCACCTTTATTTTACTATGTATTAAAAATGATCAGTTTTCAGTTAGTATCTTATTGACTGAATTCATTTTTTCCTTATTCTATAGAATTGCTTCTAGATAGGCCTAGGATATCCCTTGTCCACCCGATTCACCCACCTAGACCTTTAGTAATGCTTGCATTGTAACATCTGGTATGTTTTAACATTAAGGACCCCCAAGTTTGTTTATGCTTTAGAAAACAAAATCTTTGATGTGAATCAAAAGGCAGTTATTGGAGAGAGAGAGGGTCTACTTGAAAGAAATTGTTGAGGACCACTCAAACTGAGGAAAGCGCATTATGGCTGTTTAAGCACTTTTAATGACGCTCACTTTACCATGCTGGCTGTCCACTGCCAAAATGAACCCTTACTGTATGGTTAGCAGTAAATCATAAGGCTGGTATACATGTCTGTGAGGTTTATGACAAATATTTGCCTTTGTTTGACATTTGCATTGTATAGCAAACCACTCTTATATGAGATTAGCACCACTAACCATGGTTTTGCTTTGTCTTTCACTACAAAAACATTGGGACCTTGTATTTCAGAGTATCTCTTTGGATATAATTTATTTTTTTTAAAGATTTTATTTATTTATTTGACAGACAGAGATCACAAGTAGGCAGAGAGGGAGACAGAGAGAGAGAAGAAGGGAAGCAGGCTCTCTGCCGAGTAGAGAGCCCGACGTGGAGCTTGATCCCAGGACCCTGGGATCATGACCCGAGCCGAAGGCAGAGGCTTTAACCCATTGAGCCACTCAGGTGCCCCGGATATAATTTATTTTTATTTTTAACCTGTTCACTATCTAGCCTATTATTTTGTGTAAACTACATTATATATTACACTTTTTTGAAAGAAGGGTGTTAATGTGTGTCACATATAACAAATCTTCCTAATCCTGGAATACTGGACTGAATTGTTTGGAATTCTGATTGCCTGACAGGATTCTGTCTTTCATGGGCAGATCTAGAACCCATCAAAGTATTCGGTAGGTCACACGTAAAGGGTAGACTTGGTTTACTTCATGTGTTTTCAGATCAGCTCTTCTCCCACCTCAGGTCATCCATTTTATCTCTTCCCCTTCCAGTTCAGTTCTTACTGGCTTTTCTAGACTGGCAGCCCTGTGTTGTGTTTATGAATGTAAATGATCGCTGATAGCAACTGTGTGGGCCAGAATCCCAGCTCTACCTTTGACTGTGTGACTTTGGGTAACTTAAATTATCTGTGCCTCACTTTATTCTATAAAATGTGGTTAATAGTACCTACCTCTTAAAATTGTTGACATAAATGTGTTATAATAATCAGAGATCTTGAAACCTCCCATGATGTTCTAAATGTAAGTTCTAAAGTTATTCTCCATTTTCCTGACTCTTCTGTCCTTTCAAATTTGCAACCTACTTGACATTCTTGGCTTTCAGCTCTCCTGTTTCAATTTGCAGTTCCTTTCCTGGCACAGCATTTTCTTTGGCCTTAACTCTTGGTAATCGGCTCATGATTAGGCACAGGCCTAGAACCCTCTGTGAACTGGTGCCTGCCTCTGTGAGAAGCTCACTGGGTTTTGCCCCAGAAAGAGCTGTCCTGTCTTGAGTTTTCCTAGTTTATGCACCAGAGGTGTGCACCATTTTCTTATATATCTACTGCCTGTGGGAAGGGAGGAATTCTTTCTCAGGAAAGCATTCCAAGTTCTTGAGCATCTACTCTTTTTGGTATGCAGATCCTGTCACCAGCTGTGGGAGGTACTGACTTCATCCGCAGAGCTCATTTAGAACATCTCCACCAGCTACCAGGATTTTTGATACAATAGAGAATTTTACAGCTTTCGAAAGGGTGCTCAGTTTTCAGTTGAGGCAGAGCCAGTAGTGGTTTTGGTCTTTCGCCATTTGGCAAGAAAGAAATGGCCCATAATTCCTTTTACAGTGAAAACCTCAACATGAAAACTTTGAAGGAATCAGTTCCTCTTAAATGACCTGCAGTTGAACCTAGAGTGGTAGGAATGGCAGCTAGGTTCTGCACCTAGGGCAAAAATCTAGCTTCGAATCTGAAGTTACCTTTTAGACCAGGGATTCCAAGCAGCCATCCCTTACCAGCATTGGCAATAAAAGCTGAGTGGGCTCCGAAAACAGATCTTTATTGCCAAATTCCCTTAGTTTGAATCCTTGATTTATCGTAGCCATAGGACTTTAAGCAAGTTATAATCTCTTGATTGTCCAGCTTCAGCTTTGTAAGTAGGGATAATAATTCCTGCTTCACAAAGTTATTTTAAAGATTCTGTTAAAATACACATAGAGTACTTAGCATAGTACCTGGTTCATTAAGTGTTAGCCATTGTATTTAAGCCAGGCTGATATATTGGCTCTTCAACTAGAAGCCTAGCTTCTAGAAATTAAAAAGTGTGTGGTTGGCCCATTTTATTTGTGAAAAAGAAGAATGTGAATCTGTGGCTCAACCAAAATTACTTCACCCTGTATTTGATGACCATATACATATAGAACACATACATACACGCATAGTCCCTCAGTCTTCCTTTCCCCTTCTCTCTTACCTTTGTCTATATGTATAGCTATGTGTTTATTGTAAAGCTGCTTAATCTTACCCCTACCATCCCCCCATCAAGTGTTCTGGTAATCATAATGAAGTATCACATTGCAGGCACCTTAATTGCTCTTGTCGACTCTGACACTGAATGAAATTATGGCGAGGACAGTGAAATACATTTCAGCCTTTGAATTGCCTCTGTTGGGTTGCCTATGGAATGGCATCCTATCTTAGACCAATAGTTTGCAGATTTCATTGAGCTGGCAAGATTGTTAAAACTGTAGGTTTTTAGATCATCCCTGGAGATTCGATGGAACAGATCTGGGCCAGGGGGCATTATAGACCTCAACATTGATAACTCTGTTAATTATCTCCTGCAGTCTAAATGGCTCACAAATGCCTCATCCTAGTTTGTCTTCATTTTCAATCAGAGGATTGCCAATTTGGTCAGTCCAAGGTTGTATTTCATGGAGCTTGAGAGGAACCAGCCTTTCACCCACAAATTGGTTAATCTTTATTTCATCTTTGTTTTTCTTTACCTGTTTCTGCTCTGACCTTCTGATTTAAAATTTCTGTATTTATATTAATTTTCAATAAACTCATTTTGTCAATTATTGAGGAGGATGAAATACCACGTGTGCGTAGATAACTAACTGACCAAGGACTCAAGATCTCCTCTAGAGATCTCCAGCAGTGTCTGTCTTTATAGCCCTCTGTTTTCTGATATTTTGCCCCACAGATTCTAACTACCTTAGCCTCCCTGAACTCTTGAGCCATTTGGCATCTGAGCAAGACTAGTGGACTCTGTTTCCTCTTCCTGTGCTGTGGTATGGAAGCTCTAGGCACTAAGCTTGGGCAGTTGCTGGAGTTCTCCCGGTGATCACTGTCCTCTTCTGCCTGTTGCCTGTTGTGCAATATCTGATGATGATGAAAGATGAAAATCATCCTTCCATATATTTTATTTGATTTTCCTGGTTGTTAAAGGTGGGCAGTAAATCTAATACACATTACTCCGTTATGACTAGAAGTAGAAGTCTGTCCTTCTAATTCAGCAAACTGATTTACCCTTTCCATTCTTGGTGGCCTTTTTTATGTCTCTTTTTGTTAGGCACACCCCATTACTTTCGTATCTTACATGTCTTTCTGTCCAGGAATGTTGAAATGGACAACAATATTATCTATTGAGCTAACATGGATCAAGTAAGTGGCTATATGCCACTCAGAGTAGAATCAAGGTGTCTTCTGTAGCCATTTTTATGGGCTGTAGGGTAGAAGTGATTGTTAGGCTTATACATCAAAACTATTTGCTGCTGCCTCTGTTTGCTGAATATTATAGTACATGCAGTCTACCAAACCAATTGCTGCATTTAATTTCTCATGTTTCCTAGTCTCCACCTTTCTTTTTCTATCTTATTTCTTATGCCTCCATAAAGAAGACTCTTGAGGATCTCTGTTTTCATATCGAAGGATTCCCTCTTTCCCCACCTTTACAGGTATCAGCATGAAGTAAATCAAGGTAACTGGATTGACCTGCCAGTCACAGTATGTCTGCAGTGATCTCATCTGTAGGTTTTAAGCTTATATTTAGTTTCTGGATTTCTGAGCTTGCTTCTCCAGTTGTCATAGCGTGAGGTTTTCATTTTGGAAGAGATGGTAGGGGAAAAGGGAATTTAGTTGATTCAAATAGCTGAGGTCTTGATAAAGCCAGATTTAACCACTGCACATGGTTTCAGAAACTTAAAAAAAGATAATATATGAATTGGGGGCATGGTTGCCTCAGTTGGCTCAGGTCATGATCCCAAAGTCCCAGGATAGAGCCCCACATCAGGCTCAGTGGGGAGCTTGCTTTTCCTTCTGTCACTCACCCTGCTTGCTCTCTCTCTCTCTCTCTCAAATAAATAAATAAAATCTTTTTTAAAAAGAAAAAGATACTGTGCAGATCAGACTAACACCATAATTAAGAATGGGATTTTATAGTTTACAGAGTACTTTCACATACACAGTTTTATTAATACATAGTTTTATTAATCCCTATTCATCCTGCAATGAGCTAGAATATCCTCATGTTACAAGATGGTTGCAGAGAGAAGTTCAAGATAAAACTGGAATTAGGCCCAGCCTTCTGAGTCCTTATCTAGTTCCCTTTCTCCCATATACCATCGATGATGCTTTGTACCATCTGAGCAGATGTGAAGATTATATGCTAATAGTACTTGATTATTTTGTAACCTATGTAAGAATTACTTGCCCACTTTTATTGCTACATTCCCTCTATTTGACAATTCCTTCCTTTCTTCCTTCCTTTCTTTTATTCCCTTTCTTTTTATTTCTTCTAGAGAGAAACAGACAGGGGCCGAGGGAGTAGGGGAGAGAGAATCACAAACAGGCTAAACACCCAGCATGGAGCCCATTGAGGGCTCAATCGTACAACCCTGAAGTCATGACCTGAGCTGAAATCAAGTCATACACTCAATAGACCAAGCTACCCAGGTGCCCCTCTATTTGATGATTTTTAAATATATTCCTCCAATAAGTTTTTTGTGACTTTAGTCTTAGGAATTTAAGTGTTTTCCTCAACTTTTTTTGAATATTTTTAAGTTTTTGCTTTTATACTTGTTAATATTCTGAATTTTGACTATACAAATTTTTTCTCCCTTTTCTCCCGTTCCTTTTTTACAAAAGATATTAACTTTCGTTTGATTTTGACCCAGTTTAGAGCTTACATTCTGAAATGGTTATATTTTATTTGTAGCTAGTTAACTCACCTGAAGCTAGTAAGCCCACCTGAAGAGAAAACTGCTTTGACAGATTAACATTTATTTGCCAACTTCCTAAACTATGTGCTTCTCTTTTGTGATGTGAATTTTTTTTTTTTTTTTTTTTTTTTTTGTAATGTGAATTCTTTTCTTTCAATGCTTTTTAACTTAGGTCACATTTTATTACTTTCATTCTATAAATACTCATCTAGTGTCTGTTAGGTCACATAAGAGAGGGATCATCTCTACCTCAAGTTTACAAAAACTTTCCAAAGAAATACTTGACTAGGATCTTTAAGAGTGTTATTGGCAGAGGGAATGGCATGGCTAGAGGCCTGGAATCTTTTTTTCTAACTTTTTTTTTTTTTTTTTTTTAGTTTATTTTAGAGAGATACATGTGTGTGTGTATGTGTGTGTGTGTGTGTGTACTGAAGAGCTGTGGGTGGGGCAGAGGGCAGGTGAGGGAGAGAGAGAATCCTCAAGCAGACTCCCCTACTGAGTAGGGATGGGGGCTCAGGTGAGGATCCAACCCAGGACCCTGGGATCATGAAATCAAGAGCTGTCTGAGCCACCTAGGCATTTTGAAGCCTAGAGTCTTGAAGGAGGACTCTTGTATTCAGAGGACTCAAGACTTTCTGTTTGGTAGGAGCACTGGGAATAAGGTAGAAAGGGTAGAAGAAGAAAACTGGATATAGATAGGCAAGGACTAGATCAGGCCTTTTCATACTGGAAATTTTAAATTATGCTGTGAGAATGAAACACTGGAAGGTATAAAATGAGGAAAATGCTTGATCAGATTTGCATTTTAAACTATGAGTTTGGCAGCAGTGTGGAAGATAAATGGAAATCTGGAAATGTGATTATAATACTCAGGGAAACTAGTAAAGGAGTTACTGCTATGTTACAAGGGAAATACAGGGTCTAGGGCAACACTCTTTGAATGGATATTGGAGGGTTGGAAGAAGATATTAAGGAAGTAGAAGGGACTATCAATGCAATATGAGTAAGGGGAGCGTAAGTCCAGCTTATCCATAATGTTTTTAACTTTGGTGGATTATGGAGGAAGAACAGGTTTCTCTGCCACATTCACCTTGGGGTGGCAGAAGGAAGCTAAATACTAGTGTATTTTGATTGCATTTAAGGTGCCTGTTGCACATCCAGATGGAATCATCTCTGGGCAATTGGATATATAGGTCTAGAGCTCAGAAGAAAATAGTGTTGCAATTAAAGATGAAAAGATCCTCATAACATAAGCCAAGGTCTCTAAAATGGGTCTGCAAACACTCTATTGGAGATATTATAATGAACATGTTTGAATTTATATTTCCTTTCTGTTTCAGCCCTACAAATTTTCTATTTTTGAATGTTTTCTAATGTATGTAGAATAGTAATACATATGCATAATTTAGAAATAAGTATGTATGAAAATATGCTCAAAATATTTCTGGTAATTACTAATCTAAGTTGATTGTAAACTAATGGTCACTTCTGAGCATTTTGCTTCACAATAATAACCTGAAGAACTTTTAGAAAATACATATTTCTGGACCCTATCTCTAGAAGACTATGATTCTAAGTGTGCGGCAAGGAATCTGAAAAATCCATTTTTCAATTTAATTCCTCAAGGGATTCCGATAATCAGCCAAGTTTAAGAGAACCAAGGATAAAACTGTGGAAACATGTATGATACAGAAAGAGATGAGAAAATAAGTTTGAATGCCACTTTGCTGATTCTAAAAGTTCCAACTATGTTAATTTCTATTCTTTTTATTTTAGTCAGTATTGAATTAATTATCTCCATTAAGCTAAATTTAACATTAAAAATTCAAACGTCTGTTTTTGTGTTATAGGCTTCATTTTTGGTATAGATGTTCCTCCCATATCCATGCAGATTATATCAAACATTTTTTTAACTAGCCAGGAAACTAGAGAACTTTTCCCTAAGCATGTAAAATTCTGCATTGCCTGGAACCACTTGAATATTAAACTTGGAGAGTTAAGAACAAGAGGGCCAATGATTTAAAGTTTTTGCTAACACCATCTAAAATATGACTTCTGTGAATTAAAATGTGTCAAAAGGATGAAAATGTAATGAGAAAGCCTGAAAGGACCATGTAATAAAAATGTTTGAGGACTTTTAGGGGCTGAATTTTGTCCTCCCCACAGACTCATATGGTAAAGCCTTTGTCACCGCTACCTCAGAATGTGACTGTGTGTGGAGACAGGGCCTTTAAAGAGATGATTAAGTTAAAAAGAGGCCATTAGAGAAGGCACTAATCCACTGCGACTGGTGTCATAAGAAGAGGAAACGTGGACGCGAGGGATGCATGTGCACAAAGAAAAGGCTGTGAGGCTGTAGTGAGGAGGTGGCCATCTACAAGCCAAGGAGAGAGGCCAAACCTACCAGCCCTGTAATCTTGAACTTCTAGCCTCCAGAGCTGTGAGAAAAATAAATTTCTCTTGTTTAAACCTCCCAGAATGTGGTCTTCTGTTAAGGCAGCCCTAGCAAACTACTACAAGGACTGTAAATTGCTTATTAAACTTTACACTTACACTAATGTAGAACTAAGAAATGACACAGGTTCTAAAACCCATTTGCCCTTGTTCCCTGAATCAAAAGAAGCAAACAATATTTAGGATATAATTATATTGTCCAGAGTTTCTCATCTCTAAGAAATAGGTTTAAATTTTGGTGAGTGGTACTATTATCCACAGAAGCTCTTGCCTAGACATAATTTAGTATTCCTAGTGTAATTGTTACTTCAAATGTGAGCCTAGGTATATTTTGAGGTATAGGTATTTCTTTCCTAAGATAGAATTTTATGTGATTGCTGAGTATGAACCCAGTTCTGCAATTATAACATTGTAACCAAGATAAATGAGGATTAGGTTAAAGACTGTGTAATTATTTTTGTCCTACATTATTCTTCCAGATTATAGCTTCTTGTGCAGTGAATAAGCAAGTCTTCAGGTATTCAAATGGAAGGTAATATTTTGATATCTAGATCCTAATTTACTACCTTTCATTTCGTTTACCAATGAAACTTTCTTTTCAGGGGCACCTGGGTGGCTCAGTCGGTTAAGCGTCTACCTTCTGCTCAGGTCATGATTCCAGGGTCCCAGATCAAGCCCCACCTGGGGCTCTCTGCTAAATGGGGGAGCCTACTTCTCCCTTTGCGTGCTGCTTCCCCCTATTTGTACTCACTTGCTCTCTCTCATATAGACAGATAATCTTTATTTATATATTATATAAATAAATAGATAAATCTGTAAATAGATACATCTTTAAAATAAATAGATAAATAGATAATAAACAGATAAATCTTTATCGAATAAATAAAATAGAAAAATAGATAAATCTTTTTTAAAAACTTTCTTTTCATAACTAATGTTTTTATTTTATCACCCACCTTCTGAGAACTGTTTTATCAGTAACTATTGATTTTATTATGAAATGTCTCAATTATATACAAAAAGCTAGGTAACATAACCGAGAATGAGTACTCCCCATCACTTAGCTTGACAAATTAAACATGACCCCTCCCAGGCCCCTTTCTTCAATCCAGAAATAACCGTCCTGCTTAATTTGTTACTCATTTGCATACATTTTTTTAGATTATTATTTCCATAGGCTTTTTTTTTTTTTGCTTGTTTCAACTTCATAGAAATGCCATTTCTGTGTTTTTCTGCAGTTTGGCTTCAGGTTCAGGTTAGGATTGTGAGATTTATCTGTGCTGATACATATAACTCCAGCCATTTGTTTTTACCTTATATAGTAGCAGTAATACATTGTATGAATATACCACAGTTCGTTTTCCTCTTTGGACACTTAAGTTGTTTACAATTTTTTGCTATTAAAACATTGCGGTAATAAACATTTTTATAGCATGTCCTATAGAGATATGCTAGAATTTCTGTGGCGTATATACCTAGGAATGGCACTGTTTCAGATTCCATCTCTTCTTTGTTGACTAGTGAATCTGAGTATATTTCATGCTGTATATTTATTGACTTTTTTTCTGCTTTTTTTGCTGCTGTTGTCTTCCTGGTAAAATCTTATGATATCAGAGTCCAATCAGGAGACAGAAACCACACAGTAATTTCACCAGAGAAAGTGTAACATAAAGAATTATTAGAGGAATGAAGAGGGTAAAGAGAGCTCTATGAAGAATACAGAAGCAGCAGATGCACAGAGCAGCCCCCACCCTGAGGCCATGTCCTCTCAGGCCTGAGATTCTGAACTTATTGGAGAGTGGCAGTGGTCACTGGTCACAGTGGTCCAGTGGAACTGCTGGAAATCTGCCCTCTGGACAGCTGCGTGACGCTTTCCACAGGGAGGTGCCTAGCCTCAGAAGTCACTGCAAGCTCCTTTTGGGGTTTGGGGCGTGTAGCAGGTGACATTCTAGTCTGAAACTGCCTGGGGGTAAGGGTCCAGCCCACTGGGAAGGTGCTCCTTCTGTTAGCACATGGGTGCTGCTGAAAAGCAAAATGCGCACTCTGAAAGAACCCAATAAAATGAGCCCACTGAAACTAGGGAGAGAAACCCCTTCCTTTCCTATCATAAAGGATGATCTGGAAGAAATAGTTCATCAATATGTTAGGCACGTAATGGTTTACACAGGCCTTTATGGGGCTGATCCCTGAATCTTATCTACCGTTTACAGCATTAATTCTGTGGGAAGTATATTTAGAGTTCCCAAATAATAAGTTTACAATAAACCTTAAGAATGGATGACAAAATATTTTTCTTAATCTCTTATTCTTTTTTTTCCATTTTCCTTGTCTCTCTCTCCTCCTTTCCTTGTGTCTTTTATTTTTCTTACATCTGATCCTTGCTGATTTCTTCTTCCCCTATATACCAATTCTACACTATTCTTATTTTCCCTTATTCTGTGACTTTCTTCCTCTTTAAGCCCAGTGTGGTCAGATTGGCTGTGTAAGTTTTTAGAGCAGTGAATGATAAGCATGCCTTGAACCCTAAGTCCATAAAGCTACAGGAGCATAGCTAAGCTGGAGGAAAAGGATCAAGACTTCGTCTCTACGTATCCTGTATTGCAGAGTCTAAGATAGGTTGAAATAGTTCTTGAAAAGAGTCCTTTAGAAATCTTATAGTAGTTCCCTTTGCCTCCTGATGTAAGTGTGGCTTTTTTATTCCCTTTGCCTCCTGATGTAAGTGTGGCATTTTTATATATAAATATTATTATTGCCAAGTTTCCCCCATCCACGTGTAAGAGATCCATTTAGGCTTTTGCTTAAATGAAGAAAGTGTTCATAGACCTTGCAATTGCTTTCTAGTCAACAAGAACCTGTATTTTTCTTTTTTAAAAATTCTTATTAAGGTGTAATTGACATATGACAGTATATTACTTTCAGGTGTATAGCAGAGTGATTTAATATTTGTATATTATTATAAAATGATCTCACTGTCTAATTAACATCCATTACCATACATAGTTATAAAAAAATTATTTTTTCTTGTGATGAAGACTTTTAAGACCTACTCTCTTAGTAACTTTCAAATATAGGTGGGCTAGTTCCAGACCACCACGTTAATAAAGCAAATACCACAATTAAGAAAGCGAAATGAATTTTTTGGTTTCCTACTGCATATAAAAGTCTTCTTTACACTCTACTGTCATCTATCAAGTATACAGTAGCATTCTGTCTAAAGATACAGATATAGATACAAACCTTAATTTTAAAACACTTTATTGCTGAAATGCTAACCATCACCTGAGCTTTAGTGACTCCTCATCTTTTGTTAGTGGGGTTGGCAGACTTGCGTGAATACTGATGGCTGCTGACTGTGGCAGTTTCTTAAACAACAATGAAGTTTGCTGTGTCTATTTTACTTTTCCTTTCACAAACAATTTCTTTGCAGCGTGCAATGATAGCTGATAGCATTTTAACCATGGTGGAGCCTCTTTAAAAATTGGAGTCCATCCACCCATACCCTGTTGCTGGCTTTAGTAAGTAAGCTTATGTCATATTCTAAATCCTCTTTTGTCATTTCCACAATCCTCACAGCTTCTTCACCAGTAGATTCTGTCTTTCTTTGCTCCTCATTGTTCAAGTTTTATCCTGAGATTGTAGTAATTGAGTTCTATCTTCAGGCTCCACTTCTGATTCTAGGTCTCCCACTGTTTCCACCACTTTTGTAGTTACTTTTGTAGTTACTTCCCCCCCTGAAGTCTTGAATCCCTCAAAGGCATCATCCATAAGGGTTGGAATCCATGACTTCTAAATTCCTGTTCAGGTTGATATTTTGACCTTTTCCTGTGAATCATGATGGTTTTTATTTGTTTTTGTTTGTTTGTTTGTTTGTTTGTTTTGAATCATGATGTTTTTAATGGCACCTTCTTTCCAGAAGATTTCCATTAACTTTACCTGGATCCATCAGAAGAATCACTAACCATGGCAGTGGTAGCCCTATAAAATGAATTTCTTAAATAATAAGATTTGAAAATTGGGGGTGCCTGGGTGGCTCAGTGGGTTAAACATCTGCCTTTAGTTCAGGTCCTGGGATTGAGTCCCACATCAGGCTCCTTGATCAGTGAGAGCCTGCTTCTTCTCTCTCTACCTGCCTCTCCCCCTGCTTGTGCTTGTGCACTTGCTCTTGTGCTCTCTCTCTGTCAATTAAATAAATAAAGTCTTTTTTAAAAATTTGAGAATTGAAATTATTCTTTGATCTATCGACTGCAGAATAGATGTTATGTTAGCAGCCATGAAAACAACATTCATTAATCTCAGTGTACATCTCCATCAGAACTCTTAGGTGACCAGGTGCCTTTTCAGTGAGCAGTAATATTTTAAACGGAATCTTTTTTTCTTTCTTCTTTTTTTTTTTTCCTGAGGAATATTTTTTTTCCCCCTGAGCAGTAGGTTTCAACAGTGGCCTTAAAATATCCAGTAAACCATGTTGTAAACAAATGAGCTGTCATCCAGGCTTTGTTGTTCCATTTACAGAGCACAGGCAGAGTAGAGCTAGCATTATTCAGGGCCCTGGGATTCTCATATTGGTAAATGAGTGTTAGCTTCAACTTCAAGTCACTAGCTACATTAGCCCCTAGCAAAAGAGTCAGCCTGTCCTTTGAAGCTTTGAAGCCAAGCATTGCCTCCTCTCTACTATGAAAGTCCTAGGTGGCACCTTCTTCCAATAGAAGACTGTTTCATCTACATTGCAAATCTGTTGTTTAGTGTAGCCACCTTCATTTATATCCCAGCTACATCTTCTGGCTAACTTTCTATAGCTTTTACATCAGCACTTGCTACTTCACTTTTACTTTGAGGCTAAGGAGACAGCTTCTCTCCCTAAACCTCATGAACCAACCTCTGCTGGCTTCAGACTTTTCTGCAGCTTCCTCACCTTTCTCAGCCCTCTTAGAATAGAAGAGTGAGGGTCTTCCTTGGGATTAGGCTTTGGCTTAAGGGAATATTGCAGCCGGTTTGATCTTTTATCTAAAACACTAAGATTTTGTTCATATCACCAATGAGGCTGTTTTGCCTTCTCATCATTCATATGGTCACTGGACTAGCACTTTTAATTTCCTTCAGGAACTTTTCTTTGCATTCACAAGCTGGTTAACTCTGGCACAGGAGGCTTAGCTTTTGGCCTGTCTCAGCTTTCAATATGCCTTCCTCACTAGGCTTAATTATTTCTAGGTTTTGATTTAAAGTGAGAGACATGTGACTCTTCCTTTCACTTGAGCTCTTAGAAGCCATTGTAGGGCTCTTAATTTCCCTGATTCCAATATTATTTTATCTCAGGGAATAGGGAGACCTGAGGAGAAGGAGAGAGGCAGTCTGTGGAGCAGTCAGAACACATATAAGTTTGCCATCTTGTGTGGGTGTAGTTCATGGTGTCCAAAAACAATTACAACAGTAATATGAAAGATCACTGTTCACAGATCACCATAACAAATATAATAATAATGAGAAAGTTTGAAATAATGCCAGAATTACCAGAGTGTCACACAGAGACACAAAGTGAACAAACGCAGTTGGAAAGATAGCACCAGAAGACTTGCTCGATGTAGGGTTGCCACAGATCTTCAATTTGTAAAAAAAAAAAAAAAAAAAAAAAAAAAAAAAAGTAGTATCTGCGAAGCACGATAAAACAAGGTATGAACACAATATTATTAACTACAGTCATCGTACTGTACATTGCATCCTCATGATTTATTTTATAACTAGAAGTTCGTACCTTTAGATCTGCCTTCATCCGTTTTGCCCACTCCCCATCCCTGGCAACCACCAATCTGTTCTCTGTATGTGAGCTTCTTTTGTTTTTGTTTTAATTCCACATATAAGTGAGATCATATAGTATTTCTTTCTCTCTCTGACTTATTTCACTTAGCATAATGCTTTCAAGCTACACCCATGTTGACCCAAATGGCAAAGTTTCATTCTTTTTTATTGAATAATACTCCATTTTGTGTGTGTGTGTATGTGTGTATATGCATACCGTTTATCCATCAGTGGTCACTTAGGTTGTTTCCACATCTTCCATATCTAGGCTATTATAAATAATGCTGCAATGAATATGATTCCAGTAAAGGCTTTTCTTTTTTGCCTAAGAGTTACAATTAGGATAATGACTTACTTATTTTCTGATAGGCAGGTCGTAATTATAAGTATTAGTTTTAATTATATTAAGTTTACAATGACTTTCAGTGAGTGTTGTCATAAATGAAAAAAGTAATACTTTATCTAGTTCCAACATATTCTTTACATGCGTTATCCCTGTGAAAAGTTTTTCTCTGGTGCCTAGCTACATAGTCTGTTGTTTAACAGATGTATCCATTTCACCATGCTGTAACTACAAAGTAAGGTGACATCTTAAACATATATAACTGTGCAAGGCCATATCACCATGAGATTGTACTATGTGTGGTCTTAAGAAGCTAAAATACCAGTGGCTTAAACACAAAAAGTTGTATTTCTTTCCACTTAAAAGAAGTGTGGATATCTAGCATTCAGGGCGATGTGGCCCTGTAACAAGGGACGGAGGTTCTTTCTGTTATTCAGCATTCTGTCTTATGTAAGTCTTTAGGTTCTTTTAGCCAATTCCATGTGTATGAGTGTGGGACTGTGTGGGACTGTGTGGGACTGTGGTGACCAAGCAGTTCTCTAGGGATACCAGCTGTAGTTGTTCTATAGTTAAACAGTTCTGACACTGTCTCCCCAGAGATAGCATCAGATCCTACAGGTTAAGGGCTAAGTCCTCCCTCACCCCTTACCCTCAGAAGCTAGTCATAAGCCCAGATTGTTACTTTTACTTCTTACTGACCAGCTATTGTTAATCAGAGGTTTCCACAACCCCCTGCTTGGGTTTGATTAATTTGCTAGAGCAGCTCACAGAACTGAGAGAAACATTCCACTTTCTGGATTACTGGTTTATTACAAACTACGTAACTTAGGAACAACCAAATGAAAAGATTCTTAGGGCAAGTCATGTGGGAAAAGGGGTAGAGAGTTTCTATGCTCTCTTAGTGCTCCATTCTTACTACAGTTCCACGTGTTCACCAATCCAGAAGCTCTCCAGACTCTATCCATTTTGGGTTTTTAGGTTTACTTTTTACATGGGTATGGCTGATTAAATCAGTGGCCATTGGTGATCGATTCAACCTTCAGCCCCTCTCCTCTCAAAGGAGGTGAGGGAGTGAGACTGAACATTCCAACCCTCTAATTACATGGTTGGTTCCTCTAGTGACCAGCCCCTATCCTTAGATGAGCTACAGGTGTTCCAAAATTCACCTTGTTGTCATAATAAAAGATAGCTTTATCTTTCTCATCTCAAGAAATTCCAAGGATTTTAGGAATTCTGTGCCAGAAACAAGGACAGAGACCAAATATCTTTTTATTATTGTTAAAAAAAAACAAAATTCAGCAGATTGAATTTGAAGATATAACTGGTTTTATTAAGCAGTTCATGAATCAGACAGTATCCCAGGAGTTGTGCTGAATGGAAGGTTTTATAGGAAGGAGAGTGGGTCAAGAAGTTATTAAGCAAAGAATTGTTTCAGGCTTAGGCATCTTCCCTTAGGGGAAAGGGCAGAGGGTCTTACTAGGTAGGTGGATTACCTCATCTTCCTTTGGGGGATGGAATGGACCCAAGTGATAGATTATATTTGTTTTCTGATGAGGAAATTTCTGACAAGACTATATTTCTAGGGGAAAGATTGGAACTTCAGTTTAATTAGGTATTAAGCCTCAGTTTGGTGACTTGGGCTGGTGTAAATGACTCTGTCTTTAGCTTGTGGGTTTCTTTTTTTTAATATTACAAATCACAGTTTTATTGTAGGTGACTTGAGATCTTCAGGAGCTCAAGACATACAGGTGGCAGTAAAGAAAGAGGTAAAGGTAAAAGAACTCTATTACCAGTAATTTGCAGTATTTTTTTTACTAAAATTTTTACTAAAATTCAGCCACATGATGGAACCTAGCTGCACAAGAAGACTAGAAAATCTTTTAACTGCATACTGCTGCCCTGAATAAATTAGTATTCTGTTATAAGGAATAGGGAGAGAGTAGATATAGTATGGGCATCTTGGAGTTTCTTCCAAAATATGTGATCTTTACTTTTCCTGAATATATTAGAGTTCTGCAGAGATGAAGAGATAATAAAGATTTGACTCACATAATTAGGGAGGGAGGCTGGGTAGTTGGCAGAGCCAGTGTCTCTGTTCAGAGGCCATCAAGAGGGAAAAGCTTGCTGTTCCAGTTTAAAGGCCAACAGACAGAATTCCCTCTTATATGAGGGAGGGTCAGCTTTTTGTTTATTCAGGCCTTCAACTAATTGGATGAGGCCCACCCCACATTATGGAGGGCAATCTGCTTTACTCAGTCTATTAGTATACATGTTAATCTATCCAAAAACACAAACACCCAGAATGTTTGACCAAATATCTGGGTACCCTGTGGCCCATTTAACTTGATACATATAAGATTAACCATCATTATATTCATCATTAACTGAATATAAAACTAAAACATTTATATTATAAAAATACCAAGCAATTTGACATTTATTATGTAGAAATAAAAATTTCCTTACAGTTCTATCTCCCAGAGATATCTGTTAATAACAGCTTAGTGTATTTTTCTCCACTTATTTGTAGTATAGATACTAATATATATATCTTACAGAAACAGGATTACATTACTTTTATATATCTATGATTTAATTTTTAAATTTTTATTGTAGACCTTATTCCATGTCATTAAATGTAGACCTACTTTTTCTGAACATTATTTCACTATGGCTATATTATCCATTCATTCATATTTTTATTTACTTAATATTTTTCATACCTACTGTGTGCCAAGCAACATTTGTATGTCTGGTCCTCTGTTGGTAGAAATTTGGGTCATTTTGTTTGTTTTTATTCTTTTGTTTTCATTTATAACAATATTGAGGTAAACATTTTTATCTTCGGACATTTTTGCAAGAGTTTATTCCATAAAGCATATTTCTAGAATTGCTGTGTAAGAAGATACCCATGTTTTAGGTTTTAAAAGGTGCTGCTAGCCCAGAGTTTGTCTCAGCACTTGTTGACATTTTGGGCAGATGATTTATTATTTCTGGGCATGGTGGTGTGAGGTCAGGGGAACTGTTCTGTACAAGATGTTTAGCAACATCTTTGGCCTAGATACCAGCAACACTGTCCCACCCCCAAGCTGTGACAATCAAAAATGTCTTCAAACATTGCCAAATGTGAGGATACCTGGGTGGCTCAGTCAGTTAAGCATCTGCCTTAGGTCATGATCCCAGGGTGATGGGATCAAGTAATGCATCAGGCTCCTTGCTCAGCAGGGAGCCTGCTTCTGCCTGCTTCTCCCTGTGCCTGTCACTTCCTCTGCTTGTGCTCTCTCTCTTTCTCTGACAAATAAATAAAATCTTTAACAATCAACAACAAAAATTATCAACAAAACATTGTCGGATGTCTCCTGGTGGAGAGATTGTCCCAGGTTGAAAACTAGTACACTAGCCCTTCTCTCTTTTCCTGTTCCTGAGCAATACTGACAGCTGGGCTTTGGAGGTCAGAGCCCAAGCTGAGTAAAGAGATGTCCACATGAGATGCAGCCCAGCATG
Organism: Mustela lutreola; assembly: GCF_030435805.1. NCBI lineage: Eukaryota > Metazoa > Chordata > Mammalia > Carnivora > Mustelidae > Mustela > Mustela lutreola. The sequence continues at coordinate 107,518,820 of NC_081296.1, read as the reverse complement.
GGATATTGGAGACCAACTGGATGGGGGTGAGGAGGGTAGCCACAAGGGATCATGGCTTATTGTGGGAAATCAGAGCATAAGCCAGGTTAGGAGGGCTTCCAGCCATGAGGGCAGCCTGGCATGGGGTATTCTGAGCCTCAGGCAGGGTGAAAGTATGTCCATATTAGAGAGGCAGGAATAGTCCTCTCTAGCTCAAAACTGAGGGTGCTTCATTTATATGGCTAAAGGCCTGTTTAGGGGAGTTTCCTTACATTAGAGCTTGCTCCCTATGGAGATCCATTAATGAATTGATGATTTAATATCTTTTAAAGCATATAATTAGGGATTTTTTGGCAGATGTCTCTATGCTATTTGGAATTATTTTAATAGTAGAAGATGATAGCCTCAGAACATAGGTCACAGCTATGTAATGCCCACTTGCTATCACTTGGCAAGTACTTGAACCATGCAAATAATGCCATCTTTGTGGCTGGCTCTCAGTAACTTAATGCTGAGCCAAAAAAAAAAAGTCATAGAAGAATACATACTACATGATTCTACTATATGAACTACCAAAAAGCAAAAATAATCTGTGGTGCTAGAGGTAAAAATTATGTTTACTGTTGGTAAGGGGTAGCACCTGGAAGGAGATGCATGAGGGGGCTTCTGAAATGTTAATAATGTTTTCTTTCTTGATCTGGGTGTCACTAACTTGTAAAAAACCATTGAGCTGTATGCACAAGATCAGCACACCTTTCTATATGTATGTCATTCTTCAACAAAATGTCCACACACACACCAAAATAACCTGTTCTTTTACTCTGGGAAAATGGTCAGACTCTTTCCTCTGAATCACATAATTATCAGAAAATAGAATGTTAATGGCTGACCGCAGTATAGACCAACTTAAAGAGGTTGGCAAGTACCACTCAAACTGAGGAAAGCCCAATTGGGAGTAATAATAAAAGTGCTCAGTCTACCACATTTGCCAGGTGATAGGATAAACTGAATGAAGTATGTCTTGTTCAGCAACATTCAACATACTTTTATTGAAATCCTACTTTATCATAGGTGCTCTCCTCTTTTAGGTTTTGGAGGCTCCTACGACATAGTACCTACATCCAAGTATCCAATGGAAGTGAGGAAGACTAAGTAACATAAACACTGACAGATGTGCAGAGTTTATTCAGTGAAATCAGAGAGAAGGGCAGGTCACCAAAGGATTCCTAAAGGAGAGAAGGATGAAAGTTAGCTAAATGAAGAATATGGGGAAGAGAATCCAGGTAGAAAGAACAGCACATGCCTGATACAGAAAATACAACTCAACATCACACATTCAAAGAACTGTCCTTGTTGACATGGACTGCACAGCGACCATCAGCATTATCTTACGTATCATCCAGAGCCTGATTCATGGTAGACATTCAGATATTATGTAGATGAATAAGTACCTAACACAACATCAGTTATGTGAAGAGGTAGTGAAAGAAAGATCATGAGCTTATAATTAATTCTAAGAAGCTCAGAGTTCATTTAGTAGGGAGTGAGGAGCCATTAAAGAATTTGAAGTATTAGTGGGGCGCCTGGGTGGCTCAGTGGGTTAAGCCGCTGCCTTCGGCTCAGGTCATGATCTCAGGGTCCTGGGATCGAGTCCCACATCGGGCTCTCTGCTCAGCAGGGAGCCTGCTTCCTCCTCTCCTCTCTCTGCCTGCCTCTCTGCCTACTTGTGATCTCTCTCTGTCAAATAAATAAATAAATAAATAAATAAATAAATAAAAGAATTTGAAGTATTAGAATAACATGATTTGTGGTATTTTACAAAGGTTCTCTGGAAACTCTGTAAAAGAAGGATTGAATCTTTCTCTAAAAAGAAGAGAGTAAGTTAGGGGGATTCATCTATGTGTGTGCATGAACACATCTACTTACACAGATGTGTGAGCAGGCATTTGATGAGAGATGAAGTTAGGGATACTACATTTAGAAAAGAAGTTCCTGAAATAAAACAGGTAGAAATGATAAGAATGTGACCTTAGACTGTAGACCCAATGAGTATGCGATGAATTTGAAGGTGATTTAGGAGATTGTATAAAGACTGATTAACGTCTGGTTATGAGAAGCACTAGAGGAGGAGGCGTCTTGGGTGACTGGTTCAATGCTGTCAGCACACCATTTACTGCGACAGAATACAAGTCGAGTAACAGGTTTGTGTTCCGTTTTGTTTTCCAGGAATCTAGTATGTTCCATGGCTACTTGGGATTCTTGTCATTGTGATGTATCTGCTAGGAGACATTTAGTTAGCAGTTGAATATTTGGACAAGATAGAGGACTGAACCGGAAAGATGATATTTGATAGCTTACTTGTAGGATTTGAAGCTTGGGTAAAACTCCAAAAACATCTATCAGAAGAGTATTTGTTTAGATTTATTAGGCTAAAGAGAGGAAAAGAGTTCAAAGTACAGATGTTTGCTATAAATTTGTTTTTCTGTTTCACTCTGGTTTTTATGGGGAGGCATGGTCGGCTCTGGTTTGTAAGTCTCATAATAGACTGTCAATATAAAATCTCCCAAATTACTTGTTTTCAAATTACCAACACAGCTAAATAGTCTGTATTTCTTGGGGAGAAGGCTAAAAAGGATTTTTCTTTCTTGAGAAGGTTGTGTTGTAGAGTAGAAGCCTAGATGAACATTGGAGTCAAAGTTCGGCAGGAATCCTGCTTCTCATATTATTTAGCTATGTGCCTTTGGGCAAGTTATTTAGTTTCACTGAGACTTAACCTCTTTATTTGTAAAGGTGCAGTAACTATAGTTACCTTTTAAGATTATTATATATTTTCTTTTCTCTTACTGCTTTTAAAATTCTCTCTTATCACTCTACTTTGCCATTATGATTACTATGTGTCTTGGTGTGGACCTCCTTGGGTTGGGGGTTTTCTGTACTTCCTATATCTGAGTTTCTGTTTCCTTCCCCAGATTCAAGAAGTTTTCCACTATTATTTCTTCAGATACATTCTTTGTCCCTTTTTCTCTATCTTATCCTTCTGGGATCCCTATATTTGAATGTTATTACACTTAATGGTATTATTGAGGATCCTTAATCTATTTTTATTTTTTCTTTTTCTTTTTTCTTTCTCCTGTTCAGCTTGATTGTTTTTCATTACTCTGTCCTCCAGATTGCCAATCCATTGTTCTTCCCTTTACTGTACTGTTTATTCCCTCTAGTGTATTTTTTATTTCAATTATTGAGTTCATCTCTGACCCTTTCTATATTTTTCTCTTTGCTGTTGTTCTCACTGAGGTTCTCAACTCTTTTTTGAAGTCCATTGACTATCTTTATGACCATTACTTAAAATTCTCTAGCAGGCATATTACTATCTCCATTTCATTTAGCTCTCTTGTTGTGTTTTGTCCTATTCTTTATTTGGGACATATTTCTATATCCTCATTTTGTCTCTCTGTTTCTGTGTGTTAGATAAATCAGCTACATCTCCTGCTCCTGACAGTAGTGGCCTTAAGATGAAGATTCCTTTAGTGCCCTGCAGTGCAGAGTCCCCTGTTCAACAGAACCTAGCACTTCAGGTGTCTCCTATGTGTGTTTTGTGTACCCTACTATTGTGGTGAGCCACATTGCATTTAGTCCAGTCATCTGCAGTGACTCCATTTGCCTCTTGCAGGCAAGGTTAGGCCCTTGTGTTGTTAATGGGCCAATCTGGGGCTGCTTTGACCTTGAGTGGAGTCAGACCAGGATTTTGTCAGAGATGCAGAATCACTGAACTGCTGGATATTTTCTCTTTGTTGTCCCCAAGAAGCTTTTGTTAGTAGGTGGGACCTGCAGTCAGACCACACATCTGGCCTCTGTCTACTGCTGGTGCTACAGTGCGACTGGTGTGTGTGTGTGGTTGTCTTCCCCTCTCCCTGGGGCAGGGGTTACTTTGGAGCAGTTCTAGCCTCTGTTGGGGCTACTTGCACACTGCCACACTTTTTGCACTGCTTCGAATGGACTCCTGCTGAGGGCTTGTTGGAAGAGGCAGGTCCACAGGAAAGAGCTGTGTTAACAAGGTAGGTGGGGAGAGTTCCCAGTGGTTTTCCCAGATGTCTTTGTTTCTAGGCTGGGGAGATGGGGAGGCAAATGGCACCCTCCAGCTCCTTTGTTCTTGGAGAAGACTTCTAAAAATCCCTCTCTCTCCAGCATACATTCTGAGATTCATAAATGAATCTTCTCCAAGTGTTTTTTAAACTGCTGTTTCTAATCTGTATCTCAGTGGGGCTTTTTCTAATACTCTCTTTTCAGCCAGGGACTCCCATTCTCTCCCTCTCTGGCTCTTCCAGAGCCAGGCCCACTAATTTTTTAAAGTTCCAGTTTTTAATCCCCACTGATTGTAAGAACTTGAGATGTTAGGACCCTGTGGTTTTCAAAGCTGCACAATATGACGATCCTCTTCCCAGTGCAGGTTCCCCATGCCCGGTGAGGTGTCTGCTCCTCTGTCTTTCTGTGCCTACCGCATCACTTCCTCCTGTGGACAGTCTCCCAGTCAGTTTGGTTCCCAACCAAGTCTCTACCCTTCCTACCCTCTTCGATGTGCCCTCATGTCTACATTTAGCTGTGGAGTGTCTCCAGATTGTTTTCTGGGTTATTTACACTGATGTGGTTGTTACCTAGTTGTATCCTTGGCATGAGGCGAGCTTAGGATCCTCCTACTCCATCATCATCCCCAGAAGTTTCAGGAAACTATTAAATATTCCAGCCAAATAAAAAATTCCTCAAACTTGTGGACATACTAATAGGGGCATTGACATAAGAGGGATTGATAAAAGGAAGGAAAACAAACAAAATAATGGAAAAAATGCAGAAAGAAATAAAAAGCTCGAGAAACTGTGAAATTCCATATAGAAAAAGGAAGACCCAACATATCTACAATTAGAGTCCCTGAAGGGGAGAAATCACTGGAGCCGAACTAAAGACTAAACCATAATCCAAGGGAACTTTTCAGAAACAAGAGAAAAATTGAGATCTATGTATTAAAAGGGCCCACCAAGATTGATTGATCCTGAACAAAGAACTCTGAGTCAGAAACTATTAGACTTTAAAGGCAGTTTTTTTTCTATTATCTGGGGTAGAGTGAGCAGGGGATCACTTTACTTAAAAATTAAAAAAAAAAAATTAGACTTACATCAGACTTCTCAAGAATAATATAGCAAGGAAAGCTAGAATAACATTTTGAACAACTCAAGGAAACAAAATTTAGGCTTAAGATGTATCTGTAGTTCTTTTTGTTCACAGGATATATCCTAATACATATATGTAAAAATTACTGTGTTTTAAACCCAGTTGAAATAATTTTTCTGTATATGATTAAACTACCAAATCTCTACATAATTAAGTTCATTTGTTTTATTTTGCTTTTTATTTTTAGGTTTGTTATTTCCATTTTATTTTTACTTTATTTCTTTACAAATCTTAAAGGATTCAAAATAACATAACTAACAGTTCTGGTTTATTTTTAAAAAATAAATAAATAGGGGTGCCTTGGTGGCTTAGTCAGTTAAGTGTCCCAACTCTTGATCTCAGATCTCGGATCTGAGACCTGAGTTCAAGTCCTGCATTGGCCTCCACACTGGGCCTGGAAGGAAAGGAAGAAAGGGAAGGGGGGGAAGTTTGGAAGGAAGGAAAGTATTAGGCTTATAGAAACAGCATTTAAATCTTTATTTTTTAATTAATTTATTGTTTTAAAGATTTTATTTATTTATTTGACAGAGACATAGCAAGAGAGGGAACATAAGCAGGGGGAGTGGGAAAGGGAGAAGCAGGCTTCCCGCAGAGCAGAGAGCCTGATGCGGGGCTCAATCCCAGGACTCTGGGATCATGACCTGAGCTAAAGGCAGACACTTAAGGGCTGAGCCATTCAGGTGCTTCTAGGAACAGTATTTAATCAAAGGAATGTTTACAGTTATTTAAGAAAACTTTCTACTCAATTTTTTTCTAAAATGGGTAAGGAATTTACATAATTAAATATATCAGCTATTCCTCTATTCTAACTGGGAATCTATAACCTTCAAGGCAACTCTAAAAAAGTAGAACACACTACTACCACACACTCTAGTTCTGAAATACTTCTGGGAACGTATATCAGTATTTTCTTAAACATTGGAACTATTACCAGCATCTTGCATGAACTTGTCTTAACCCCATCATCTACTAATTTGGGTTACTTGGGCCTCAGTTATAAGGATAACAGCTCATCTACCTTTCTAATGCCAAAATAATTTTTGCATAATATCCAATATAAATAAAATACTGTAAAAAATATGCACTGTGCCTTAAAATCTAAAATTTAAAACTAAATGAGTCTGCTGAGCCATGGAAGTTTTTGTCACAGTAGTAACAAAATATAAAAATTATAGTTACTATGTCTCTCTCTGGGACCCTTGGATCCTAAAATGTATAATTCTGTGTTTTCTCTTTTCAGAGGCAGATAAAATTCCAGTAATGCGTGGACAATGGTTTATTGATGGTACTTGGCAGCCTCTAGAAGAAAAAGAAAGTAATTTAATTGAGCAAGAACATCTCAGCTGTTTTAGAGGTCAGCAGATGCAGGAAAATTTTGATATTGAAGTGTCAAAATCCATAGATGGAAAAGATGGTAAGACCAATTAATACAATTAATATGTTGTAAACCAAGTAAGTTCTTGATAAAGTTTAGAGTAGTTCTTAATTTTGCATGGTAATTCATGAGTGTTAGAATTTCTAAAATTCCAGATTTAAACATTTGATTATTTTAGAATTTAATACTGCTATGAATTTCAAACTGTGTTTATTTTACTTAATATATGTGTTCATTGGCATGACACTAACATGACTTACTATTGTACAAATTGTTAAAGGTTCTGTGAATTAGTCCTTTTCAGTAGTTTGTAATTACCAGTAAAAATTGAATCTACAAAAAAATCTGTCATTATATCAAAAGGGCAGTTTTATTAATATTTTAACGTCAGTTCTTTTCCTGAAGTTTAAAAAAAAAAAAAACAAAAAACCTTCATTTCCTTTGAATGAGTACCTTTAGGTTGTTTCCATATTGATAACCACATCAACTTTTACTTTGAAGCAGTCTACTCTTTATATTCCCTTACTCAGCATTTGCATTTGTTTGCAATACCTTAAAATATTTATATCATAGCCAAAATGGCCATGTTTCATTATGTGTCTGATCTTGAGTAAAATTCAAAATGTGTGGTAAAGTTAAAAATACTTCTATTGTTCCATTTACTGCAGGCAGTGGGATCAGCTATTCTGGTGAGTATAATATAGGTAGATTAGAATTTGTAGATTTTTCTAAATATTTTTTTCTAAAAAGTATTTCTTCATCTATACTTGCCTTTATTTGGGAGGTTTCTTGGCAAGCCCTGTTGAAACTAGCGAATTAAAATATGAGTTAAGTGGTTAAGTGGGTTTTTTCCCCCTTCTCATAAAACATCTTTAAAGCAGAAAAACTCAGTGTTGATCAAGTAATTCACAGAATGCAGCTTGAAAAAATTAAGTGGTTAGAAGTAAAAAAAAAAAAAAAAAAGAAAGAAAGAAAGAAAGATGGGATCTGGAGGGAGACAAACCATCAGAGACTTAATCTCACTAAATAAAATGAGGGTTGCTGGCAGGTGGGGTAGGGGAAGGATAGTTGGCTGGGGAGAGTATATGCTATGGTTAGTGCTGTGAAATGTTTAAGCCTGATGAGTCACAAACCTGTACCCCTGGGGCAAATAATACATTATATGTTAATTTTAAAAAAAGTAATTGTTCACATGACATAATGGCAAAACAGTAAGCTTTAAATTGGCTAATTTTTTTTCTTATTGTTAGTATCAAACATCCTAAGTTGTCTCTCTCTTATTTTTTCTCTCTGAACACACACACACATACACACACATCACAAGCAAGGAAACTATATAGCTTAGTTCACACCAAATTAACATATCTTCTGTGTCTAGTTGATTAAAAGTCTACATAACTGAGGAAAGTTGTGGCTCATGATCACTACCAAAATAAGATTGCTACTGGATAAGGCTGAATTCTAGATTTCTTTCTATTAATTCTCCTTCAGTCCTCCCTCAGAAATGGCAGTTCACCTTAACAAACCCAGTTTAGCCACCTGAATTCATTACTATTAGTAGGGGGAAAAAATCCCAAGAGCTTGGAGGAGAAAAAGGAGGAGTATAAAAAATAAAAATCTAAGTAAATTATTTCCCTTTCTTGTACTGTATTCAAAACATTCTTTTTCCTCTTACTAATTTAGTCAGTAGAAGTTAGTTACCAGCTCTGTTTCATCTCTAGACCCATCTATTTGGAATCTTATTTTTATTTCAATGAAAATTAGAATCTGGTGTGTCTTTTTTACTTCTACTGCGTGTCAAAATGTTAAGGATAGCAGGTTACTTCCATTTTCTTCACAGTACCCTAATTTTAATGTACCAGTCATTTAAAGAAGTGTAATAAAGAACATAGTATATTTGTGTGAGTAGACTTTTAGTATGCCTAGAGTGTCTGTGTTGATTCTAGAGAATCAATTTAGGATATTATAGTAATATTTTTTGCTAGCTTTAAGGATGTAGTTTGGTAAAATTCTCATTAGTAGCAACAAAATTTTTAAACTGTTGGAACATTTTTGCCTTGTCATCTTTCAAAATGATGGTTCTTTAAGTTTCATTAGAAGAAAAATTGGTTTTTTAAAATGCACTGTGGCATATAAGTAAAGCTTCAGCATATTTTGTTATTAACAAAGATTTTAAGTTCAATGTGGTATATATACTGTTGTCATAAATTCACAGCCATTTTAGTTTTTATTCAGCTTTATGTAAAACATACATTTCTGTGTTAAGATGTGATATTTGACTTTGAAGATTATGGGAAATTTTGTAGTGTACTTGAAAATTATCACCTGTCTTAAGAATATTTGCTGTCTAAAAAGCCACCATTGTTAAAAAATCAAATTTACCATATCTACAAAGATAAAAACATAATCTTTTATTTTGCTTCTTACTTCCAAGCTTCTAAAATTTCATATCTCATTAATTCATTAGGGTAAAAATATCTTTTGCACCTAAATTTTCTCATGCACATGTGAGAAAGCCTTGACTCTTCATATTTTTAGGAGGTTTTCAATGTTTCCATGTGCAGATAGTACTATGCTAGGCACTTTTGTGAAAGATACAGGGTTTTGAACATCATGAAGTTTTGGGAAAGACAAACCCAAAGATGAGAGTAGTTACAAAGAGTTAAGTATAATATAACACAGTAAACAGTGAATACAGAATTAGATATTCTGCAAACAGAGTTGGAATACAGGGAGTTGGAGATCACAGTGCCATGAAGTTTTTAAAATAAGACTTTCTGGAAAAATCCCACTTAATAATTAAAAACATTTTAAAATACTATATCCAGGAACTCTTAAGTGCTCTGTGGAATTATTTTCCCTCTGGAATTTCTAAGAAACTAAACAGAGCTCTTGCCTTGAAGGACATTAAAATAATTTCTTTTCTTTCTGACCTTATCTGTGTTTTGGTTAGGGTAGCTAATGCCACAAATAAATTGGCTTTTTAAAATATTTTCTCCTTGTTAATTTTCCTACTAATCTCAAAGTGAGCAGTGAATAGATTGAAAGTTTAGCATAACTTTTTTAGCATACATAAAGATAACCCATAAAAATGTCATGACTTTTTGTGATTTAGATACTTGAAATTTTATTTTCTCATAGAGTTGCAATAAAAATTGATTCTCTTCCCACCCCACCTTAGCAGCCTAACAAATGGAAGTCTAGAGTTTCACTGGGGATGAATTCTACAAATAAAATCAGCACTTCAAATAAGTAATTTTGAAAATACCTGAATATAGTACCAGAGTAGTGTTTGACTCACTTTATTGATCCAAGCAATAATCAGTTTTAAAAAGATTAAAATTTTTAAATGGGTTAGTCCTGTACTTCACCCCACCCAAAAAATGTATAACATCAATCCAATCATGAGAAAACATCAGATAAACTCAAATTGAGGGACATTCTACAAAATAACTGATCAGAGCTCTTCAAATTGTTGAGGGGTCTAATTATAACTAGATAAGAGGAACACTTTCAAAATGTATACCAATTCACTGTGATGTACACATTAAATATCTTACACTATTGTCAATTGTACCTCAATAAAGATGATTTTTTTTTAAATGTCAAGGTTATGAAAGAAAAAAAGTCCAGTTGGGGCATTAAAATAAAATAGTGAAAATTTTTAATTAACCCAAAAGAAATCAGGAAGGAGAAACAAGAAACAAAATACAAATGGAACAGAGAGAAAATAAATGTGAAATGGTAGGCCTAAATTCACCCATGTTAATAATTACAGTAAATGTAAGTACTAATGCTCCAATTAAAAGGCAGAGATTAACAGATTAAGAATGTGAAATCTAACTATATGCTATCTGAGAGTCACACTATCAATATAAAGTCATAGATAGGCTACTGTTCAAGATATTTTAGGATACTGTGACATCACAGGTGTTGGCGTATCTTTTCTTTTTTTTTTTAAGATTTTATTTATTTATTTGACAGAGAGATCACAAGTAGGCAGAGAGGCAGGCAGAGAGAGAGGAGGAAGCAGGCTCCCTGCTGAGCAGAGAGCTGGATGCGGGACTCGATCCCAGGATCCTGAGATCATGACCTGAGCTGAGGGAAGCGGCTTAACCCACTGAGCCACCCAGGCGCCCCGGTGTTGGCGTATCTTGAAGGACTTAAAACATTTAACAATTTGGCATGTAAAGTGTATATTCCTATCACTTTTGCTGGGCAAGAATATCCCAAATTCTGAATACAGAACTGCAAAAGTCAAAAAGGCAAGAGGAGTAGGGGAGCTAATCCTTTCTAACCAGCTTTTCTTTTCCTCCCTCTTTGGTGACTAAGAGGATTCTCCTCTTCTAGCTTTTTAGTTATTACTTTTTATAAATTTACCTAACTTAATTTCTCTGAGCTCCAAGAAGGTGGCTAGGGGTTTTGTCATTACAGTTGGCATGTTTGAGATGTCAAAACTGCTTTCCCTAAAGTTGAGATTATCCAGGTTACCAGCTTTTAAAAAGGAAAAAGTCATTGAGTTGTTCTATTCTGGGAATTAGTATGTCATCAGCAACCCCCTTTTTTGATACTCTTTTGCTTTCAGAATTATATAATGAAGAAAATCCCTTTAAGAGGAGAAGAATTACTATGGAAGTTTATTAGAAATGTTTTAATGCCTTAAATCTTCATTGCTATGTAAGGCTTTGGTATATAAAATAACATTTTAATTAAATGTTAGCATTTAATAAGTTAACATTTTGAGTTTATACATATGTTTGCTAACATAAAAATTCCTAACTAAAACTTCACATTTTAGGGGGAAAAATTCACTAATGCTTTTTAGCATGTGAATTTCATTTAATGGGGATCCCTGTTGAATTGATAGTAATACTTTCTGTCTCTCTTGTGCTCACGGTACTACCACTAATTCTGTCCTTTGGGTTGAAAAACATTAAGCTTTCTAACTATGCTGTGAGATATTGTGACAAATAGAGCAAGTGACTTTCAAGTGAAAATAAGAAGAATTTGATTTGAGAGGAAGGTATAAAGAACCTTGCCTATTTGATTTTGTGAAACTATTTTAAATAGGGGCGTCTGGGTGGCTCAGTCAGTTAAGCACCTGCCTTCAGCTCAGGTCATGATCCCAAGGTCCTGGAATTAAGTCGCTCAGTGGGGAGCCTGCTTCTCCCTCTCTCTCTCTGCCTTCCACTCTGCCTATTTGTGCTCTCTCTCTCTCTCTCTCTCTGTCAAATAAATAAATAAATAAATAAATAAAATCTTTTAAAAAAAGAAAATGTTTTAAACAAATATGCTTTTCTATTTTTAGTAAGTTGGGATATTTGTCTTTTTTAATCCCTAAATCATACAGTTCCTTTTGAAAGAAAAGCCCTTCTTTTTTATATCTTGAGTAGCTTTCTGAAAGTGTTTATATAATTTTGAAGTATAGTCAAAGGTCCCTATGTATTTCAAGTGGATTTATAAATAATTGCTTATTTAAAATGTAAAGACATTTTATATTGGTTTATAACCAGGAATATTTAATAGGGAAAATGTTGATTTCAGGGTTATCTGCTGATTTGCCAAATATCAAGTCTATGTCTGGCTTTATGTTGGCTGTTCCATGCTTACCAAATGTCACAGCATACATTTTTACTAATGTCTTTTTTTTTTATTATTTTAGTTTTCTTTTGATAAATATAGATTTGGTTCATGTTAGTTTTACTAGTGGATATATAAAACCTAGATTTTGTTTCTTTGAATAGTAAAGTCTCAAATTTATGCCAATTTGATCTACTTTGATATTTAGCTTTTTCCTAATGAATTTTTTTGTTTAAAAATGTTTCCTGCAAGTGGTACTTCTACTCCTCAATAACTAACCAGAAGGCACCTTTGAAAAGAAACTTTTTCAGTGAAGAAAATTGCTTCAGTTGTCATTTTCTACCTCTCTGTAACAATGAAATGTTTTTATAATCTTAATGTTACCACCCAGCTTTTAAATTCTAGTTTGTCGCTATCTAATTACAGATAGTTGTAATTATTAAGTGCCTTGTGAACATTTCTCAGTTACCTTTATTGCACAAATCTTTGAATATGCTTCATCTATACATACAACAGATTTTTTAAATGTATCTAATACTGCTCAACAGGAATTAAATATACCCATATTTGAGCAGTATTTAACCTTTGAATGTCACATTATTGTAGAAGGGAGTGAGGATGAAAAGGCAAATGTTTTAGAACATAAATTTGAACGAAGTCATAAAGGTTCTGTGGTTCATTTCCTGAACTGTTAAGAAACTGCTTTATTTAAAAACAAAGAAGAAGAAGAAGAGGAGGAGGAGGAAAAGAAAAAAAACTTATAAGGTTCAATTTCAAGTGGATTTTTTTTAAATGCTTATTTAAAATGTAAAGAAATTTACTGATATGTAACTAGCAATGTTCAACAGGGAAAATGTTGACTTCAAGGTTGTCTACTGATTTGCCAAAAATCAAGTTTATGTCTGGTTTTATGTTGTCTGTTTCATGTTTAAAGATGTCATAGCATGCATTTTTCTAGTGACTTTTTTCATCATTTATTACTAATGTTCATTATTTTATCACTAACCAGTTAAAAAGTTTCCAATTTTATTTATTTTGGCAAAAGTTTCATTTTAAAATTCTTTTCACAGCTTGAACAGAGTTGTGAAAAGAGTATTTTGTTTCTGTGGGAAGCTTCCATTATATACTTCAGTAATAGAAGGCATCTAGTGGAATGTATATTGTGATATTTTCTCAGGAAAACTGCATTAAATGTCTAAAATGTTACTTATTGCCTTCTTAATTTGGACACCAGCTATCAGCTAATTTGGTGAAAGTAAATAACCTTAGTATTGTGAAGATGGGTTTATATATCCCTTATGCATACAAAAATACCAGACCTATTTTTTATTCTATCTGTGTAAAGGCATTAAATATGATGATCACATAGTTGTCTTTAACTGATAAATTTTAGGTATCATTTGCCTTTTTTTCTTTCAATAAAAGTAGAGCATCTATTTGATAAACATTATTAACCTAATGTTTTGCTTTACTGGTTTTTAATTAGAAGTTATATAAATAAAGCATTTAGAATAATGTTTGTCAAATACAACTCATCTTTTAAAGTTAATAAAACAAAAAGGCAAAATGGCAAACCTCATTTAAAATTTACTTTGAAGCTCAGTGTTTTTGCTTTCTTAGTTGTCTACCACCTCCCTCCCTTCTCCCTCCCTTCTCTGTTCAAATGGAGAGGATATAAGGAGAGTACAGATGCGGCAGGTCTTAAACGAAAGCGTTCTCAAGGTACAGTAATTGTAGTTTTATTTCTCCATGTAGTTATTTCTCCCTGGCTTATAGTATTCAGCATTTAAAGCATAGAAGTTTTTAGTTTTTTAGAAATGTGTCCATTGTGCTATTTTGCTTAGAGTTACCTAATTATAAGCAACATAAACATTTCTAAATAATGTGTGTAGTCCAGTAAAGGGATATTCACCCAATACTAAGAGGTTTTACTTTAAGGCGGTTTGTGGATGATTTTGAGAAGGAACAAAATTTTGTTGGCTTCAACACTATTCTCAATATCTTCGTCCTATAGTTTCAATGTTTTAAGCATATGTGACTCAAAACTATTTTAACAAAGATGTAGCTTAGAAACTTTAGATAAAAATGCTTTAATAAAATAGTGGTTTGGATCAGACATAGAAAAGTAAATAATTATTAAACTCTTGCAAAAGATTTTTCTAATTTACAAAAAGCTCTTTTATAAGAAAAGCTGAGTTTGTACATTGTTACTGGTTTTGGGGTTTTTTTTTTTTTTGATTGAACATTATTAATGTTTGTTACATTAATTGCATCTAGGTCTGTATTCAATGTTAGTAAAATACATCCTGACAGATAAGTGAAATATAAATTGGTTTTTCATAGATTTTTGAAATTACATTTATCACATAACTAAGAATAATTTCCCTGAAATGATTTACTTTTCTATGTGTTTTTAGTAGGGACTAGGTTTTCATAAAAATGACTTACGATCTTAGATCTTGATCACGGCTATATAACCTTTCATATTTAAACTTCAGGTTATTTTCAACTCATCTTCAAATCAGAGTAGTTAGACTCTGCTGGTAATCAGCTTTGTGGGAAGTCACTGAATCTCTTGTACCTTTGGGTTGCTTAAAAAGGTTTTTTTGTTTTTGTTTTTTTTTTTTTTAAATAAATCAGGGATAGCAATTTTAAGGTGCTTAGTTTTCTGAAGATGGGTATGTGGATTTTTCTCACCTCTATACCAGAGATACAGAAAGGAAAGTTTAAAGCCATCTGAGTATAATTATCAAGTTACGAATGCATGAATATGTTATGACAGTTCTTAATCCACTGCTTCCACAAACATTACTGAATTTGTGACACATGTCAGGCACTGTGCTAGGACGCTGGTGCCAGTGGTACAAAATGTGGTACAAGACATTGTAGCTGCCACAGAGAACTTATGTATTCCTTGAGCACAAAGGTTTGTTTATTTTTTTCCTTAGAGCTTATTTTCACCAGGCATACCTTAGTTATAGAAATGCAATAACCATACTGATTTGAACATCATAGTAGAAAATACTTCTTCAGTATTTTTTTGATATCTTATTAAAACATCTTTCAGCTTTGGATTTCTGTTATGGTAAGCAATATCCAGTGATAATTGGTTTTTATATCCATTTCAGAACTATCCTATATTCTAATCAATTAGGTTGTTCTCATCCCAGTTAAAGATAATTGTTCTCCTCTAGTCTTGTTTTGTCTTGCACTGAGTGAAATTTTCACAGATCCAAAAATAAAATCTGTAGAAGAAAGAAAACTTGAGTTTCTGTGTCAAAGATATTGAGGACGTTCATGAAGGTATATATTATCCCTTAGACCTAAGAAATGGGCATATCACGTGGGAAAGCAGTTCTCTAATAATCACAACATATTGACTACATGTTACACATTAAAATTATGGTGGTTAAGCCAGTTATTCCATGTCGTTGAAACAAGTTGATATTCCCTATAGCATGGTTTATCATTTATAAAATAAAGTCCCTGTCCATTACTTGCTTCACATCAATATGTGTTTTCAGCAAAACAGTTTTTTATTAAACAGAGTTAAAATACTGATTCAAAAATCTGTGTATTATAATTCTTCACACAAATGAGCAACCTTAACATTAATTTTCCTTTTTGCAACAGCTGTTCATAGTTTCAAGTTGAGTCGAAATCACGTGGACTGGCACAGTATGGATGAAGTGTATCTTTATAGTGATGCAACAACATCTAAAATTGCAAGGACAGTGACCCAAAAACTGGGATTTTCTAAAGGTAATTGTTAAATATTACTACAATTTGTCAAAATTTTGAAAGAATCTCTTTCTCTTACATTCAAAATAGACTATTTATATTCTATTTTTAGTATATTTTAAAAATGCCTTAAATTTAATGACAGTTACTGCCCCGTTAAATGAAACTTTTATTAAGGCGATTGAGTTCACATGTATTCATCAGTGGTAATATAGTTAGAATGATCTGACAAGATTAATAAATATCTTGTAGGGGTGCCTGGGTGGCTCAGTGGGTTAAGGCCTCTGCCTTCGGCTCAGGTCATGATTCCAGGGTCCTGAGATCAAGCCCCACATCGGGCTCTCTGCTCAGCGGGGAGCCTGCTTTCTCCTCTCTCTCTCTCTGCCTGCCTCTCTGCCTACTTGTGATTTCTGTCTGTCAAATAAATTAATAAAAATCTTAAAAATAAATAAATAAATAAATATCTTTTATACGTCTAGAAACACAGCAGCAATCAAACCTCAGGCAGTGATGTGAAGTAAAACATGGCAATTGAAGGTGAAAACTAAAATTTTATGTTGGATTTAGTGAAATGGAAGTCATTGGTGATTTGGATAGATTGAGAGGGCAGAAGACAGATTGGTGTGGGTTGAAGTTTAGGTAGGTGAAGAATGGAGGCAGTGAGATGAGACAACTTTTTCAAGAAGTATGACTAAAGGGAAGAAAAGAGGAAATGGTACCTGAGAAAGATGTGAGAGCATTACTAATACATTTTTCAGAAATTTTTGTTAAGTCTGATATTAATCTTTTTTGCTATTCCATCTTTTGTTGTGACTTCTTTGGTAACAGATGTGCTTGAATATCTTCTTTATGTTTACTAGTCATTTGTATTTGTTTTGTGAATTACCTTGTATGTTTTGCCCATTTTGCTATTTGAATGGTTGTCTTTTCACTTTTTGGTTAGTAAACTCTCTTTTGTACCTTAGTAATTAACTAGTTTTGCACATATACTGCAAAATTTTTCCCAGTCTGTCATTCACCTTTTATCTTTGCTTCATGGTATTTTTTTGATAGAGAAATTTAAAAAAATTTTTTGTGTGTTCTTTCGTTCCCTCCTTCCTTTTCTTTTTTCCTGTTGTTTCTGGCTTTGGCATCATGTCCATTATATCTGAGCCAGTCAAGATACATCTTCTTACAAATTTCATCCCCACCCACTCCAGTGAAATTTTTTCTTAATATTCCTTTTACTTTATTATTTCTTTCAATATATTGTCAAAATGCTATATCTGGAATAAATAGTAAACTTAGAACCACAATTTTTCTACAGCATCAAGTAGTGGGACCAGACTTCATAGAGGTTATGTAGAAGAAGCCACATTAGAAGACAAGCCATCACAGACAACCCATATTGTATTTGTCGTGCATGGCATTGGGCAGAAAATGGACCAAGGAAGAATTATCAAAAATACAGCCATGTGAGTTCTTTGATGAATACATTCTCCCTCTAGTCTAGAATCCAAACTTTTGTCTGGGGTATAACAGAGTGTAATCATTCCACCACCTGTTTCTTCAGTGCCAGCTACTCTAATATCTCTTACTTTATGGATGGAATTTCTGGACCAAATTTTGAGAGTGATTGTGTCCAGACAATGGTAATAACGATGATATTTGAATTCTTTTTCTTCCACAGCATGGAGAAGATGAAGGACAAGAAAGTGTTTTTAACTTACTAATTTACATTAAACTAAGGTTGAAAGCAAAGAAAAAGGCTGTTTTCAGTTTTTATCTTACTGTTTGAACTGCAGAAACTGAGAATAATTGTGAAGTTGCATAATTATGAAAAAAACTAAGAATCATTTAAATTGCCCATCAGCAGTTTAACCTGGCCATTTAATTACTACCGGGGGAAACCAAACTCTAAATTTTACACAACAGTGGATATTTTACCAACATGCCAGGTATATTATTTACCCCATTAATTTATTTATATTCATCTTTATTCTAAAAAGTCCAACATGTTATGGGGGTGGAGGATGTTTGTGTGTGATGAAAAATGTTAAGGACTGTGTTGAAGAGAAATGTTAGGGTTAAAGATTCCACCACAGGAGCGCCTGGGTGGCTCAGTGGGTTAAGCCTCTGCCTTCAGCTCAGGTCATGATCTCCTGCCTGCTGCTCTGCCTACTTGTGATCTGTCAGATAAATAAATAAAATCTTTTAAAAAAAAAGTTTCCACCACAAATTTGGCTCTAACCTAGCAGCCATTATTAAGAAAAATCTAATCAGGGCTTTCTGCCTGGCTCAGTCTGTAGAGCATGCATCTCTTGATCTCAGGGTTATGAGTTCAAGCCTCATGTTGGGCATGGAGCCTACTTGAAATTTAAAAAAAAAAAAATCTAATCATATTTATGTGATGAAAACAAACAGTTGTTGGTTCAGAGCACACTTGATCTGGTTCTGAGGCTTCAAGTAAATGTGTTTCTTAAGTCCTTTAGAGCACATACTGTGGGATACCAGGAGCTTTGTCCTCATCAACATCTCTATAATAGTGCTATGTTGAGTTTTGTTTCACCTTTTATTGTAACACCTCTTAATGTCAACTGATGTTGATCAACGTAAAAATACAGTTCAGCTTTTAAAAACTTTGTCAGATACTGCCAAGCCACCCTAACTTCTGTCAGTCTTCATAGCTTATATTACATTCCTGTTTTGTTTTTTCCTCCACCCTCCATTAGTCTCAGTGTTTCTCATGTAGTCAAGACCTATACATTTTGGAAATGTTCTACCATTTTTAGTAAGGCAAATCTGGGGACATGACCAGTCTTTCTCTCTCCCTTCCTCCCTCCTACACAGCTCTCTTCTTTCTCTTCTTTCCTTCTCCTTTTCCCCTTCCTCCATTCCCTACAATCTTTTTTCATCTTTTTTTCTTTCCTTTTTTTGAGTCATTCCAGTTAATTACAACCAAGCGATTTAAAAGATATACCTGCTTGCCTAATCATTATCTACATGTGTGACTATTTGAGAAGTAGGATAATGATCCTGTGGAGTGCAGGACTGTGGAAGTTTACTAGAGAAAAGGACAGTATTATATGAAAATGAAGTGTTTTCCTGAGTTTATAGCTCAGTCAGGGTTCCTCAACTCTATCAGTTTTGACATATTTGATCAGATAATTCTAATTATTATGTCAAAATGAAATACGTAAGAACTATACAGTCATCAAACATAAATATGTGAGTAGAGTAATATTAAAAATCTTAAAATATGGTCTTATACATTCTCATACTGTTAAAACTAAACATTTGAAAAGATGGCAAAGAAACTTAAAAATGCATTTATAACACTTATTGGACTATCTGCTGTAAAAGAAATAAAACAAAAAAGGAACTTTTAGACTCTGGGTAATGAAAGAGGTCATGCCTTCAAGTCTGAAGTTTTGGCTATCATTTATTTTCAGTATTGTTAAAGGAAGCAGATTTTCCTTTTGGCAACCTACAATGTATTTAGACATTTTTAAAGGCAACTTTGGGGCTATATAATCAATAAAATGTAATCATATTGTAAATAATGCCTTTTAAAGTATATTAGAAATGGAGATAGACTTTTTAAACAAATAGTAGTAGGATAGCTAGATAACCGTAGGAAAAAAATAATAAAATTGGGTCCTTTTCTCACACTCAGATAAATTTTTATTGGATCACATTTAAATGTAAGAAATGAAGTCATACAAGTACTATGCATTTAAAAGGTGGAATTGAGGAGAGTTTGAATTCTTTTACACTTTAGGAATAGAGAAAACTATCCTATGACTTGATCCAGAAACAATAAGGAAAAATATTGATAAATATTTTCCCCAAAAAAGCTATGTTGACGAAAACATAAAATAAGACAAACTGAGAGAAACTATGTGCAGCTTATATCACAGATAAACAATTAATATCCTTAGTATATAGGGAACTTCGAAAAATAAAGAAAAAATATCTGGCTACCTTTTAGGAAAATGACCTAAAGAGGTGAACAGCTAATTCCCAGAAAAGGAAAGGCTCAAACCTTGCTCATCAAATGTAAATTAAAATTGCACTAAGATGCCATTTATTGACATGAGATGAGCAAAAATCAAAATTTGACAGTATTCTCCTTTAGCCAGACTATAGGTGATAGGCATTCTCAAACTGCTGGTAAACTGCAATGAAGAAGAGAGAATGAGGGAATGTCTGTCAAAATTATATATGCATTTATTTTTCGATCCAGCAAACTTAACTTCTGGATCAAGAATAATACCAGCAAAAATATTTTTTAAAGATGTATGCCCAAAGCTAATCTTTGCAGCATTACGTGTAATGGGAAATTACCCAAATGTGCATCAGTAGGAGACTGGTTGATAAACTATGGCTGTTTATATGATGGGAACTATACAGTTGTAAAGCAATGAGGTGGCTCTTTGAAAAGATTGGTAAAACTAAGAAACCTGCAGCTAGACTGACCAAGAAAAAAAGAGAGAATTCAGTTTATTAAAATCAGGAATGAAAGAGGGGACATAATTACTGACCTTACAGAAATCAAAAGGATTATAAGGGATTACTATGTATAATGCTGTGCCAACAAATTAGATAGCCTAGATGAAATGGACAAATTCCAAGAAAGATACCTGCTATCAAACTGATTTGATGATCAGTAAGAAGATATAGATAATCTACATTGACCATTTAGAAAATAAAGCATTTGAATTAATAATAAAAAAAAAAGCTTCCTTCAAAAAAAAAAAAATGCTACCATAAGGAGAAACAAACAAACAAACAAAAACCCCTATAGACCAGTATCTCTTATGAATACAAATCAATTTTCCTTATGGACACAAAAATCCTCAGCGAACTGAATCCAGCAGCATGTAAAGATTATACACTATGACCAAGTGGAATTTATCCCAGGAATGCAAGTTTGTCTGACATAGTTTTTTAAAAAATCAATCAAGAGTAACAGAACAGGGACACCTGGGTGGCTCAGTGAGTTAAGCCTCTGCCTTCATTCAGCTCAGGTCCTGATTTCAGAGTACTGGGATTGAGCCCTGCATCGGGCTCTCTGCTCAGCGGGGAGCTTGCTCCCCCCACCCCCCGCCGCCGCCTGCCTCTCTGCCTACTTGTGATCTCTATGTGTAATATAAATAAATAAAATCTTTTAAAAAAATTGTTAATAAAAGGAAAGAATTAACCACTCACCCTCCTTTTCTCAGTTCATAAACTATTGGGTTGTACTACAAAGCAGCCAAATATTTGAGGTGAGAAAATTTCTCTTTCTAGAAGTATAAGCTTTATAAACAAATAAGGAGTGATGCAATCTTAATAAATTAATCAATGTAAATAATGATCATCATAACTGCTAGTGTCACCAAAAAGAGATGACCACATTGTATGCACTAATGAAGTAGTAGTCTTGTCAAACAGTAGAACTTGAATGTGATCAAGCCCCTATATCTCACTAAAAAATTACAGGAAATAGAAGACAAAGAACATGTTAAACAACACCATGAGGTTGGCAGTCATTAAAAATCAGACCCTGATGGGGCGCCTGGGTGGCTTAGTGGGTTAAAGCCTGGTCTTGATCTCAGGGTCCTGGGAACAAGCCCTGCATGGGGCTCTCTGCTCAGCAGGGAGCCTGCTTCCCCCTCTCTGCTGCCTTTCTGCCTACTTGTGATCTTTGTCTGTCAGATAAATAAATAGAATCTTTAAAAAAAAAAAAAAAATCAGGGGCACGTGGGTGGCTCAGTGGGTTAAAGCCTCTGCCTTCTGCTCAGGTCATGATCCTAGAGTCCTGGGATCAAGCCCCGCATCGGGCTTCCTGCTCTACGGTGATCCTGCTTCCCCCTCTCTCTCTGCCTGCCTCTCTGCAAACTTGTGATCTCCGTCTATCAAATAAATAAATAAAATCTTAAAAAAAAAAAAATCAGACCCTGATGAACTCTACAAGACAAAAATAAATTACAAAACAATCCCCCCCCTAAAAGAGGAGTGAGGGGGACCTATAGATTAAGAGATGAATAAGAGACATATCCACCAACTACAGTGCACAGACATACAGTAGTCCCCCACCTTATCTGCAGTTTCTCTCTCTGTGATGTCTGTTATCCGGTGTCATCTGCATCTGGAAGCAGGTGATAGTAGCCTAACACTGTGTCACAATGCCTACATCATTCCCCTCACTTCATCTCTCTGTAAGGCAATTTATCATCTCATGTCATCACAAGAAGGATGAGTACAATGCAATAAAATTTTGATAGACCACATTCATATAACTTTCATTAAATTATAAGTGTTCTATTATTAGTTATTGTTATTAGCTCTCACTGTGCCTAATTTATAAACTCTATCATTGGTGTGTATGGGAAGGAAAAAAAACGTATAGATAGGGTTCAGTACTATCTGCAGTTTCAGGTAGCCACTAAGGGTCTTAGAATGTATCCCCACATTTAAAGGCACGGGGACTCTTTGGAGCTCAATTCGAACAAATGTAAAAATATATTTTGTGTTATAAAATAACATTTCTAGTCAACTGGGAAAATGGGACCACTGAACTACTATTTGCTGAAATTAAATTGTTAAAAGTTTTGGTGTGATAATAGTACTGAATAGGTTATGCTTTCCTTATGTTTTAGAAATAGCTACTAAACAGTTTACAGGTGACATGATGTGACATCTGGGATTTGCTTTTACAATATTGGGACGCCTGGGTGGCTCAGTTGGTTAAGCAGCTGCCTTCGGCTCAGGTCATGATCCCAGCGTCCTGGGATCGAGTCCCACATCAGGCTCCTTGCTCAGCGGGGAGCCCACTTCTCCCTCTGCCTCTGCCTGCCATTCTGTCTGCCTGTGCTCGCTCTCTCCCCCCCTCTCTCTCTGATAAATAAATAAAATCTTTAAAAAAAAAAAATATTATGGGAGAAGGGTGCTACTATAAAGGCTGAGTGTGAGAGAATTTGGGGGGATGATAGAACTAGTCTGTATCTTAATTGTGATGCTAACCACAAATCTATACAACTGACACCAAAAGGGAAAAGAACCCAATTCTGCTGTATCTTAATTTTAAAAATAAAATTTAAAAATTCATATTATGGACAGAAGGAGTGGAGGAATAGATGAAATAAGGCAGGCCATGACTTGCTAATATTTGGAGCAGAATGATGTCAGAAGGGGAGAAATTCATTGTCCTCTCTCTCTACTGAAGATTTATATATACAATTAGAATAAAAGGTGGAAGCTTGTAATACTTGAAATCACAGGTGACAAATTTAGGGAAATATTCAGGTTTCCTAGTATTGTAAATTACTGCATAGTGTAACAATGATTGAAACATTATAGGATGAAGTTAGAAGTGAAAGTGATATGATTAAAGATATTTTATACCATATAAGTACATATGAGAAATTACTTTGATAATGTTTTCTTTTGTTTTTATTTTGTTTTCTTTAGGATGAGAGAAGCTGCAAGAAAAATAGAAGAAAGGCATTTTTCCAACCACGCAACACATGTTGAATTTCTGCCTGTTGAGTGGAGGTCAAAACTTACTCTTGATGGAGGTACAGTTTGTTTAAAAATTAAGTGATTTAATCAGTGACAACAAAGTGTTGCTCATTGGGAACAAAGTGTCTTTCATTTAGTTGTCTTGAGGTATAGTCACTCTTTGTTATAGATTATTTAAGAAAATCCATTGACTTTATTTTTTTATCTTTTTTATTAACATATAATGTAATTTTTGTTTCAGGAGTACGAGTCTGTGATTGATTTTTAAAATAATTATATTGACATATGTTGATTTAGATCACCATGTAGATTTCACACATAGCCCAGTTTTCATGCATGCCGTCTGTAGCTTAGGGGACAGGGCGAGGGGGATAGGGAGCATGTGGAGGGAACAAAATATTGTCTCAAGTTTTTGACAGAAAGTGATTTATTGACAACCTTAAAAATATTTGTGGTCCACAGTTCCATATGAGCTTACATTTTCTTTCTAATAATTTTCTTTTCCTATATTTGGAAGATAAAAATCTCAGGTTTTTTGTTTTCTTTTGTTCTGCATTCCCTGGGCTGGTGAATTATAATCTAACATAGAGAAATTATACAGTATATTTGTTTAAATAAAATCATTTTTGTTTGCTTCCTTAAAGAGTTATAAGCTAAAATATGCACAAAGTTGTGACTTTTTAATCTTTAAACCATTAGGATGGCACGTTTCAGTTGATGATTTGCATAATCTGGAAAATGAAAGTGGTGTTCTAAACTTGACAGCTGCTGTTTGTGGGCTTTTCCTGTGTGCCTGGCACTCCATAGTTCATTCTGCATGGATTTTCTCATTTAATTTTCTCATATGTCTTTGAAATATACCTACTTTGTTTTCTCTATTTTACTGATAAGGAAACAAACTCAGTGAAAGGTTAATGAGTTTAACTAAGAACGGCAGACAGAATCTAGATCTGTATGATACCAGAGCCCTTGTTCATCACAGCACTAACCTGCCTCCCTGGATGGTTTCCAAGGATTATTCCAAGCCTGTGATTCTATCTCATAGTCAGTTAGGAATGTCAGTTTTAGCTTATGAACCTAAATGGTATCCGAAGTTGTAATGAATTCAAAAAAAAAAAAAAAAAAAATTGCTAGAGATCGAAGAAGCAGGAGCTCACGTATAAGGTTCTAGTGTAATTAACACTATCTTTGGGCTTTTCCCATTTACCCAGATAAATTTCTGAGGCTGCTCAAAAATTTCTGAGGCTGCTCAAGAATGTAGGCAGTATGAATGAACTAATATTTAATAAAATGGAACCTATAATTTTCTGTCATGTTTAAACTACTGTGATAGACTCTCAAGGCATTATGTTAAGCGAGAGAAACTAAAGGAAAAACACCACTGTTTCTCTTCCCAACACTTCTGATAACAAAAGTTATGGAAGTTTTTTCCCATACCAACCATTTCTCCAATTCTGGGTGTCCTGCAGTTTAACTCAGTTCTGCCACAAACTCCCCAGAGAGAGTGCAGTCAGATTCAGGACTCAGACCCACAAGACTGCCCCCTGCTTCAGATGCCTTCACACATTCCAGATTGTCACTTGTACTTCTGACTGATGGCTGTAAGTTGGGTGAGGGGGGGATCCTGTGACCCCATCCTAAGGTTAAATAATTGACCAGGTTCACAAAGTAACCCACAAAACTCAGGGAAGCATTTACTAGTTTAAAGTTCACTAGTTTAAAACACATTTACTGATTTAAAAGGGTGTTACAAAGGATACAATGAAAAGCCAGATAAAGAGATAAGTAGGGCAAGGTATGGGGAAGGGGTTTAAGGGAGTGTTTAAATTTAAAAGGGCATTTTTTGGGGGTGATGGAACAGTTCTGTATCCTGATTATCCTGGTAGTTATGCAAAAGCATATATGCATTAAAACTTGAGTGAATTTTACTGTTTGTAAATTCAGAAATATAGATAAAGGGTATTTACCAATCATTGTCCTCATTAGTATTCAAGGGATAAATTTGTTTCCTTTAGAGTAGGAACAAGCTAAGGATGTCTACTCTTACAACATATACACAGTTTGAAATCTTAACCACTGTAATGAGATAAGGAAAAGGAATAGTTTTAAGGGATGGGAAAGATTATGTTTTCATTTACAGGTCTTATCATTATCTACACAGAATATACAAAAAAAATAAGGAAAAATTAATAGAAATGATAAGGTAGTTTACAACACTGTGAAATAAAATATCTATATGCAAAAATAACTACATTTCTGTATGCCAGCACAAACTATTCAGAATAGCATAAAAATAAAAGGTACCTAGAAATCTAATAAAATATATTTATATTAAAATTTTAAAAAAGATATTCAATATAACTTTTAAATATATAGAAATTTCATTTTTGTAAATTAGATGGTTCAATATCTAGAGATATTAATTCTCCCAAACTGATCTATAGATTCCATGCAATTCCAATCAAAATCCCAATAGAGTTTCATAAAACTTAACAAGCTGATCCCAGAATTATTATAGAAAGATCAGAGGCCCCAAAATAGCCAAGATACAGAACAGGAGGGTGGAGAGGGTGTCATGTCCTGGTAGATAACTGGAGTATTTTTAAATTTTTAATATATAAGACAATTTAGATTGGCATGAGGATAGGCAAACAGAGCTGTGCACCAGAGTAGGACCGCTCAAACAGATCTTTGCTTAGTTTGGAAACCTGATGTATGACAAAGCCGACATTACAGTCTGAGGTGAAAGGATGGCCTGTCCCATAAATGGTGCTTGATAACCACTTACTGTAGGGGGAGGGGAGTGAACATGATTCATACGTCACATTCCAGAAGATCAAACGCAAAGGCCAGAACTTTAAAACATATTAGAAAAAATATATATATGGCACAGAAACACAACTATAAAGTAACATTGGTAAGTCTAATGAGATTGAAATTAAGAATTTCTTTTTTCCTCAATAAACAACATAAAAAATGAAAGACAAGCCACCAACAGAGAAGATGTTGCAACAGAACAACAGATATAACCACCAAAGCTTTAATATCCAGAATAAAGAACAGGAAACTTAAATGGAGATAGATAGGCAGACACGTACATACACATAAATGTATATATATGTGTGCGTGTGTGTTTTAAGATTTTATTTATTTATTTGACAGAGATCACAAGTAGGCAGAGAGGCAGGCAGAGAGAGGAAGGGAAGCAGGCTCCCCGCCGAGCAGAGAGCCCGATGCAGGGCTTGATCCCAGGACCCTGGGATCACAACCCAAGCTGAAGGCAGAGGCTCAACCCACTGAGCCACCCAGGCACCCCAATATATGTGTGTGTGTTTTGTAATATATATTTTTAATTATATATTTTCATATAATATAAAATGTACATCTCTCCTGGTAATCAAGGAGATGCAAGTTAAAAACACAATGAAATATCTTTCAGCCTTCAGGCAAAAATTTAAGAAAGTGACAATACCAAATATTGGTGAGGATGTATAGCATTGACAGTTCTCATTGACTACTGGTGGGAGTGTGAATTGGTACAATCGCTTTGGAAGATGGTTTGTTATATTCTTATAAAGTTGAGTGTGCACATGCCCTATGACACAGCAGTTTCATTCCTAGATGTATATACCTTAGAGAAACTCCTATACATGTGTACCAGGAGACATGTGCGATAGTTATTAGCATAATTTATATTAGCAAAAAACTAAAAGCAACCCAACTTTTTTCCAAAGGAAAATGGGTACATTGTTATAGACATGTGTGAAATACTATACAGCTGTGAAAATGAGTGGATTACAGCTATATGGGTCAACATCAATGAATCTCAAAGGCACACTATCGGTAGTGAAATAGTTCAATATACATAGTGTTCAGAAACAGACAAAATGAAATAAAATATTTAGGCTCTGTCACATAGTAAATGCTATAGAATTGGCTAAAGTTATTAATATTAATGAACCTGTAGTAGATTTATAAACCTGTAAAGCAAGAGTGTAGCTCCAGCTTCTTATTGATGGTTACTTAGGGAGAGGCGTGTGATCATTTAGGGGGATATATTGTGAATTTCAGAGATACTGGCGGTATTCTTACGCTAGATGGCAGAAATATGTTTTCCCATATATAACCTGTTCTCTCAGATGCACATATAAAATTTCTTTATATGTATGTGTTTTCACAGTAAAAGCTTTTTTTTTTTGGAAATGCATTAAAATGCACTGAAACTTTTCATATCAGTATGGCATTCACGTCTTTCACTTTTACAATTTAAAAATGGGTTGTGCTACCCATATCCTTTCCATCATTGAGAGGACTTCTAGCTTCTGCTTGAATCATTGTCATTATTAGATTGTCATTATTCCAGTCATTATTAAATTGTATTAAAGTAGGGAATAAATAAAAACAAACTGATACAGTGAAAAACTGGAAGATAAAAGAAGCTGCACTAGACTAAAAATACAATCCTTCTCCTGCCTAAATGTGCTTTCATTTTATGATGTTCATCCAAGTATAGGGCTTCTTTGTCTTTCTGTGGGAAATGCAAAGTTTCCTCTATCTCAGATCATTTCATTAGGCATTTCAGAGAACAAGCTTCCCAAGATAGAATTTCCACGGGTTAGCTCTAATTCATGAATACTAAATTGTTTGCAGTGCAGTGTACGTGACTTTCTTTTTTCAAAAGCAAATTATACCAACTTGACCTTGTTTACTGTAGAGGACCTTTGCTGATCTGCCTTTGTGTGTATTTATAATTTTGCAGCTTTTGCCTGTAGGACCTTGGGTTCACTAAAGAGAGGTGTATGTAAAGCATAGGGAAGCTTTTTAATTTGTTGCTGGTTTGCTACCAATGGCGGTGAGCATTCCACATGGGTATTGCCAGGCCTAAGGTACAGAGGCCAAAGAAGAGAAAGGAAACAGAAAAAGAGGTACAGGAAGAGTGAGGTTGTGTCCCTTAACACTTGTTCCAAGAACAGAGATGGCCTGCTTTTGCTCTGGGTACCCCTAAATGTCATGCAAAAGCCAGTACATAAGAAAAATTAGTAAATCTTTATAGATTTCATAATGGCTTTCATCCTTAATGTTCCTTTTCTTCCTGTGTCCCCTTTAGTCTTCTGTTTTTGTTTTTGTTTTTGTTTTTTTTAGCATTTTGCAAGAAGGGAAGGTTCATTAGAGTCAAAGCCACTCTTGAATTTTTAAACATGAGCTTAAACAAAGATCTTCTGTAAGTTTAATTTTTTTTTTTTTAATTTGTAGACACTGTTGATTCCATTACTCCTGACAAAGTACGAGGTTTAAGGGATATGCTGAACAGTAGTGCAATGGACATAATGTATTATACTAGCCCACTTTATAGAGATGAAGTAAGTATCATGATTATCTTGTTACTGTTGGTTATTTTTTAGAGTGATATGTGTCCTGAATTTTAAATTTTCATGTGCTTTTTTAATATAAGCAAATGAGAATTTACAGGAATCCATTAACTTTTGAATAGCCTGCATTTAATTGTAAATTTGATTATCTCCAAACTACACATTGGGAAACCCTTAATAAAATGGATAATCTTGGAAGTCGGAGATTAGTTAGAAAACAGCTCTTTGGAGGTGCATGTGTGGCTCAGTTTAAGTGTCTGCCTTCGGCTCAGATCATGATCCCAGCATCTTTGGATCGAACCCCACATTGGGCTCCCTGCTCCACGGGGAGCCTGCTTCTCCCTCTCCCTCTGCTGCTCCCCCCCGCTTGTGCTTTCTCTCTGTGTCAAATAAATAAATAAAATCTTTTAAAAAAGAAAACAGCTCTTCGAAAAATACCAATTTTCATAAATCTTATTAATTATGACTATTGTCCTCACGAAAAAGTTTTAGACACTTAGAAATTTCCTTCAAGTTTTTTGTTTGTAATAGATTTGCTTTTATTGTATCATTTCTGTAGTAAATTTGTTCTTAAATAGTAATGTTGCTGATGTATCACAAAAATAACCCTGGGGTAAGAGTAAAAATTTATTCAGAGGGATGAGGGACTCTCCACTGAATACATTTTGTCACTTTATTGGTAAGAGAAAAAGAATTCTGTTTCATAGAAATAACCTTGTTAATTACCTAGAATGTGTTAGCTTGCCTAATGCTCATAAAAACCCTATGAAGTAGGTATAATTAGTATTCTTATTCAAAAGATGAAGAAACTGGTGAGGGAGTAGTTACCAGTAGAGCTGCTCTGCACTTCTCCATGCCAATTTATTTCTGATTTTTTCGTTCCAAGTCATCCCTGACTTGACTCATGATATCCCTTGTATATCTATAAAAATATCTTAGGTTAAGTGCCACAGAACTGCCTTCTTTTTGGGCTGCCATCCCCTCGGGATTTTTCACCATTCCTTTTTCTATATCCCCTCATTGTCATGTCCCAGTCTGGGGCAAAGTCTGCCTTGATCTGCTTGATAGCAGTAAAAGAAAGTATAATAAACAGTAAAAAGAAACTATACAGGACCTCATTCTAACCCAACAAGGACAGCGTGGTTCATGAAGTAAAATACTGTTAATTTACATGTTCGTATCTGTTGTTGGATATGTTCATACCCATTGTTGGCCCTTAAGGTTAGGAAATTGAACTATGGTATTTCAGGTGAAACCAGTAAGGGGGAAAAAAAAGAGAATGGCTGAGAGCATATAACATATACACACACACCCTCATAAAGCAGAAGTATACCTTATACACACACACACACAGGTATATGGTTGGTAGGTTTCCTAAGAAGGTATCCTGAATGTTTAAGGGTAAAATGTTCTGAGGCCTGTCCCCCAAAACTAATATTAAGAGCTTTTTTAAAAAAGTTTTAAGTTGACATTAATAACCAGAAAAACTAGAAAGAGAAGAGTATCAGACTCAAAGCTCTGACCATTGGCTAGTGATGACTGAGAAAGTAGTCACTTTCTATTTTACTCTTTTATCTCCAAAAATAATTATCTTCAGAATGGAATTGAATAAAACCGATATTCAGTAGAAAGAAGAAACTGATCGCTAAGATAAATTAAACAGAGAATACCCAGAGTGGTTTGTTGTTGTTTTTTTTTTAAGATTTTATTCATTTATTTGAGAGAGCGAGCCCACATGTACGGTGGGTGGTTAGGACACAGAGGGAGAGGGAGAAGGAGGTTCCCCAGCTCCCCACTGAGCAGGGAGCCTAATGCAGCCATCCCAGGACCCTGAGATCGTGACTTGGGCTAAAGTCAGACACTTAACCAACTAAGCCACCCAGGTGCCCCAAGAACACCAAGCATTTTAAATTAGTTTGCCTTTTAATCCAGTTGAATTTTATGGAAAAGCACCAGAGAACTTGTGGCTGAGATCTGTCATCATTCTTGAGCAACATTACCCAGACATCCTTAACTAGAACAATTACTTGGAGTACTCATTAAAAATACAGGCCAGAAAAACAGTCTCAAGGGGGTTATTGGAATTAAAGGTCTCATAAATATGAATTCATGATTTTGAAAATATGTGTGTATATATGGCTATATATTAAATGTATATGTATATATATGCATGCATATATTTCCCACCTGTGTGCATTAAAAGGGCCAAGAAGCGAGGATACCCCAATTTAATGAGCACACCTAGCACCCGGATCTTTGTCTCCTGTACTTCTATTACCTTCTAAGAAGAACTAGGTTTCTTTGGGAAAATGGCTGATTCCAGGCCTGGAGTAGGATAGATACAGATCAAAGCTGGAACCAACTTGTCATGACAGAAAGTAGGAAAATGCTTGGAAGAATGATGGGGCGGGTCACAAGGCCATAGGAGCCAAATTAAAGAAGCAGATCCCACTGGCCAAAGCTGGAACAATTTGAGCACCAAAATAATCAAGTAATTATTATTACTTATAAGGAATTAGTAGTAGTTTTAATATAGAATTATAATAAGGATAATATAAAGAGTTATAAAATCACTGAAAAATTCATAATCCGAATCAATTACACATAGATAAACAATGGGGGAGAAAGCTACTGTGCCCACCACAAATGCAGCGGGGTTTCTGAAAAATGTGGGAGGAATGCTAGAGGAAAATCCTCATTTTGCAGCTGTCATGGTAAGATAAGGTAGAGAGGCTTGGGAAAGATTCGTCAATGGATGCTTCATTGAGGGCCTTATTTTGATGAGGAACAAGATATTTGCATAGTCTTAAAGTATATCCTCACTGCGTATTAATTAAAGAACAGGCATAGAGTGGAGAAATTAGACAGCACCTTTACTGAGTGTTAAGAGGGACACTCAGAGGATACAACATCATTTATGCAGTACTCCAGTCATTAGGAACCATCAAGCAAACATAGAATGAGGAAGTTCAAATAAAGTCAGAATGGGACTATGTTCTTTTAAAATGTAAATATTGTGAAAGATGAAGAATGGCTGTGGAGAATGTGCCAGATTAAAGGCTAAAGAGATACAATAGCTCAATACATCTCATCCTAGACCATAACTTGTCCTGGATGGGGGGAAGTGCTACCAAGGATATTAAATCATCTGACAAAAGGTGGATGGTAGATCAGAATAGATGAAATGTTATGTCAAAGTAAATTTATGAAGTCGATTACTACACTATTAGTATGGAAGAGAATATTCCTACTCTTAGGGAGTATATACTGGAGTATTTAGGGGATAAAGGACGATGATGTATGTAATATATCCTCAAATGGTTCACAAAAAAAAAATGTACATGGGTGGTGTGTGTGCTACAGAAACAGAAGGAATGATAAACAGGGTAAAATGCTAACAATGGATAAACCTTTGATAAAGGATATGTGGATGATCTTTTGAGGAGTTGTGTTTTTTTGTTCGGGTTTTTTGCAACATTTTATTAATTAGAAATTATTTCTAGGTAAAAGGTTAAGAAAAGGAATGAAAAAAATGGTTTCCAAGGTCTCCTCCCCGGAGATTCTGATTCAATGGGTCTGAGGTAGAACCTGTGAATTTGTGTTTTTTAACAGTTCCCCACGTGATACCATCAGGAAAATATTGTGAAGAAACAAAAGAAAACAGTGAGAAGCAAAAAGTTGTTCTTAATGTTAAGAAAGGAAAGCTGATTCTTCAAATCAAGCCACTTAAGCACAAGGTTGATGTTAGCTAGTATTCTAGATTAAATTATTTTTTTTCTTTTTAAAGATTTTATTTATTTGACAGAGAGAGCACAAGCAAGGGGAGAGGGAGAAACGGGCTCTCCACTGAGCAGGGAGCTTGATGTGGGGCTGGATCCCAGGACCCTGAGATCATGACCTGAACCAAAGGCAGATGCCCAACCATCTGAGCCACCAAGGCGCCCCTAGACTAAATTGTTTTTTAAACTGTATATGTTTCCCTAAGGAAGCAGTGATAAATAACAGCAATCAGGAGTTCTTTAGAGAATTATATCATGCCCGGTGAATGAACCTTACTTAGTTTACTCAAGAAGCATAGGAAAGAGTCTTTTTTTCCGTCTTCTCAGTTAAAATAGATGCCATTCAAAACCTGTCACTTACCAAGCTGTGTGACCTGAGACCAAATTTCTCACTTTCTCAGCTTCCTTGCTTACAAAATGAACACAACATACCTACTGATAAAGTTGTCATGAGGATTAAAGATATAATGTATATAAAGTTCCCGGTACAATTCCTCATCCTTAGATTCTCCAGTTGTGATTAATTATCTGTCTTTATGTATTTCAAGGGCTCCCATTTAAGAAAAAAAAGGAATAGACTTATTCTGTTAACTCTAGGAAGTGAATAAGGATCAGTGATAGAAAATATGGAAAGGAACATGTTTGTTTTCTAATGAAGAACTTTGTAAGTAACTAAAGCTGCCTTTAAAAAAAAAAAAAGAAATGTCTCAAGGGAAATAAATTATAAATAATGTGATGTATTTTAACTAAACTTATTTCAGTGATCATTTCACAATTTATATATATATCAAATCATTAGGTTGTGCGCCTTAAACTTACACAATGTTATGTGTCAATTATATCATAATAAACTGGAAAAAATTTGCAAAAACTGGAAGTGTCCACCTTAGTTAGAGTGGAGATGCTCACTGGGGTAGATGCTGAGCAACTTACCAGGATGCCAATGAAGAGACTCCTGCCTTCACAGCAGTTTAATTAGATCATCTCTTAGTTCCCCTTTCACTGGAGATTGTGAAATGCTCATGGGAGGACCCTAATTAGTGATTGCGCCAATAATCATTAAAAAGCCATAGTTAAGGGAAAACTTTTAGTGTTTCTCGGGTCATACTTTCCAAGGAAAGTCCTTTTTAAAAAAAGGAAACTAATCCAGACTACAGAGACCTCATCAGAGAGTCTTCGGCCCTGACTTTTAACCCTAAATAAAGTAACATGAAAAGTCCAGAGAGAACTATATATCTTGTACATCTGAACTCTCTTTTCAATTACTTTTAACAATAATCTTAAAGAGAATGGTCATGGCCATCTCTTGTTATTTTTACTTGAAAATCATTCAACTGCTGCATATGACTAAAACTCTGTAAATTACCTTTTCTCATTAAAATTTCCTAAAGCAGAGAGAAGGACAAAGGACTAATTATATTCTTTAGCCATACTTTGTCAGTTTGGATTCTCTCTTGAAACTGCTGACTTTTTCCTTTTCAGTTGATTTTCTTCATAAATTTTAACTTCTAAGCAGCTATGAAAATTAAAAACTTAAGCTTCTGAAAACCTGTCCGTTACCTACCATGTAAGAGGTTGATTAGATAATATTGTAGAATTAATAAATTAATATCACAGGGTATATCATTAATCGTGGTTCATATATATCAAAAGAATATACTTGGTCACAAAGGGATCATAGCTGGAAGAATATAATTGGGGAAAAATATATATATATATATATAAAATTGGATCATTGAAGAGAAGGAGAAAAAACCCTAAATAGTGTTGACTTTATGGACACAAAATAGAGGTAGAGTTCTCCTTTTGCTGCTGACTGGATGGTTTATCCATCCTAAGGTTGTATACAATTGTTTAAACTTGGCTTTCAAGATCATAATGTTTTGGAACACAAACATTCCTGTATATGTAAGCTATGGGCAAAGATTAAAAATGCTACGAAATCTAGATATGTTCCAATAAGGAAACATGAAGACCACTTCTGTTCAAGTATACAATTATTAAATGAAAGCATCAGCTCTTCAGAAACTGTGCATTCTGTGTATTCATTCCATGGTGAAATTATTTTAACATCAAATGGACTTTCTCTGTTTTGGATATTTATCCTTGTTTTGTTATCCATATATGATTACTGAAGTATTGGATATAGTGAGAAATGCTTTAAACTTTTTTTATATAAGATAGGTTAATCACTGGTAGAGATGCTGGTAGATCTTTCCCCTTTTATTAATTTTTAAATTTTGATGGGGAGGGTAGTATTTTAAAACAAAAGATTCGATACCTTTTGCCAGAATATTTAAGTGTTTGTCTTTTAGTGTGTCTAGATTTACATGGTGTGTCTTAAAATCAAGGACATCAAAAGTAAAGCTGTTAACAAATGTTGCTTTTGAAGGAATTTATCTTGACTATACATTAGCTTTTTCTGGACTTCCTTTCATGTAGACTATAAATCAAGAAAATTATAAATTTTAAGGGTTTCCTGATATTCTTCTCAAAGCTAAGTCCAAAGCACTACACTATAGCTCCCTTTGAACAGAGCCCTATAATATTCATATCATGGTGCATACTCTTTAAACTGTAATTATCTACAACCCATGTCTTAGAAGGTTTTTATATGCGTTTGCCACTAAGGCAGTATAGTAGTTCCTAAAATGCGGTACACAGAACTGCTGAATCAGACAGTCTGGATTGGAGCCTAGCGATCTGTCCTTCATAAGCCCTCCATGTGATTCTGATGCACTTTGAAAGTTTGAGTTGGCTTTTCCCAAGAAAAAAATTGAAATGTCCAATTAAAGAAAACATTTCCATTTCTCCCTAGAAAAAGGGCAGCTTATCACCCTTCCACATGCTAGCAGCTCTTCCTATCCTCCTCCTCTTCATTGGATGAATAGGTCATCAGACCCAACACGAGCTTTCAGTAGCTTTAAGCAGACCTCCGTATTGCATTGTAGAGTCTGTGATGCCAGCAATCATGAGAGAGCACCTTGCCTTCGTTCATGTCACTGCTAATCCTGCCAAGCATGGATGCTCAGATGATTTTCAGTTAACATCAGAGGTAGAAATGTTCAGTAAAATCTAGTGGAGCCTAGTTAACTGTTGAGATAGAATAACAAGACCAAAAATAGAAGTAACACATAATTGTATGTAGGCATATTAAGAAATATTGAAATGAGGAATTCAGTTAATATCAAGCAGGAAATTTATACTCAAATAGTAGTAAGCAATGAGAAGAAGAGGCGAGGACTGCCTTAAAACTCAGATCAGGGCCCAGTATGGGTTGGGTAATAAACATTTTTCTGACCTTATGGAATATTTCAGTTAATATTTGTTAAAGCTGAATTTCAAAGGAAGCAATTTTACAAAGAAAAATGACTAAGATACTTCCCACCTTACGCCTTAAGCCCTGCTTAGCAGCCACATAAAATAACTTTTTACTCATATCCATACTGCCAACTTAATAGGAATGTTGGAATATCAAGTAGATCAACATTAGCTTTTTTTCAATCCTTCGATGGCCTTTACATTACTCTTACCTAAATGCATAATGAAATAGTATGTATGTTGGCACATCTATTGGCATAAACTCAGATAAATTCTTTATCTAAAATTCACTATAGCTTAAAACTACAAGGTGTAAAAATTTAGAGTAGCATATGAGTAGGTTGCAATGAAGAAAAAATTTGAAGGGTCTCTTTGGAAAACATATGGGAATCTGCATGGAACTTTTTTTAATCTATGAAACTGCTGGTTCATATAGTTGGTATAAGGACTGTGAAAAGTTCCAGGTGGGTATATCTGCCTTTATTCTTTAGTGATGAGATGGAGTACGCATTATGCATACTTTTCTTCATTTTCTGCAAGGTTTGAAGCACCTGAATTAATTTTAATGACCTAGACATATTTGGTTAGTAATGTCTGTTTTTCTTTCATAATATACTTGAGTTTAGAGATAAAGTCTACAGCAAAGTCAGTGACTACTCTAATATGATAATGTTTTCTTATTTCAAACAGCTAGTTAAAGGCCTTCAGCAAGAGCTGAATCGATTATATTCCCTTTTCTGTTCTCGGAATCCAGACTTTGAAGAAAAAGGGGGTAAAGTCTCAATAGTGTCACATTCTTTGGGATG
This sequence comes from Mustela lutreola, assembly GCF_030435805.1. Taxonomy (NCBI): domain Eukaryota; kingdom Metazoa; phylum Chordata; class Mammalia; order Carnivora; family Mustelidae; genus Mustela; species Mustela lutreola. The sequence continues at coordinate 107,482,162 of NC_081296.1, read as the reverse complement.
TGTAATCACTTATGACATAATGACTGGCTGGAATCCGGTTCGGCTCTATGAACAGTTGCTGCAGAAGGAAGAAGAGTTGCCAGATGAACGGTGGATGAGCTATGAAGAGCGACATCTGCTGGATGAACTCTATATAACAAAACGACGGTAAAATACCTAGTCTCTGCAAAGCATTTTAAGTCTTTGGGAAATTAGTGGACTTCTTATGTGAGCACTGTAAGATTTTCATGATAAAGAAAAATGTATTATTCGGAGTGCAAAGATTATTAGAGAATGCGCCTGACCAGCTAGTTTTGTTAATTTTCATGTTAATTCATGTGTGTTCCAGTAGCACAAAATAAGTTGTTTGGTCACCATCTACTTTTTCCTTCCATCTCTTCTTCACAGTTTATTAGGAGTGAAATCTAAAACTTATTCCAAGCTGAGTCACCACACAGAATCCTTATCAAAAGTGTTTACCAGTTTATAATCCTTTGTAGTTCTTACAAATTTTAGAGATGGACCTTTGTCTTATTATTCTGAAAATAATTTTAAAAACAGTTTTTTCCTTGACAAATAACTATTTTCACAGATTTACAGTTACTTGATCACTTGTGGCCTTCCTGATACTATCTTATAATTCTTTAACACATTCCTATCTTCTTCTATAGTTACATGCTCTGCTCTTCTTTGTCCTCTTAATGCATCTCATCAATTCTAGTGGAGCAGTGAAAAGCCACTGATTTTGATAATTAGCATCGTATAAAAACAAACAATTTAGTTGACTAAAACTTTTATTCCAGAAGCCTTGGATTTGTTTTAGTCTTATAGAAGTTGTCTAAGGATTTCATTTAGAATATTATTAAGTACCATAGGCTAGATATGTAAATTTTGTAGTATCAAAATAATTGATAGTTTTGAAAGAAAATATAAGCAAACCCAGAGCAGCATTTGAGATTTTAAAAAAAAATCCAGTTTAAAAAAAAAAAAAAAGTTTAGAAAGTGAACTGCACCTTCAAAAAAAAAATTTAGTTCTGTTCTTTATTAAATGTAAGTAGATATAGAACATTATAATGGGGAAAAATTAAAATAACCCAAATGTTCATCAGCAGAGTATTAATAAACTGTGGTTGATTTGTTTGAAGGACAATTACACAGCTGTTACAAAGATTGAAGTAGATCAGGAGGCAATGAAATGAAAAGACCTCCAAGATTCATTATTAAATGTAGAAAAAAAGGCACAGAATAGTGTATATGGTATGAGCATTCAGTGTGGTTGGGTTTTTTTTTTTAAGATGTATATATGCTTGTATTTGTCTCACGGTTTTCTGAAGGATCTTCCCAAAAAGCTACTAACAGCAGCTATTATGAAGAGTAGGACTAGTTTTACTAATCATTTTATAACCATTTATAGACTACAGCAGGTGCATTTATTAAATACTGTCAATAGGGATTAATGTGAGGAACTGGATAATGGGCCATCATTTTCTTGAGTGAACTAGTGAGCATCTAATATTTATGAAATTATAAGTATAAATATGCATTCATAACCTCATGCTGCTTTCTAGGCTGAGAGAAATAGAAGAACGGCTACATGGATTGAAGGCATCATCCATGACACAAACACCTGCCTTAAAATTTAAGGTAGGGAAAGAGAGATGAGATTTTCATTATTTATCTCAGTTTCTTTTCAAACATCATTTGAAGCATGATATTAGCATTCAAGTGAGATCTGAATTTTTCTTTCAAATGAGTATATATTGAGCACATACAGTGGTTGGACATTGCTAATTGGGGGTTCTACAAGGAAAAGAATGGACAAGAATGTTCTCAGCCCTCAGGATCTGTAACACAGTGTTACTGGTACTATTAGTATATAGAACAATACATACATGAGAGAGGGGTTTTAATTTTGCCCAGAAAGTTTTGCAGAGGAATGACATTTGTACTTGATCTCAGTAAATTGCATCTTGCCGAGTGGAGGAAAGGAGAATTGCTATTCTGTGTAAAAGAAACGGCATAACAAAGGTGTGGCAGAGTATGACCTCATAGTACCTCATGAAACATGAGATAATCTCAAATAGTGAAAAGAGAAAGAGATTTGGGAAATATTTAGTATTTAAAATTAATAAACCTTAGTAATCAGCTAGTTGTGACTGATAAGAAAAATAAGCAGAAGTATAATCAGTGGCAATTTTAGGGCTGGAGAACTGGCATTTCACTCAATGAGCAGTGTATGACAAAAACACAAGATGGGAGTGTATGTGGTTAGTTTGGGGCAGGCAAAACAGTTTAGCTAGAATGCATAAGATCAGGCAGTGGGCTGTGGGATACAGGAAAAGCCAGAAATGAAGAACTTATATTTCACTGGACAGTGGGAAACTTCTCAGGGTTCTTGAGCTTCAGAATGGAGCTGTTGAAAGCAGTGGTTTAGAAGAATAAAGAATGACAGAGATGTGGACATTGATCTGACTGTTGGAAAGGACACAGTCTATAACTGAATAACAGAGAACTTGTTTGCAATGTTAAATGGAGCATGGCATAACTTCCCTAATATTCATTTGCTTTTGAATATATACCCAGGGATAGTGTATTATACTGAAATCTCTTTATTACAGGAACTTAGTATCCAGGTTAAGTGAAATGATGTAGACATTTTTTTTTAAAGCGGTAAGAATTTTCTTACTGAGCATGTCTCTATGACTTACAATATTTTCTTTTTAAACTTAACACATTTAAAAGCCACATGGTAAAATTATATTTAAAAATCGTATGAGCATGGTCTTTGGACTCATCACCTGGAATTTGAGTTCCATCTCTACCACCATTATTATATGATCAATGTGTTAAATATGTAGAATTGATTTAATAGAAAAAGTTAATTCTTGTATTTCAAGTCCTGGGTTTTTTACTGGAGAGTTGAGTATGATCCACCAAGTATTTAATGGTTCTCAAAATTTAATACCATATTTGTAGAACTTATACACTAACCGTGTATTCTTCTAAAACATAGTCATGTCATCTAGTAATATGGATTTTTAATTGTTATTTAATTACTCATAGAGGAGAAAATACAGAAATCTGAAATTTAAAAAAGAATATCTGATGAACTGGCAAATATTTAGGACTCCAGAGATCTAACAGGAACAGAATAGATGGATTTACTTTGAGAAGACAGGTGTTAAAATTGTTATAGGTGACCACTGAACTTAAAACTTGAAAAATACTGGTTTGGAGAGTGGGAAACTTTGTTTCTGATCATGAAGCTTTGCTGCTAACTGGTTATGTAATGTCAGCCAAATCCATTTAAAATCTCAAATTCATCTGTTTGCTCCTCTATGGACACGGAGGTTAGACTAGATGTCTGAAGCTCTTTTTCACCTTTGAAGTTCTTTGATGGATGTAGAGCTCACTAAGGCAGTCATTACCCCTAGAATAATTACTTGGTATGTTTGTCTGTGACCTGCATACCAATCATAAAAGTTATTAATTCCAGGGATTTAGCAATTTAACAAACATTTATGAAATGCCTGACCAAAGGATAAAGCATTTTGCTAGGCTATGTATGTATGTATATGTGTCTATCAAATAGCAGAAGGATTTACAAAGAGAGAGAGAGAATAAGAGAAAAAAGAAAGGATTTAAATAGCTTCTATCTCAACTATTTTCTTATCTTTATCCTTTCTTAATTATCTTAATCCTTTCAAAATTAATGTTTTCATCTGTGTCACTATTTCAAATGCTTTTTCCTATAATTTTAATTGACAAGTTAATTTTCTTCAGCCCTCAGACATGTTGATGTTACCCAGTCCTTGAAAAACAAAAACTTTCTCATACATTCTTTAACATAAAGGTACCATTTTCAAAATAAATATTGATTCATTTGGGAAAAAAGAGGAATCACTTCAGATGCGGTGGGGTGGGGGGAGATTAAAGGTACATGAAATTGGTGCCAGGAACAAGTTAGTTACAGTATAGTTACAGTGCAGTCCAGATTGGAGGCCATGGGGAGCAGTGTTAGAGTCTGTTAGAATAACTTCTTTGATGTTGGGAAGGAGAGAATTGGGAGTGTCCTGCATCAGGGTAGTGGGACATATGAGAGATATAGGGTGACTTTAGGAGGAAGAGGTGTCACATTCTGTATATAATCCAATGCTGCTGACTACACTCGTTTTCTAGAAGCCCTCTCCCATGGCTTCCATGTATACTGCATTATCCTGGTTCTCCTTTTCTTTTCACTCTCCCTTTTGTAGTCTCCTTCTCCTGCTAATCAAATGTAGACATTGCTCCTATTTCCAGCTAAAGCCCTCTCTTACTCTGTGCAGTTCCTAAGCCATCTTACCCCTTCTCTGGCTTTACATGTCACTTCTGTAATGGTGACACCTAGACTTGGGAGAAGACATATCCGACTCTACATTTTTCTTACCCTAAAACTTCAGCCCATTAGATATGTTACAGATACTTCAGGCTTAATATGAACAAAAACAAGACTACCTAGAGTCTCCTGTTATAGTAAATGGAACCACTGTCTTCCCAGTCAGCCAGACCCAAAGCTTGTAACTTGCCTCTGACCCGTTCCTCATCCCCATCTCCATTCAGTCATGTCGATTATACCCTCTCCCCTCCCATTTCCATTTCTGAATGGAACATCTTGTCCTGGCCAGTTCAAATTATCTTTTGCCTAAGCACTTGGAGTAGTTTCCTAACTCGTCTCTGAGTCATCAGACTCTGTTTTCCAGTTCGTCCACACACTACTACCAGGTTTACTAACCTCCTAAATCCTGTTCTTCTTTACTACCTACAAAATCAATTAAGCCCTACTTTATTTAGTCAGATAGTCAAGGTTCCATACATTCTCATTCCAAGTTACATTTTCCTGACATGCAATTTTTCAACTCTGTCCAACTATTTCTATTTTCTAAATTGAGCCAGATTTTCTCCTGCCTCTGCTTTAGTTCACAGTGATTCTGTCAATCTCAAATGTCCCTTCTGGCCCCAATGATCAGCTCCAAATGTAGAAATCCTTTTTACCTTTTATCGCCAAGGCGAATGCTTCCTCCTCTGTAGAAGACATGAACAGACATTTCTCCAAAGAAAACATACAGATTGCCCACAGACACATGAAAAATTACCACATCACTCCCCACATCACTCCCCACCCGGGAAATGCAAATCAAAACCTCAATGAGATACCATCTCACACCTGTCAGAAAGGCTAAAATTAACAACATAAGAAACAGCAAGTGTGGGTGAGGATATGGAGAAAAAGGAACCATCATGGACTGTTGGTAGGAATGCAAACTGGTGCAGCCAGTATGGAAGACAGTATGGAGGTTCCTCAAAACATTAAAAATAGAATTACCGTACAATCCAAATTCCACTACTGGGTGCAAACCCAAAGAATACACAGAAACACTAATTTGAAAAGATATTCAGCGCTATGTTTACTGCAGCATTATTTACAATAACCAAATAATGGAAGAAACGTGAATGTCCATCAATAGATGAATGGATGAAGATGTGATATATATATATATATATATATATATATATATATATATGCATATAGATATATATACAGATATATAGATATACACACACACACACCATGGAATATTAGCCATAAAAAAGAATGAAATATTGCCTTTTACAGCAACATGAATGGATCTAGTGGATATAATGCTGTGTGAAATAAGTCAGTCAGAGAAAGACCGATACCATTATGATTTCACTCATTTGTGGAATTCAACAAAACAAATTGACAAAAAGACAAATAGACTCTTAAATAAGAGAACTAATTGGTAGTTGCCAGAGGAGAGGTGGGGGCAGGGGGTGATGGGTGAACTAGGTGAAGGGGATTAAGAGGACACTTACTGAAACAAGCTCTGAGTAATGTTGAGAGTTGCTGAATCACTATACTATAAACCTGAAACTAATAAACACTGTTCATTACACTGCAATTAAAAGAAAAAAAAACTTCACACAATGTGGAGGATAAAATGCTTCTTCCTGTATAAACACCCTCAGAATTGGAATTATTCCTTTCTTTACTCTCTTAGAGCAATCTTTCCCACTCTTCATTTGTTTTTTCTGCCTCCTGCACAGGGTTGTAAACTCTGAGCACAGAAGCTCTACACAGTGGTCTCCATAGACTTCACAGAACCTAGAATATTACCACAAAGCAATAGCTCAGTGAAGCTAAGAAGGTGAAGGTCTTCCTCCTCCTTCTCATTCATTGTTTTCTATTTGAGTTAAGGAAAATGAAGGTTGCTTCTGAAAATAGATTTTTAGAATAATTAATAGTTGGCATATAATTAAATAATTGCAGATACCATCTGAACCAAGCTCATGAAAAGAAGACTTATATTTGAAGATAATTTTATTATTCACATTTTTACCATGTATTATGTTGTGCCCAAATTCTGCTGAAAAACCCTTCACCGGCTTTAAAATTTAAGATAACTATCATTTTAGGTTGAGAATTTCTTCTGCATGGGATCCCCACTAGCAGTTTTCTTGGCATTGCGTGGCATCCGCCCAGGAAACACTGGAAGTCAAGACCATATTTTGCCCAGAGAAATTTGTAACCGGTTACTAAATATTTTTCATCCAACAGATCCAGTGGTGAGTTGCAGTTGTAGATGTTTTTCCTTTCAATATTAAGTCCTTCTTAAAAGACCCTCTAAGAAATATTGCAAGGTACAACTGAACTAATGAGAAATGATTTCATTTGATTATATTTTCATAGATTCATATTTTTAAGACGTTTGTGTTTTGGTTAATTTAGGTAGAGATGATCTGTATGTGTTATAGTGTAAGAGCATAATGAAAAATATTATCTCTGGACAATTAGTTCCTGGAATAGGAGTCTTCTCGACTGTCAAGCCATTATCAGTTGTGATACCAGTAACCCAACAAGCATAAATTTAAAACCCCACTCTAAGGTCTTCTTTCTCTAAAGCATGCTTCAATATTGAAATGTGTCTAGTAGGTCACCTGTAGTAGGTACAAAATGAAAATATTTGAATATTATGTTAATCATGAATAAAGGAATGAAGTTATTTTAGCCTGATAGGATTATAAAATTTGAGGTTTTTCTCTGTTATATTTGTACTGTTAATAATTTTTTAATGTAAACACTCCAGTGATCTCGCATCCAGGTAGAGCATTTAATACCAAGTAAGATTTTTAGGTGAGAAAAATGCTTCCTTAAATCCTTTTGGGGACAAAGCTAGGTATAACTAAATGTAAAACAAACCATTTTAAATAGCATTCATTCTCAGAAAAATAGCTTTGTCTTCTAAAAGATCTTTAGCTAGTACCAAGTAAATATAGCATTGATTAAATAAAAGAGTTTCAGAAAATGTCCTATATGTTAAAGAATCAAAAACACTATATTTATGAAATGAATTTTACTTGAGTTGGAAACTTAGTATTACATTAAAATACAGACTGCACAATCTTGCCCAAGTGTCTCCTGAGACTCTTCGTTATCTGTAGGATACAGATGATAATAATTTACCTCATAAGGTTGTTAATATTAAGTAAAACGTATATGAAAACCCCCAGCTAGACATTAAGTATTTCATTAATATACATTCATTTTACTCATTGCCTTATAACTTGAACATGAACTTGAGTTCATAGGGGAACTCTGAGTTTTCATTGTATACTCTTTTCTGGATATAATCTTAACTTTGTTATATTATAAAGGGGTGCTCCAAAGTCATTGTATTATTTTAAGTTATTTTTATTATTCATTTTACAGTTTTCCTGTGATTCTTTAAAGTATAGTTTTTTTTAACAAAGTTTATGTTAGAACTGTGCTAGGCAGTATTTACAAACATTATCTGTTCTTCCCAACATCCTTGTGAGGCAGGAAAAGTCAATCTCCTTCCTAGAGCTCAGGAAATGGTATCTCTGAGACCTTACAACTTGGCGGGTGTTACACAGTTAATAAACAACAGAGGCCAGAATGTGAACTTGGGGAATTCTAATTCTAATTGGCCAAATCCATTCATTGCCTTTTCTGCTCTGTCATCCCTTCTTCATATTAGACAAATGGTCTTGTATCAGCATCTACTTTGTGTTATTATGTTAATCTGTTTGAAAATTTAGAGCTTACTAAGAGCTCCTAAGATTATATTATAAATTATATTTATAGATTTATAGACACATATTATAGATAAATATAAATATATATATATAGATAGATTGTAAGATTATATTATAGATTGACCTATTTATTGTGTTCTAGTTTACTGCTTCAGCTTTGTTGGTGAGGTAATAAATCTAATTGTTAGATGATATCAGAACATCATGAAATGAATCTGTTTCTCTAAAAAACAAATTAATGGGCACTGTTAGCTTAGACCGGTGCTAATTGGTTTTTTAATAATCTCATCATTAAAGATATATAATTAGACCAATTACATATTATTAACAGTAAAAAATAGGAATGCATGTTAGAAATACCAGGGTTTTTTATTTTAATTCCCTAAGGTCTGCTGAGCATGCAATAGAAGAAAAACAGTTTAGTAAAATCCAAACATTGTGCCTTAATGTTGTGTTTCTTTGAATTTTTTTAAATTCAAGGCTTATAGATTAGAACCATTAATACTGAAACACTACAGCAACATTTCACCTGTTCAGATCCATTGGTATAATACTTCCAATCCTCTACCTTATGAATATATGAAGCCAAGCTTTCTCCATCCAGCAAAAGAACCTACCTCAATTTCAGAGAATGAAGGCGTTTCAACAGTACCAAGCCCTGTGACCTCACCAGTCTTGTCCCGCCGGCACTATGGGGAATCTATAACAAATATAGGCAAAGCAAGTATATTAGGTAATATCTCATAAGTATTTCTTATTAGTAAATATAAGTGCTTTCTTAGATAGGCATTAAATTTGGAGTTCTTAAAGATATTCTATGTATTATAAAACATCCAATATTTAATCCCTGTGTTTAGAAAGAACTACCCTCTCACTGTTCATATTGTGAGCCAAAAGCCCTAAAGCTTCTTTAATTAAATCAGATCTTATAATTTAGACTATGAGGTAGTTGGAGAAACAAGAGAAGGTCTGGGAATCAAGGCCCTCATTTTAATCTTGGCCCTGCCACCTACTGTGAGATCTTGGATAAGTCACATTATTTTTTTTTATTTTTTATTTTTTTAGAGATTTTATTTATTTATTTGAGAGAGAGACAGTGATAGAGCATGAGAGAGGAGAGGTTCAGAGGGAGAAGCAGACTCCCCACGGAGCTGGAAGCCCAATGGGTGACTGAATCCCAGTCCTCCAGGATCACGACCTGAGCTGAAGACAATTGCTTAACCAACTGAGCCACCCAGACACCCAAATCACATCATTTTTTTTTTAAGATTTTATTTATTTATTTGACAGAGTTCACAAGTAGGCAGAGAGGCAGGCAGAAAGAGAGAGGAGGAAGCAGGCTCTCTGCCAAGCAGTGAGCCCGATGTGGGGCTTGATCCCAGGACCCTGAGATCATGACCTGAGCCAAAGTCAGAGGCTTTAACCCACTGAGCCACCCAGGCTCCCCAAGTCACATCATTTTTAATAGTCTGCTTCATCTGTAAAATGAGGGAATATGTGAGTTCTAAGGATGCCCCTGCCAACCCATTCTCTGATTCGTGTCTCTCAAACTGCATCCATCCTGGGAGCAAAACAGGTTATTTAATTTCTCTTTACATGATCACCAGCCACAGTGTTTGTTGGTGTAGAGCTGGAGCTCAATTATGTGCCACTTGAATCAGTCCGTTGGTTCTGGGTTTTCTTAATATAAAATGCCACAAGATGGCACTATAAATAGGCTTTTCATTGATATTTCCCTGTCATACAGATTATTTATGATAGCTTTTTGTAAAATATTCACTTAATTTCAGTAATAAAGCATATCAGTAGTAAATATAGACCCATGTTGATGCCATGGTTCTGTTATTAAAGTTTTTAATCTTAACACACTTTAATAAACAATGAACACTTGAATAAAATAGAATCTTTATCCCTTTTTTGGTAAGCTCTATTCCTACCGTTTGTACAACTCTCATTCTATTCAACACCATTTTTACTTAGAAACCAACAATATGAATTGCAGTTTTCCTATGTTCCCACCCTGGAAAAATATGAGTAGGGCTTGGTTCCTCTGCCAGTTGGCTGTAACTATGGCTGGTGTTCTTTAGCTTGGTATGTGGTATAATTCAGCAGACTGACTGCCCTGTTTTGTGAAATGCAGGGGCTGCTAGCATTGGAAAGGGCCTTGGAGGAATGTTGTTTTCAAGATTTGGACGTTCATCTACATCACAGGCGTCTGAGGCATCAAAAGACTCAATAGAAGATGAGAAGAAGCCAGTTGCCTCGCTCCCCACAACTACTGTAGCAACGCAAACCCTTCCACACAGCAGTTCTGGCTTTCTGGATTCTGCATGTTAGTTCATACTCATTTTTCCTTATGTTTATACATTATCTCTTACAACTTGAGGGCAGAGAGGATTAAGATACTGACAGGAGCAGTCAACTCTAAAATCTAAAGCATAAGTTTGCTTTTAAAGAAAAAATACTTTGATTATATTTTTAAATATAATTCCCAGGTAAATGCAGTTTTACTCTCTGCATTGGTGAATTAATTATTAATTAATTAAGAACTAATAATCAGGGCCTGGTATATAACAGATTTCTTTGAAATGAGTACCCCCTGATTTTTATAAAGTAGATTTTTTAAAATATGACCTTAAAAATTCATGTAAGTGCTTCAAACCTATGCTGTGTATATTTTTGATACTTTTTAAAAGCTACTATGCCAAACCCATCCTTGCTGCTAATTCCACAGTCCCCTTCATCCAACCAAATTATAAGACTTTCAAGCTTACAGTATTGTATTGGATCCACTGTATGGCTTTCAGTCCTTTTTCAGCTACCTAACAGAAGTAGATATTCAAGAAGTGAGGGAATGAATGTTAAGCTGGACTTGTTTAATTTTTTCCAGTAGATTTCTAAGGTTTAAAATCTTGAATAGTTGTGAAACTCTTATACATTTAGCATATATTTAATTCCAAGCATCTAAATTTGAACCTTATTTTTAAGTGTCCATTAAAATAAGACTAATGAGTCCTATGTTTCTATTAATTCACATAAGCAAATGTGGATTCTCAAACTGGCTGCTTTTTTTTGACTATATAGCAAGCAGAAAACTTTCCTTCCTTTCTCAATAAATGTTTAAGCAGATTTTATTTCAGATACTTGTAACCTTATTTTCTTGCTGTGTCTGCTCTCTAAATTTTCAAATGACCAGAATCCATTGTCATCCATAAAATGTGCTTAAAAAGCAATCTCAGGCGTGGCAGTCCTAGAGGCTGGATCTTTCTCCACAGTCATCCCTACTACAAAAGGAATTACCCTGGACATCCCCAAGTTGGACATTCCAATTTGGACCAGTAGCATTTTTTTAACCTTAATCCTATTTATGTCATACTCTGAATACTGAAAATTGTAAGCCTTTTGAACAGTGCATAGAGAATTCATTTTAGACTTTGATATTTGTACAGACTTCATTTTTTTAGTTTCTTACATAAGTTCCTATACTATTGGTGATTTAAGATTTCACTTCTATTTAATATCAGGAATGTGACTATAAAAAAACACAATTATATTGTAACATGCAGAGGTCAAAACTCTAAACTTCTGAGGAAAAATACTTTCAAAGAATTGTGTAAGATGGCAGGTATAAAGTCACAATTCCTTGTAATGTTAATGCCCCGAGAAAGGGTAACGAAGACATAAAGAATCTATAGAATCTGAGGGAAGAAAGCTGTTTTTTAGGTCTTTTTACTATTTAACATAGTAATTTCATGAGAGAGAATGATAATTTCAATGATAGAGAAACCTGTTTCTTCTTTCAGGACAACAGTTAGAGAGATGCTTAGGTATATTGCATCATTATATTTTAATAACAATACACTTTCTGTTATTCTTGCATATAAATTCTTCGTTGGTCCTATTGGTAAATTCCTTGTGGACTGTAGACTGCACCAAATTTGACCTAATCATGACTCTTAGTTAGCATATATTTATCTCTAGACATCTATTAGAGAATTCCACCTTTTAAACCAAATTCCCAAGATTTGCCCTACTAATTCTTAGACTCGCTTCAATAATGCACTTTTCTATATAATCCTGATTTCGACATTCCTTATGTCATACTTGCTCTATCTTGCAAATCATAAAGCCTTTCTTCCTTAAATCTTCTTTCTGGAATTTGGTCATTGTGATTAGGTGATTCTGGCTTCCTTCCTTCTTTCTGCTTACATTGATTGCCTCAGTTCTTGATAACCTTTTTTCTGAAGCTATGGACTCTTTGATTCTCTTGCTTTATGAGGGTAAGATGGACACAGACTGAATTCATGAATCAATCAGGGTTTCTGTCTTTGAAGAGTATGTGTTGTTGTCTGTTGAAACCACTTTATTGTCATCAAGTTGAAGCATCTACGATAGTTATTCTTCATTTCTTTTGAAAATTCCAGGTTTATATACAGTGGTTTTATGATTCCATTTCTTGTACTCCCCTGTGTTTTTAACATCTTATGAAGAAAAGTTTCTTTTAGCACGTTTTGCCTCTACATTAGAACTTATATGAGCTATACATTTGGGGGATATCTGGGTGTTAACAGATTATCACATTGTATTTCCAAGTTAATTACACTTACATTTTCCATGAAAGAGCTCTTCATAAAAACCAAAGTGTGTACTTCTTTATGTATGCTAGCTTTAATCAGCATATTTGGGAATAGTATTCTAACTTTTGGCCACTACATCACTGAAGGCCCTCTGTAACCGTCAGCCAACACTTTACAGCATCTTGTGTTTTTTTTTTCACAGATTTCAGACTTCAGGAATCGTTCTTTAATCTCCCACAACTTCTTTTTCCGGAAAATGTAATGCAGAATAAAGATAATACCCTCGGTATGGTATATGTCAGGAATAGCATTCAGAATACTGTGCATCAGTTCTTCTATGAGATCAGCTTGAATGTCACCATTGTAGACTATTTTATATGTACTTTCTATTTTTAAGTAGCAGTGTCCTGAAACCAAAGTGTTGATTAGCCACTTAATGTGCTAAAATGATACTCTGTATGTTTCTACAAAGAAGGAAACTTACAAAGAGGGAAGAAAAAGCATTAGGCCATTTTCCTTCTTTATTGTCCTAAAGGCTCCAAAGAGGTTTACTGTTCTTTTCATGTAAGACATTTAGATATAAAAAGGTTTCAGAGTATAAGAAATATAATCATTCCCAGTTATTTCAGGTGTCAGTAACATCACGCCTTAGGGCTGGAGGTGTGCCAGAGCTGCTGGTATGTGGTTTCAACACAAATACTTAATCTTATTTAAGAGGGGTAGGGTTGCTTTCAAAAATTAGTATTTTATAATGTAGGAGATATTTTCAGTCTCTTAATTTATAGCCAATTCTAAATGTATCACTAAGGATTAATCTTAGTTTAAAATCATTTTTATCGTTAACTTTCATTTCTTTTTCCACAGCTGCTCTCTCTTTCCTTTTTCTTTTACTTCTTCTTTTTTTTTTTTTAATATTGGATTTGATTTTAACAGAAAATATGTTGGAGGTTTTTCCTTTGATTTTTAACCACATCTAATTTTACAACTTCTCTATTTAATTGCTAATATCCTATCCTTTTTTTTTTTTCTATTTTCAAAGAAAAAAAAAAACAAACCCTCTTTCTTGATAAAAATTCCAAAACAGTATTTTAATATAACAGACTGATTTGGGGTTTTTTTATTCCCTAGCAACAGTTTGTGTTGATGTAATTTCGTGAATTTCCCTCAAGGAATGATCTTATATAAGTGCTCTCTCTTGCCCCTGCTCATGTAAATAGTCAAATCCATGAAGAAATTATTTGACTTGTGTTTTTTGCATATTTAATCAGATGAAGGAATATTAATCCATTCATTTATCCTGCATTCAAGTAACCCTTATATCTACGATCTTAAAGCCATCCCCTCTATCTTAGGCAACTAGACCACTATATAGAGCATATATTTACCAGTAAAGCCCATCTTTATCAAATATGAGGTATTTTGAGTATTTTTCAGGATAGATTAGTGTTGGGAAATTATTTTGGCAGATGTGAAAACTAATTATAAAGCTCATTTTTTTTAAAAGATTTTATTTATTTATTTGACAGATCACAAGTAGGCTGAGAGGCACAGAGAGAGGGAGGGAAGCAGGCTCCCTGCTGAGCCGAGAGCCCGATGCGGGGCTCGTTTCCAGGACCCTGAGATCATGACCTGAGCCAAAGGTAGAGACTTAACCCACTGAGCCACCCAGGGGGCCCCTATAAAGCTCATTTTAGAGTGTTTTTGTTTTTGTTTTTCAAATAAAGGACAGTGGAGAATATTCTTAAGTATATTTGAAATTATAACAGTTCTCAAAATGTAAATATTCCTTGAATGTCCAAAACACCTAACCACATGAAATGTATAGCTGCGCTGAAGCAGCACAAAAATAAGAAGGCATAATTTACCAACAAGAACTCAGCATAATCTTTTTTATGAAAGAATCTGCCAGTCATTTGAAAACACAGTTTCCTTTACTACTATTTTTCTTGGTGTCTGCCTTTAACCAAAAATCATGCAGTTATGACCATAATTACTACTTACAAATAAGATAACTTTTTTTAAGATTTATTTATTTGAGAGAGAGAGTGAGGGGGAGGGGAGAGGAAGAGGAAGATCCCAAGCCAACTCCCTGCTGAGTGCAGGGGCTGATTTAGGGCTCAATCTCATGACCCTGAAATGAAGACCTGAGCTGAAACCAAGAGTTGGACACTTTAAGTCACCCAGGTGCCCCAAGGTAACTGGTAAGTTTTTGAACTTCTCTCCAGGGAAGTTAAGATGTTTCCATTAAAACAGTAGAAACCTGGGGGCACCTGGGTAGCTCAGTGGCTTAAAGCCTCTGCGTTCGGCTCAGGCTGTGATCCCAGCGTCCTATTATCAAGCCCCACGTCAGGCTCTCTGCTCAGCAGGGAGACTGCTTCCTCCTCTCTCTCCGCCTGCTTCTCTGTGATCTCTGTCTGTCAAATAAATAAATAAAATCTTTTAAAAAAATAAAAAATAAAAAACAGTGGAAACTTGTCCAGTTAATACACATTTTAATACTAAGATGCTCCCTTTCTGTTCACACATATTTTTTTTTAATTCTACATCCATGTGGACCCTTGTGCAGAGAGTTCTCTGATGAAAAGACAGTACTGATGACACTTTACTTCCATACTTCATGAACTGCAGACATTCACTTTAGGGGAAAGGAAGAGAAACAGGGCTGTATGCAAGACTCCCCAGAAAAGAAAAGAATCCACATTTTCAAGAAGTAGAAGCAAACTGCTAAGGATTGTTAAAATTTAACAGTCTTTTTCTCAGTTTTACTTCTCTTCAGTTTTTCAGGATCTCTGTCTTTTCTGTGTGGATCAAGGTATTCTAGTCCTTAGGCACTCAAAAGAGAGAAGAAAGGACAAAGTAATGATTTTATGTTTTCCTTTCTCTTTGACCTAATTCGGTGAGAGAAACTAGGAAAAACTACAAGCTGTGTTGTGCCACCCATTTTTGATACGCTAATCATGAGAAAGTAGATCCAAGGCAGTCCCTTAGAGATTTGGGCCTGCTTTGGCCAAGACTACATCTCGCAGCACATGAAGAATGGTACTGCCATCTAGACCCTTACTCCCTTGGAAATTTTGAGATCTGCATAAAAGGGAGGGAAAGATGAGACCTGGGCCCACCTAACCGCCATCTCTCCACCTGCAGAACCAACATATGTGAAGTCAGTTGCACTAGCAGCCTGACTGCCTGTTGTAAACCTTTTAAGGAAAATGAGAGACTAAAACCAATTCATCAGGTAGAGGCCGGCTACCTTATTCCCATTTTGATGAAGACAGCCTACAGATAAATAGCAAGGGAGATAGAGTCCCTGTAGGTGATAAGAATGGCAAAGGCTATAACAGGTGATAATTAAATACAGCATTTGAGTGAAATGAAAGGCAGTGTTTCACGAATGTAAAGCATTTAAGAATAAATGTCAGGGACACGAAATCAAAGCCAAGTAATACAGAAAAAATTTCCCTTTCTTTGATTCTAAAATAACAATTCAACTTAAGACTCTTAGACTAGGAAGATATTCAACAGTGGCATTTTAAAGTAGAAATTATAACTTGGTGGTCCTCGCCAATATTAATGTGTATTTTTCTCATCTCTTCTGTTTTTCCTCTTGTTTCTCCTCTTCTCTTTATGACTAACTCCAGTATGACTTCTCTTCATCATGCTTGAGAATTCGTTTCCTTCTTTTTTCATCTTCCTATCTGTTGTGCTAGAATGTGCCTACAAATCAAGTTCAAATGTCCCATGGAATACAAAAGCCAAAAGATTCAGACATTACTACCCCACAGTTCCACATATAGATTTCAGCTATTTCTGATGTATTGTGGATTAGCTTATTGTAACTTAAATGAGAAAAATGGCAGTTTAAAAAAATTGTAAAAGGCCTGTGTCAATATATATATATTTTTAAAGATTTTATTTACTTACTGGACAGAGATCACAAGTAGGCAGAGAGGCAGGCAGAGAGAGAGGAGGAAACAGGCTCCCTGCTGAGCAGAGAGCCCGATGTGGGGCTTCATGTGGGGCTCGATCCCTGGACCGTGGGATTGTAACCTGAGCAGAAGGCAGAGGCTTTAACCCACTGGGCCACCCAGGCACCCTGTGTGTCAATATATTTTACAAGTGTTTTATAATCTAATTGGTATTTATACTGCTTAAGGGTAATCTTGTCTGAAAACAGATAGATCCATGGACTTTCCTTGTCAGAAAAGCATAGTTGAATAGAAAAGTAACAACTATATACATTTTTAAATACCTATTTTAAAATAAGCATTAGCTAAACATATCAAAGCATTCTCTTGAGTGATAGGATTTTCTATGTGCAATTATCAAATTCAGTGGAAAGCAAAACCCAACTTTTGTTCCAGCCTCTTATTTTTGCCACCTTTTACTTTCCACATCTTCTGGCACTCTGAACAACAATTTGAGTGTTTTTGGTTTCTAAGAGCGTTCCTTCAAAATAACATATAGCTCAGTGACAATTTTAAAGGAGTTCCTAAATCAAAGTGTTGTTTTTCTAAGTGTTTTACCTCTAAGGACGTATTAAATGAATCCTTTGTAATTCTCTTATGGCCTTGATTTTTCTCTAACAAGTATTGCAAGAACTTTCTGTGGGTTTTAGAAAAAGACTTCATTGAATTGACTGATTTGTTTGAGGACAGCCCTGTTAAAAATGAAGTTCTTCCTCCCAAGGATCACCACTGTTCCTCCCGATCTAACTGTCCCAGCCACCCAGTGCATTCTTTATTGATCATACGTTTAGTGAGCACTTGTATGTCCCTGGTGCACGTGAGGCCCTGCTGACTGCATGGGGACCAGGCAGTGTGATGGCAGCCAAGTGGGGAGTCTGGGACTGCAAAAAGTCACCACTGAGCGAGGTGATGGACCAGTCCTCCTCAGGCAAAGAGCCTTTGAGTGACCTGGCACCCCCACAGACATTATGGCACATAAGCCTGGCCCCCAATTTTGCAGGAGGGCTGTTTTCCTTGTTTTACAAATTAGGAATAAAAAGTAAATGGGAAGTCTAAGATTTGAGGCCAGTGTTTTTTACTCCAAATACACTCTGTGATACTAAATAAGTTTTTTGTTGTATTCTTTTATTATTCCATACTGACCTGAGTATACTAAAGAAAGGACTCCACCAAATAGAATCCTGAGCTATTGAGGCTGTTTTGGGTGTTGTGTTTTTTGGGTTTTTTTCCCCCCCATAAGCTTGTAGTGGAAAGTCACTAAAGGGGAAAAAAAAAAGATAATTATTAAGATAATCACTTCTTTTAGCTAAATTTTTATTCTCTACTCTAGGTGAAGTCTATATAGAACATATTATAATACTTCTTCCTTTGTTTTATTTTCTTTTTAGTGGAATTGGATCACAGAATTGATTTTGAACTCAGAGAGGGACTTGTGGAAAGCCGCTACTGGTCTGCTGTTACATCACATACTGCCTATTGGTCGTCCTTGGATGTTGCCCTCTTTCTTTTAACCTTCATGTACAAACATGAGCACGACAATAATGCAAAACCCAATTTAGATCCAATCTGAACTCTTGAAGGACATTTATGGCCCAAAACTGATTTCTTTCTGTTAAAATATGTGTATCAAGATATGAAGATTTCAGGTTTAAGTGTGTTTCAGTTTTGTTTAGGGCAAGAAACATTTGAATTTAAAAGCACTTTATTTAAAAAACAAAAATATTTTTTCAGTCTAAAAGAAATTATTTACAGTTTTCATCATTTTAATTATGAGTCTGACAGAACCCCCTGCCGAAAATCAAGCACGACCTAGAATTGAGTTTAGGTAAACGGTAAGATTATAAATCACAATCTAATTTCTCCCAAATATAAAGGCATATTAATGAGTTGAATCTAATGTATTAACCAAAATATGTTGTAAATCTGAAATGGCCAACATCCAGTATAGTCTATGTAAAGATCACAGGTGTTATCACTGTTGTAGATTTCCATGAAAGCTTCTATTTCCACAGTTCCTTTGAAACAAGAGGATAACAGATTTCAAGTGTTTTGACTTTAACTTGCTTAGAAAAATTAATGCTAAGAAAGAAACAATGAACTACTGTATTTATAATTTATTACCTCTAACGGCTTTATTTCAATATATGAAACATGACATTTTTAAAATCAAAATTGTTTCCTTTGAACAATTTAAGAACCACCTTTGTTTTCTATAGCATTAAGTCCTTTTTCCGCAAAACTCCATCTTTGTACTCTTCAGATGAATATATAGACACTGTGGCATATTTTCAGTATTTTTTTCATTAAAAACTTGTGGTTTCACATAATTAACACTAGTTGTTTTGAAAGAAATGAACTTTCTATTATGTCACACGTACCTAAGTGAAAGCTAAAAAGTTTTCTAAATTTGACACGGAGTACTCCCATTGTGGCTACATTTCATTAACTTTATTGGACAATTAGTAAACAACTTTGGAATAGTGAGTACTACTTGAAATATATAAACATCTGTGTGCCAAACAGTTAACATATATAAGGGACGGAGTGCCGCTAACACATTTTACATGTGAAGTATTTTAAGAAAATCCTGTTGAGACACAAGGCACACAGATCAGGATTCCAAGGCACTGGGAGAGTTTTCCTCTGCTGTGATTGCCTCCACAGTGCTTTTCATCTGAGGAGCTCAAAGTGCTTTAAGGTTCAGTCATCTGTGTGGTAGCTCCTTGCGGTAAGTATATGAGTGTTTTTCTCATGTTACGTGTTAATACACTAAGGCACCAAAACATTTTAAAGTGCCTTGAATTAGATTACAGAGCAAACAGAAGAGCTCAGATTGAGGCTAGACTATATTCTTTTATATGCTGTTCAGTGACTAGTAATTCACATGTGACCTCTTAGTAGTATGCAAACAATAATAATCACAGAAGTTGCAATGCATAATTTGGAGAAGAGACTGTGAAGCCAGTATTTTACCCTACTTTTCAAATATGTTCTGCGGTTCTCACATGCAGAGGAGAGTTACTCAGAGGGGACCATCTCTACCCCAACCAACCCTCACTTCTCAGTGGCTTCTACAAAGTTCCACTTAAGGTGCTGTGTTCACTTATCTTACAGGCATTTTCTTAGCGGCCCAGTAATGGTTGTCAGACTGGGAGCAAAGTTGGATCAGTTGCATATCTCACCTACTCCTTTCTTTACAAACTAGGGGAATCCATAGGCTCACGTGTAGGTTTTCCTGCAGCACCATCAGTCCTCTTGTCTGTTCTGACCCTTCACTGAATTTGCACAACAGAAAGCACCTCTTAGTGCTTAAAAAGATCCCAAGGCTCCATAACCAAATATGTGACTCTCCAAGAAGCGCTTGCTATAGAGGGCTTTTGATGAAATCTTAGCAAAGCTGAAGCAATCTCTTTTGAATTGAGAGATTCCTGTGAACTCAGGTCATTTTCATACCCTGTTTTATTTCATAAGTCTAATTTAGTTCTCAGGAAAATTAAACTCCTGTCTCATATGACTGTATCTTAAAGGTACTTGAGCATATGTTGCTGTAGGTGGTGTGACACTCAGATGTCTAGGAGCTTTAAGGGATTCATTCTTAACCTCTAGAATGTGAAGACCCCTTTTTACCTGAGAAGAGTAAAGTCTATCAAACCCTTTAATTTGCTACTGAGTGGAAGGAAAAAAAAAAAAAGATATACCCATAGCCATACCATATTATCTGCTTCTCATTTTTCATGTTGAGAAAACAAAATTAAATTTAACCATATGGAGTTTATTTGAATTCTTGAAAAGAGCAACATTTAAAACCCCCTTGGCAAAGTGAGGTATTCTGGATTACTCAACAGGTGTTTTGATTTCAACTCATTATTTCTTCAATAGAGATGGTGATCTTGATTTGATAGTACTCTTCTTGTTTCCATGTCTCTGCATGTTATCATGGAATGTACTTGTATATACTCAAGTAATATACAGAGTATGTGTAATTCCAGCTTGATTTAGAAGCTAAGTCCGTTACCGAGTAACATTTTGCCACTTTATTCCAGCAAGTACTAAATTGGCCAAAAAGTTCTGTTTTTGATACCATTAAAATTTTATTCTCTATTTTGTGTACATGCTATGATGATTCTTCTGATTAGATCATTCAGTTTTTACCCAGTTAGGATCCCAGGAATTATCGAAACTTAGAATAAGCAGAATGTTTTGGATTAAAACTTACCTTATTTTTACTTTGAAACAAGCTTTTGTGAAAGCCTTTTATTGGTTCATAACTTTATTTTCAGCAGTAATTATGTTTGTGTTCCAATCCATCATTATTGTATTATAGAACATAATTACAGAATGTACTGGAACTATCCCTTTATATGTGAAGCAAATGGTAAGCATCTTTTACTTCTTTCAATTGAATAGCATCCTCAGCCTTTGGAAACTCTCACACTGCACATGTTCTGTCGAAGCCTTCAGATAGTGACGTGTGAGCATTCGTCATCATCCTCTTCTCTCTGTTGTTTCCTCACTGGGGGCTGAAGTATCCTAGTCTGCAGGCATTTCACACACCATACCCCCACTTTGCAGTGCCCTGAAGAGTAGACTAGGAAAAGCAGTGGTGTCCCACGCAGGTTGCAGTAATGGCACCTGAGCCCCTAAAAGTAGAGCGGACTAGACCTAGAGATTTCACTGTAAGGCCTGCAGTGGAGGAAAAGCAGTTGAATGGCTCTCTTGTTAATTAGGTTAGTTAATATTTCTGTCTTCTCAGCTACTACATCTGGGTAATTTGAGAAAGTTAACTTGAATGTATGTCTTAAAAGTGTTTCTTTTAATATTCTTTTAAGTTTCCTTAAGTAATCTCTATACCCAGCCTGGAGCTTGAACTCACAACACCAAAAGCAACAAGAGTTGCTTGCTCTTCTGACTGAGCCGCCCAATAAGATTTCAGCAATCTTATTGGCATAGAAGTGGGGCTAAAGAAGAAAATGTGTGACATTGAAGAAGGGTCAAGACAGAGCAAGAAAAAGGATATAGTAATCCTACACTAGAGAAAGAACTAGAATTTTACTAAACTGTGAGTGTTGGCTAGTTGACTTCTGTGGAATCTCAAGTTGTCTATCAGTATTCTGTCGTCCCTGGACCTCACATCTCTGCCAGGAATTGGATTGTACTCTGCCTGGATTTGAAATACATGCACTAAATATCTTTATAATTAGGTATGGTCCATATGTATAGTTTCCTAATGTTTTGTAAGAATTTACTTACATGATAAGCCTTTCATTGCACCTGCAAAGAGCAGATTTGGCAGGAAGCACTGCCACTGGATTCTTAACTCTGTCACTTCTATGATGGGTCTAGGGGCCTTGTACAACCCACACTGTGTCCCTGTATATTCTCCTTTTGCATTAGTCGAGAGGAAAGGAAGTCGCAAGGAAATACTGTATTGAGTTTAGAGCCGTGTACAGAATGGCAGGCTATAGAATTTCATCTCAAAGTTCTCATTTAGTAAACCTGACTGCTGTGATGGGAACAGCCTCAGTTATAAACATCCTGTTTTGGTCTTTGGTGGATGTTTGTGATAATATGCAAAGAATCCTAAAATCTTGGGGTTTGTACAGCTTGTAGAGGTCATTGGACCCAACCCTGTTTGAGTTTCATGTGAGCATTTAAGTAGCATAAAGTCATGAAAAGTGACTGAGAAGACATGAAAACAGGCCACACGGCTGTTTCCTTCCCATGGGAGATCCGGAGCTCCTGTATGGCAGGAACTGCCTCTCTCCATTTTTGTGCACCCCCTCTGCCCCACCCACAGCCCTCTTGTGTAACCTGATGCTTTAGGGGCTGCAGGCTCTTGACACATGGCTCCAGGCTTGAGTTCCCCAGTTAGTCTCCTGTGTTTGCAAGGCCCATATGAAAGAGTGCCCTACCTGATCGGGACAGAGGACCTTTCTCAGACTCAACGTACTAAAGAAAAAGAAAACAAAAAAATAAAAGAATAAAAGCTATACCAGAAACATATTAGTTGTTTTCCATTCTGGAGACAAATGCAAACTTGGTAGGGAGGTTACACAGTGTTAAATAATGTTTGATATTCCTTTCATTTCCTCCCTCCCTGTTGGTATGTTGGCCTTTTCATCAATTCATGACAAGCGGCTCCCTTTTAAAACTGTCCCAACATAGATTAACTAATTGAAGTTTATTTAATCTAAGTACTTCAGAGAATAGAAGAATTTTCTGCTGCTCGTCCTGCTGCTGTGTGTGTGCCTGGGTGTGTGTCTGTGTGTGTGTGCACGCGCGCGCATGCTTGTTTTCCAAAAAAATAATCTCTTGGCAAATAGCATGAACTTTTCCTCTGCCTTTGTGTTTGAATAAGGGTGGGAGTGTGCTTAGTATTGTCTGTCACCTTATGGTTTTTCATTTATTTGTAACAGGGTGCAACTTGCTTCCTCTCCACCCTACAGTTATCAGGATAGTTTGGGAAGTCACCCTTTAGGAAGATTACATCTGGTCTTCTGTCAGAGTAAGATGAAAAACAAGTGTATTAACTCTTCACCTTTACTGCTTTCTCTTGGAAAATGAGTATCTATGAGCATCATTGATACTTTCTCTTGACTACACCCACACACACCACCTTCTCTGCTTGATCTCTGAAAACCTTTGATTCCCTGTGAGCGTTGCCATAGACAAATTACAACCATTTTTGGTTCTGAGACTATCATAATCCAAACTCTGCCAGTAAGAGTCTGGGGAGCTTTTCACTTTCTGCCATTGGGTACACTTCTCAGAAGCAGCCAGCACTGCGACTCTCCCGAGACCCTTTCCTCAGCTTCTGGGACCGCTTCTGATGTTGGCCCACTCTCCCTGACAGTACGAAACACTGTCAGTGGCTGCTGTAACAACTCTTAGAAGGTGCCCTTTTTTTTTCTTTCTTTCCTCTCATTTTAACAAAGTTAAATTTCTCAGAAACTCCGGTTTTTACTGGAGCATTATTCCCATTTTATCTCTTTAGTGATCTGCTTGGATGGAAGAAAAAAACATTTTAGCAGTGTTCAGTTTTGATATTTTGCAGTTGGAGCTAGTGTGTGCACATTTAGTAACTTCAAGGGAGTGAGGTGTAAATGTAATTTCCTCCTGGATTACACTGTGTTTCTCTAGCTGAATGGATCCATTCATTATCTCATTCACCAGGAGCAAACAGTTATGCCCTATAGTAACAACTAGAAAGAGTAAGCTGTTCTAAGCATTCTTAGGAACATCATCTTCCTGATCCTATACAGTTTATGGTAATCTTCCCCAAAAGTTTAGGAGGAGTGAAAGATATTAAAATCTACACATTTGTGGGCTGTGGCCACATACCACCTCCTAGCAGGAGGGCTGGCCACAGGGGCACACTTGCTCCTTCAAGAACATGTAAAAAAAAAAAAAGATGGGCATGTTCAGATCTTGTACAGTATAATCCATTTACAGCTTATCAGCCCAGGGTTCAAAAGATGACCATATTTCACAAGCTTTCAGGCTAATCTGAGTATGTGATAAGCGATAGAAAATTAACCCCAATAACCCATGCAGATTAGCAACCAGCTGGTAGTACATTTACATTTCCCACCCCGCTTTGGTTGGTGCCAGAGTGACTGAAAAGTAGGATTTTAGAATATTTTATAAGAATCAAGGAATTTCGGTGCTGGACAAAAGTAAGTCCCTAAGAGGGTATGGACCTTAGATTTGGGAAACAAACTGCCAAGATGTCAGGACTACACACAGAATTGAGGTGAGACAAGGTGTGGACTGGAAAAAAGAAAAAGCAGATGGGCCAGGAAAAAAAAGTCCATCTTTATGAGAGCCTGACAGTGGGTCCAGAGGAGTTAGCCCAGAGGCAATATTTCTGAGAAAGGGGGAAGTAGAGCGACCTAGGTCCTATCGCAACAATCCTTCAACTGAGCCCTTTAACACGTCCCAGTCCCATTTATCTGTGGAAGCTCCCCATGACCCAGCCCAACCTAACTCTCCTGCCTCATCTCCCACTGCGTAGCTTTGACAATCTAATTTCTGTCACAGCAAACTGCATCCCATTTGCCTATGAGTGCATGCATTTTAGTGACTGTAGTGGTTACCTGGTATTTTTGTCTGCCCTGCATCCTATTTCTCCTCTTTTGGGGTCCCCTCCTTTCCATCTTCTTAGGAAGTACTGCCCTAGCCCTGCCCACTCTATATGGTTCTGATAGAGCTGCCAATCCTACAAAAGGTCTGCAACTTTTCCTACCTCTGGCTAAGATTATTTTCTGCTTTGTATGAGCCCCTATTACAACAGCTCCAACATAGCTCTGTCCATGCCATGCCCAGGTGATGCGCATATGTTCCACTCCGTGAGCTCTAGTGATTAGCCTGGAGATAGGCACATGACCCAAACTGGACTGAGCAGAGCCCTGCCCTGGGATCTTATTTGCTGGCCCTGTAAAGCAGATAGGCTACTATGGCTTTTAAATATAATCCAAGGTGATGGGAGCATGGAACCATCTGTGGCCAAACTCCACCCCTTCCTCTGCAACATGGTAATTATGTCTCTCTGCTATGGGAGAAAAGGAAGCACACGCACACAAGCAGGGTCAAGAGTTCTGGAAGAGCTGAAGCAAGTGCCACCCCCAGATTTCCCAGTTACACTTCCCTTGTATTAGTGTAAGCTATTTTGAGAGGGGTTTCTATCTCTTGGAAACGGAAGAGTCCAAACTAATAGTCACTTGACCAAAAATAACCTCTACATCCCTAATGGAAATTCTGTCTTTGAAGACTGTCTTGTGAAGCTTTTCGTCAATCCTCTGGTTGAAATTAATTACTGGATGTGAGCATCATGTCTTAATCTTTTTGGACTGCTATAGCTTAAATAAGTATAACCCGGATGCCTTACAAATATCTCTCACTGTTCCGGAAGCTAAGAAGTCCAAGCTTATGACACCAGCAGATTCCGTGTCTAGTGAGGGCTCATTCCTCACTGAACTGCCTTCTCACTGTACCTTCACAAGAGCTCTCTGGGATCTTGTTCCTAAGGACCCTAATCGCATTCATAAAGGCTCCACCCTATGACCTAAACTCTTCACAAAGGCCCCAACTCTAAACTCTATCGAACTGGGGATTAGGTCTCAGCATATGAATTTGGGGGAGACACATGTTCAGTCCATAGCACCCCCTGCATTAACAATGTATGCGTCAAGAGTTGCACTGGTTTCCTTCTGCCTTGATTTGGGGTTTGATTACACCTCTTTTCCTCATTTGCAAGCTCTTTAAATGTAGCATTGGACCCTCTGTAGGGTACCACATCATAAATGCTTAAATATTTTGAATTATGTCTAGACTGGTACTATGTACCAAGCTCTATTCTAAGAACTAGGAATAACAATTTTAAAATATAAAAATTCATGCTTTCATGTAGTTTACATTCTAGTAGGAAAATTATTTGACCAAAATTCATGGGAATTGCTGAATTGGGGAAAACCTTGAGGAAAGGCAATCCCTACCTGGAACCAAGAGGCTCAGACAAAAGGGACCTTGCTTTTACCACAACCAAAGAAAGCAAAATGAATCGCACTTAGAGTGTGATAGGAGTGTATGTCAGGATGAAGTTGAAAATAGAACTTAAGCATACTATTTTAAAAGGTGGTTCTATTAACCTGTGCCAAACAAAAATTGCCAGCTAGATATAATTACAGACACTCCCCAACTTGTGCCCCATGGTAACTCAGTGACAGTTTCTGACAGACACCATATGCTCTTCCCTAGACAGAACAGTGCAGCTTCACATCTCTCTCCCTCGGTACTTGCCGTCCCCTCACCCTGGAATGTGTGCTATTCTTTTTTCCCATTTATTGAACTGTTACTTATTTTGAAGTCCGTAATCACTGAATTCATGATAGGGAGAAAAAGATCCCCAGTGCTTTCCCAATTTCCTCTAGCTACAGACTGTTTCTCTCTCTACCAGACAGTAATTTGTGATTTACCCTCACAGCAACTGAAACACAGTGGAAGGGAAAACAAAGGAGAAGAAGGTGAAGTTCACGAGAAATGGTAGCTGGTCAATCTGTTTTTGTGAGAGACTAGAACATTTTGCTTTTAGTATTTATACAGAAGGGAGCATACTCCCAAGTTTCAAATAACTACTAACTTCAGGACTATCAGTTTTGGGGAGCTAAAGTTTGTACCTATGTTTAAATGCACCCCAAGTTCAATCCTTACCCAAAAGTTTGCCTCCGTTGGTTGCCTGAGCATGTGTACTAAAGATGCCTTTTGTGAGGAAAGCATACCGCTGCACAGAGATGGGGAAGGACTGGTCTGGGAGAGAAGCATTCCCACAGGTAAGGCCAGTGGGAAGTTCTCAGACAATGGGCACAACTGGGGCGCCTTGTCTGGGGGCTGTCTGAGCTGGTGCCTCATAGTAATGCCAAATTGGAGAGCACCTGTTTCTGACCCATTAAAGCCTGGGAATTTTTCTCCTGTAGAGCTGTGGTTGTAAAGATTTGCTACTGCCACCTGTTTCAAAGCTTTCTCTGCTCATTTTCCCCCCTCAACTGTAAAAAGATTGAAGGATATGTCTATATCCAGGGGTGTGGAAACTCACAGCATGCCAAGTTGATTAAATCTTCACTCAAGTGACTTTTATATAAAGTCACTGTTAACATCTAGCTGGCACCATTCTAGATGTTGGAGATGTATTCCTCATTTAGGGTTCTCTATACCCCTAGGAGGTAAATGCTATTGTTAGGACTTCTTTTTCCACAAGGAAACCAAGACCTAAAGGTGTAGGTAACCAGATCCTGGTCACATAACCACGGGATGATGGCAGAGCTGCATTGGAAGGATGTTTAAACCTGTGCTCTGCTGCCTGGCCAGCATAATGTGAGGGAGAGTGTTCCAGGTGAGCCTCAGAACCCAACTCCATGTAAACATCTATAGCAAGAGGCCTGGGAATCCTGAATCAGTCAAAATTCTATCTTATTCTCCTGCTTATGGTCTTGATTTCTGGTAAAATTAACCACAATGCTTGCAAGTGAGATAGAAAGCATATTTCACAAAAATAAAGGTGATCACATCCTATTTTGCCGCCTTTAGGGCTCTAAGGAAGAAGGATGTACAGGTGGGTTTCTCGGTGAATATACTCTTACCTGTATTTCTTTTAATATGTACAAAAGCTAAATATCCTTACCTAGGAATAAAATCATCCTTTGAACAGTCAATCCAGATACCCTAGGTTTAAGCAAGCTGAAAATAACCTGTATTGTAGTTTGTCATAATCATCCTGGAACCACATTTTCTAATGGTGTTAAGTCTTTTCCAGAATTCAGACCCTGAAGTCTTTCAGACGGTTATACAGGATCTACATCAACAATACTGCTAGACAAGATTTAGATTGAGCACTTTCTCATGGGACCTAAGAACTCCATGACGAATTTGTTGTTTTGTCTTACCCTTGAATTTCTTCTCGTTCTCTTTCTGTAGTGAATAATGTTTATATGTATAGGCACTCAGGTTCTTAGCTGTATAGCGGTCCCTAAAAGTCCATAAATCACTAATGAAAAATTGTCATCAAAATGAACCAGAGGGGGGTGCCTGCTTGGCTCAGTCGATTAAGCCTCTGCCTTTGGCTCGGGTCATGATCTCAGGGTCCTGGGATCAAGCCCTGCATCGGGCTCCCTGCTCAGTGAGAATTCTGCTTCTCCATCTCCTTCAGCCCCTTACCCTTTTCATACATGCTCATTGCTGTGTGCGTGCTCTCTCTCTCTCTCTCTCTCTCTCAAATAAAATATTTTTTAAATAAATAAAAGGAACTAGCGGGGCACCTGCCTGGCTTGGTCAGAAGAGCATGCAACTCTTGATCTTGGGGTCATGAGTTCAAGCCCTATACCATGTTGGGTGTAGAGATTACTTAAAAATAAATCTTTTTTTTTTTTCCTAAAGGCAATTCCCTTGAGTTTAAATCATGTTTTACATTTCCCTGAGAGGCTTGACAATCTCAGATTTCCACTCACCTGAGATTTGTTGAGTCCTGTAACCACAGAATTTAATAATACTTAAGGCAAATTTCAAGATTCAGGAGGATAGTCATGTTTGTAAAAGCATTCCTCATATGACTTGTTTGAGATAAATTCTATTAATCTAAGAAGAATCATGCAATTTGTATTAATGTCATTTTCCTAGACTTGAAAATGCTTTCCTAACTTCATGTGCCATATGCCTAATTTACCATAACAATTTCCTTTGGTTGCCGATTTTTGCCTCACCTTTTATTTATTTCTCATGTCTAAATAGTTCATGTTAAAGCCTAAGGTGTTGCCATGATAATGGGAATAAAAGGCAAGTGATATATGACACCATCACACCATCACCATTCTCTGTTCAGAGAGGTCTAATCTTAGGATTTTGGCGAACACTCTAGCCGCTTAACAAACCAATGAATCATCTAATTAAACAACTATCCCATTAATAACTCATCTTTATACTTTCATTAGCTAGATTTTACAACCTGGTCTCTGCCTCGATAATTAAATTCATCATCCATATACCTTTAAGTTCATTGCTTCAAACTTGCCCCATGTTTTTGCTGTTAGCCTTTGTCCTACTCTTTGGTATGTCACTAGACAGGCTGAGCATTCAATAAACTATGCTGTTCAGATTCTTGCATAACATTCTACTTTAGAACACAGTAGTCTTTTTGTTTTAGAGAGCCAAGCTAAAGAATGTTCTTGTTTATGTGGTGGCAAATAATCTCATGTTATCTAGGAACGTATATCATACTGCCATACATTTTTTAAATACTTTACATAAGTCAGCTCATAATTATGGAGGACATTGAGGAGAATAGTGCTGACTGAAACAAAATGATGAAAACGATAATTGTTTTGGAAATGTAATCCAAAAGTACACTCACAGATATGTCAACGTGTGCTTTGTGTCCTAAGTAACTCACTCAGTATCTTTGTCAGCTTTCCCCCATGTTAACTGAACCAACATGATGGTTGGAAGTGCTGCAAATAACAGTTTATCAAGTCTTGGCTGACCTTTACTAAGTGGCCATTTGTCAAAGGTGGCATTAAAGATAGTTTTAAATCCATTAGATATTTATTTAAGGACTTGAAGATCCTTTAGCTGGAACACCGGTGTGCCCAGGTATGTAACTCAATATTCACAAGAGAACCTTCTCTCTCAAGATCTTTGCCTTCCATAATAAATTCACAACTGCCCTTCCTATTTGCACCCTTGCAACTGAGCACCAGTTCAATAAACAACTTCCTGACAACTCCAGAATGTCTAAAAATTATACTCCAAAAACCCTTAGGCAGACAAATGTCATTGATCCCAATGTCACATTCAGGAAGTCACTGATCCAAGTACCATATACAGCAAATTCCCAGGCATGACCAAACTTGCTAGAAAACCAAAAAGGGGAAATCTGGGAAGTAGGCCAAGATCCTGGGTGTCATTGTACAATATCCAAGCCAACTCTGGTTTCAAAATTCTTTTGAAATTGTTACTCCATGATAGGAATGCATTCTGTACTTGGCCACAGGTCATCACACAAGGAATACATTGCAGAATCGTTCTTGCACATTGCTGGTGTTTCGCAACAGGAAAATTTAATCCTTGGTAAAAAAATAAAATATTTTGTTTTTGAATTTATGTAAAGCCTACTGGTGGTGAGGCATTACCAAATAGTAGATATAATACTGGATTAGAACTTCTTATCATATGTAATCTTGGGCTGTCCCTTATCATCTATCATCCCTGCTGTTTCCAAAGATGCTGTGAAGAATTAGTAAGAAAATATTTTAAGACCTAATGAGCTTCAGGAAGACCTGACTCAAAAGATACTGGGAAGAAATGGTAAGTCTGCAATGATAAACCTTAAAAAGTAGTAGTAGCCCTAAGTAATTTATTAATATAATACTATCTCAGTAAAAAATGCAACCAGATTTTTTTTTAAACAAAAGAAACATTTCTCAAATTCATAGAGAAAAAAATTAAAACAGCCAGGGAATTTCTTAGGGGAAAGAAGAGCAATAAGGGTGATTAAACCCTAACTATAAAGTAAATATGCTTTACTATAAAGTAAATATACTGTAAAGTAAATATGCATACTCTAAAGCTCCTGTGATCAAAACTGCAGTAAGAGTGTATGAAGAGACAAGAGAGACCAATGAAATAAACCAGAAAGCCCAGAAATGCATCAAATAGACAAATTTAGTAAATGATAAAGAAGACATTTTGAATCATTTAGTGAGAAGAGTCTAAAAGTATGAGAGACACTTTTACTATAAGATTGACAGAAAAAAAAGTAATCAAGAAAATTAACATGCTCTGATGGTCAGGGTACTAGCAAACAGGTTTTTGTTTTTGTTTCTGTTTTTTGTTTGACAGAGACCAGGAGAGAGGGAATGCAAGCAGGGGGAATGGGAGAGGGAGAAGCAGGCTTCCCACTGAGCAGGGAGCCCAAGGCAGGGCTCTATCCCAGGACCCTGGGATCATGACCTGAACCACAGGCAGATGCCCAACAACTGAGCCACCCAGGCGCCCCTAAACAGGTGTTTTTAAATAATTGCTAGTGGAAACATGCACAGGCACAACACTTTTGGAGAGCAATTTGGCAGTAGCTATCAAAATTGAGAATGCTCATACCTTTTAACTCAGCAATTTGCTTTTATTCATCTACCCTTCAAATAGTCTCTTATATGCAAAATGACCTACGTATAAAGTAATTCATTTTGCAGAAATGTTGGTGAGAACCAAAAATTAGAGGCAATGTAAGTGTCCACTGATTAGGATTAAATAAATGATGATGCCTTCGTAAAGTGGAATGATGTGCAGCATAAAGATAAGACCGTCCTGTTTGTGCAGATGTGGAAAAATCCCCAAGCTATATGGTTAAGTGGAAACCAAAATACAGAGCAGTGTGTATAGAATGTGGAATGTGGAATGTGGAGTGTACAGAATGTATACTTGGAGAGGAGGATAGTATATCTTTCAGATAAGGAACTAGTCCTAATGGTTTCAAACCTCTGCAAAAGAGAGTAAGTAAGGGACAGAGCTGCAGAGATTCACTTTTAGCTGTATATAATGTTCTGTGTCTTTTGACTTTTTGATTGTGTCCATAACTTAAGACCCAAAAGTGTGGGGCTTTTTATTTTTTAAGAAACAACAAACAGTATAACACTGATAACAGAAACAATATGAAAAGTAACCTCTGATAAATTTATATACCACAGTCTAAATATCATAGAATATAAATAATTCTTTTCAGAGTATTGAACAATATAAATATGATGATTATCCCAGAGGTGGACATTGGAAGGTTTAGAATGTAAGAAACAGGAAAGAAATGTCTTACCCAGACATTTAGAGGAATAAAGGGTCAGAATCTCTTAAAAGGACAATTTAACTATCTGTCTCAGTGTTCTAAAAGAGCTTCAGTAACTAATTGATAGCCCAGAGATGGCTTTAAGACAGCCTAGTAATTTAATAACTTTAAAAATCATGGGGCGCCTGGGTGGCTCAGTGGCTTAAAGCCTCTGTCTTCAGCTCAGGTCATGATCTCAGGGTCCTGGGATCCAGCCCGGCATCGGGCTCTCTGCTTAGTGGGGAACCTGCTTCCTCCTCTCTCTCTGCCTGCCTCTCTGCCTACTTGTGATCGGTCAAATAAATAAATAAAATCTTTAAAAAAAAAATCATAATGCTTGCCCATGAATCCAGACTTTTGAGTGATCCAAATATGCCCAGTGGGACTTAGATTACTACTTTCTCACAGGGCCTAGGAACTCATTAAATGAGTCTGTCATTTTGTACCATTTTTACCTTTGGACTGTTTGTTTCTTTAAGGTAGTGACTAATGTTAGGCAAGGGGGAGAACGTAACTCAGATGGCTATGAAATCCGCTCCCTTCTTTGATGGAGAAAAGGCAAATTATGTAAGACCAAAACTCACTGTAGCCACTTCTGCCTTCTAAGAACAACAGAAATATCAGTCCCCTACTTCACACAGAGGCCAAAAAGAAGTCTTTGCGAGCACTGTTACTGCTGGCAGCCCCAAGGTTCACAGTCTCTTAGATGAGCCATTGTTTGCCAAAACATACCAGTGAGTTTTAGGATACGCAAAGGCAAGCCTGGAAAAGATCAGAATAGTTCAGCTTGTAAAAAGAACTGAACTGATACATAGTTTACCAGAGCCCTGGTAAACTAAAGGTGAGAATATGCCAAGATGGGGGTCAAAGGGAAAGGGAAATCAAGCCAACTTCTGTAAAGTGTGCTCCATATGTAAATGCCCTATGCAAATTGATAAGGTAAGGTGTGGGGGAAGGGCTGCTAGTCGTCCTCCTGTAGGGACAAAGCAATGCACAATACTAACAGAACGCGGTTAGGCAAATCATCAGATGAATGAAATCTCCAAATTAATTAAGTCTCCAAATTAATTCTCCAAATCTCAAGGGGACTGGAAAATACATAAATTACCCAGATTTCCTTAAGGAAGAACACAGGAGCTCAAGCTAATTTCCTTTGAATTTCAAAGAAGGTAACCCAGCTGACATCTGAGTTATGCCTCCTCCCTCCACTCAAGACCTGCACAGTGAGATTGTGAAATAGGCCAATACACTTCCTACATCAAAAGCATTAAGCAGGCACAAAGGCAAGTACTTGGAATGCCCCACTCCTTCCTCTAAGAAGAGAGTTTTAGACATTTCACCTAACCCAATCTCCAACTCTTGGTCAGGAAACCAAACTTTTTAAAACCTCTCATTTCTCCTGAGAGCTTTAAAATACTTGCTTCCTCCAAAGAACTTCCTAAATTCTTCCTTAGAATTTACTCATAAAAACGTTTCCATGGTTTTTTCTAGTACTCTCATGGGTTCATTTGTTACCATTTATATCTGTCAATCTATCTCAAATTTATTCTGAGATATAGAAATTTTTTTTACATAGTCACTCAGTTAACTGTTCAGCTATTTACTGAATAATCAATCAATCAAAGCCACTTTCATCATGCTAAAATTCTTCACAAGTCTATTTCCGGATTCTGGAATCTATTCCATTGACTTTGATGGCAAGGGAAATTCTTCATCTACCCTCAAGTTCTTCCAGATGGACTAATTAATTTATCTGAGAAAGGCTAACAGAAGGAAAAACCAAATTTTTGTTACATGCAAAAAGAGGTCCAATAATGAAATTGAGAGCTAAAGAAATGACTAAGGCAGACAGGTTTTTTTTGTTTGTTTGTTTTTTCAAAGATTTTATTTATTTATTTGACAGAGATCACAAGTACCCAGAGAAGCAGGCAGAGGAAGAAGCAGGTTCCCTGCTGAGCAGAGAACCCGATGCACGACTCAGTCCCAGCACCCTGGGATCATGACCTGAGCTGAAGGCAGAGGCTTAACCCACTGAGCACTGAGCCACCCAGGCGCCCCTAAGGCAGGCAGTTTTTATACATTTTAGACAAAAGGACAATAGATCTGTGATGAATTTACAGGAATTTAAGGAAAAGAGATGTTTAGGAACTTTAATTCCTAAGGAATTCTAGCAGAATTTAGGCTGAGGAAGTCAATTAGTGAAAAAGTAGCAAAGCTTACTTACAGCTTTCTTGACTTTAAGGTCCCTATTTCTGTTGATAAGGATGTCTTTTTACTTCTTAATACACGGAGGCTATTTTTCATAAGGGACATTTGTTTTCTGCTTTCAGGGGAACAGAGGAGGGTCTGAGTGTCCTTGTCCTGGTTTTTTTCCAAATAGATTCAATTCAAAATAATCAGTATGCCATTGCAGTACATCTGAGGGCAGCCTGCCCTGGGCCCTTACAACTTCATTTACAAAACATCCATTTAGATGCAGTTTCATGTTACACTACCTTGTAAAATTGGTTTTCCCCCATTATTCTCCTTTTTTGTTTTTTTAAAGTAAGTTTCTTACTTAGCAAAAGATTTTTGCTTTCAAATAAGAACTTTATTTTTTTTAATAAGAAATTTAAAATCAGTTTTTCTACTTCTAAAAAAATTCTTTTGGTGTTTTCATTGATACTATGTTAAATTTCTAGATTATTTGAAGAGATACAGAAATCCATTCAAGAATTTTAGAAAGTTTTCTTTGTATGAATTCTGAACATTTCTTAATTTTATCCTGAACTATTTTGACTTTTTTGTTGTCATTACATATGGCATTTTTCCCCATTATATTTTCTGGGTGGTAGTGTTTATAAAAGTCTAACCCATATGAAATTTCCATTTCTGTAAGTCAAAAAAGGTTAGTTAAATATTGGCAATCTCATATAGCCTCCCTAATAGCAATGTTAATGATTCCTTTATGTTTATTCATAATTACCATAGTGAATACTCATGTTGCTTATCATACTTCTTCAGGTGATTTTCTTGGGCTTTTCAGCTATATAATCATATTACCTATAAACAATGATTAATTTTAACCGTACCATTACAATCTAATTTTTATACCTCTTATTTATTTTTCTTGTCTAATTGCATAGTCTGTTACCTCCAGGATGATGATTGGTTGGGTGTAGTGGTGAGGGTAACATCCTAGTATTTCTCTATACAGCATAGTCTTTCTGGTTCTATCGCGTGTGTGCGTGTGTGTGTGTGTGTGTGTGTGTGTGTGTGTGTGTTATATAAAATGATTATTCCTACTTTATTTAGCATGTTAATCCAGAATGGTTGAAATTTCCAAGTGCTTTTTTAGCATATATGGAGATAACCCTCTGATTTTTCTCTTTTTAAGCACTAATATGGTGAGTTATATAAAGATATTTCTTAAAATGGAATCATCTTTGCAGTCTTTATATAAATCTTACTTTTCCAAGGTGTGCTCTTCTTTTTGCGTTGAATCTTTATGCTAATACACTCTTTGGAGTCTGTGCATTGATATTTATAGATGCCTTTGATCTGTAGGTTATTTTTTCTATTACTTTTGTTGAGTTTTGGTATCAATTAAAGGCTGATTCATCATGAGGATCTGGGGGGTTTCTTTCTTTTCTGCATACTCTAAATCATTTGGTGTCATCTATTACTTAAAAGTGGGTAGAATTTACTGGTAAAATAATCTGTGATGTAGAAATTATTTGTTTACTCTTGGTAGAGAGGTTAACAGTTCTCCATATTTCTCTCAGTAATTACTGTGTTTCGATTTTCTCTCTCTTCTGGGGACAATATTGGCAATTCATATTTCACTAGAAATTCATGCATTTTGTGCATTTAAAATTTTGTAAAAAGCTGAGCAAAATCAGCTTTTAGAAGTCTTTTAATTTCTCCCATATCTGTGGTTATTAATCAATTTCCATTTCCTATTTTTAGTATGTATGCTTTTCTCCATTAAAAAGAAAATGGTTGGGCGCCTGGCTGACTGAGTGAGTTAATCCTCTGCCTTCAGCTCAGGTCATGATCCCAGAGTCCTGGGATTGAGCCCCGCATCAGGCTCTCTGCTCAGCAGGGAGCCTGATCCCCCTCTCTCTCTGCCTGCTTCTCTGCCTACTTGTGATCTCTCTCTTTCTCAAATAAATAATTTTTTTTTTTAAATAGTAACATTAGGTGTGCCTGGGTGGCTCAGTTAGTTAAGCAACTGCCTTTGGCTCAGGTCATGATCCTGGAATCCCAGGATTAAGTTCCACATCAGGCTCCTTGCTCAGCAGGAGCTCTCTACTCTCAGGCTCTCTCTCTCATGCTCTCTCTCTCTCACACACGTCCTCTCTTTCTCAAATAAATAAAAAATTTTTTTAAAGTAACTTTAAAAAATAATAAAATGGGTTAATTATTAATATTGTTGGTTGTTGGATTTATTTACCAGTACTACCGTTAATCTGTTTTCTAATTCTTTATCTTTATGCATCCTTTCCTTTTGCTGTATTGAGTGTAATAATGCCATTTCCTGCATAAGTAGCATTTTGGAAACTGCTTAAATAAATAAAAATTAATATGCCATTTCTCTTGCTTTCCCCAAATGAAGAATTATAAAAAGGGAGAGAGAAAATTCAGTTTTAAAGAGGGGAAATGGAATGAAGTCTTTAATTCTTTTTTTCTTCTAGGTAAATATCATTATAAACTTAACTGTCTTGTGATTTTTGATTTTAGAATTGTTGACAATTCATTTTTCCTAAGAAACAAGCCTAGTATGACAATAGGAGTTAAAAGGATCTGTTTTTATTGACTTTCTTTAAAATGCCATTCCTCTGTTCCTTTATTTCTTAATAAATGACTATGCAGTGGTTCAAGCTATAATAGAAAAATCAAGGAAAAATACATCCCCAGCTTCTCTCCCTGCCAGAAAGTGGTGTTATCTATTAATTTGTTTAGATACCTAGCAAGTATTCCTTGTCTTTGTGTGGTTTTGGTATTATGAGCCAGGTAGTTCCATTCCTTTTAGTTCAGTTCAGTCCAACAGTCCTTTGCTATGTGCATTGGACAATGCTCAATACCCACGCCTCCCCCCTCCCCACCTCCCCACCCTCTCAGTCTGTTCTTTTGGTACAGATTACTCCTCTAGCCTCAATCAGACTTTGCAGAGAGATGTGTTGCAAGACAGGACAGAGGGAAGGAGGAGTGGCTAAACCCAGATCATTTGCCATAACTATAAAAACAAGGAACAAAAGTTAAGCTGGTTGATATGCATGCTCCGTAGTCAGCAGGATACTCACAGCAGTATTTCTTGTTGGAACCCTCAGGAGCCTGAATGAAGCTCTTGTCTGACTCTCTAAACCCTGCCAGTATTGAATCCCCTGATTGTATTCCCCTGGGAGAAGACTTGGTCCTGGGTGCTGTGCCAAGGAGAGTTGAAGGTGGGGAGGCCTTCATTTCCTCCTAACCTCTCTCAATTCTTGATGCCAGGGGATCCTTAGGAGTGGTGGAACCAGTTTACATTCAAACTTGCAAAAAGAGTTTAATTACGTTCAGGAGTTTTAATTTCTCAAAAATGTAAAATATCCTCAATTACTTTAGTTCTTACATTCCACATAAAAGTCAGAAGAAATATGCAAGTAATATACGCATATATAAGATTTATTATTTCATACCTGAAATAGTTAATTCAGAATAATCAACATTATTCTCAGGGATACTCTGATGATAGAAGCAGCCTTAGATTAATTATGAAGCTACCAGGAAGGACAGGGCTTGAGACTTACTACTCATTTGAAGAGACTAGAAACCAGAAGGCAGAGCATGAACAGGATATTATATAATAGGACACCTTTGGAATATTTCAGTACCTTTATTTTTTATTTTATTTTTTTATTTCAGCACATTTAGATCTTGTAATTTTTTATAATGAAAAAGGTGAGTCATCTGGAGTCTCCGAACAATAGTTTAGAAACACTGTTGGAGTAAAAAAATATCTGTACCCTATGAAAAGGGGTCCCCAAAAGGAAAGTGTTAGTCTGATTGGAGCCTGGGAAATGGTCCCTACAAGGCTCATTCCTCTAGTGATAGAAGTGAATGTCCAAACAACACTCACTTCTCATCCCTGTTCCATCTGAACACACCCGCAGCCCTCACTTTCTCTCGTCTTTTGTGATATACACACAGAGCTCAGTATTGGTGTGGGGGACATTGTTTTATTTCTAAGGTCATTTT
Organism: Mustela lutreola; assembly: GCF_030435805.1. NCBI lineage: Eukaryota > Metazoa > Chordata > Mammalia > Carnivora > Mustelidae > Mustela > Mustela lutreola. The sequence goes on along the minus strand of NC_081296.1, from coordinate 107,443,946 downwards.
GCATCTGCCTTTGTATCATTACACTTTTATAAAATTATCTCAGTAGTCACATAATTTGAAAGAATCCTAGGACGTCCTCCCTACGGCTTTTCTAAGTTAAATTTCTCTAGCTTCTCATACAAAGACTCATCAACTTCCCGGTCACTCTTCCACTGTACATATTTTAATCTGTCCCCATCAGCCTTAGAAAACACTTTGAACAGAAAAATAGACTCTAGTTGTAGTGAACCAGAGCAGAAGATTGAATAAGATGTCCTCTGACCATCTTTGTCCTGCCCGTTGTAGCTCTATGGCAGTCATGCCATTTTATTGACACCCATTGCATCATTGTTCAATATGTCTCTTCCACGTGAATTGCCAAGAGCCCAGGTCTTCTTAGTTGATTTTTGGATCCTGAATCAGATATGTTGTATTTGACAAGGTTCTTGATTATAAATAACAGAAAACAACTATGGTTCCTTAAGCAGAAGTGGAATGTATTTTGATTATCGTGGCTCCTAGAATCAAAGAAAGATAGAAATGAATCAGATAGGCCAAGGGAGGCAAGGCCCAGATGAATTTTCACCACAGGAGCAGGCTTCTCAGGACAGGCTAGTAGGGTATTCACTGCCCAAGAATGGCCTCACTACCACTGGACACCTACCATCCCTGTGCTGCATTCTGCTGGCATTAGACAAGCCATCCTTCCAGACTACCCCTACCTTTCCCCCATAGAGCCATCCTGAAGCACCTAATTAACTTGAGCCTTGTCATTACCCTTTAGGATATAAAGTCCCAGGTGACAGCATTTGATTAGCTGTCTTAGATCTTGTCCCAAGGGGATGGCTGCCCTTTTAGTTTCCATGGTGGAAGAGAGGGATGCTTCCTTATCATTATCTTAGGATTCCTCCCAAAAACGAAAAGAGCTTTTAGATGCTGGGCAACCCAAATTATAAATACCTATCATGCATAAATTTTCATTTTGTTAATTTGGGTCCATCCTTTCCAAAGAACTTTGAAGGAATGATTCTGTCTAGTTAGTTTTCATTTCCAAGCTGCTGCTGCTTCTACAGAATTTTTAAGCTCGCTTTTTGTATTTCTTCAGACTCCAAGGCTTGCACAGGATAGCGTCAGAAGGGTTTGAGGACCACATACTGATCTCCAGCTGTAGTCCTCCCACTTGCCTCATCATCCGGTACACACACCTTCATCCTGCCACTTTTTTCTTTTTTTTAAGATTTTACTTATTTATTTGATAGAAACACAGCGAGAGAGGGAACACAAGCAAGGGGAGTGGGACAGGGAGAATAGGCTTCCAGCAGAGCAGGGATCCTGATACAGGCTCGATCCCAGGACCCCGGGATCATGACTTGAGCCAAAGGCAGATGCTTAATGAATAAGCCACCCAGGCACCCCCATGCTCGCACTTACATAACCGTTATTTTAAAAGGTTTTATCAGATGCCTTGCTCAAATCTAGACACACTAGATCTCTACCAGTATCCTTATCTACCAATCTATTAAACCTATCAGTTTTGTTAGTTAATGTGTTCTGTCCAGCAGCCACCAGAGGTATGGAGGCAAGAAGGTCAGATGACAAGGATTTAAAGCATAAAGTTTCCATTCTTCATGTCCCAAAGGTAATAGGCATTAAAGAGTGAGCTATTGAATTTTAACTTCACAGTAGTATTTTTCTCTAATTATGTATTTCTCTTTTTATTTTTTTTTACTAATCTCAGTGACCAAATATGATTAAAGAAGAAATCAGCTTTCCTATCTCATTGGAAGTGATTGTGTTTGGGGTGCCTGGGTGGCTCAGAGGGTTGAGCCTCTGCCTTCAGCTCAGGTCATGATCTCAGGGTCCTGGGATAGAGCCCCACATTGGGCTCTCTGCTCAGCGGGGAGCCTGCTTCCCTTTCTCTCTCTCTGCCTGCCTCTCTGCCTACTTGTGATCTCATTCTCTCTCTCTGTCAAATAAATAAATAAAATCTTCATTAAAAAAAAAAAAATGATTGTGTTTAAAGGGGACTCTATTACCAAAGCAGGAAGTAAGCTCCAGGACATTTTCTTCCCACATGGCTTAGAGGGCTATTCTTATAATATTTCTGTAAATTTGAAATTATTTAATATAGATATTAGCATTAAAAAATATCACAGATGCTATTAGAAAAACCAGGTTAAAAAATGATACCCCAGGGTGCGTGGGTGGCTCAGTGGGTTAAGCCTCTGCCTTTGGCTCAGGTCATGGTCTCAGGGTCCTGGGATCGAGCCCCGCTTGGGCTCTCTGGTCAGCAGGGAGCCTGCTTCCCTTCCTCTCTCTCTCTCTCTCTCTCTGCCTGCCTCTCTGCCTACTTGTGATCTCTGTCTGTCAAATAAATAAATAAAATCTTTTAAAAAAATGATACCCCAATACCCAATGAATGAAATGAACACATAGTTTTTAAAAGAGTAAAACAAATATTTACCTACGATAATCAAACAGGGAGGGAGCTTCACCAAATGCCATGAATTTCACTAACTAATTGTCAAGTAAGGCTCTTGAGCCATACACACTACTAATAATTTAATCCCAGTTTAAATGATTAATCCTGGTTGTTAAATAAAACTAAAGGTATTCCTCCCACCACTCCCCAAGAACAGGGTACAAACTCCAACAGGGTGAAAGAGAACTGATACAGGCTATTTAACAAAATTTCGGAAAAGCAGAGCACAAACCTTCTAAGACTACATATTGTCTAGTTGATGCATATCTCCTCCATCCCCTACCATCACCTCAAGTCACAGAAAAGTGTGAAGACCCAAAATTTCCAGCCCTCAGATTGTGGTATAGAGAGGAAAACAAACTGGAACAAACTGGTTTTGGATATTTCTAGAGTAGAAAGAATCCTGACTCAAAGCAAATAGAAAGTAGAAAATCTAGATAGAATATGAGCAGAATGAAAAAAAAATTAGAGAACTATTTCACAAATATACTTGCTATTTAACAATTCAAAGAAAAAACAAAAACAAAATAACATAAATGTAATAGATAACAGGAGCTTCCAAATTAGAAAAACCCTAGAAGTAAGGGGGTTGCCTGCAAGAGCTTTAAACCACAAAACATTTTAAGAACATGAATTATATGGAACATGAGTTTAAATACCCTGTGATAAAAGAAGAAAAAGTAGAGCTGAAAAAAAAAAAGACAAAACAACATAATTACAAAACTAGTGAATAAAGTAAAAACAGCAAGGAACAGAACAGCTAAAACTTGAATTACAACACATAGCAAAAGTTAAAAAAAAAGTTAGATATAACCACAGTAAACACAGATTAAAAAAAAAAAAAAAAGGAACTAAGAGATTAAAGTTAGTAGAATGGAGGTAGATAGTGGGGACCGGATAAAAGTGATCTCGTGTGATGAAAAATGGTGTCCTGAAGTATTAAACCCATCAAATTAAAACTACTCAAGAGAATGTCCCTGAAATAAAAATAGATCTGCTGTATTAAAGAACACATTGCATGTCAGAGAACTTCCACAAGGACTGCTCAACCCTGAGGCCCATCTTGCCTATATACTGAAGTTCAAAAGTAAAGAAAGAGTTCTTCATGCCTTCAGACTGATGATATCAAATTATCTGCAGGGGACGTAGTGACCTCAAAATACAGTGGCAAAAGGCAGGAGCAATGACAAAACGTAACCCAAGAATATCTTAACAAAAGGAGTTGTCACTCAAGGAGATAGACTTTCCAAAACATGAAAAGAAAAGGAAACCCAGCACCCATGAGCCTCTCTCAAAAAGAAAAATAAAAAATCATAATGATAGGCTGGCCATTAAGACAGGAATTTAAGGGGGGAAAGAGGGACAGAGAAGCCAGGAGAAGAGGGGAAGAGGGAAAGGGGAAGAGGCTCTGGGTGAAAACCAAACCCATTTAAATATAGACCAGTACAAACCAGTGGACTGTCATAACGCTGATGTCACAAACATGTCAGTATAAAAATACCATAAAAGTCAGAGGAAGGGGATACAGGGATGGGGGTGAGAACATTATCTTTGTCTTTTATAGCAGAGATCAGTGTTCAAAAAAATGCAACGTTCAGAACAATCTACAGTAGAGCTTTTAGAGGTTAGTATTTCTCAAAAGAAGAAAACTATTGAAAATTTAGCAATTCTTTCTAAGCGTCTGGATGGCTCAGTGGGTTAAGCCTCTGCCTTCAGGTCAGATCATGAGCTCAGGGTCCTGGGATCTGTTATGCTCCAATAATGGGTCCGTGATTAAAGGAGCAAGACTGATATAAAGCGAAGGTCAAGCAAAGCTTTATTTCACACCAAGCATCAAGAATCTAACTAAGCGTTTGGGGACGCACCTCTTACAAGAGAGGGCGACCCCTCTCTGTTTCACAGACTAGCTTTTAAGGGCAAAGGCCATGCGGTCGGGCCTGGCCACGCACAGGTGGCCAATGAGATTGTAACACACACAGGAAACTCCACAGTGATGCTAGGTGACCAATTGAGTTACAATTTACCCTAGTAGACATTTGAGCCAGCCTATTACACCTTGATTGGGATTGGCTCCCAAAAGGCTCCCAAAGGGCGGGGCCCATACTCCTTGGTAACCAGGGAGACGGTATGCATCCCCCCACTGATGGATGTCTCCACCTGGCCTGACCCACCTTTGTATCTGGGCTTTGTTACCTGAAGCTGGTTTCTGGGACTTGTCTCCAAGTAAATCCCCTGAGGGAAGGGGAGCAGGGACAGTTTCTAAATAGGTCCTTACAGGATCCAGCCCCCCCATCGGGCTCTCTGCTCACTAGGGAGCCTGCTTCCCCTTCTCTCTGCCTGCCTCTGCCTACTTGTGATGTCTGTCTGTCTGTCTCTCTCTCTGTCGAATAAATAAAATCTTTTTTAAAAAATTAGCAATACTTTCACTTGGCTTCAGTTTGGTTTAGTGTTAAATCCAAGTGGTTTCCTTCTATGAAATCCAAGTAGAACTAAATTGAGTATCATTATTTGTCTGACAGCAAAGGAAGTATAATGTGATGGTGCATACCTGGGCAGTTAGGACGATATAGTGAAGATTAAATGTTCCCCCCCCTTAAAAAATGTGCATTTATTTCATTATGTTCATATCTACCAAGCCAGTGGTTTCAATTCATGCTTTACATAGATATGGCCAAAATTCATCAACCTGTGTACTTAAAATGGGTGTATTTTATTGTAAATAAATGTACCTCAATAAAGTTGCTAAAGTTATAAAGATTATTTAAAATTATGCCCCCTTGAGTCCACATAGAGAAGCAGGGATGAAATAAAGATAAGAAGAAGAAGAAGAAGAAGAAGAAGAAGAAGAAGAAGAAGAAGAAGAAGAAGAAGAAGAAGAAGAAGAAGAAAAGAAGAAGAAGAAGAAGAAAGAAGGAAGAAGGAAAGAAAGAAAGAAGGAAAGAAAGAAAGAAAGAAAGAAAGAAAGAAAAGGAAAGGAAAAAGAAAGGAAAAACGTTTTTAATTTTTTTTTTTTTTTTTTTTTTTGAAGAAATGAAGGTGGAGGTGAATGGGCAGGGCTTTTCCATTCCCCAACTCCTACTCATCTCTGTTAAATTAACCTGGGCAGGTTGGCACTTTTTTCTTTTTCTATTTTTTTCTTTTTCTTTCTCTTTATTTTATTTTCTTTCCTTCCTTCCTTCCTTTCTTTTCTTTCTTTCTTTACATAAAGTCTCCAGCATAGAGTTCCAAAGTTTAAGAAAAAGAAAAAGAACACTACCATTTTAAAAATAGATGTCAATTTGGTGAGGGAACAGAGGGCAAGCTGAGGACAAAGCAGAAGCTGACACCCCACAATGCCTCCCTCTATGGGATCTATGTATGTGACATTTCTCATGCACTCCTGGCTGCCCTAAGACTAAGGAGAGGAACAACAAATAGTTAAACTTACAGAAATCACAATCCTGCAAGACATGAGTCTTCCTCAGTTTACAAATGTCTTCATGATCTACAAGAACAAAGTATTTCTATCAATAACCTAGCTTCCAGAAGAAAATGTAGATACAATTAAATGCTCTTATAACCCTCAGCCCATTAACAGACACTTGAAGTGGGCGGAGTATAATGTTCCTCAAGGAAGTTTCCAACTATTTTCATGTTAATGCCTTACTAGAGGGGTAAACCTTAACTTGACCATGACAAAGCCTCAGGTATCTTGTAGGTCCTCTTTAGCTTATGAAAGTTCTTTTGGAAACTTCCCTTTTTGCTTACCTCCCCCAACCCCATATTATATAATCAGCTACCCCTCACAACCATGGGACAGCAGCTCTTTCCGCCCTGGGGTCCTGTCCTGGGACTTTAATAAATCACCATTTTGCACTGAAGATCTCTCAGGAATTCTTTCTGAGTCGTCCACTCCGGACTCCACCCCACCAAACCTCACCTGTATTCTAAAACCACATCAAATTGACCTGACCATAAATTGTATACAGCTCTATAGCAGGTGGGGAGGGGAATAAACTAACAAAATAAAGCCAGTGAATTAAAGGTGACCTAGTGTTTGAAACGAACACTTCTGGATGAGACTCATGTTATCTGCTTTCTAGAGTGGCTTCAACCCCGTCCTTCCCAGACAAATGGAGATGGTCACCAGATGGCGGCTAGTGCTTCTGGATGTGTGAATGGGCCTCGCTGGGGCTTGGACCAGCCCCTGAGTAGGCCTCCCTTCATCTCCCAGTCCCGCTCAAGTTACCAGCAGGCCCAAACAGCTGGCTGCGGTCCTGCCGGCACAAAACCTCTCCAGTTTTCCTAACAATCTCCCTCTCTTTCCTGCAACGTTTTGGCAGCTGTGGTGGGTGGGGGTGGGGGGGCTTTACTCCTCACTTTCAACTTGCCTAATGCTTGCAGCCACAGGGGAGACCCAAACCCTGCAGAATATCCCGGAATGCAAAGCATTTGCAGTGAGTCACAGCTGCCGAGGTGCCAGCAAGGGCTGTTCCAGACTTGGAAGGGGGGTGGGTGGGGATGGTCAGTCGAAGCAGCTGCGCTTCTGTCGAAGGCCCGGGGGGGGGGGGGGGGGGAGTGGCAGCACTGGCTGGCTTGAGAAAAGGGCTGGATTGAGAAAAGACACCAACCAGGGAAAGGGTGCTTGGGGACCGCTCCTCCGCAGCTTCCCCACCTGCTTTATGTGGAGTCACCAGCTCTTCTAAATCACATTCTCATTGTCCAGACATTTCCACAGGGGTGGGGGGGAAGCCTTCTGGAATAGAAAGGACAGAGAGTTGGTTTTTGGAAGATGATCCCCGACCGTCTTCTAACCAACAGTCATAAAAAGCTGAGCCCACTGAGCTTTGCAATACACTATTTTAAGAAATGCAGTGGGCGTTCTCTCCTTTTTGCCAACAGAGGGGGCATTCACTGGCTCCCGTGGACGGAAAGGACTACTCCCTTTTAAATTCTGGACGGAGCACTTGGGTGTCAAAACATTACCTCTTTTAAACTATTTTATTAATAACTGTGAATAGAGGATACATTCATAATATTTATTCAAAATATTTTTTAAAAATATAAGAACTACATGGCTCTCACTTTGCCCCACCCTGGCCACCTACTTCTCCACTGTGTATTTTTCCAGAAGTGTTCTTTGCATGTACCAACATGTCTGATCTATGTAAATTTCTGTGCAAATAGCATACATTACACAATGTTTCATTCTTTGTTTTTAACAACCTTGGAAACAGTTTCATATCAGTACAAATAGAACTCCCTTGTTTATTTGTTCATTTAACAGTACCCTAAATATTTAGCAGTACCCTGTTAACAAACACCAGTTATTCTCAATCTTTGCCCATACAAACTGTGCTCCAGTGAATATCTTTGAATATATGTGCAGGTCCATATATATGTCAAATTTCTAGAGCCAGGATTGCTATGTTATGTTTTGACATTTTGTTATTGGCTTTTTAAGATTTTATTTATTTATTTGACAGAGAGAGATCACAAGTAGGCAGAGAGGCAGGCAGAGAGAGAGAGGAGGAAGCAGGCTCCCCGCTGAGCAGAGAGCCCGATGCGGGGCTCTATCCCAGGACCCTGAGATCATGACCTGAGCCAAAGCCAGAGGCTTTAACCCACTGAGCCACCCAGGCACCCCATTAAGATTTTATTTTTAACTAATCTCTATGCCTGACGTGGGAATCGAACTTACAACTCCAGCATCAAGAGTCTCTCCACCTACTGGGCCATAATACATAATATAGATGCCCTGTATTATGACATTTTGATAATTTGTCAAATTGTCCTTCATAGAGCTTATACCAGTGTATATTCACATGCATGAGTGTTTCTGCTTCCCTTATTCCTCAGCACAGAATTATCTAACTTTCTTACCTTTGCCCCTTGATAGGTTCAAATACGGCATCTTACCATTATCAAATATGGTTTCTTACTATAAGTGAGGCTGAGAATCTTTATGCATGTTTGAGATGCACCAGTATTTTCTGTTCTGTGGGCTATGTTCTCTGCCCATTCTCTATTGTACTATTGGTTCTGATTCATTGAGCTCTTTGTCAATCTACATATAGAGAAAATTATTTTCCGGTTCATTTTTCTTCTCCCCATACGTACAATGTTTATTCCATACAGAACTCTTCTTACTTTTCTGCTGAAGTTACCTTTTCACTCCTGGCATCTAGAAAGTTTAGCATTTGATAGTATTTCCCCTGAAATTGTGATATTTTCCCCCCATATTTTCTATATAACATGTATTATTTTGCCCTTAGCCTTTAAATTTGTGATCCAGCAGAATTTACTGTAGAGGTGGGATCTAGGTTTCATCTGTATCTTTCTCCAGATGGATATCCAGTTGTTTCAACACTATTTACTGAAAAATCCAATCATCCCCTCACTACACTGAAATGCTACCTTTATAAAAAACCTGAATTTTCAAGTTAATTTGTATAGTAATTTATTGCTGCATAACGAATCATCCTAAATTTAGTGACAAAAAATAATACCCCTTTATTACCCTGTAGTTTCTGTGGATCAGGAATCCAGGCCCATGTTAGATGGGTCCTCTGTGTTAGGGCCTTTCACAAACCTGCAAAGGGTCAGCTGGGGCTGAGGTCTTATCTGAGGCTTGATTGGAGGACATGCTGCCAAGCTCACATGGCTGTTGGCAGGATTCAGTTCTCTGTAGGTTGTTAGGCTGGGGGCCTGGCTTCTTGCTGGTATCTGCTGGAGGCCACTCTGAGTTCCTTGCCTCCCTATATGACAGCTCACTTCAGCAAAGTCAGCAAAGAGAGAGTCAATAGAGTCTGCTGGCAAGATGGAAGTTATCGTCTTATCTAGTCTTTTCTAATGTACAGAAGTGACATTCTACCATCTCTGTCCCATTCTGTTGGTTAGAACAAGTCACACATCCCACTCACACTCAGAGAAAGGGAATTACACAGGGGAGTGAATACTAGGATAGGGCTGTTCGGTGGGGGCCATCCTAGAGTCTGTCTGCCCTCTGGCCCCAATGATTCATGTCTCTCTCACAAGCAAAATGCACCCAACCCGTTCTCAAGTTCTCCAAAAGTCTCATCCCCTTACAGCATCACTTGGAAGTCTGGAATCTCATCATCTAAACCAGGCCAGGTGTGGTCAAGGCACCTCCCGTGGAGCTTATTAAACCCAGCTCCTGAGGTACTATTCCTCCCCATCTGTAGACCTGTGAAACTAGTGGAACCTGTCACTTGCCCATGCACCTGACAGACAGTGGTGGGACTGGCAAAGGATAAAGGCTGGAAACACTCCCATTCAAAAAGGAAGAAAATGGGAGGTACAAAAGAGTCATTGTCCATAGCAATTCACAGGTTTCGGTCTGTTCAAAATTTCCATATCATACATATGTTGGTACACACACACACACACACACACACTATGCTTACTAAGTTCCAAAAACTTTTCTATGTGCTTTATATATAAACTTATTTAGCCCTACAACAGCCCTAGAAGGGTAGGTACTATTATTATCCTAATTTTACGTAAGAGCAAAATGAAGTACAGAGAGGTTAAACAAGTTTCCAAGGTCCTACTGCCAATAAGTGACAGAGCCAGACATGGGGCAAGTATTCCTGGAAGAACAATTTGTAGGAGGCTTGGGTGAAGGAGGAACTAAACCGGTGCTTTCAGCTGGCAAACGTTCTTCCTGGTTCCTTATAACACAAAATTGTGTGTGTGCGCGTGTATGAGATGATTTAGCCCTTTCTACTCCCCAGTCAGCAGCGATCACAATTCATAGGTATTGGAGCTGTTCACAATTCATAGGTATTTTTTCCCTACCCTCCCTACTTCACTGACAGCTTTCTGTAAATATGGCAACAGTATGTGTTTCTTCATTTAACCCCACCTCTCCTGCTTCTTCTCAGAGCCAGCCTAAGCATCCTGTTCCCATTGTTTCTTTCCCCTTCTTCCCCTCCTCCTCCTCCTCCTCCTCCTCCTCCTTCTTCTTCTTCTTCTAAGATTTATTAATTTTAGGGGTACCTGGGTGCTCAGTGGGTTGAGCCTCTGCCTTCGGCTCAGTTCATGATCTCAGGGTCCTAGGATCGAGCCCCGAATCAGGCTCTCTGCTCAGCAGGGAGCCTGCTTCCCCAAGCCACCACTTGCCTCTCTGCCTACTTGTGATCTATCTTTCTCTCTCTCTCTCTGTCAAATAAATGAATAAATAAATAACCTTCAAAAAAAAAGATTTATTAATTTTAGAGAGAGAGCACATGGGGAAGGGGCTGAGGGAGAGGGAGAGAATCTCAAGCAGACTCTGCACTGACGAAGGAGCCCCATGCTGGCTTGATCTCACAACCTGAGTTCATAACCGGAGCCAAAACTAAGAATCAGATGCACAACTGACTGAGTGACCCAGATGTGCCCTGTTCCCATCATTCCTTACAAGGGAGTGTTGAACTCCCACCTCATAGCATACCATGTGGAGGGCTTTGTCTGAGATCCCCCTGCAGGCATCCTTTCTGGTGTGTTCGCCAGCCATCATTGATCCGCACTACATCCAGCCGCCCTTCCTCTTTACTGTAGATCAGGCCTTGAAGTTGTCACTTTGGGTTGCCCACTCCACATCCATTCCCTTTCCCCTCCTTCCTGACATAATCCCAACTTCTTGAGGTATCCAATATCTTGAAAGTCTGGAATCTCAACATCTAAACCAGGCCAGGTGTGGTCAAGGCACCTCCTGTGCAGCTCATTAAATCCAGCTCCTGAGGCACTATTCCTCCCCATCTGTAGACCTGTGAAACTAGTGAGACCAGGGGATTCAGGGGAAAATGACTCTATGCCCTCTATTCTTGCTCAGGGAATGTGCTCTGATTAACCTAAACCTGTTTCAGTAATTCCTCCTCCCTGCTTTGGAAAAATTAGAGTTTGGTTCTGGAACCAAGGTTCGAGCCAAACAGCACAGGGCAATCCCTTTGGTGACAGCTACTGAACCAGATGAGGGCATATGAACTAAGTTGGTCCATCAAGATTTTTACCTGCTCTCTCATCTAATGGATATGAGCAAAATAATGTAGCCAAAATTGCTGTGGGGAGCTGTATTAGAAACGCTAGAGGAACCAGGCTTCTGATGAATCATGTGGGCAACAGTGATGAGAGACAGAAAAAATCTGGGTGATTGATGGTGTTATTGAGTCTGCCATATCTTTGGAGTTCCTATTATATGAATTAGCACACTTCCCTAGTTTTAAAGCCAGCCAGAGTCAAACTTCTTGTTGCTTGAGATCAAAAGCTTCCTAATTTATACAGAATTAACGATAGTGCCTAGTTTGGTGGAAATTATCTCATGTCTTTTTTATTATTTGGGTGCATTTTTTTTGTAATTTCTACACTGAGTCGATAATAATTACTTATTTTTGAGGATGTTCAAAACTGACTGGTAGTGCCAATTACTAATGGCTAATGAGCTCTAATAGTTCTGATAGTTAAAATAGGATTTTTAAACTATCCAAAAATATGATTAGCTTCAAAACACGGAACAGCCGTATTGTCCAGGGAAAGCTCAGCCTGATAATAATTGTTATGCTCAAGGAAGCAGGGGGCATCCCACAACATCACATTTGCACCACGTCCTGCCACATTTGTCTCTTCGTCAGTCAGCCAGCACTGGGGGTTATGGGATGCCTGAAGCAGGGTTTTGGTTCTCCTTGTCCAACAACTTAATATATGTGCCCTTGCAACTTGTGGGAGCCAGACATTAAACATAGCATTCTTCGTTTCCAAACCTCAGAGTAATTCCAAAGGCCCTTAGGATGCATTAAGTATAAAAAGTGAAATCAGAATGGTACCCTAAATAAATGAATGGGGAACCTGGATGGAGTAAACACTTCGCTCAATTTTCAAAACCCATTGTTCATGATGGAGAGCAGAAGGAAAGGTCACATCAAGGGGTTTTTTTTCCCCCTTAAATTACTCATCGTATTATATGCGCTTAATGTGTTGTGTGTTGGGAGTCCTTACTATTTTTCTCCCAGGGAAAAGTAAAGAATTTTTGCACTTGAGGCCCTACATGGAGGGTTGATTCAAGTAAGTCCAAAGGAGGATTGGTTAGAGACCGAGCTTGGAACTAAGCATTTCCCCAAGCCTGGGTAGCTGGGAAGGGGTAGTGTTGACAGGTTTTCTGCAGGTGACAAAGATGGAATCCCATTTGCACAGTCTCAGAGGAGAGCTTGGTAAGGGCTGCCTGAGTCTCTAGGAGTGAATTTCCCTGTCAGCAGAGTGCACCACTCTGAAAAGCTACTGAGTTGGCCCAGACAAAACTGTCTGGACAGGTGACCTGGGAGGCACCGCACTCCATGGTGGCAGCAGGGGCAGAAGGGGCAACCTCATGTCAGGCAAATGTTTTCGTCTCTTTGTGCTTTTGCATTGGAAGAAGTCCTTCCCCACACACAGGTCACAATGATTTATATATTTTCTGTTAACTTCATGATAGTTTTGAAAATAGATCTTTAGCCTTTTTGGAACCAACATCTGTTTATGCAGTAGGTAGGGATTCAGTTTTATTTTTCTCAATATAGAGAGCAGTTCTCCCATCTGGTAGACACCTTTCCCACAGTTTTCCCATCGAGCTGCATCCTTTCCCACATTGACATGTGGGGACCAAGTTCTACTCTAAACACAGCTCTGTCTCTGAGCCTCCTATTATTCTGTTCCATTATCCATTTTGTCTGTTCTTGAAGCAGTTTCATGTTTGAATGATCGTGCAATAGTAGTATGCTGTAAGTATCAGCTCTATGACTTTCTTTTTCAGAGGAAACTTAGCTAAATCATGGGCTTGTTTTTCCAAATTTTAGAAGTTTTCAGTATTTCTCAAAAAACAAAAACAAAAATCTGCCAACTTGATAAGATTGACATAATAGGGTAATTTGGGGGGAGTTGGTGTTTTTTGTTTTGTTTCTTTAAACTAGAAGGATTTTTAATTTCCAAGTCTTTTGAGAAAGCAAAATTAATACAACACAAATTAGAAGATCTAATTAATAAATTTAACAACAAGCCAAAGTAATTTTGTTACATAAATTAACCCATTTATTATAGGCTAGCAATGTTTCAAATGGTGGAGCTTCTACTGGTCTTTCCACTCCTTCGGTCTTCCGGTAGCAGACTTTTCTGTGATGTCATCTGTCAGGTGGCAGGTCCAGGTGCCACAGGAGATGGTTTTCATGTGAGAACCACAATATCTGATCCCTGCAGCTCATTTTTTCATCTTGGTTTTGCCACAGAAGGAGCAAGTGTACTTGGAGTGCTGGCTTACTTCAGTCTTCTTCACCATTTTCCTGAGGCACCATAACAGGTCTCATATTTACCCACAATTCCAACCTTCTTGGTGTGTTTAGCCAGGTCTGCCCCAAATTCGGTCCGAGCCCAGAGAGGAAGAGACTCAGCGTACATGCCTATTAACCTGGAGAGAATCTTCATAGTATTAAGCTATTCAGTTCATGAGCATGGAGTACCTCCCCCATTTATTCAGATCTTTTATGTCCTCCTTTTAAAACAAAAGATTTTATTTTTAAGTAATCTCAACACCCAATGTGGGGCTCGAACTCACATCCCTGAGATCAAGGGTCACACTCTCCACTGTCTGAGCCAGCCAGGCACCCCCTTTTATGGCCTTTAACACAGTTTAAAATTTTTCCTTATAGAGCTCAAAGTATAGTCTTTAATTCCTAGAGTCTCTTGTAGTTTTTGTTGCCAGTGTGAAAGATAGCCTATTCTTCTATTACATATTTTCTTGTCGCTTATTGCTAGTATAAACAGATACTATTGATTTTTATCTCATCAATTATTTATACCTCACTGGGAACCAGTTGCGTAGATTCTTCCCTCAGAGGAGATTTTAATAGGTAGAAAGGGGAAGAGGAAAAAGAACATGAAGAAACAGGTGAGGACAAGAGACTCTCTAAGAAGCCCAAAGGCCAGAGAAGAGAGCTGTCAGGTGCTTTGGAAACCAATTTTATCTCTTCATCTTTTTCCCTGAAGCTTCATGGAATTATCCTAATTCTCACATACAGGTCCACCTCTTTAGAAATGTGCCATTCTTTCCTCTGTGAGGGGCTCCCACATCAGAGCCTACTGGAGCCCAGTCAGCCCTCAGCACCATCACCACCCCTCGCTAACTGCATGCAGTCTCCTGGGACAGCAGCCCCCCCACTGATCTCCCACATTCCGCACTCCCCGAACATCTGTCCCATCAGGTCCATCTTTTATCATGTCACCCCTCTACTCAAAAGTCTGTAGTCTGCATGGAGCACTGGGTGTGGTGCATAAACAATGAATTCTGTTACACTGAAAAGAAATTAATTTAAAAAAATAAAAATTAAAAAAAAAATAAAAAACAAAACGAAACAAAACACAAAAATAAGTCTGTAGTCTGGATTCTCTCCTCCTTCAGATTAGCAGCCGGAGTCGTCCCTGCCGCTCAGGGGACTCTCCGTGATCTGGTCCCCCGTTTGCTCTCTGACCTCATTACCTACCGTGCCCACTCCTGCTGGCTCTATTTCACCACCTTAGGTTCCTTGCTGTTTCTCCAACTTGGCAGGCAAGCAGCAGCCTCGGGGCCCAAATAATTATACATTGCTTCATGTATAATGAAGCTCTCAATTACAAAGCTTTATTATTTCTCGTGGTTTTTGAGGGTAGAAATCTGGGAGTGGCTTAGCTGGGTGGTTCCGATTGCCTTCCCGGAGCAGTGAGGCTTCTAGCTGTGGCTGCGTTCTCATCTGAAGACTCAGCTAGGGGACAGTCCCCTTCTCTGCTCTCTCACAGGGCTGTTAGCAGGCCACAGATCCTCATGGATTTTTGGACTGAGGACCTCAGTTCCTTCCTGGATGCTGGCTAGACATTGGCCAGTTCCTCAGCTCCTTGCCACATGGGCTTCTCTAGAGAGCACAAAGCGTCTCTCCTGGCATCTGGCTTCCCCTAGGGAGAGTGATATGAGAGAAAATGGGCACCCAGAATAGAAGCTGCAATCTCTTTAAAACCTAATTGCAGAAGTAACATGCCACCAGTTCTTCCATATTCTATTTATTTCAAATTTAGCCCACACCCAAGGGCACGGGAGTTAAGTTCCACTTCTTAAAGTGGACATTCATGTTTTTTTAAGATTTTATTTATTTGAGAAAGAGCACACATGCACAGAGGAAGAGGGGAAAGCAGATTCCCTGCTGAGCAGAAAGCCTGACCTGGGACCCAATCCCAGGACCCTGAGATCATGACCTGAGCCGAAGGCAGATGCTTAACCGAATGAGCCATCCGGGTGCCCCCATGGACATACAATTTTTAAAATGATCACAAGACCTTTGCACTTGTTCCCTCTGACAGGGTTCCCTGCATGGCTGGCTCCTTCTCTAATTCAAGTCTCTGCTCATCAGAGAGGCTTCTTATGAACTTCCTCTCTGAAATAGCATCATTCTCTATCCCTTTGTGTTTTTTCCCCCTAGTGCTTATCATCTGACATACTAAATTGTATTTGTTTATAATTTGTCTTCCCACTAGAATATTGGCTTGGTAAAAATAGAAACTTTGTTTTACTTACAATTAAATCCCAAATACTCTAGAATTATGACTGACATACAGCAAGCACTCAATACTTTTTGGGAAAGAGGAGAGAGAGTGGGGAAAGAAACCCCAAATATGGATTCACATCTTTAGTGTCTTCCAGATGGAAACCTGGTTCATGTCTAGAGTATATTTCACCTGGCCTAGCCCCTTGGATATCTGCAGGAATCCCAGGTACCAGATGGCACCTGTGTATGGCCTTTTATTTTTTAAGATTTTTTGAAATTTATTTTCAGAGAGAGAGAAAAAAACACAAGCAGAGGGAGCAGCAGAGGCAGAGGGAGAAGCAGGTTCCCCACTTCCCCACTTGAGCATGGAGCCTGATATGGGATTCAATCCTAGGACAGTAGGATCATGACCTGAGCCAAAGGCAGACACTTAACTGACTGAGCCACCCAGGTGTCCCAGCATCTGTGTCTTTTCTACATATGAGGATTTATAGAGGGTTGAATTGTGTTCCCAAAAAAGATAGGTTCAAGTCCTAATCTCCAGTACCCATGAAAGTGATATTATTTGAAAATAAGGTCCTTACAGATGTTATTAAAAAGGATCATCTCAGGTCACCTAGGTGACTCAGTCATATGGGCATCTGACTCTTGATTTCCATTCAAGTCATAATGTCAGGGTTGTGAGATCAAGCCCCGAGTCAGGCTCTACACTGGGCGTCAGGCTCTACACTGGACGTGGAGCCTGCTTAAGATTCTCTCTTTCCCTCTCCCTCTGCCCCCTCCTCCCTCTTAAAAAAAAAAAAAGTAATGACTTAGATAAATTTTCATAATCTTACTTGCCAAATAAAAGCCCTTTCAATTCATTTTGTTAATTGCATATGTAATATTTCTAAAACAACTTTCTTTCTTTTTTTTAAAAGATTTTATTTATTTGAGAGAGAAAGAGTGAGAGAGATAAAGCACAAGATAGGGAGAGGGTCAGAAAGAGAAGCAGACTCCACCTGAGCAGAGAGCCCAACACTCTCAATCCTAAAACTTCAGAGCCCAAAGCAGACACTTAACTGACTGAGTCACTGGGGCACCCCAACAACTTTCTTATATATGCTTAGAATTCTGTCTAAACTCAGGATATTCAGGAAAAGGCATCACTTGAAGGGCCCTAGGATGGGGGAACGAAGATAGGAGGAGAATATTTTTAAGTATATACCCCTTTGTGCTACTTGGCATTTTATCTTGTGTCATTGTTTTCTTTAAAACACACACACAGACATTGCCATTGTTTTCTTGAACATACACACACATACACTTAAGAAAAAAATAGCATGGCATTCCATTTTCTTCTAAATTTTATTTATTTATTTGACAGAGAGAGAAAGAGAACACAAACAGAGGGAGAAGCAGGCAGAAGGAGAGGGAGAAGCAGTCTCCCTGCAGATCAGGGAGTCCAATGCGGGGCCTGATCCCAGAACGCCGAGACCATGACCAGAGCCGAAGGCAGACACTCAGGTGCCCAGCATGGCATTCCTATTGCTTCAGTAAACTGTGATGTAGTTTCCACAGAGTTAAAAGTATCTTTTTTTTTTTTTTTTAACTATTCCATCTTTATTAGAAAAGAAACCAAAAAAAGGGAGTTGGGGCGAGCCCAACCCTAAATGACCCCTCTGCTGTGACACAGGCAGAACCTGGCTCATCCGGGCATCGAGGTGTGGACATGGCCACCTGGGCTGGGCATGGGCACGTTTATACAAAGTCAACATTTCATAGAAAAGGATGCCAGCCCTGTTGTGCAAGCCTCCTCCAGGCCCCCATGCAGTGGGGACAGACAACGGCCTAGGCAGGTAGGGAGGACACCGCAAGGGATGGAGGCTGGGCAGACCAGGGCCTGCATAGGGAATCGTGCTGTGCCTGGGTCAGGCATGGCCCAAGGGGTTCAGGCCAAGGCGGGGCCAATAATTACTTAATCAAAATCAAACATCTATGAAACTGTTAACTGAAACTTCTTAAGAGGCAGATCTTATATTAAATGTTTTTGTCAAAAAAAGAGACAAACTGAGAGTTGCTGGGGGGTGGGAGGTAGGGAGAGGGTGGCGGGGTTAGGGACATTGGGGAGGGTATGTGCTAGGGTGAGTGCTGTGAAGTGTGTAAACCTGGGGATTCACAGACCTGTACCCCTGGGGCAAATAATACATTGTATGTTAATAAAAATAATTAAAAGAGAGAGAGAGGAAACTTTTAGAGGCGATGGACGTTTTCATGGGTGTATGCTTAACTTCAAATTCATCGAGAAGTATACATTAATTATGTACAGCTTTTTCTGTAGGTCAATCATACTTCAATTACAAATATTTTCAGAAAAGAACAACAGGGTTACTAATAACAGTTTGGCAAACAGTTGTGAGATTTGGGGGCTTGAAATCTATTTGCAAATGAGATTTGTCTCCCTCTACCTGTTTAATTTTTTTTTTTTACAACTTTGGATTGTTAGGGTAGGGTATGTTTGCATCTTCTAAAATAAGTAAATAAATATTTTTTTAAAAGACAGTGACCCCTGAACGCTGGTCATTTTTGGTTATTTTTTTTTCCAGATAGAACGGTAAGACAGGCATATGTGTTAACTTTAAGGATAACAGTTATTATATCCATCAATAAGAAAGTATTTTGGGGTGGAGAGCAAAGAAAAAAAAGTATTTTCAGAGGCCCCAAATAAAACTATACTCGCTGATATTCATTTATTCTCTCTCTCTTTTTTTTAAGATTTATTTATTTATTTGACAGAGAGAGATCACAAGTAGGCAGAGAGGCAGGCGGGGAGAGGGGGAGAACAGGCTCCCTGCTGAGCAGAGAGCCCGATGCGGGGCTCGATCCCAGGACCCTGAGATCATGGCCTCAGCCGAAGGCAGAGGTTTAACCCACAGAGCCACCCAGGCGCCCCTCATTTATTCTCTCTTTCATTCCAATGTATTGCCTGCTTGTGTCCCAGGATGCACTCGAGGCTGAGGATAAAAGCAACAAGGCAGGCAATCTGCCCTCAAGACAGTGACAGACTTGTAACTGAGGATGTATAATTCACCATGATGGACACAAAAAATAGTACACAGTAGGCCACAAGAGAGGAGTGGATTGCCATGCAGGGGAACACTGGGGAGCTTCAAGAAGATAGTTTAAAAGTCCTGTAGATGATCAATTTTGTTAAGGGATCCATGACGGACTATAGCAGCATGACTATAACACCAACCTGTTAAATAGAATCGTTCTTCCCTCTTACATGATCAACTTCTGTGATTCTTGGCAGCATATGCTCCCAATGTGCTCTTAGCAGCTTTCAAAAACCTGATTGGGCTCATTCGCCAATGTTGGAAGAGGATGACACCATCCAAAAAGGGGTACAAATTGGAAGCAGAGAGGTTTTCCTGTAAGGAAAGTAAAATAAAGAAGGTATAAATTCTGAATTGAAATGTGACATTCTTGGGACGCCTGGGTGGCTCAGTAGGTTAAGCGTCTGGTTTCAGCTCAGATCATGATCCCAGGGTGGTGGGATCGAGCCCCACATTGGGCTCCCTGCTCAGTGGGGAGTCTGCTTCTCCCATTCCCTCTGCAGCTCCCCCTGCTTTTATGCGTTCTCTCTCTGTCAAATAAATAAATAAAATCTTTTTTTAAAAAGTGTGACATTCCTGGCTAATTCAGGTCTTTAGTGATTTAGTTCATGCAATGCACTACCCTTTGCAAAATTTCACATTAAGAGCTAGGCAAATACTTCATAAATCTATTTGGAGTAGTATGGTTCTATCAAAAAGTTAACCTGTTAGTACAAACCAATTTTTGCTAAAGGGCATTATTTCCTTGCTATGGCCGAGGTGCTGGCTGCTTCTTACCTCTCTCTTCTTATCTCTCCTCTTCTTGGACATGTGGCTGTCCACGTGCCCCAGCCCTCCTTGCAGAGAGGAGCAGCCATGTGACTAAGCCCCAGCTGAAGTCTTGTGTGCCACTGCCAGACCTGGCCCATCAAATCCTCACATGCTTGACCCATCTTGCCCTTTGCCCCTTGCAGCTGGCTGGAAGGCAGATGACCCCCAAGGCAAGTCACCAGTTAAAGACAGTGGAGCCTCTGTCAGCTCCAGTGCCAGAGGAGGCACCCCATGACCAGCGGGGAGTCCCAAGCACTGTTATGTGAGCAAGGAATAAGCGGTAATAAGGTATTTGAGCCATCATACATTTTTAGAGCAGTTAGCCTTTCTAAACTCCTAGCTAAATTCTTCTCTTTTACTTTTTTGAGGAGAGAGGAGACACACCAAAAACGGATAAGTGCAGGGAAATCTAATTATAATGTTTGTGCTGGGCCTCTGTCATTTGCCCCTTTAGACTCAGCCTCTATCCTTCTGTATCCTGCTTTTAGCCCATGAAGACTGACCTACACTGTAGGTCTCTCGGGCCTCTGAGTGTGTGGTGATGACAGGGAGGGAGGAGGGGGAGGTCAGGGTATTTTCTGTGCTGACTCACTCCCTGTGAGGTCCTCACAGGAGTTCATGGCTCCTCTTAATCTGGCCGGTTTACAAGAGGGTCTCAGTCCTTCTGGATTCAAAGAGCAGTTCCCTGCCCTTGCCCATGCGCCTTTGTCTCCGCTTGGGTGCCCTGACAAAATACCACAAACTGGGTGCTTACACAGCAGAAGTTTCTTTCTCACGGTGCTAGAGGTTGGGAAGTCCAAGATCAGGGTGCCAGCGTGGTCAGGTTCCTGGGAAAGCCCTCTTCCCGGCTTGCAGATGGCTGTCTTCCTGCTGTGTCCTTAGAGAGAGGGAAAGAGGGAGAGAGAGAGAATGAGGGCGAGAATGTTCTTTGGTTCCTTCTCATAAGCGCACTGATCTCATCATGACAACCCCTGCATGACCTTATCTAAACCCAATTACCTCCCACGTCCTCCTAATACCATCACGTTAGGGATTAGGCTTCAATACATGAATTTGGGGGTGGGGGAAGGCAGACAGTCTATCACAGACCCAGGCCCGTGTTGGCAGCCAGGCGGTTACTGAGACTCATGTGACTCCAGCATTCTTCCGCAGTGACTCCAGGCCCCCCCCCCCCCCCGGTACATCACAAGCCCTCTCTCTGGATCGCCTCTCTTCTTCCTTCTTATTTAACTGCAGGAAGTCTTTCACCTCTGTCCTCTTTCCCTGACATCTACACCCAACTCCTTCCCCCACCTGCCCATGCACATACACACCGTCCTGGCCTGGAGTGAGCACTCCTCTATGGCCCTATCACATTGTGCCTACCTGCCTACATCACACCACTTTCCTACCTGCCCCGTGACTGCTGGATTGTGATTCTCTTAAGGACCAGAATTGACGATTATCAACATCTGTATCCCCACAGTACGTCCTTGACATATGTTTGTTGAATGCATACGCCTCCAATAGTTTTAGGCTTTTGTTAAAAGCTTACACGTGAACTGAAATTCCTGTAGGGACCTGGATAAAGCTGGAATGAGGATCAGGGCATGTCACTCTTCTGTTCCCATTGCTCCTCTACAAGAGCTGGAGACTTGGAAAAAGAATCTTGTTTCCCTTCCAGGGTCTCAACAACCCCATCTCCCCAAGAAATGAAGAGATCATCTCATCACCCCTGACTTTCACATGTTCCACTCAGCACACATTCCCAATGTATAGGACCTGAAGTACTGAAGTCTTGCTGTTAGACATACTGAATTTTTTAAAATTTAGTTTTCTAAATAGGTAATAGATTGTCGTGGGTCAAAACCAAAATGCATAAAAAGTTACACAGTGAAATGTCTCCCTCCACCATAGCCCACATCTCCATGAACCCAGTTCATACACTCCATGCATGTTTCTTTTTTAACATATACTTGGTTCCAGAGTTGTTTAGTATACCTGCAAGCAAATTACAAACATACATTTTTATATTTTGCCCTTCTTTACTAAAGCATGACATATTTCTTTGAACAGTTTTGTTTTTTTACTTACCATGTTTTGGAGACCTTTCCTTACATGTTCAGTTCTTGCCTCCTCTTTCTTTTGTAAATCTGCTTCGTATTCTAGCATGTGCATGTATCATAGTATCTTTAACCAAGCCTTCATTGATAGACTTTAGAGTTGCTTCTAAGCTATTTTGCAAACAGTGCTTGAAATGATGTGCATTTAATCTTGATATGATGCCATATGATTTAATGTATAATTCTTTTAACATTTTGACTTTATACTTCCCTTCAAAAAATGTTTAATCTGTGGGCCAGCTAATATACGACATTTGCTAAAGGATAAGCTAAGGTTAGACCATAGATCAATGACCTGAAAAAGTTATTTAACTTTATGAGTTCACTTCTGGGCATTTATCCATAAGAATGTTGGATGATATAGCAGAGTATGAGTTCATTTCAATAGAGCAGGCAGGGTATGTGTAAGCTTTGCAGGTTTTGCCAAGGTCATTTGGACAAAGCAGCATTCAGGGTTCCCCTTGGGGAAAAGTTCAATCATTTTGGTACTTTTGATGATCAGTAATACTTCAATATGATTCAGTAAGCTAATGCATTGTATTCAGCAGAGGTTTACAAAAATGGGGAAGGACTCAGCCTCCAGAGCACCAAAGGCCTCTGGAAGAAGGCATAAGACATTGGTGTCAAGACCCTGCTTGTTCCAGAGGCTAAGAGGTCATTTGAAGGTTTTCTGACTGCTCCCTAGTACAGAACAGAATTCTGTGTGGGATTCTCTATGGTAACCCTGCACGTACCTGCTGCTATAGAAGCTAGTGCTCCATTTGGTCAAAGGGAGATTGCTTCCAGCTGCCCTTCTTGAACCTAGTTGTCAAGGTTGCCTAATGAGGAGAGCCCTGAGGCGTGCCAGGTGCTACGTGGGCTGAAGGGTGGTGGTGGGTTGGGAAGGGCTTACAGAATGAGGCTAGAACCTGCCAAAGCCTGGTAGGAGCTGATTTCCTCTGGGGGTGGGAGCATTATGGGTGGGGTCTTATAAAGCTACTCAGCCTAAATTATGTCTGGGATTAAGACCAAACCTGTAAGACCAGATCTATCTCCCTTTAGGAAGGATGGACCTCTAGGCCCTCTGAAGCAGAACCAACTGAGCACACTCCACAAGGCCACACCAACCTCCACCAGGCCTTATTTGTGGGGCCTGACACAAATAAGATCTAACTCCCTTAGAGGAACAAACTGCTCTATCTCCTTTATCTCTACATGTATATTTTATCCTTTCCAGTTGGGAGATCTGATTTAAGAACATAAACCCTAAGAAAAAGACAGAGATAAAATTATAGGCCTAAATTAGAAGGAACTAGTGCTGAAGAATATAGGTTTACAGCCTTGTTCTGGAGAGTTTTCACAAACCCTAGCTTTGTTTTGAACTTTAGCCTTCATAACTCTTTCTGAGTTTCTGGTAATGGAATCATATCTATTTTGCAGATTTCTGGAACTCTCTTGAGCTCACTCCACCTCTTCCCAACCCACCAGTCATCTGCTTGGAACCCCCAATGCAGATGAACTACTCTGTTATATTTCTGATATTTATTAGGTAAACATTTTAGATGATATTGCTATTTCCATGTGTGTTTGTTTATTTCCTGCCAGAAGTTTCCAATGAGCAGTTACCAAGCAGGCCCAGTTCCAATCACTTGGGGATGCATCAGTGAGTAAAACTAGCAAAATCATGTCTCTACACTGAAGGACAGAATGGTAGATGAAGAGTTTAGGTGATCAACAGTTAAAGAGGGCCAATTTATTTTTCTTTAAGATTTTATTTATTTATTTGACAGACATTGATCACAAGTAGGCAGAGAAGCAGGCAGAGAGAGGGAGGGGGAAGCAGGCTCTTTGCTGAGTAGAAAGCCTGAGGCAGGGCTCAATCCCAGACCATGACCTGAGCTGAAGGCAGGTACTTAACCAACTGAGCCACCCAGGCGCCCCCAAAATGGTCAATTTAATACATTTATTTCCAGTGCCTCTTGGGTTCAAATATGGTCCTGAGAGAAAGATGAGCTCTTTTATGGACTGTTTTCCCTTTTCTTCTTTCTTCTTCAATTTTCTTAGATATTTCCCTGACCTTCCCCCAACACACACAGACACACACACATATTCTTATTTTATCCTATGTTTAATCTAAATATGGTAATAACTCCTCATGTCTTGCTTCCACAGTTTTCTTGCATTGTCTGAATTTCTTACTTTTGTTTGGGAGAGTTAGATCTACTCCAGAGTAAAGCCCAGGTGGGTAGAGATCTCATACACATGCACTTCTGTTTGTAAACTTCCTGACTAAAACCACATGCAATTTGGTCCTTAATTAAAAATCTCTATTATGACAATATTTATATGTTTCAGTTATCTATTGCTGTGTAACAAACCACTCCCAAAGTTAGCAGCTTGAAACAGCAGCCGTTTTATTTGCTCATGATTCTGTGGTTCAGGAATTGGGGCTGGGCTTAGCTGGGTGGTCCTTCAGTTTCATATGATAGTGCCTGGGCCCACTGATATGGCTGCATTCAGCTCGGAGTTTGACTGGAGCTGGATTGTTCAAGATGCCTTCAGGTGTCTCTCCTCCAGGCTCCATCCAGCAATTATGGGACTTCTTATGTGACTTCCAAGATGGAGACACAGACTTGGAAATTATGCATCACTTCTGTCACATTTTATTGGTCAAAACAGGTCCCAGAACCAGCACAGATTAAAGAGGAAAGGAAATAGGGATCCATGGGTGGTTCAGTTGGTTGAACATCCAACTCTTGATTTCAGCTTAGGTCATGATCTCGGGGTTGTGAGATCAAGCCTGCATGGGGCTCCATGCTCAGTGGGGAGTCTGCTTGATTCTTTCCCTCTCCTTCTGTCCCTCCTAGCTCATGCTCTCTCTCTCTCTCTCTCTAAAATAATAAATAAATTCTTTACCCAGAAAAAGAGGAGAGGAATACTCCTCTTCCCCCCAAATATGAGGGGAGTGGCAAGATCACAATGCAAAAGAGCATGTAGGATGGGGGAGTACCACTGCAGCGTCCTTGGAAACATGAGCTACCACACACTATAGAGCTTCTGTGTTAGCTGGTAATCCGCTATACGTCTCAGTTCTGGGCAGTAGTAATGAATCTGCTCCTAATTTTCTTTCTCCCTGTATGTCTATCTGCTTTTTATTAATCAGCACTTTAGCTTGAGCACATGTTTTGAATTATAATCCTGAGTTCCATGTGTATCAGTCAGTATGTTCGGTTCCAAGGCACAAGAAGCACCTCTGGCTCACTTAAGCAGAAAGGGAATTTTCATTGGGTATCGAGTTGTTTTCAGAAGAGAGAAAGTTTGGAGAACTAGATACAGAACAGGGACAAAACCTAAGGAAGACTTGTAGGAAAGTATACCCATAGTGGTCCCACAAGGACACTCTGCTTGGAGCACTAGTGCTAACACCGCACAATTAGGCTGTGGGGCTGTCAATGCCACTGGGCCTGGGCGTGAGGCTTTCATTTTTTCCCTTACAGTTCCAAGTCCTGCACAGGAAAAACGAGTTGTCCAATTCTCCTTACTCCATCCTTTTTTTTTTTTTTTTTTTTTTTTTTTTTAGAGATTTTATTTCTTTATTTGAGAGAGAGAGAGCATGAGAGGGAGAGAGGGTCAGAGAGAGAAGCAGACTCCCTGCCAAGCAGGGAGCCCGATGCTAGACTCAATCCCAAGACTCCAGGATCAGGACCTGAGCCAAAGTCAGTCACTTAACCAACTGAGCCACCCAGGCGCCCCTGCTTGCTCCATCCTTGACGAGGAAGTGGGGAAGAGGGCCCCTTCCATTTTACAGGTTGGGGCTAAGAATATTCTGCCTCCTGCCTAGACTTACATGTTGGAATGTCCCCCACAAATACAAAGAGCTACCCAGTACTGAACATCCAGCCATTGCTAAAAGTATGAAATTGTCCTGATCTGGCCCCTCATACCTCTCTGACCTCAGCTCCTATTCATTCCACTGTAACCTCAGTGCAAAACACAAAGTTTGCTTCTGTCTCAGGACATTATATATGAAATTTCCCATGTAAAATGCTTGTCCCCAAATACCAGCATGACTCTCTCTCACACTTTAAGTCTTCCAATAGTGATTTTATCTAAAATTGTAACTCTTCACCCCCACACTCCCTATTCTATGGGGCAAGAATTTTAGCCTGTTTTGTTCAATGTTGCATCCCCAGCATCTAGAACAATGCCTAGAAAATAGCAAGTGTTCAATAACTATGTCTTCAATAAATGAATGTAGAGCCAGTATCTACATGAGTCCTTTGAAATGCCTTTGAAACACAGTTGCTATATGGTTGACAAGGATTCTTCTCAGAGTTTAATCCTCCTACTAGCATATCTGCCTGCATATGGTTTCTTCATTTTACGTTGTTATGTAAGACAAATGAAATTTTTTGATAGGTTGAAAAATTGTTTAATTTATTGTTCCCTCTCCTTCAACCAGGCTTATCCCTGTGCCTAGAAGGAAATTAGGTGAGTCAGACAGTATCGTTTGTTGTAAAACCATACCTTATGCTTGATTCTCTTCTCACCATTTCTAAATTGATATTTCACTGATTTATTGTACTACTTTTCAGGATATTGCTGATAGCTTAATAATTTTCAAGGTCATCCCTTTCATCCTTCATTCAGAAAGACATGAGGTTGGACTTTTTCCAGTTTTCAAGAATGTATTAGTCCTTGGGAGCTGCCACAAGCAAAGCAGCTTGACAGTGACCTTAACTGATCCATGATCTCTCCCAGGAGGCAAAACATCAGCCCCTGTAGATTTGAACACACTGAAAGCATTCAAATAGTGATGAGAGATTCAAAAAAGTTTATTGAGAATCCACTGAATGCGAAGTTTGTACTGGATATTCCCTTTCTGTGGTTTGGCGATCTTCATTCTCCTGAGTCAGTGCGACATCATGGCGGTGCTAATCCGGCTCTGCCGTCTGCACAGCTTGGGCCAAGAGGAGGCAGAATGGAGAGGATCCAGCAAGCTTTACCGGGTGTTTCATGCCATCACATTTGTGTTCCTGCCAGAGGGCCGGCTTCTGTGGCCTGTTTCAGATGATAACATATTTCCCTGTTGGTATAATAACGGGTAAAATGATCTCTCCCTTACGCCCTCATCCAGTCATCCATCCACTCATTCACAGACAAGTTACTCACGAAGTCCCTACGCTGTACCAGGCATTGTGATTGTAACAGTGAACGAAACAAGGTTCCAGCTTTCAGGAAGCCTATGACTAATTGTACCACCTACTTTTATAATTCTTGCTTTAATGACCACAGATATATACAGAAGAGAATGTTGATGGCTGACACCTTTTTTTTTAAGATTTTTATTTATTTATTTATTTGACAGATAGAGATCACAAGTAGGCAGAGAGGCAGGCAGAGAGAGAGGAGGAAGCAGGCTTCCCTGCTGAGCAGAGAGCCCGATGCGGGGCTCGATCCCAGGACCCTGAGATCATGACCTGAGCCGAAGGCAGCGGCTTAACCCACTGAGCCACCCAGGCGCCCCGATGGCTGACACTTTGACCATCCCCCAGAAAGAGCAAAAATCCTTGGGTTGAAAAAAGAGCAAAAGGAAGAAAGGGGCTTCAGTCCCCATTCTTATTCATATTCCCAGCAAGCATCATCCTGACATATTGAGAGGACATAAATGATGACATTCCACCCGCCCACTCACTCCAGACCTCTGTCACACCCTAACATTGCCTCCTTGTTACATGTCTTCACCTAAGGATGTCATCCTGCTGTCCTGGGTCGTATGCAGAGGGCAGGTGCTCAAGGGCTCTAAGTATTGTAGCACTGGGGGCAAGATTACCCCAGAAAATTCAAGCTTTTACATGTATAACAGAAAATATTTATAAACCATTTTCTCTCTCCATTCCCATCCTGTTCATTTGGTGTAGCCCATTGGGTTTCCAACCTTGGAGCTTGCTTGTTTTCTATCCATTACTTGGCCCTGAGAAGCCCTGCCTATGAGCCTCAGGCTTTCACCCCAGGGTATTTTGGCAGAGTTGGTGTTCAGTGAATATTGAGCACACAGAATGTGAGAGGCAAGGTATTTTCCAGCACACGTAGTGAGCGAAAGTTAAAGCAACCTCTGAGAATCTGGATAAAAAGGGATAAAAAGGGATATTTATCCTGATAAAAGTCAGGATAAATTATGCATAGCCATGTGTTGTAGAGCCTCAGTGAAGGCTCTGAACTGAACTGAACTGAAGATCTACACAAACATTTCGATGTTTAAAGTGTCCACACATTCTCTTTAGACTCTTCCTTGACTCCACACTCTCCTGCTTTCCTTCCCAACTCTATGGCTGCTTTCTCAGTCTATTTTGTGGGTTCCTACCCCTCCGTCTAAACTCTATTTGTTGGAGTTCATGGCTGAGTGTTGAGCAACCTTCTCTTCTCCATCCAAGCTACACTTTCTCCCTAGGTGATCTCACCACACACTGTCTTTAATTGCTACATATAATTTTAACTCAATTACTATATATGTATTAATTACTACATATGTAGGAGTAAAGGCAGGAGGGAGGGAAAGAGGAAGACAGGAAGAGTCCATTTAATTACTGTATATATATATATTACTTGAATTACTACATAGCAAAACTGAGAGATGGGTAGAGGAGAAGGAAGAGAGAGGGTGTATAAATACAGCACAGTGACTCATGATGCACAGTTGCAGCCTCACTCTCTCCTCTGGACTCCAAATCCATATATTCAATGCCTTCTTAACATCTCTCCTTGGATGTGTCAAAAGCACCACAGATTCAGCATGTCAAAACTGATTTCATATTCTCTCTCTTAAAATCTGATCGTCCGTGGCCCTGATATCTTGGGATGGCATTTCCCATTCACTCACGTGGTTATACAAGCTGAAAATCCAGGCGTTATTTTGACACTTCCATCTCTCTTATTGCCCATAGCCAGTCCAGCACCAAGTTTTGGCAAATTTGCCTCCTAAATATCATTCAGATCTGTCCTCTTCTTTTCTGTTCTCATCTTTCCAATCCTTGCAGAGAGCAAAAATCCTTGAATTTGACTCCTGCTGACCAACCCTTTTTGTCTCTTACAATCCATTTTCCACAGAGCAGCCAAAGAGAGCCTTCGGAATGCAAGGTTCCCAGATGGCTCTCAAAGGGTTCCACTGCTCTGAGGATACACGTGTCCCTGCCGACTTAAATCAGCCCTCATTTGACCTATATTCCCCTTCATTCTCTCCAACTAGTTCCCTAACCTTCTTTTCAGTTCTCTTCTCTGTACGTCTCCCTTACCATAGGGCCTTTGTCCTTCAATCTGGGGATCCTGACCACATCTTGAAGTTTACTTCGATTCATGCTTCAGATCTTGAGTCTTTTTTAAAAAAAGATTTTATTTATGGGACGCCTGGGTGGCTCAGTGGGCTAAGCCACTGTCTTCGGCTCGGGTCATGGTCCCAGGGTCCTGGGATCGAGCCCCAAATCGGGCTCTCTGCTCAGCAGGGAGCCTGCTTCCCTTTCTCTCTCTCTGCCTGCCTCTCTGCCTGCTTGTCATCTCTCTCTGTCATATAAATAAATAAAATCTTTTAAAAAAAATAAAATAAATAAAATAAAATAAAAGATTTTATTTATTTATTTATTTGACACAGAGAGAGAGTGAGAGAAGGAACACAAGCAGGGAGAGTGGGGGAGGGAGAAGCAGGCTTCCTGCTGAGCAGGGAGCCCGATGGGGGGCTCAATCCCAGAACCCTGGGATCATGACCTGAGCCGAAGTCAGATGCTTCAGGACTGAGCCACCAGGCATCCTGCAGAGCTTGCCTGTCTCTTCCCTATCGCTTATCCCAAAAATATTAGTTAAATGATACTGGAGCTCGAAGAGAGGTATTCATAAGTGAGGCTTCCTTTTTCCTTGCCTGGGCTGAGAGCCAGTTGAGAGACAAGATATGGAGGGAACAATCAGATGGAGATCAACATATCAGTTTTATGATCAATAGAGTGGTTGAAAAATGTGGTTTAGGTGAGCAGCAACATTGATATCCCCAACACAAAACCCCAAATCAGGCAGCCTCACTCCCCTAGTCTTTGCTGTACACACATGCCCATAGGAAAGCCCCTCTCAGAACTTACCTCCTAGAGGAAGAACAGAATATGAATCCAAGAGAAGAGGGGAAGAAGGAGGGCAGACTATGCCCCACCACCACCCTCAAGAACCTTTCCCAAATTTGCCATCCACGTAAGCTACTTCCACGGGTCAGAATGAAGAATGTGGGAAGAGGCCAAGTGTGCTGGGAAGATCCTTTCCCGTAGAAATCAGAGTGAGGGAATCAGAAGCAATATGTCCTACCAGGTCAATAACCGGCTGGACATGTGACTGAATGAATGAGTGAACATACACAGACTACACATCTAATTAGTGGTAGGCACTGTGCTAAGTACTGGAGATACAGAAAGAAGTAAATGTATCTAACATTAATCAAACATATACCATATGCATAGCTCTCTTTTAAGAGCTTTGACTGTATCCATTTATTTAATTAATATTAAACACATTAGTATTTACTCTATTTAATTTTATGTAATATAGTTTATCTCATTCTAATATAATTTAACATTATGTTATATTTTATAATTATAGAATATATATTAAACATAAAAATAATTTAACATATATTAATATTTGCAGTGTATTAATACATTTAATCCCCATAGCAACTCTCAGAGATAGAAACTACTATTCTCCCTACCCTCATCTTTCTGCACCACAGGGTGAGGCCTGACCAGTGTGACGATGAGTTTTGAAGGCAATGCGCACACCTGCCTCAACCACTTCTCTCTTCTTATGCCTCTACGTGTCCACAGAAAGGATATATTCTCAATTGCTCTGCCTTGTGTGGTAAGCTTACAGTTTCATGGACCTCATTTGCTTTCTTACTCAAAAACATTGCAACAGATTAGGGGTTCCTCACTGGCTTAGTTGGGATAGCGTGTGACTCTTGGTCTCGGGGTCATGAGGTCAAGCATCACCACACGGGATGTAGAGTCTACTAAATAAAACTTAAAAATTCCAACAGATCAGTCAAAATTTCAGATTATGCTCACATTAGAGCCATTCCTCGTTAGTATAGTGGTGAGTATCCCCGCCTGTCAGATTATGCCCACAATGAATAAAGATCTCATAGAGCATGAGTTGAACATGACTCTACAAGGTTAGGCCATTAATAAAAAATCAGCTCTGTCCTCTGCATTACTGAGATCTTTAGTAAACAAGCATTATATCTGGTTTTGATCATTATACTTTGAAAACAATGCAGTGAATGCACTTAGGGTTCTAAGAAAAGTGATAAAGATGATCATCAAAATCAACAGATAATAAATTACTGCAATGGAAGTTTAAATTAATTCAGGTTGTTAACTTGTAGAAGAAAAGGCTAAGGAATTCTTAGATTACGCCTTACAATAAGTGAAGTATTTCAGTAAGTGGGCTGGTCTCTCTGGCCACAAGAAAAAATAAACAGATGAGGTTGGTTTTAGAAATTTTAATTTTTAAAACTTCAGAAAATTGCACCCAATACAACAAAACCGTATTTCTTCTACCCCAAACTAGCAACCATTACCATTTTGTCTTATTTTGTTTCCAGACTTAAAAAAAGAGTCATAGAGTGCATGGTAGAAATTAGTACAGTATCGAAGAGTTTATAGTAAAATAAAAGTAAGCTTCCCATCCCCAGATACCTGATCTTTCCTAGAGGCAACCTTACAAAGATGTTCTGTGTACATATAATCATACATATGTTATTCAACTTTCTTTCCACAAATGGAAGCACATGATGTACAACATTCTGTGTCTTTTTTTTTTTTAAGATTTTATTTATTTATTTATTTGATAGAGAGAGAGAGAATACAAGCCGGGGGAGTGGGAGAGGGAGAAGCAGACTTTCCACTGAGCAGGGAGCCCGATGCAGGGCTTGATCCCAGAACCCTGGGATCACAACCTGAGCCGAAGGCAGATGCTTCAGGACTGAGCCTCCCAGGCGCCCATGTGTTTTACTTTTTTCAATTATCTTTGAGACTGTTGAAACAGGAGAGTTTAAATCGAACATGAGAAAGTACTTGTTTGCAGTCATGTGGATAAAATTCTGGAATGAGTCACTAAAACTGATACAAGTTTCAGCTCTCCTAACCGACCTCTGTCATCGAAGAGTTTGAGGTTCCTAGGAAGACGACTGAAATAGGAAAATAGTATGCAGGAATTTTATTAGGTAGTGCTCTTGGAATAAATACCTATAGAAGGGAATAGGAAGAGAAAAATATAAAGCAGAAATGGGCAGAGAGAAAGCTGCGGCTGCTATATGTGGTCTCAACAACATGAACCCTTAGGGAGCTAAAGCTGGAAGGGCCCTTCTGAGTTATCCTGGGATAGGAAGGAGTCCAGGCCTTCCTGCCTCCACAGTAATCAATCATGGGATGCAGATGGCCCTGGGGAGGTGTGACCTTGGGCTACAGAGTCTCTTCAACCAAAATAATTTCCAGAGAAGAACAATGGCTAAAATACGGGGAATAAGTTCTTCATCCCTGAAGGGGACCTAGACAAAGAATTGCAGTATCTGTGGGAGGATGAGAAAGGGAAAAAGACAGAGCGAACTTACAAATGCTAACAGGTAGTGAGTCTAAGCAAAGGATTATGGGTGTTCGCAGTATTGTTCTTGGAATTTTCCTATGGCACTGGTGACACAGTAAGAAATAGTGCCTGGAACCCAAATGTTACAACTAGATGTTGTGGGGCGTCTAGGTGGCTTAGTGGGTTGATCCTCAGTCTTTGGCTCAGGTCATGGTCTCAGGGTCCTGGGATCGAGCCCCCACATCAGGCTCTCTGCTCAGCAGGGAGCCTGCTTCCCTCTCCCTCTCTGTTTGCCTCCCTGTCTACTTGTGATCTCTCTCTGTCAAATAGATAAATAAAATTTAAAAAACAAGCAAACAAACGAGATGCCATGACTTGTTAAAGGCAGAATTTGTAACTATCTAAGGCCATAATGCCACAGTTTCAGGGTAACCTTATTAGGGGGTACGAAAAACTCAGTGAGCCTCCACTAAGGTTTTCCCCCAACTTGTTGGACCTCATTCTAGGCAAGAAGAATTTTCCATCAACCCAAACATGTCTTCCAAAGGATAGTAGGGAGATTTGAGAAGCCATGTTCTCTGCACATCACTGTAAAGAGATAGCATCCAAAACTTACAAATGAAACAAAGTACTGTGTGCCCTTTTGATATTATACCAGGGCATTATCTAACAAGACTACCTAACAAGTCCGATTCTCTAGGAAATATAATGTTTCATTTACTATTACTGTTGATTAGAACCTAGACTCGAGAAAGTTAAATAGTGCCTTGTAGAAAATCGAAGTGATTTTTATCTAGTCAGTAAGATAACCTCAGGGCGCCTGGGTGGTTCAGTTGATTAAGCACCAGACTCTTGATTTCGGCTCAGGTCACAATCTCAGGGTCATGACGCTGAGCATGGAGCCTGCTTAAGATTTTCTCTCTCTCTTTCTCCCTCTGCCTCTCCCACCCTGCACCTGTGATCTCTCTTTCTCTCTCTCTAAAAGTAATAAGATAAAACAATGTAAAATACCTCCAAGGCCAAAGCACTGGTCAGGGTCTGCTGTTTCATGCATCCACCATCCATCCACTCTGACTGGACCGACCTTTGTTCTAGTTGCCCTGAGTCCCTGCTGTGTCAGTCATTAAATATTTTGAATATCGTCCTTGAATTAATATAGCTATAATAAGGTTATTGTTGTTTGGGGGATCATTTAAAATCACAGCATTTTGAAATTCAGAGGTGTTGCCTCCTTTAAAAAACAAGAATGAACTTCTATGAAGTGCCTAAAATAGTCAAATTCATAAAGGCAGAAAGTAAAACAGTGGTTACCAGGGACTTTGGTTGGAGAGAAGGGCGAGTTAGTGTTTAATGGAGACAGAGTTTCAGTTTGGGAAGATGAAAAAGTTCTAAAGACAGAGGGTGGTGAGGGTTGGACAACAATTGGAATGTTCTTTTTTTTTTTTTTTTAAAGATTTTATTTATTTATTTGACAGAGAGAAATCACAAGTAGTCAGAGAGGCAGGCAGAGAGAGAGAGAGAGGAGGAAGCAGGCTCCCTGCTGAGCAGAGAGCCCCATGCAGGACTCGATCCCAGGACCCTGAGATCATGACCTGAGCCGAAGGCAGCGGCTTAACCCACTGAGCCACCCAGGCGCCCCCAATTGGAATGTTCTTAATGATACTAAACTGTACTTAAAAATAGCTAAAATGGTAAATTTTGTGTTACATATATTTTACCACAAGTCATTATTAAAAAAAAAATATTCAGTCAAAAAAAAAACAAAAAACAAAAAACAGAATGAGACCACAGGTAGAAAATAAGTTCAAACAGACAATATAAGGATATAAAAAATATAGGTGTTCAGAAAAACAATAAAAATAAATGGTTTGGGGAAAGCCTGGGTGGCTCAGTTGGTTAAGCCACTGCCTTTGGCTCAGATCATGATCCCAGGGTCCTGGGATTAGTCCCATGTCGGGGCTCCTTGCTCAGCAGGGAACCTGCTTCTCTCTCTCTGCCTCTGCCTGCAACTCTGCCTGCTTGAGCTCTCTCTCTCTGACAAATAAATAAATAAAATCTTTTAAAAAATAAATAAAAATAAATAAATAACTGGTTTGGGGTATTAATTTCTTTGAAGGAACTAAATATTGACTACTGGGAAATTATTAGTATACTAATACCATATTTGAAAATTTTAACTTGTCACAGGAAATATCTCCAAGAGAAAATGATGAAAATTTAAAATTTGGGTTGATTACTGGAAACACTCCCTGTCTGAGAGATAAATATTAAATTATGAAATGGTCTCCTCAGGGAAATTGTGAAAGTCATCATCGAAAATATTAAAAATTAAATCAGATAAAGCATTAGGCAGGCCTAATGTAGGAAATGATCCTGGTCTGGTTTTGGGGAGACAGACTGGAAGGCTTATTGGGGCTTTTCTATTATTTATTTTAAAGATTCTGCCAAAAAACATAACCCATATGCTCAGTTTCCGGCAGAAGCTAGAAATTGTTGTTCAGCGTTCCCAAAGAAACAAGTGGAGGTAAGGTTTGGGTGCCATTTCAAGTGTATTAAACTAGAGACGCAGATGGCCCAGCTCCTACACCACCAAGCATACTCAGTTGGCTTGACCACGTGAAAAGAAAGAGCCAAATGCAAAACAGACTTCTCCTTCCTTAAAAGCTGAGCAAGCACTTCATAGTCTTACAAGGAGCGAAGAGGTCTCTGGCTGGATTGAAGAATGTAGCTTATGTGGAAGGTCTAGGTGAGGTGTCATTTCTTTGCCCCAGATAGTAGAGGCCTGAGTCTCTGGAAGCCACGAGGAATGAAAGAGAAAGGTGTGAAGCCTGCCCCAGGTGTGGTACAGTTACTACAAAAAAAAAAAAAAAAAAAAAGTGTATATAGGTGCAAACTTTAACGTACAGTAAACTTACCTGTTAACAAAACAGTCCAGACAAATAAACTGGGCTCTAAACTACAAAACAAACTCCTCTCTTGAGGCATGAAGGCAACAGAGATTGGGTAAAGACTTTAGGTATGGCGAAAAAGGGCACGTGTCCTCATCACCAATTTTTCACAGACCAAATGAAATTATTTATGAGGGCTGATTCAATCTCAGAGATACGAAATTATTTAATATGTGTTCAGATGTTCACCTCCTTTAGAAGTGAGAGAAGTCCGATGGAAGCCTTCAGGGAATGAATGGTAAGGAATTTTGTGATTTGAAAATTAAAAATCCTACTTAAAATGGAGTCTTTTCTACAGTTAGAATAGAACAACAAATGTTAATGCAAGCTGGTGCAGCCACTCTGGAAAACAGCATGGAGGTTCCTCAAAATGTTGAAAATAGAACTGCCCTATGACCCAGCAATTGCACTATTGGGTATTTACCCTAAAGATACAAATGTAGTGATCCAAAGGGACACATGCACCCGAATGTTTATAGCAGCAATGTCCACAATAGCCAAACTATGGAAAGAACCTAGATGTCCATCAACAGATGAATGGATCAAGAAGATGTGGTATATATACACAATGGAATACTATGCAGCCATCAAAAGAAATGAAATCTTGCCATTTGCAACAACGTGGATGGAACTAGAGCGTATCATGCTTAGCGAAATAAGTCAAGCAGAGAAAGACAACTATCATATGATCTCCCTGATATGAGGAAGTGGTGATGCAACATGGAGGCTTAAGTGGGTAGAAGAATAAATGAAACAAGATGGGATTGGGAGGGAGACAAACCATAAGTGACTCTTAATCTCACAAAACAAACTGAGGGTTGCCGGGGGGAGGGGGTTGGGGAGAAGGGGGTGGGATTATGGACATTGGGGAGGGTATGTGATTTGGTGAGTGCTGTGAGGTGTGTAAACCTGGTGATTCACAGACCTGGGGATAAAAATATATGTATATAAAAAATATATGTTTATAAAAAATAAAAAATTAAAAAAAAAAAAAAGAACAACAAAT
Organism: Mustela lutreola; assembly: GCF_030435805.1. Taxonomy (NCBI): domain Eukaryota; kingdom Metazoa; phylum Chordata; class Mammalia; order Carnivora; family Mustelidae; genus Mustela; species Mustela lutreola. The sequence continues at coordinate 107,407,411 of NC_081296.1, read as the reverse complement.
GTTTTTGTTAGAAAGGAAATATTTTAAAAGATAAATCGAAACAAAAGTAATAGAAAGTAGCATTATGTAGAGAATACCATCATCCTAAACAAGAAAGGAAAAAAAAAATAGAACCTTATGAAGGGAAAGAGGAGAAACCTACAAGAAGTATAAAGAAAAATATGTTGATATGTAGATGACAGAAAACCCGAGACTTTCTCAGATAACCCTTTAGCAAGTTATGCATGAAAGGATACTTACTATCCATTTGTTGTTATTCATTCAACAAACATTTACTGTGTGTCTATTTTTGTGCCAGGCATTGGTAGGCATTGATGATGCTCTAGGGGAAATTCTGTGATGCAAAAGAGAAGCGTGAAAAAGAGCAGGTAACAGAGTGAGCTGATCCAGCCTGGATCATCGGAAAGCTTCCTCCACATGGAGTATTCTCACTGTGTCTCTCAGTATGGGTCTCCCCGTAAGCAGATCTGAAGATAAGGATTTGGGCACAAGCGACCTGTTGAAGAGTTGGTTCCAGAAAGCTCTATGGATGAGCAAGGAAGTGAGACAAGGAAAGGAAGGAAGGAAGATCATTAATGCACGAGGTAGCACTGTGGGTAACTGGAGCTTGGTCCTACTGGGGACTTTCTGAGAGATGTTGTGGAATGTCCCTTAGAATGTCTTACTAAGGAGTATGGGGCTAGGCCTTTTATCCAGCACCTCCCATTCCTCCATAGTTAAGGGTCACTCCAGGTGTGTTAAATTCCCAGCACTTGACCCTCCCCTCAGGCAGAGAGAAAAAGGACATTTATATAAACATTATAAGGCAGGGGTTCCCAAATCTTCAGAATCATCTGGAGGAACCAGATTGCAGGACCCCATCCCAGAGTTTCTGATTCCGTAGGTCTGAAGTGAGGTTGAAGAATGCATTTCTAACAGATTCCCCAGTGATGCTGATGCTGTTGGTTCAGGGACGACACTTCGAAGACCACTGCTCTATGCCAGCTCTGGGCCAGAGCATCAATAGTATCTGTGACATACTAATATCTAAAGGATAATAGTCATTAAGGAGACAGAGGGTCAGAGGGAAACTAGAGCTGTCTGGGTAGAGGAAACCCTCTATAAAGGCCTGAGGCTAGAGGGAGACTGCCTGGATAAAAGGAACTGCAAGGTAGTGCTGCATGAGACAGAGAGAGAGAGAAATTAAAGCAAGTGCATGGGGATGAGATCAGTCAGGATCCTGGAGGCATGGTAAGGGTTTAGGATCTGTTTCCTAATAGAAAGGCAAAGGTATTGAATAGTTTTACACAGGACAGTGACCTGATCAGATTGCATTGTTTAAACGTTCATTCCTGGGGTACCTGGGAGGCTCAGTGGATTAAGCCTCTGCCTTCGGCTCAGGTCATGATCTCAGGGTCCTGGGATCGAGCCCACATCAAGCTCTCTGCCCACATCGAGCTCTCTGCTCAGCAGGGAGCCTGCTTCCCCCCCACGCCCTGCCTGTCTTTCTGCCTGCTTGTGATCTCTATCTCTCAAGTAAATAAATCTTTAAATATATATACATGTATATACATGTTCATTCCTGCTACAGCACTGAGAACATTGGGAGGGGCCAAGACAGGTATGGAGACCCCCCATAGGTTTCCATTGCAAAGCCAGATAGGAGACCACAGTGACCTTCACTAAAGCGGTGGCAGTGGAGATAGAGAGAAGTAGATGGTTCTCATAAACACATCGGAGAAAGAATCAACAGGACTTGATGATGAATTAAGAAGAGGAAAGAGGTGAGAATGTATCACGGATGACTCCTAAGTATCTGGTCTGTTCAGTCGGGTTGAGAACTACCTTACAAGGAGAGATCCAGGGTTCAGTTATGTGCACGTTGAGTCTGAGGCTCATGGGGGACACCTAAGTGGAAACCTGCAATTAGCTTGCAAGTGAGCAATTAGGTATACAGCCCTAGAGTTCATGGAACTGCTTAAAAGCATAAAGTTGACTAAAAGTCAAAATGGCTGCATTAATGTTTCAGTGAAGCTCAATTTTAAAGTAAGCTTTTTCGGGGCACCTGGGTGGCTCAGCGGGTTAAAGCCTCTGCCTTTGGCTCAGGTCATGATCTTAGGGTCCTTGGATCAAGCCCCGCATCGGACTCTCTGCTCTGCAGGGAGCCTGCTTCCTTCTCTCTCTCTGCCTGCCTCTCTGCCTACTTGTGATCTCTGTCTGTCAAATAAATAAATAAACTCTTTAAATAAATAAATAAAGTAACCTTCTTCCTCTCTTTCATAAACCTTCCCTCTTCCCTTCTTAGCCTTTTGTTTCAGGAACCCAGTACCACCCCGAAGACAGAACAAAGGAGGCCAGCAGCAAGCAGCTAATTCCTGTAAAAACCAGCTAGATCTTGCATTTCCCTATTAAACACCCCCTACACACACACCTCCCCAGTCCCTGCCTCTGGGGAAGACTTGCAGGTTTTTTTGAAGGTCATAACTTGCTGCGGCCTCCTTTGCCAGGCAAAGCAATGAAGCTATTGTTCCTCTTTATCCCAAACTGTTTTCATGTGATATTTTGCGCCAAATCACAGAGGCAAGTTTTTGGTGATTTAAATTTGGGAGTTCTTAACATGTAGCTGGTATTCAATCCATAGCCCTGAGTGAGCCCCCTAAAAAGAGATCTTTGCATGAGAGCAAAAGGAGGCTCAAACAGAACCTCAAGGACTCCAACAAATCATGGTTATGATGAGGAACTTGAGCCAGCAAAAGGGTCTGAGAAGAAGCAAAGGAAGACCAGGAAAATATGGTATGACAGGAGACAAGTGTCACAAAGATGAAAGGGTTAAGAACTGCCAAGAAATCAAATCAGGTGAGGGCTTTTAATGTATGTATGTATGTATGCATGCATGCATTTTTAAGGTGAGGGTTTAAAATGCATTTCAACTTTAGGGAGATGGAGGTAATTCATGAGCCCAACATGAGCCACTTTAGTGGAACAGGAGGCAGAAACAAGGATGAAATTTGTTCCATAGAAAGAAAGTGATATGGAAATGGAGACAGTGAGTATAAAGACAATGCTTAAAATACTTTTGAGAAGTTTTGGTATCTACAAAGGAAAAGGCAACAACTAAGATGACAGTGAAGTCCGGGTGTACTTCATGACCTACCTGTCCTCCATCCAGTCTTTCAAATGTTGGGGAAGACTGGAGCATATTTAAATGCTGATAGGAAGTTTCTGGGTCGAGAGAGTCTGAAGACACTGGACATGGATAACTGAGAATTTATGAATTGAGAGTAGGAGGAACTGGAATTCAGGGCACAGGTGGATTAACCTCTGATAAGAACATGGGTGTTTCTTTTGCCTAATGGCAGCAAAGGAGGAGAGAGCACCTTGTGCAGACACAGGCAGGATTAAAGGTTCAGTAACACAAGTCAAGGGGTTTCTACCCAGATGGCCTCAGTGTTCAATGGAAATAGGGGATGAAGTCATGGGAGAGGGAGGAGTGAGTCTAGTTTGGAAGGGGCTAAGGTTGACTATTCAAGGGCAGTGGAGGAGACTGGAGAATGATTTTTTGGGGGGTGTGGGGGTTGGCAGGAGAGGTAGGTGTGGTGGGAGGCTGAGAATCCCAAGCAGGCTCCACACCCAGTGCAGAGCATGAGGCGGGAGCTTGATCTTATGACCCTGAGATCACAACCTGAGCCAAAACCAAGAGTTGGACGCTTAATGGACTGAGACACCCAAGTGCCCCTGATTTTTTTGTTTTTCAATAATGGAAGGGAAAAACAACCTCATGGCTTGAATTCAAACTGATTTTCTCAAGTGGGCTGTTTTTGTATGAAGATGAGGACAGTACCTGTAAACATCGATATACTTTACAGATCAGAGACACCATGCTACTCAACATGCATGTGTCCCTGAGAAACACACCAATATTTATATGTGGTGTTTATACTTTTGGTTCTAATGATCTTCTAGAGTTTAAGTTTCTTGGAGGCATGGATCTGGGATGTGCGTCTGGGATCATCTGGCATGCTACATTTCATTCTTTCATTTCACAATTGTTGAGCACTTGCCATGTGACAGGCACTGGGCTGGATGCTGGGGGATATGACTCTGAATGAGGCAGATGAGGGCAGGTTGCCCTAAGGACCTCCATTCCCGTGGACTACAACACTGATGGAGCTAGTCAGCACAATGCACTTGGAAGTTCCCTCCCTTCAAGGAGCTTACATTCTAATGGCAGAGGGGAAGACTGGGTGGGATGGAGACAAGCAAAAAAAAACACACGAGATAATTTCAGGTTTTGGATAAGATTTATGAAAGGAAAAAAAAAAGCAGATGAGGATATAGAAAGTAACTTGCAGGTGGGGACAAAGATTACTATAAACTGCGTGGCCTTTTTGAAGAGGCCTTTTTGGGGCTGAGGAAGACCCAGTCTTGGGAAGAGGCAGGGCAAGGACTGGTTGCAGGGGGAAAGGCAAGTGCTAAGGCGAAGAGGGAGGAGGCCTCTAGGACCCGAGACAGGGAGCAGGAGCTCAGCAAGGTAGGTTCACCCAGATCCTGGGCTACCTCTTGAGCTGTGAAATGAGTTTGGGTTTTATCCTAGGCTTGACCGGAAACCCTTGATGTTTCTAAAAGAAGAGTAAATGTTGTGATTTGCACATTTAAAGGGATAACTCTAGCTACTGTGTAGGAAATGGACTGGATGGAGAGAGAGTAGAGAGGCCACTTAGGAGGCTACTGAATAAATAATCCAAATGAGAAGACAGTGGCTAAGACTAGGGTGGTGATGGTGGAGATGCAGAGAAGTGGATCAATGCTGGACAGATTTCAGAGACAGACTTGGCATTAAATTAGTCACTGGTGGAGGTGTTAAATTAGTCACGGGGTGGGGAGTGATAAAGCTGAAACCTCTTTTTTGGGGGGTGGTTTTAGGCTGAGCTAATAGATGGATAGTGGTGTTATTTACTGAAATGGAAAATACTGGAGCAGGAATAGATATTGGGCTAGAGCCAGTCTCACATTGCACACCCTAGCTGGAAATGCCTATTACACATGGATCTTCAACTCGGGAGCCCCAAGGACAGGTATGGGCTGGATATTTGGGAATCATCATCGTAGAGGCAATATTTTATATCTAGAGGTAGGAGGAGATCAGCTGGAGAGAGAATGCATATCGAGAAGGTAAGAGTGCCCAGACAGGGTCCACACCTGCTGTGCTGAATTTAGACATGGGCTGAAGGGAAGGAGCCAGAAAGGGAGACTGAAAAAGAAAAAGAGAGGTAGAGGAAAAACCAGGATGTGGCAACTTCCAAACTCCAAGCGGAGCGAGCATTTAGAAAGACAGCACCATGTGTTTTGCAACACAGAGGTCATTAGTGACGGCAAGAACAGTTCCAGGGGAGTGGTGGAAACAGAACAGTTTATCTTTTAATAGGTGCAGGGATGGGCCTCCTGGGTGGCTCAGTCATTAAGCCTTTGACTCTGGTCATGATCCCAGACTCCTGGGATCCAGCCCCGCATTGGGCTCCCCACTCAGCGGGAAGCCTGCTTCTCCCTCTCCCACTCTCCCTGCTTGTGTTCCCTCTCTCGCTATGTCTTTCTCTGTCAAACAAATAAAATCTTAAAAAAAAAAAAAAAAAAAAAAAAGGTGCAGGGACGCTGTTTCCATTTACTCCCTAAAGTTCTTCATGAATTATTTGTTGGATGCAGGTCAAAGGAGAGACAAGCTTTGCAGTGGCACCTCCCAGGCACCAGATGGTGATGTTCAGCTGCAGTCAATTCTCTGTCACCTGAGCACCTTCTCAGGAACAAGTAGATAACAGGTACTTTGTCCTTCTCGGTTGGACTGGGTTGGCCCTAGGGCAACTGGAATTGTAGGTGACTTTCTGGTTTGGCTCTTTTAGTGGAACTGCAACTCCTGTTCTGGGAAGAAGAGAAGGTTTATGCATGCAAAGAGGACATTGTGACGCAAAGCACAAAGAGAGTAGGGATCATTTCCCAGAATGGGGGTTAGGAGTCAGTAGTTTACCTGCAACTAAAAATTGGGAGGAACCAGCTAGATGCTAAATAACTCTGAAAATCAGGGAGGAGACTAGCATGCTCGGAAACAGGGAAAACACTTGAACAAGCCAGAGTTTCTTGTGTATTGTTGGAACTGACTGCATGAAGGCAGCGCTGGGGAAATGGCCTCTTGGCCTGTGGCCTTGGAGTCATCTGTGAGTGGTGGCTATACTGTCAGGCCGGTGGACCCCAGCAGCACCTCTGGGTCGGGCCCGTTGGCATCTCTGCTGTCACCACTGGTTCTCCTTTACGGGCCTTGGAATCTGCCCTAGTTGTACCGAAATAATCTCTTAATCACATCCTTCCTTTCTTACATCCGGACCCCAATCTGACCTCCTGGGAGGGTGTCCACTGACCGGCACAATAACCCAGCCAGCCCCACCCTCTTGTTGGCTAATAGGAACAGCATTTATTGAAATATGTTTATGCACGATTTGCTGTATCCTGCCGTGTGCTTCCACTTGTGTAAGATAGAGTCTTCAATAACCCAATCCTATCCTTGCAAACTGGTGGGTATTTCTTCTGTTGTGGTAAGGACTGTTCCTATTGCCCCTGAATCTGGAATTACCCCCAAATCTCAGAGGCACCTTGGTTTTAGGTTTAAGCAAACTATTTCCCCCTTCTATTTTCCATAGTCTTTCTGCCTGCTCCCATTTCCTTTGTTTTGAAAAAGCGTCTTTGCTCCTGTGGCAGTTCCATATTACCGTTCTAGTTCTTGCTTTCCTTTCACTGATATACATCCCTTCTCTTCTTCAACTCCTTGAAATCTGTCTCCTCCAGCTATAAAATTGTCCCCTGCAGGGTGAGCAATGATTTTTGCCAGTCCTTGTGTTCTTCAACGACTCTCTTCTCTTGGACTCCTCCGCATCATTCGATACTGATGACCACCTTTCTTCCTTCCTTCTCTCTCTTCCCCTCTCTTCTCTTGCTTTTTTTTTTTTCCTTCCCTCCCCCCCCCCTTTTTTTTTTAAATTTTATTTATTTATTTGACAGACAGAGATCACAAGTAGGCAGAGAGGCAGGCAGAGAGAGAGAGAGAGAGAGGAGGAAGCAGGTTCCCTGCTGAGCAGAGAGCCCGATGTGGGGCTTGATCCCAGGACCCTGAGATCATAACCCGAGCTGAAGGCAGAGGCTTTAACCCACTGAGCCACCCAGGCACCCCCTTCCTTCCCTTTTTTGGCTAGCTTGACACTGGACTAACCTGATCTTTTTTTCACCTCTGATCCTGTCCTCTGTTGCCTTAGAGGACTCTTCTTCCTGCATCTGCCCTTGGGGAGCAATTAGTTACCCCTGGGTCAGGCTCCTTTGAGGGGTGGAGCTTTCTCTTCAGGCTTGCCTCTATGTTAATGATTTCTCTCTGTGATCTGATCGTCTCACAAGATAGGCAGGCTTATTTATCTAATTACCCTCTAAATGTTTCTACTGGGATATAGGCTCTCACCCCAAGTTGAATATTTCTTTTTTAAAACATCTGTCTTCCCTTTGGTCCCTAACATCGACTCCTCCCTACTTCTGTTTCCCAGTTTAGTAACTCCACTGTTCTTCCTGCCTGGTCACCCAAACTTAAAGACTTTGAAGCATGTATGACCTTCTTTTTTCAAACCTTGGTTTTGTTTGACCATCAGGTAACTCACATTAAATAAGGATAATCCAAAACTCAGGGTTGCTGTGAGGAACATTTAAAGTGTGTTGCACAGCACTTAGAACATCAAAAATGCTCAAAAGTTTTTGACAATAACTCTTTTGAAATTCCCTCCCTCTCCCAAACCCTGTTACTTACCTTATCAGCCCTCCACCCCCCAATCCCTATTACTTTTCTTACATCAAAGTTACAAGCAGATTCCAGACCAGCCTTCTGTGTATTCTAGTCCCTAGCTCTTCCGATCCATCATGCATATTTTTACTGGGTGAATCTCACTTGTACGTTACTCTCAGGATAATTGCCACCATGTACCAACTTTTTAATGGCTCGCCATTTTCTGTCTCAGAATCTAAACTTCTGTCCTACCTACTCTGGCCTCACTCTACACCCACTCTTCCCCAGAGCATCTCCTGGATATTTCTTCCTTTATTTTCCCTGGTGGTGAGCATGTCACACTCACTTCTGCCTTGTGATTTCACATACTACTCCTCTTGACAGGCCAAACTTCAGATCCAGTTAGAGTTAACTTCTTTGTAAATAAGTTCCATGACTTCTCTGATGACCTTCTTTCAGAGGTTAGGTTATCATAATCCTCATAGTGGGTTTGTAGTTCACCATTTACATGTTAGAGTGATAGTTTTTCTCCTTCTTATTTTAATGAATCATTTCTTTAATTAAATGCACACAAATAGTAATGCTAGCTAAAAGATGGAAACAACCCAACTTTTGTTCATTTGTCCCTTGAAAAACACTTGGGATGTTTCCATCTTTAGGCTAGCATTAAAATTGGTGTACAAGTATTTGTGTGGATATATGTTTTCAGTTCTCCTGGTATTTATCTAACAGTATTGTTGGGTTATGTGGTAGCTCTCTAATATCCTCAGGAATTGCCAAATTGTTTTTCAAAACAGCTGACCTATTTTGCATTCCCACCAGCAATGAAGGAGGGCTACAATTTCTCTACATCCTAGTCAGCACTTGTTATTGTCTCTTTTTTATTATATCATTCTAGTGGATATGAAATGTTATCTCATTGTGGTCTTGATTCACATTTTCTTGATGCCTAATGATGTTGAGCATTTTTTCATATGCTGACTGTATATCTTCTTTGGAGAACTGCCTACTCAGATTATTTGTTCATTTTAATTGAGTTGTCTTGTTGTTGATTTATAATAGCTATCTATTATATATAATAGCTATATATTCTAGATATAAGTCCCTTAAAAGACATACAATTTACAAATATTTTTTTTCCATTCTGTGGGTTATTTTTTCACATTTTCCTTTTTTTTTTTTTTTAAAGATTTTATTTATTTATTTGACAGGGATCACAAGTAGGCAGAAAGGCAGGCAGAGAGAGAGGAGGAAGCAGGCTTCCAGCTTCATCCCAGGACCCTGGGATCATGACCTGAGCCAAAGGCAGAGGCCTAGGTGTTACTCCACTGAGCCACCCAGCACCCCTTTTGCACATTTTTCATGCTGTCTTTTGAAGTTTACGTATTTTTTATTTTTATAAAATCCAATTTAGTTTTTCTTTTGCTGCTTTTGCTTTGATGTCTTATCTAAGAAGCTATTGCCTAATCCAAGGTCACATGTTTTCCTCTGAGAATTCTATAGTTTAGATCTTAAATCTAGGTCTGTGATCTATTTTGAGTTAATTTTTGTGTACAGTGTAGGGTGGGGGTTTAGTTTATTCTTTATGAATGTGGACATTCTTTATGATGTTTTAAATATAAGCCTCCTACATTAGATAGATGTTCCTTTAAGACCTTGTGACGTGTTGCACATCTACATGACTCTCAGTGCCCTGCACTGTACTGAGCACACAATTAGCTACCTTGCTTGTGTGAGCCTATGTGTGAACACTTTATATTTTTGTCAAGGACAGAATATCTCACAAGATGACATGACATTCAAAGTTAAACCAAAGAAAAAAAGTTTTTAGAGTATCCCCCAGCATGGTTTCCTGCGAAAAATTTTCTATGCTCCGGAGCAGTAAATACAAGCAGTGTATTTCTTTCCCCTTGAAGTAAATTTCATTGCTCTCCCAGATCCTTCTTTAGGTCTGTGTTGAAACATCCCCACCCCCAGCAAATCTTCCCTGTTTCTAGGTTTGCCAGTCCTTTTCTTGTTGTTTGCAGTGACTACCACTTCTACTCAAAAAAAAAAAAAAAAAAAAAGCCCCAAGGGACCAGCTGCATCCATCCTAATCTAATTACTACCCCTTGATTTCTACCTCCTTAGTAGCTTTACCAGTATGTTCCATTTTTGGCAATCCCTGGGACAAAGAATTCTGCTCACCTGGTAGTTGACAGGTAATTGATTACATTTCATCTTGCTGGCCTCAGATGTTGGCTTTAAGTGCAGTTTTAACCCCCTTCCCCCCCCACACACATTCACATTCACACAAACCTTCTCTTATTTTTTCCTGTCACTCAGCATCTGTTTCTTCTGAACCCAGTGGGTATACTCTGTACTCGCCTTTTAGAAACATAAAAGCGCAGTTTAGGTAGGCTCAGAGAAACAGCTGAAGTCAACCTGTGGATTAGCCAGCCCAAGGGTTGCATTTGATGGCAGATCTGTGAGGTATCATTTGGTCTAAATCTAAGACCAGAGCTTGGTACCTTATTTGGATATTGCTGCTTTCAGTGCTCGGGCTGTTCTTCCAAACACTGGAGTTCTCGGCTACTTTTCAGCATGATGTCAGTACCACAAGTATTGCATTGTCTTCAAGGTTCTAGTGGAGGATTTCAGATAAGATTTCACATCTGAATACACTGGAAAACATTAGGTAGAAGTAAACATTTAAGAAATGCACTTGAAAGCCTCACTTGATAAACTGGAAAAAAAAAAAATATCCCAGTTTCAGCAATTGGAGTCTGACTCCTTTCATCTTGACAACAAGCACCAGCTTGAAATACTCAAAAAGAGGGCCCGAAGGGACCAGCTGCGCCCATCCTAATCTAATTATTCCTCCAATGGTACTTAACAGAGGGTCATTGCCTTCCGGTGCTCTATACTGCTCAAACATAAACTGCTGATTTTCTAAAGATAGGAAAGTCTCGTCACGCTAGAACTAAGCTATTTCAAAAGTTGAGAAATGGGGCTGTTATTTACAATATTAACCATCCCCCTCTGTCACTAAACATGTGAGGTAGTTCATAAACATGTGAGGTAGTCAGAGCAGTAGGCACTGTGATGGGAGGTTGTTCAGAAAGTACTCACTGGGAGGTGAGAAAATAACGAAAATGTGGAAACTGAGTGTTAAAAGCGTTTCTGAGACATGACAGTTAGCTTCGACAAATTTGTCTGAAGAAAGGGAATACTGAGAAAGGACATGGATATTTTTGGTTCTATAGAGGAATATTTGAGAAGCAGGAGTTATTTGGAACTTACTGGAACACTTGCAAAATTCATTAAGGTACAATGCTCATTCCTGGCTCCATTTTATTTTATTTAAAGAATTTTAGTTTATTTATTTGACACAGAGAGAGAGAAACAGCAAGAGAGGGAACACAAGCAGGGGGAGTGTGAGAGGGAGAAGCAGACTTCTCGCTGGGCAGGGAGCTGGACAAGGGGCTCAATCCTGGGACCTTGGGATCATAATCTAAGCAGAAAGCAGATGCGTAACTGGCTGAGCCACCCAGGCACCCCCGGGCTCCATTTTAAATCTCTGCCTGCCCCTTCCTGCCTCCCCCTGCTTCTAATTTTGTGGCATTTTTAATGTATGTCATCTTATAGCCTATGCATCCTTAAACATTGCCGCAAATCTTTTTGAAAACCCTGCCAAGGAGGATGGTAGCTTCTCCATCAGCTATGTTCATTATTGTGAATGTAATGGTATGCATAGAGAAATGGAGATGCTGGATGAGATTTAAGGTGGTGACAGAAAAGTCCTAAATCCAAAGCTTTGGAGTTTGTACAAAAGAAGAGGGGCACCTGGGTGGCTCAGTCATTGAGCATCTACCTCCAGTTCAGGTCATGATGCCAGGCTCCAGGGTTGGAGCCCCATATTCCACTCCCTTCTCCGCAGGAAGCCTGCTTCTCCTTCTCACACTTCCCCTGCTTGAGTTCCCTCTCTTGCTATGTGTCTCTCTGTCAAATAAATAAATAAAATCTTTAAAAATAAAATAAAAGAAAGAAAATGAAGGAAAAAAAAAACAAAACCTCCCGTGATCTCAACACAAAGACAGCTTCTTATCATTTTGGTGTATTTCCTTCCAGTCTTTTTCTCTGAATATTTGAGGATAAGCTTGTGATGTTACAGCCACATGTACAGTTTTGAACAGCTTTTTACCCTAACAAGCAATTCCCTATTTTATTAAGACCGTTTTCATGTATATTTTCAGCACTATAATTTACACAAATATCCTTTCCTCTCTGGACATTCATACTGCTTCCAAGAGAACTATCTGGAACCTTCATGAGTAGAAGTAATTGGAGAGTAGAGAGATGACAGACTGGAGGCATCAGTTTCTCCATGATGACTAGCTGAAAATACTGTAGTGGTTTTCCTTTTTTTTTTTTTTTTTTGGTGCCAGACCTCTGTCATCTGAATTTCGCTGCTCTCCTTTCGCTCTTTTATGGGTCCCACCCTTTCTTGAGGCCTCTAACCTCATTTCCCAAGTGCGTTGATGAACTACGGGTTATTTACCCAGTATGTTCCTTTTGAAAGTAATTGACACAGTTTAAAAACCGGTGTCTTTTAGGGGACCCGACACATCTTGATCTTTCTGACCTAAACTTTTTGGGTCATGCGTTTGCCAGCGAGGCAGGTTCCCTGGCTAGCTGTTTCTGAAATGAGTGTCACAGGAATAGGTGAAGTGGCAGTCAGGTGGGAAGCAGGAGGACCATTTTCTATCACTAGTCTCAACAGAGTTCTTCAGCTCTTCTCTGTACCTGCTGGCACCATTCCAGGGGTATTAAAATTCTTTCAAGGTGTGGCTGAGGGTGGGGTAGAGGATGTTTAGCCATCTGAAAGCCTTAGTAGACTGTTAGTTCTAAGCTGCATATAAAAATATACAAATACGCAAAGAGTTGGAGCGGCTGGAAAAACAGTTTTTGAGTAAAACTCATTCTACTGCATTTCCTCCCCCCTCAAACAAGGGCATCGTAGGGCGTGTTTGACTCGCTGCGGGTCGGAGCTTCCGAGCGGGTTAAGAGCGCAAGCGAACTCTTGGGAGTGCAGTAGGAGTTGCCGGTTGTGCCGGACATTGCTTGCAAAGCAATTTTTGTGGTTCACCTCCCTCTGGGTTTTCTCATTCTTTTGTGGGATGTTCATGGAGCTGGCCCGGGCATTTATTTAAGTTTTTACGTCCCAGACCCCTCTCTCCAGCTCCCGGAGTGCGGCACCTCTTCCTGCCCCGAGACTTCTGGACTTGCTCCAGGCGTGGGGAGGGGGCGGGGGACTTTGTTCCCAGAAAACGACCTTGCCCTGGGAATTTCCTGTGACCATTTCTCACGGACAAGCCCCCTTCTCCCGCCGGAAGCACAGACACCCACCGCCGAGCGCTCCCGCAAAGTCGGAGACCCGAGCACAGAACGCAGCTCCCCCGCGGGAGGCCGCCCGCCTTCCCCTCGCTCCCCCTCCTCAGGTCCCGCCGCCGAGAGCCCGGATGTTGGATTCAATCCCTACGCCCGGTCCTTCATTTCCATAAAAGGGCAGTGGCTCGGCGGGGCTGAGATTGCTGCGCCGCGGGCGCCCCCCGCCTCCCCCGCAAAGCTCCCACCCCCGCCGCGCGCGCCGCCCCGCCCCGCCCCCAGCCCGAGGAGTGTGCGCGGCCCTCAGCCCACAGCGCGGCCGCGGGGGACAGTGTGGGACGTCGGTGAGGCGGCCCGACCCGCTCCGGGCGGCTCCGCGGGGCAGAGGAGGAGGGAGCCGGCGCGCCCTCCCAGAGCCGGACTCCGACTGAGGGGGCGGGGAGAGAGGGGTGGAGCGCTGGGAGAGAGGCGAGGGGCCGCGACGGCAGGACTCCATTAAGTCGCTCCAGCCGGTAGGCAGCGCTTCGCCGGCTGAGGAGGGGGACCGACGCCGCCGCCCCCGCGCCTGTTGCCGCGCGAACCCCCGGCCGGGAGCACGAGGAGCCAGCGGTGAGGGGCCGGGATCCGGGCTGGAACCTGAGAGGGAGCGCGGGCGGGGAGGAGGAATGTGAAGCCCGCGAGGCTGCGTCTCTTTGGGCCGGGGTGCGGTCTGCAGGCCGGCAGGTGAAGCCCGCCGCGGTCCGCTAGGCGAGGGCCGCTAGGCTGGGGCCGCGCGGGGCGGACGGGCGGCGCCGTGTCCGCCGGGGGCTGCGGCGGGCGGGAGTGCTGGGCGGTCGCCGGGAAGGGCGCGGGGGCGCAGAATCCCGCCAGCGGTCCCGCCCCACCGCTGCTCTCCCGAATTCGTGCGGAAACCCTCGGGTCTTCCACCTTCTCCCGCTCCGCGGCGGACTCTGCGAGTTCGGTGGGATTTGCCTTCCTTTGGGGGAGTGACGCTTACGAGAGCCATTTCCTCCGTGCTCGCAGGAAGGAGCCATGGCTCTGGACGGGATAAGGATGCCAGATGGCTGCTACGCGGATGGGACGTGGGAACTGAGTGTTCATGTGACGGACCTGAACCGCGATGTCACCCTAAGAGTGACCGGGGAGGTGCACATTGGAGGGGTGATGCTCAAGTTGGTGGAAAAACTTGGTGAGTAGCATCCCAGCGGCGTCTAGATAGATAAACGACCTCCAGACCGAGGCGGCGGGCGGGTAGTGGGGGGTGGTTAAGGATGGGGGAGGGGAGGCTTTTGGAAATCTTGCTTGGCATCCCGCAAATACTTCTCAAAATTTTAAGATCTTTCAGTATTTAAGCCGAAAGACTTTTTTGCACATTTGTATCTTGTTTTGCTATGTTACTGTTTGAAATTTTCTTAATGTGGTGGTTCCAGCCTCCCAATTAATAAACTTAATTGTGTAGTGACTGGCGAGAACGCCTTCAGCGACTTCACGTTAGAAGAAATGAGAAAAGTGCGCGTTTATGTGGAGAGGGGAAAATTAACAGGGCTTGTGGTTATGTCAGTTCAGTATACCTGAATGTTGGTGACATCTGGTATTGAGGACGATGCAAAGAATTTTTAAAGTATAAATTGCACTGGAAAATGTGCAACTTGCGACGCCAGTATGCAGGTTCTGAGGCTGTACTACTATGTGATGGAGCATATTAAAATGTTCCAGTCATCCTCTGTTAACGAGGGGTGGGGCAGTGTTTGACTATCTGTAGTCTGTGCTTTAAATACGCTATTTCGAGTGTTCCGTTGTATAATATTAAGCTCATGAAAGAATGTTGTGCTAAAAAAAAAGCAGAATTAAATCGAAATTCATAGTATTTGCTTGGGTACAAATACTACTGCATTGATTTAAAACTGACTCAATTTTAAATAATAGGGTATCCAACAGTATGGACTGTAAGAAAATTCTGCAGTACGTATTTTGGTTCTGATACATTAAATAATTTGCAGTTTTAAGAATCAACTAAAATGATCATATAGATAATTTTATCCCAAGTGAAATGCTCGGGGCTCTGTCTTTCTGACTTAACATACCTTTTTTATGTCATGCAGTTCTGGTAAGGTGATGTGTGGCACTGCCTTTTTTTGGGAGGGGGTCTTTTTATTTGAAACACAGCATTCATTCTTGAAACTACTGTGGAAAAATAGAAAAGTGTTTATCAGGAAACGTATTCCTTAACCATAGGATTGTTGTATACCTGCCATGTAAATCTATGAAACTAGAGTTCCAGTGGTATTTGCAAAATAAGGCAGAATTCATTTAGGTAGATCTTTGTATCTCTACAGGAAGTTTAATTATTGAAGGACCAAAAAGAAGCTCCTTACAAGGTAGACTCTTCTTTGGTCTGTGTGTTGTTTGCCTCTCTGAGACATGGCCCAGGAAAGCAAGCCCCCCCCCCCCAGTAGTCCTTTGAAAATGAGATTTTGCGTATTGTTAATCCAGTTAACTGTTGGTTAACATTGTTCTTACCTGATTTGACTACATCAGTCACTGCAAAATACCTGTGAATCTTTTTTATCCAGCACTAGTGTGGGATTAAGGAAGAAAATAACATAAAATTTTTGATGTTTCCTTTGTTTTCAGAGGAAACAAGCATTTGCATCAGAAGTTACTTATATATGCTGAATGGACCTTATTAATACACTGGTTTCAATAAGAGATACGTCTTACTGTGAGAAAGGAGCTGTTGAAGGTGAACGAGACATCTTAACAGTTCTTGAAAGCCAGTCTTTATCTGATGAATAAGTAATGACTTCTATATTTATATTGCATTGATTAGAACTGTTTATTACAGAATCACAGGCATAAATAGAAATAAAGAGAATAAACGATTTGCAGATAGAACTGATGTTAATTTTAAGTGACTATAACCTGAATCTTTTAATGTTGAAACATTTTAAATTTTTTATGCAGTGAGAAAGAAGCCCACAAGCCCTGTACGTGGAAACCTTGCATTTTTCTTGAACTGAACCAGTACTGATCTCTTATATTTTGACTTCCAAATCGAAAGTGCTTTTCATCATTATTCTGATTTATCTGTTTGGTACAAGGAGAGCTAAATGATTTTTTGCTTCTGATTTTAGGATTAGGTACTTTGAATGGTAAGCTGTTTTCTTAACTATTGGTAAGTGAAAAGAGGAGAAATTCAGTAGGGCAGCATTTAAAGTTTAGGTAGGCCAATTAGAAAGCAGTTTTATAATTTTTTTTTTTCTTAAAGATTTTATTTATTTATTTGACACAGGTCACAAGTAGGCAGAAAGGCAGGCAGAGGGAGAGGGGGACTCAATCCCAGGACCCTAAGATCGTGACCAAAGCCAAAGGCAGAGGCTTAACACACTGAGCCACCCAGGCACCCCAGGAACTTTATAATTCTTTTTTTTTTTAAAGATTTTATTTATTTATTTGACAGAGAGAGATCACAAGTAGGCAGAGAGAGAGAGAGGAGAAAGCAGGCTTCCTGCTGAGCAGAGAGCCCGATGCAGGACTCCATCCCAGGACTCTGAGATCATGACCTGAGCCGAAGGCAGCGGCTTAACCCACTGAGCCACCCAGGCGCCCCTATAATTCTTGAGAGTAGCCTAAAACTGCAGTGGCCTGCCTTTTGAAACACTGAGCTGTGTCACTGAAGGTATTAAAGCGTGGACTGGGTGGCTGGCTGCTTGTCAGCTACTACAGTAGATCAGAATAGTTTGCAGGATCTGGAGGATTGGAGGTGTCCATGGCAGAAGGTCTTGTGTTTTGGGATTGCAGAGCAGGGATGGACAATTGGCAGAATTGGCAGAATGGAAGCTATGGCCTTGGAACAATTATGGTAACTGTGGAACAGAAGGTACCACAGGTTTCTTGTTCTGATGAGAATCTTATGAAAACCAAAAGCCCTGAGTTTGAGTTTTAAGGCTTTCTTCCTATGTAATCAGTGATGATAATTATTTTCTGGGGATTGATGGATTCTATGGTGACCCCTCCTTTCAAGACTGTATTAAAATTTTGTATGGGGGGCACTTAGTTGTTTCAATCAGAAGAGTGTATGACTCTTGATCTCAGTGTCTTCAGTTTAGAGTTCCACACTGGGTGTAGAGATTACTTAAGTAAATATTTAAAAAATAAATAAAATTTTGTAAGTATGTACATATATGGGATTTTCTGAGAAGAGGCTTTTTAGCTTTCATTGGATTCTCAAAGAAGCCTGTGATTTAAAAAAAAAAAAAAAAAAAGAAAGAAAGAAAGAAAAGAAAGGAAAAAGGTTATGACACAGCCTGTGGGTTTGACCCCTGAAGGTCACCCTTACTGTGAAGCGTATAGCGGTCAGATCAGACGTAGGCACTTTAAGCAAGCTAAAAAAGTAAATAATGCTTCCTTAGTATGTGTCAGCAACATTATTATATTTAGTTAGAATTTTATAAAGAATTTTTGCCCTTCAGTTAAGGTCATTAAGTAATTCTTTGATTCATGACTTTGAGTCAAAGATCTGAAAGGTTTCCTTTAAATCTTAGTGTAAAATTCATATGTCATTCTGCACTAACCTTTTGAAAGAAAATAAAGAGTGTATGCTATGAAGAAGTGGGCCTTAAAGGAATTATATCCTGATGTCACAGAAAACTTGTTGCATTTGTGACTTAGTTTAGGCTGATATTAGACATTATCTCAAGATTTGTTCCCTCAATGTTTATACCTCATTCTAAAAATGAAAAGTTGAAAAAAAATGAAAAGTTGTTTTCACCTTTTTTATTTTTAAAAATTCAAGTTGAAAGCTTGAAATCAAACTTGAAAAATTTATTGTAGTTTTTGTTAAAAATAATTTCCAAACCTGTATAGTGTTTTTTGTTTAGTGCTTTTTTATTTCAAAGTAAAGAGTTAATATATAAAACATCAGGGATAAAGATTATAAAAATAAGGGGCACCTTGGTGCCTCAGTGAGTTAAGCTAACTCTGCCTTCTGCTCAGGTCATGATCTCAGACTCCTGAGATCAGCCCTGCATCAGGCTCTCCTTAGCAGGGAGCCTGCTTCCGCCCCCACTCCCCACCCCCCCTGCCTTCTGCCTGCTTGTGATCTCTGTCAAATAAATAAAGTCTTTAACAAAAATTATAAAAATAAGACATTAGAGAATAAAATTATAAACTAAGTATATTCAAAAATTTTGTAAGGAAGAGGCCCAATTTTATGGGATTCCCTTATGTTCTGGAGATCACCTAATATTCAGAACTAAGTATTGAGGATTCTAAATGCCAAGGAGATGCTTTGTTTCACTGCATTTTGTGCTTTATAAATGTCTTTTCTGAAGTTTCTCTTTTTTCTTTTCTGAACTGTGTACAATTAAATATTCCCTTTCTGTAGAAATTCATATTAGAGGATAAGGAATTTATTGTTACATGGTACTCACTGGAGTCTCCAGCCAGTAGCTCTCTGTAAGCTTGGAGAGAGGAATAGATTGATTTCTGAGTTTCTTTTCACCTCTGTCTATGAGTAGGAAGAGCATAGAAGTTGGGTTAAGTAATAATCCAGAGGAAAAAGTACAAATTGGGGGATTCAGGAGTAACTAAAAAGAAAGGTATGGAGTTGACCTAGAAAGTTTAGGGAATGTTTCTAAATGTAGCTTTTATAAAGATATTCTTCTGGCATTGAAGTGTGTTATGTTCTTGCTACAACTAATGAAATAGAGTACATTTATGTTGGAATTGCATGTTCAGATGCAGTTAGGTTGTGAGGTTGGCACACATGACAAAAAAAAGTAGATTTTAGTTAAAATAACCCCCTAAAATCCCTTAAAGTATTTATGAATTATAATATACATTCATTCCATTTCCCAGGAGTGCAAAATAGCTTCAGAAACTTTAAAAACCAATTTCTTTAGTTGAGCACCACATGAAGAGGTTGGCTTGTGTTGGGGGATTTGTTGCACAAAAATACTTTAAATACTAGGAATAAAGCTTGGCAAGATGAACACAGAGAAAAGCATGTGTAACTGGATAGCTCCCTTCTAGTGGTGCTTAGTGATCCTTGGGGAAGTCATGTTTATTTAGTGAAATGGTGTCTGTGCTCTTGAAATCCTGTTTTTTTTTTTCTCCTGAAGTCTTATGGTTTAATTCATGGAAATATCTACATGGTGCACATTCACAGCACTTACTTTGAAATATATCAAGATTATAAAAACGTTTTTTTAAATCTTTTGGAGTGGGATGGGAGAAAAATTCAGTGGTAAAGTCATAAAAATGGGATGGGGCGCCTGGGTGGCTAACTCATTAAGCGCCTGCCTTTGGCTCAGGTCATGATCCCCAGGGTCCTGGGATTGAGCCCCGCATCGGGCTCCCTCTCCCACTCCCCCTGTTTGTGTTCCCTCTCTTGCTTTGTCTCTCTTTGTCAAATAAACAAAAAAATCTTTTAAAAAAGTGGGTTGAATTTAGTTAAGTATGTACTTTCTGATAGGAGATTTACTCTAATATCCTATTAATGATCCATAAGAACTGGACATTGGATTTTATGTGCTCTTAGCAAATATTAAGCTTCTTAAAAAATAGGGGACAGTAGGGATGTCTGGGTGGCTCAGTGGGTTATGGGTTAAGCGTCTGCCTTCAGCTCAGGTCATGATCCCTGGGGGCCTGGGATAGAGCCCTACATTGGGCTCCTCATCCGTGGGGAGCCTGCTTCTTCCTCTCCCCCTGCCTGCTGCTAACCCTGCTTGTGTGTGCATGCACGTGCGTGCTCTCGCTCTCTTTCTCTCTCTCTCTCTCAAATAAATAAGGAGCAGTATGTAAATTTTACTAAAATTCTCATAGTACTAAAAAAGTTCGAGCTGTTCCTTGGATATATTAATGTATGGTTTGCTGTCATGTTTTATACCCTGTTTTTTTTTTCTTTTAATCAACAAATAACTGGTGTTAAATAAGTTAGTCACTAAAAAATAATATAGGCACTATAAAGAATATCTTTTAAAATTCAGTTTCTTGGGGTACCTGGATGGCTTGTTAAGCGTCTGCCTTTAGCTCAGGTCATGATCCCAATGTCCTAGAATCAAGCCCTGTGTAGGGCTCCCTGTTCAGCGGGAAGCCTGCTTTTCCCTCCCACTCTCCCTGCTTGTGTTCCCTCTCTCGCAGTGTGTCTCTCTGTCAAATAAATAAAATCTTAAAAAAAATAAAAAGTAGAGATACTTGGGTGGCTCAGTGGGTTAAGCCTCTGCCTTCAGCTTCGGTCATGATCTCAGGGTCCTGGGATCCAACCCTGCATCAGGCTCTCTGCTCAGCAGGAAGCCTATTTCTCCTTCTCGCTCTGCCTGCTGTTCTACTTGTGATCTCTCTCTCTCTCTCTGTTAAATAAATAAAAATCTTTAAAAAAATAAAATAAAATTCGATTTCTTTTCTTTTCCTTTTTTTTTTTTTTTAAAGATTTCTTTCCTTATTCATTTGACAGAGAGCGCAAGTAAGGGGAGTGGCAGGCAGAGGGAGAAGGAGAGGCAGACTCCCCGATGACCAGGGAGCCCAATGTGGGGCTTGATCCCAGGACCCTGGGATCAGGACCTGAGCCAAAGGCAGATGCTTAACTGACTGAGCCACCCAGATGCTCCGCCACCACTTATTTATTTGTTAGAGCATGTGTGCACATATAAGCTTGGGGGGGGGGGCAGTGGGCAGAAGGAGAAACAAGCTCCCCACTGAGCAAGAAGCCTGACATGGGACTCCATCCCAGGACTCTGGGTTCATGACCTGAGCCTGAAGGTAGACGCTTAAGGGATTGAGACACCCAGGTGTCCCTTTTATTCAGTTGCTTAACAAAAGATCTCTTTGGAGAAAAGTGAAAGAAAATTAATGTTTTTTATCTTCAGCTCTATTTTTTGAAATTTCAGTCTTACAAATTCAGTAATAAAAGTAACCATGAAGGGTGCCTGGGTGGCTCAGTCAGTTAAGTGTCTACCTTCAGTGCATGTCATGATCCCAGGGTCTTCCAGTCAAGCCCCACATCAGGCTCCCTGCTCAACAGGGAGCCTGCTTCTCCCACTGCCCCTCCCCCTGCTCATGCTTTTTCTCTCTCTCTCAAATAAATAAAATCTTAGCAAAAAAAAAAAAAAAGTAACTGAGCACTGTATAGTTTTCACCTAGGTCACCAGTTAGCATTTGCCATTGATTTCTTTGTACACACATAAATTTTTTGAACCACTTTCAGTAAGTTGCAGACATCATAACCCTTCATCCCTGTATACTTAAAATAGGTATTACCTAAAAATGAGGACTTTCTCTTAAATATTATATTACAGTTATCAAATTCAGGAAATCGTCGTTTCAGTAGTATGTGTAATATGCATCTGTGTTCAAATTTACCACTTGTTCAAGTAATGGCCTTTGATTTTTTTTTCCTTCCAGGATTCCATTCCACTTTTAGTTGTCACTAAACTGCTCTTTACTCAGTCTCCTTTAATATACATAATGGGTACCAAGTATTGCTAATATTTTTAAACATTGTCAGGTATAGCTTTCCCCTAATGTTGTCTTCAGACTAGTAGTAGATGCTGATGGGTACACAGAATAATACGAAACAACATCCTGTCTCTAACACTTAACTGGTTTGTATGATCTTTGGACAGCTAATCTAACCTTCTGAATGGGTTTTGGCATTTACAAAATGGAAATTAAAAACAACAGCACACTTTCTCATAGGTCTTGGTGAGAATTAAAAGAGATAATATGTGTAAAAATATATTTATAAACTGTTAGTGCTATAAAAATGAGAGTGGCTGTTTTCTCAGTGGCATTGAGAGTCCCTGTGTATAATGTACTGGGGGGAAATAAAAGAACTGCTTTTAAAAGAAATTAAAATGTTATCTCAACTATTTAACATTAATAGGTTCCACCTTTGAAACAAATGTACTCAGAAGGGAGTCAGAAGGGGTTTAGTTTGGGACTGCTTTGTGTTCTCACCCCCTAAACAACAAGAAAAATAGCTATCATTTCAGCTTTCTCACTTCCAAACACACACCTACCTCTTTAACATAATAAAAGCTATTTAACTGCTGTATTCACAGGATTTCTGAAGTTGAATGAACCAGTAAGAGGATGATGGTATTAAAGGGATTTGAAAAATTTATAACCATGAAGGCTTTAGTAGTAAATTAATTCTTTTTATTAGAGTGGTTTGTTTTTTCAGTTATAACAAAGGAGTGATATAAAATTGTTTTTTTGGCACATGAAAACATTGAGCCCAAGTAGGAACTAGGGAAGTGGTTAGTGTATGCGGTATTTTTATATAAATGATTATTTTAGTGAAATAAAAATTAATGTTAATGACATGATATGTTACAAAATGGTATATATGCCTAGTGTGAGTTAAATGAATATTCTGAAGGAAAATTTAAAAAATTTTTAATAGAGATGGGATGATGTTCTACACTTGAATTTGTGGTTACAAATTCATATCCATTATAATTCATTGCAACAAATTATTTGTGTAATTGTATTTTTGACTAGTTTTTTTCTTAATACCTAGCTTACTAAGATACAATTTATGTACATTAACATTCATCCTTCTTGGTATAATGTGCTGAGTTGTTTTTTTTTTTTTAAGGTTTTATTTATTCATTTGAGAGACAAAAGGTGGGGGTGGGGAGCAGAGGGAGAAGCAGACTCCCTGCCGAGTAGGGAGCCAGCTGTGGGACTTGATCCCCAGACTCCAGGATTATAATGGGAGCTGAAGGCACTTGCCCAACCAACTGAGCCATCCAGGCACTTGTTAGGTGCAGAGTTTTAAAAAATGTATACCATTATGTTAAACTACCATAATTAAAGGGCGTCTGGGTGGCTCAGTTGTTTAAGCATCTGCTTTTGGCTCAGGTCATAGAGCCCCTCATCAGGCTTTCTGCTCAGTGGATAGTCTGCTTCTTTCTCTCTCCCTCTGCTGTGTCAAATAAATGAAATGTTAAAAAAAAGAACAAAAAAACCCTACCATAATTAAGATACAGAACTTATCCAGCACCTGGAAGAGTTTGTTTGTGTTCCTTTATAATCAGCCCATCCCCTTAACCCCACCTCTTGAAAAACATTGATAGTCAGTCTTTACTAGAATGTCCTCTAAATGCAACCATAGAGTCTGTAGCTTTGAGTCTGGTGTCTTTCACTTAGCATAATATATTTAGAAAAAAATTTTTTTAGCATAATACATTTAGATTTATCTATGTATCATGAATATAAAAGTAGTTTTTTCTGTTGCTGTGTTGTCATTGTATGAATTTTATCAGTTTATCTATTCACCAGTTGAAGGGCATTTGTAGTGTTTCCAGCTTGGAGAGATTATGAGTAGGGCTGCTGTAAATATTTTCATTTCTCTTGGATAACAATTGAGGAGTTGGGATTCCTGGATAGTATTCTAGGTATATGCTTATATTTATAAGAAGCTGTCAGCTTTTCCAAAGTGGCCACATTATTTTGCATGCCTGTCAGTGTTGTATGAGAACTGGAAAAAAAAAACTTTTGAGAGTCCAGTTGTTCTGGGTCCTTCCCCAACATTGATACTGTCAGGTCGTGTTTATATTTTTGTTCAATTTTAGTCAGTCTAATAAGTTTGTAGAGGTATCTCATTATGATTTTAATTCACATTTTCTTAATGATTAGTGATGGGGAGCTTTTCACATGTATGTATGACATCTGTATATCCTTTTAGTGAAATGTCTTCATATATTTTGCCTGTTTTTTTTTTTTTTCTTTCTTTCCCGCCCTACCTCTTTTACTTGTTTTTTGTTTTGTTTTGTTTTAAGTCTGTGTTGCTTTCTTACTGAGTTTTGGGTATTTTTTTTTTTTTAAGATTGTATTTATTTATTTGACAGAGAGAGAGATCACAAGTAGGCAGAGAGGTAGGCAGAGAGAGAGGGGGAAGCGGGCTCTGTGCTCATTCAGGGCTCAATCCCAGGACCCTGGGATCATGACCTGAGCTGAAGGCAGAGGCTTATTAACCCACTGAGCCACCCAGGCACCTGAGTTTTGGGTATTCTTTATATATGTTTTAGATATGTCTTTTATCGGATACATATTTTGCAGTACTTCTAGTTTATGGCTTGTTATTTCATTTTCTTTACACAGTGTATTTCAAAGAACAGAAGTTCTTAATTAGGATGAAGTCCATTTTACCAATTTTTTTTCTTCTGGATTGCCCTTTTTATTAAGAAACTTGCCTAATCTGAGATGTCCAATGAAAACCAATTTGTTACTGATCTTCTAAAAAACTTAGATTTTTAGACCTTTAGTCGTAAATATTGACAATAACGAAGCATATTTGAATAATAAAAGAAAATTTTCAGGGTTTATTTTATTTATTTTCTAAAAGATTTTATTTATTTGAGAGAGAGAGACCAAGATAGCAAGAAGAGGGAGAAACAGGCTCCTCGCTGAGCAGGGAACCTAATGGAGGGCTCCATCCCAGGACCCCAGGATCATGATCTGAGCCAAAAGAAGACACTTAATGTACTGAGCCACCCAAGTGCCCCAAGTTTTGGGGTTTAATGTTACAGGAATGTTACAGAAAGAATTAGGTCTGGGTTCTAATCCTGCCCTACCACTGAGTAGCTGTGTGATCTTTTTTTTTTCTTTTCTTTTTTTAAGTCAGAGTTTTCAGTGTTCAGAATCTGTTTCCTTATCTGTATAGTATAGATAAACACAAAATAAGTCTTCCTTTAAATTTGTTTTCTTTTCTATGTAATTTTATTAGAGTTCTTCAAACATTGTTTTTTAAATGTGGTAACTTTTCAAACTAGATGATACAACATTCTAAGATAGTTCTGTTGTGGATGGTCTACTTTCCTTCCCTGAGACTATTATATTGTTTATTTGTAGTCACTCCTGGAGTGACCTGGTAAAATGTTTTGAAAACTAAATCATCTGGTATTTTCTCTCATTTCAATACTTCTTATATATGCGAATTCACGAATAAGTGAATTAGTATAAATAAAAGAAGAAGAAAAGCAGTAAATGACTAAAATGTGAAGTTTGCATTTGGATTTTCTTTCATGATTCATGTTTTTGGAGTTGATTTTCTACTATCGAGTTGTATAAGAACCAGCAACCCTCAGTATTTTCTTGGACAACGTGTATACACTTTTCAGTATTAGGAAGCTGGTAACCTCCAGCACAGAGGAGGTGAAATCTGCTTTAGAATCTCTTGTGAATCTTTTCTCAGATACTTATCTTATTTTTATATTATGCTGTAACTAAAAACTATATCAGATTGTGATTTCAAAGCATCAGTGTAATGATGATTTAGATATCTTTTTCATAGTGGAACACTCAGAATTGTGAATAAAACACCAATAAAGGGCCAGCATTATTGATGATAGATGAAGCTTTCTATTGGAAAAGTACCTCCCAGCTTAATATTCCTTATATAGTCCCTGAATTCCCTAACTTTTGAAATTAAAAAGCAGATGATTGCTATTAACCAATTTACAGTTTCAGGCAGGGTGTTGAATTCTGTGGCTGTGAGAGAATGCTCTTGTTAGGGAGAATGACTGGGATGGGGGACAACAGCCTATTGGTGTGATAGCCCTGACTTTATTCTAGTTGTACAGCCTTGTGCTGGGTGACCTACCTGGTCTGTACCTCTGGTTGCTTGGCTCTGAATTAGGGATAATAATAGTAACTTTATCATAGCATTATTAAAGGATTAAGTTAGTTGATAAATGTGAAATGTTTCAGAATAGCCTTTGTAAATGTACTGATGATGATTATAGTCTGGACTATTTTAGTGGTGAGTAAAATTTTCCCTTTTACTGAACTAGAGAAATAAGGCTATTTTATAAAAGATTGAGAAAGTATCTTTTATAAAGGGAGGCCAAATAGTACTAACTTATTCACTATAGTATTAGGAATGTATTTTGACTTTATTGTGCTACCTTGTATCACTGTAGTAATATTATAAAGTTATGACAAGAATGTATTAGAAGCAGTAGATTTTATGCTTTAATATATACAAAATTATAGATAAACTATGCTGCAGTGAAGGTATTTCCAGTAAATTTAATTTCTGGTTTAGGCAGATGCTTTCTTTAAAAGGTAAATTTTGTTAGTGTTTAAGAACTTCGTCTAAGACATGGCTACTTATGGTTATGTTGTGATCTTGGTAGTTCTTTAACTTCTGATTATTTAGTGTCACTTAACCTTAGTCTATTTATCTGTTTCTTGGAGTTAATTATAAAAACTAAGATGT
The DNA here is from genome assembly GCF_030435805.1 of Mustela lutreola. Classification (NCBI taxonomy): domain Eukaryota; kingdom Metazoa; phylum Chordata; class Mammalia; order Carnivora; family Mustelidae; genus Mustela; species Mustela lutreola. The sequence continues at coordinate 107,381,030 of NC_081296.1, read as the reverse complement.
TAAGAGGATTAACAGAATCCCTGGTAATCAGTAGAATGGTTAGGAAGAGCTCAATAAAATGTTATCTTCAGTTATACTTCAAATACTATGTAAACCTAAATAAAATGTAAACTTGAATTGTAGAATGAAGCAGTCTAATTTGTTTTCATTGTATTTATGTAGTATTTAACCAGAAACCCCTTCTTATTTTCTTGCCTTTGTAAATTTTGTTGAATGGTTCTAAACTCTCTGAATACATTACCTGAAGCCAGACTGCCTGGGTTTGAATACCAGCTTTACTCCCTGTAAGCTTTGTGACAGTGTGCCAAATTATTTAACACTGCTGTGGCTTGGTTTCCTTACAAGTAAAATGGGGGTAATAATATATTTACTTTAAGGGTTTGAGGGTTAAATGATGTATATGTGTAAAGTACTTAGAACAGTTTTTGGCATGTACTAATTATAGCACATACTAGTTGTTATAATGTTATTTTATTGAGGATCCTAATGGACCTCTGGAATATCTCTCTACTAAGTATCTTATCTCATGGGTTTGAAGAATAAATAAAATGCCTTAAGTCAGACTAGGAAAGAAACACTTTAGAGTGAGATGGGACATTTGTGTGTAAACATTCCTGTATAAAAATAGTTCTGTATACTCGCACTGTATTTTTGATAGGTTATAGAGGTATATAGCAGGACACTTCTATGGGGATAGAAAAGGTAGATGGACTTGATTTCACCAAGAGCAGCAGCAGCAAATGTTTATGGAGGGCCAAGCATTGTATTAAGTAATGGGGCATAGTTCCTGTTCAGATGCGAGCAGCTTTCTAGTACCAAAATAAAAACGGAAGATTGCTTTGAGTTAATGGTCTAGTTGTGAAGTGCCAAAGAAAAGTGTAGGAAGATGATGGAAATTTAGAAGAATGAGCAGTGACTGGTCTTATTTGAAGAGGGCCAGGATGAAAAGGAAGAAAGACATTCCAGATTGCAATTGCATTGTTTATAGTGCATTGGATAATAGCTTGGAGAAGTAAAAGATAAGATTGTAGAGAGGAAGGGTGAAAGTTCAGTAAGTGAGGAGATGATATTCTATTATTCCTTCACTCACCCACTTAATATTTTTCTTTTTTAATTTTTAAAAGATTTTTATCTATTTATTTGACAGAGAGAGTCCTAGCGAGAGAGGGAACACAAGCAGGGACTATGGGAGAGGGAGGAGCAGGCTTCCTGTGGAGCAGGGTGCTGATGTGGGGCTAGATCCCAGGACCCTGGGATTATGACCCCAGCCGAAGGCAGGCGCTTAATGACTGAACCACCCAGGTACCCCCCCCCCCCTTAGTATTTTTAAATGAGAAACTGCTGAATGCTAGACAGTGTACTATGAATGGGAGAGACAGGAAGTGAACAAAATTCATTTCTTATTCTCATCTTACAGTCATAGGGACAAGACAGTCTTTAAATATGTAATTGCTATAATGTGATGAGTATCATAATTGAAATAGTTACAGAAGTATCTCCTGGGGAAGGAGACCTGGTATATGGGGAAGGATTTTTGGAGGAAATTACTTTAAACTTGCGAGAGTTCAAGGTGGAGTAGGAATTAGCCAGACTTGGGCAAAGGATGCTAGTTTATTAGGGCATGGGATGGAAGAACAACAGGTTGGGAGAAATTGAGAAGCCCCAGCTTGAGAGGTAGAGCAAGAGAGGGTGGCCATTCAAGGAACTGAAAGAAGTCTAATGAAGAGCAGTCCTAGGAAATCAGTGGCTTGCTAGGCTTAAGAAATGAGCTTAAGAAGTAAGTGCTTAAGGGCACCTGGGTGGCTCAGTTGGTTGAGCAACTCCCTTGGGCTCAGGTTATGATCCTGGACTTCCAGGATCTAGTCCCGCATCGGGCTCCCAGCTCCTTGGGGAGTCGGCTTCTCCCTCTGACCTTCTCCTCTCTCATGCTCTCTCTCAAAAAGAAAAAAAAAAAAAAAAAGAAGTAAGTGCTTAAAATGCTTTATAAACCAGGTTTAAAAGATTTAGCATTACATATACTAAGAGCTACCAGATACCAATAAAATATTTAAACAGGGAGAGACATCAGATTTTTACAAATTTGAAGCTCATCAAGTATGTATAAGTCAGTAACATAAGATGTAAGTTATAATAAGCCTCTTGGATTCCAAGAAATATTTATTTCAGTAGTCTGTTCTTCTGTCCTGTATTAAGATATATAAGTACTTTCTGAGATAAGTTTACCATGCCAAAACCAATACAGTAGGTTTTTTTTAAAAGATTTATTTCAGAGAAAGCAAGAGCTTCTGCATGGGATGGGGCGGGGGAGGGGGTAGAGGAAGAGGGAGAGAGAATCTGAAGCAGACTCCCCCATTCTCCCCCATTGACTGTGGAGCCCAACATGGAGTTCAATCTCATGACCCTAAGATTAGACCTGAGCTGAAAGCAAGAGTCAGAAGCTTAACTGACTGCTTTACCAACATGCCCTGATCACTTTTAAAAGACAAATCCATTTAGTACTATTGTGAGTCACATACTAATTGGTAAGTTCATCCCTGATGTTACTTTTTGGTATTTCATGGATTTCTCAGTCCAATCTCCTAGGAACTAAGCCAATTTGAACCAAATTTGTATTATGCCTCCTGGATTAGATAGAAAGTTATCCACCCTCTGGAAATGAATAATTGGCATACCTTCTGTGTGTGGGCATTCTATAATTCGAATGCATGGTTTATGTGATCTGATAAAGCTTATCAACTACTTTGGGTTAGTCTATTTTGTAGTATCAAATAACAAATTGAAATTGACAGATATTATTTTGATCTTGTGAATAACTTCATAAGGGGATTTGTAAGTTAATTGATTTTTTTTCTTTTTTAAAGATTTAATTGTTTTTTTAGAACATGTACAAGCAGGGGGCGGGCAGAAGGTGAGGGAGAGAGAGAAACTCAGGCGGAGTTCCCACTGAGCATGGAGCCCATAACGGGCTTGATCTCACTACCCTGAGATCATGACCTGAGCTGAAATCAAGAATTGGATGCTCAACCAGCTGAGCGCCCCAATTTTGTTTTGTTTTGATGAACGAATTCCTAAATTTTCAATATTGAGCTATATCAAAGATACACTAATTTGTCACTTTTTATCAGTTTAGGTTCTGAATGTTTCCTATAAACGTTCAATCCATCTGCTTTAGTCAGTCATTGAAGCCTTAATGTCAGAATAGTTGTTTAAGTTAAAAATTGAATGGAGTACTTCAATTGAAATCTATGGCAATTAAAAAAAAATTATTTATCCATTTGACAGAGATTACAAGTAGGCAGAGAGGCAGGCAGAGAAAGAGGAAGGGAAGCAGGCTCCCTGCTGAGCAGAGAGCCTGACATGGGGCTTGATCCCAGGACCCCGAGATCATGACCTGAGCGGAAGGCAGAGGCTTTAACCCACTGAGCCACCCAGGGGCTCCAAAATATATGGCAGTTTGAATGATGTACAAACTTTGAAGCAGTTTACAGCATCTGCTAACAGATTAAAAATATTTTTAAGGGTTTATTTATTTATTTTTTAAAAGATTTTATTTACTTATTTGATAGAGATCACAAGTAGGCAGAGAGGCAGGCAGAGAGAGGAGAAGCAGGCTCCCTGCGGAGCAGAGAGCCCGATGTGGGGCTCGATCCCAGGACCCTGAGACCATTACCTGAGCTGAAGGCAGAGGCTTAATCCTCTGAGCCACCCAGGCGCCCCAAAGGTTTATTTTTTAAAAGATTTTATTTATTTGAGAGAGAGAAAGAGAACAGAAAAGGGGGGGAAGCAGACTCCCTGTTGAGCAGAGAGCCCGACGCAGGGCTTGAGATGACCTGAGCCAAAGGTGTAGATGCTCAACTGACGGAGCCACCCAGGTGCCCAGATTAAAAATTTTTAAAAAGGGGGTGTCTGGGTGGCTCAGTGGGTTAAAGCCTTTGCCTTCAGCTCAGGTCGTGATCTCAGGGTCCTGGGATTGAGCCCCACATTGGGCTCTCTGCTCGGCAGGGAGCCTGCTTCTTCCTCTCTCTCTGCCTGCCTCTCTGCCTACTTGTGATATCTGTCAAATAAATAAATAAAATCTTTAAAAAATTTTTTTTAGAATATGACATACCAGATAGATTTTTGGAAACCATCAGTGCTTTGCACACTTTCAGTATACACATTTCAGTTAGCACAGTTTAGTTAAGTAGCATCAGTCATCCAACAATAGGATTTATATTTTAGTTACCACCATACTTGATGAATAATTGCATGAAGTGAAACCTCATCTTTCAGTCCCTAGTTCATTATGTAAATTACAGATGTGCATCATGACTAGTGACCAGGCATGTCACTTATTTCAGAGTCTGTCCATGATTTGTCACTTGTGTATTTGTTACAGTTCATACATAGACAAAGTGTAGCTGTGTTGCCTCTGTCTCCCGCTGATAAACTCATGAGCTATTTAAAAAAATAAAATAAAAAACAGATGATTGGAAGAGGAAATTGCCAACAAAGATAAATGTGCAGCAAAGAAACAAAAAATGGTAATACCAAATGTAAAATTTGAATCAAATATAGATGGGGAGTTACAGAAGAAATAACTCACTATGGCTGTTGTCATTGGAGAGACTAGGTATGCAGCCAAAAGGATTTAATAAAGGCAGATTTATTGACATAAGTGAGGAAAATGGTGTGACAAAAAGGATGAAGATGTCTCACAGAAAGTGATACCAGGGGGTGCCTGGGTGGTTCAGTGGGTTGAGCCTCTGCCTTGGGCTCAGGTCATGATCTCAGGGTCCTGGGATAGAGCCTCGCATTGGGCTCTCTGCTCAGTGGGGAGCCTGTTTCCCCCTTTTTCTCTGCTTGCCTCTCTGCCTACTTGTGATAGCTCTCTCTGTCAAATAAATAAATAAAATCTTAAAAACAAAAAAGTGAGGGGTGCCTGGGTGGCTCAGTGGGTTAAGCCTCTGCCTTTGGCTCAGGTCATGGTCTCAAGGGTCCTGGGATCCAGCCCTCTGCACAGTGGGTAGCCTGCTTCCCCCCCTCTCTCTGCCTGCTTCTCTGCCTACTTGTGATCTCTGTCTTTCTCTCTCTCTCTCTGTGTCAAATAAATAAATAAAATCTTAAAAAAATATATATATACCAGAAAAAAGAAATTGTGAAGAGACCCTTAGGGATACTTCATGACACCGAAAGTGCAAAGGATAAAATGGGAGTCACCCCACACTTAGGAGTACAACTTGCCGAGGCATAAGTAAGCACTATTTAAACTACTCTTGATTAAACTTTTTTTTTTTTTTTTTTTTTTTTTTTTTTAAAGCTTAAGGGACTGAGCCACCTAGGGGTCCCACCAAATTTACATTTTAAAAGATAACTCAGTTTTGCAAAAATGCCAAGTAGTCTAGGAAGGAGATGTTAAGGACATGAAGTAAGGCAGTGTTAAAAGGAGAGGAAATGACAAATTCAGCAGCTGCTTGAAAGGTAAATTACAAGAAAAACTGGAGAGGAAGAAACCGAATAGGACTTGAGATACATTCAACTTCAAAGGTTTAAAGGGTAAGCCAATATAATTTTTATGTACATGATCTTAGTGTAGTCTTCCCTTAATTTGCTGCATGGGGTGGGGTGGGTTGAGGGACAGTTTCTGAATTATGAGATATTTGCGTGCTTCAAATAGCCAGTGGGTTGTTGTTTTGTTTTCCATTTTATTGATTACGAAAAGAATATGTTCGCTAAGTCAGTGTTGGGACTTTCTTTAAGCAGTCTGTTTCTGGTTTTCATAGCTTGGAAAATCAGGAATATTCTTCTGTCTAGTATGTATGATGCCTATATTATAGAAGTTTTTGTAAGTCTTAGTTGATGTAGTATATTTGTAGAATGCACTGCTCAGAATTCTGTTGTTAAAGGCTAGCTCTGGTAGTGGGGAGGGTCATCCTTCTAAAATAAGATTAAGAATGATTTAGACTCTTGAGTCTTAAGAGAGGAAATGATTTAGAAGGTATTCCAATTATTTTTAGATGATAGACTTCATTTTATAGTAATATAAATCTAAAATATGAAACAAAAAGTTGTTAAATTATTTTTCTAGGGACGCCTGGGTGACTCAGTTAAGTGTCTAGCTATTCAGCTCAGGTCATGATCACGGGGTTGTAACATCATGCCCCAAATTGGGCTCCATGCTGGATGTGGAGACTGCCTAAGATTCTCTCTCTCCTCCCTCTGTCCGCCCCCCCCCCACTCACGTTTGTTATCTCTTAAATGAAAAAAATTATTTTTCTATATTGTTTCTTTGCAGTTTATATGTTAGTGTTTTTTACTTGCTTTAAGCTCATATTAATTTTCCTTACTAGTGTATGCATTCTTGAAATATTTATATAGCTGCTAACAGTAACTGTTTTGAATTTTATAGGAATATCTCAAAGATAATTGCTGGTCTGGTTCCAGACCACTGCAATAAAGCAAATATTTCAATAAAGCAAGTCAAATGAAATTTTTTTTGTTTCCCAGCACATACAAAATTTATGTTTACATTATACTGAAGCCAAGTGTGCAATAATAGCGTTATGTCTAAAAAAACAATATACTTACCTTAATTTTTTAAAAATTTATTTATTTGACAGACAGAGATCACAAGCAGGCAGAGAGGCAGGCAGAGAAAGAGGGGGAAGCAGGCTCCCTGCTGAGCAGAGAGCCCTGTGTGGGGCTTGATCCCAGGACCCTGAGATCATAACCCGAGCCAAAGGCAGAGGCTTTAACCCACTGAGCCACCCAGGCACCCCTACATACCTTAATTTAAAAATACTTTTATTTCTAAAAATGCTAACCATCATCTGAGCTTTCAGGAAGTCATGATCTTTTTTCTGGGGGAGGGTCTTGCCTTGATGTTGATGGCTACAGACTGATCAAGGTGATGATTGCTAAAGGTTGGGGTGGTTGTGGCCACATTTAATTTCTTAATATAAGACAATGAAGTTTGCCTCATTGATTGACCCTTCCTTTCATGAACGATTTCTCTGTAGCATGCAAATACTACTTGATAGTATTTTATTCATAGTAGAACTGCTTTCAAAATTGGAGTCTGTCCTCTCAAACCCTCCTGCTGCTTTATCAACTGAGCTTATTTCATGTTCTAAATACCTTGTTGTCATTTCATCTTCACAGCATCTTCAGGAGTAAATTTCACATCAGAAAACCACTTTCTTTGCTCCTGCATAAGAAATAACTCCTCCTCTGTTCAGGTTTTATCCTAAGGTTGCAGCAACTCCGTCCCATCTTCATGCTCCACTTCTAATTCTATTCTCCTGCTGTTTCCACTACATCTTCAGTTACTTCCTCCACTGAAGTCTTAAACTCCTCAAAGTCATCTGTGAGGGTTAGAATTCACTTTTTCCAAACTCCGTGTTTATACTTTGACTTCTTCCCATGAATCAGGAATGTTCTTAATGGCATCCAGAATGATGAATTCTCTCTAGAAGATTTTCAGTTAACCTTGTCTACATCCATCAGAAGAATCACTGTCCGTGGCAACATTAGCCCTATGAGATGTATTTGTTAAATAATAAGACTTGAGAGATAAAATTACTCCTCCGGTGATTCATGGACTACAGAGTGGATGTTGTATTAACAGGTTTGAAAATAACATTAATCTCATTCTACTTCTCTATCAGAGCTCTTGGGTGACCAGGTATATTTTCATTGAGCAGTAATATTTTGAAAGGAATCTCTTTCTGAATAGTAGGTCTCAATAGTGGGCTTAAAATATTCATTAAACCATATTGTAAATGGATGTGCTGTCGTCCAGGCTTTTGTTGTTCCATTTATAGAGCACAGGCAGAGTGGAGTTAGGGTAATTCTTGAGAGCCCTAGGGATTTTTGGAGTAGGCTATGAGCACTGGCTTCCACTAAAAGTCACCAGTTACATTATGTAGCCCCTAACAAGAAAGTCTGTCTGTCCTTTGAAGCTTTGAAGCTAGGCATTGACTTGTCTCTAGCTATGGAAGTTTTAGAAGGCATCTTCTAATATAAGGCTGTTTTGTCTATGTTGAAAATTTGTTTAGTGTAGCTACCTTAATTAGTGATCTTGCCTAGATCTTCTTGATAATTTGCTACAGCTTCTATATCAGCACTTGCTGCTTCACTTTGTACTTTCATGTTCTAGAGATGGCTTCTTTCCTTAAACCTCTTGAACTAACCTCTGCTAGCCTTAAACTTTTCTGCTGCTTCCTCACCTCTTTCAGCCTTAGAATAAAAGAGTTAGGGCTTTACTCTGAATTAGGATTTGGCTTAAAGGAATGCTGCAGTTGGTTTGGTCTTATATCTAGACCACTAAAACTTTCTTCATATCAGCAGTAAACTTGTTTCACTTTCTCTTCATTCATTCCTGTGTTCACTGGAGTAGGACTTTTCTTTCAAGAACTTTTCCTCTGCGTTACAAGTTGGCTGTGTGTGCAAGAGGCCTAGTTTTCAGCCTGTCTCAGCTTTCAGCACTAGGCTTTTGATGTAAACTGGGAGATGTGCAACTCCTTTTTTCACTTGGATACTTAGAGGCTATAACAGGGTGGTTAATTGGCCTAATTTCAATATTTTGTCTCAGGGAATAGGGAGGCCAGAGAAGGAAGGAGATGGGGAAATGGCCAGCCAGTGGAGCAGTCAGAACACATACCAGCCACCTTTATCAATCAAGTTTGCCATCATATGGGCATTGTTGTGGTATCCCAAAATAATTATACAGTAGTAACATAGGAGGTCACTGATCACAGATCTCCGTAACAAATATAATGAGAAATTTTGAAATATTGCAGAAATTTACTGAAATGTGACACAGAGACATAAAGTGGGCAAGTGCTATTGGAAAAATGACGCAGATAGACTTGCTTGATACAAGGTTACCATAAAACTTCAATCTGGGGGCGCCTGGGTGGCTCAGCGGGTTAAAGCCTCTGCCTTCGGCTCAGGTCATGATCTCAGAGTCCTGGGATCGAGCCCTGCATTGGGCTCTCTGCTCAGCGGGGAGCCTGCTTCCCCCTCTCTCTCCGCCTGCCTCTCTGCCTACTTGTGATCCCTCTCTCTCTATCAAATAAATAAATAAAATCTAAACAAACAAACAAAAAAACCAAAAAACCACAAACTTCAACCTGTAAAAAAAAAAAAAAAAATGCAGTGTCTGCAAAGAGCTGTAAAGCAAAGTACAATAAAATGAGGTATGCTTGTAGTTGCTATTATTAAATCCGTTAAAGACATGCATATTTTAAATATTCCTTCATTCACGTTTGGTGTTTGGAGAGTGACCTGATGAGAGAGACATGTAGTTTTGGCTGGTTCTAGGCAGGGCCTCTTAAGATGAGCTCCTCCCTCACTTGAATTATGGTTTCCATGGTGTAGTTAATAAATTTCTGGTGTAATTTATCTTTCTTAGTATACGTCTTTAATTGATTAGCTTAGTGATGAACTGGTAAATGTGTGGTAGGAGATGGAGTCCATTTTATATTAATAAATTGATATTCCAGTATATGGATAATATTGGAGCAAAGAAATGGAATTGTTTGAATGACTGTTTCAGCATAGGTCTTGGAGACCCAAATGAAATTGCAGTCTGGTGACAAGATTTCTCTGTGCTTGCCAAACAGGGTTTATTTTGGGCAAAGCTGGATGAATATAAATACAGTCTGTGAACCCATTTTTTTGTGCTGGTCACTTACTTAGTCGACAGATATCTGTGCGAACTTAATTCTGATCTCACCTCTGCCACTGAGGCACTGTGGGGGCTCAAGCAAATCACTAGCCCCACTGGACCTGGATTCCTTATCTAGAGGAAGAATTTACATTGGGTTGATTTCTAAGTATATTTTCAGGTCCCAGGTCACACAGCCTTCATAGCATCCCTCTATGGTCGGATGTGCACAGACTAAGCAAGTTGCACTAAGATCTGGTGAAGTCAGATTCAATGGAAAGTTTGTTGAAACTCTTACCAGAATATTAGTCTCTGCTGCAGCCTTTTGCCTTTGAGATTTCTTGAAATTGGGGCACCTGACTGGCTCAAACGATGGAGCTTGCAACTCTGGATCTCAGGGTTGTGAGTTGAATGACACCTCACCTTTGGCATAGAGCCTTTAAAAACAACAACAACAAAGATTTCTTGAAATCTACCACATAACAGTGCTCTTACCAGTGCAGGTCACTTAGCTTTGAGGTAGGAAAGGCAGGTGCTAAGGAAGGGAAGGGAGGAAATAAAATCTTCATGTGAAAGCATATCTCACTTCTCATTGCTCCCTCTGGCAAGACCTAGTATTTCCACTCTGGGTTGTTTTTTGTTTTGTTTTGTTTTGTTTTTAATTTTTAAAAATATTTTTATTTATTTGAGAGAGAGAGCTAGATCACAAGAAGGGGGAGGAGTAAAGGGAGAAGCAGACTCCCTACTGCGCAGGGACTCCACTGTGGGGTTCCATCCCAGGATTCTGCAATCATGACCTGAGCTAAAGGCTCAGGTGCCCCAGATCTTAGTGCTCTTGTTGCTCTCCATTTAATTTTCAAGCTAGGAGATTTCTAGCTTTCCATTTCACCTACAGCTGTCTTCTCTCATCTATAGTCAGTATCATTAAGACCTGTGATTCCTAGACATATTCCTTGTATTTGGCTCCTTCTCTTCAGCTTCTGCCTTAGGTCAGGTCCTTTTTCCAGAATGTTGCAGTAAATTTCTTGCTATCAGGCACTTCCTTTTCCTGATTTATTCTCCATAATTCCATCATAATTATCTTCATTAAAAAATCTGATTTAGAGACTCCTTTGTCTATAGGATAGTTCCTCTGAGCACATGTTGGAAATCCCATATCTCTTAATCAGGTAAAAATCTTTAAAATGGGGGGGGGGGTGGTGCCTGGGTGGCTCAGTGGTTAAGCCTCTGCCTTTAGCTCAGGTCATGATCTCAGGGTCCTGGGATCGAGCCCCACATTGGGCTCTCTGCTCAGCGGGGAGCCTGCTTCCCCCTCTCTCTCTCTGCCTGCCTCTCTGCCTACTTGTGATCTCTCTCTGTCCAATAAATAAATAAAATCTTTTTTAAAAAATCAGATAAAATACCATCTCTTCTTCAGAGCCTAATTCCGCTTTTACATTAAAATTGGTTGTTTCTGATCAGACAACAAAGAGAAATAAAAGGAATCCGAATTGACAAAGAAGTCAAACCCTCATTCTTTGCAGATGATATGATACTTTATGTGGAAAATCCAAAAGCCTCCACTCCAAAACTGCTAGAACTAGTACAAGAATTCAGTAAAGTGGCAGGATATAAAAACAGTGCACAGAAATCAGTTGCATTTCTATACACCAACAAGAAGAATTTGTACTCCGGAAACTATGTAATACTGATGAAAGAAAATGAGGAAGACACAAAGAAATGGAAAAACAGGAGCCTGGGTGGCTCAGTGGGTTAAAGCCTCTCTCTTCAGCTCAGGTCATGATCCCAAGCTCCTGGAATGGAGCCCTGCCTTGGCTCTCTGCTCAGCAGGGAAGCCCTTGTCTCACTGACAACTTACCAGCAGTGTTCTTTCTTCCCTCTCTAACCCAGACTCTACAGGTGCCACTGCTAGCACTTTTCATTCTTTCTCAAATTGAAGCATTGACCCTATATTTTGCAAAAAATCTTGTGATATATGTTTAGTGTGGTATAATACTGTTAATATGCTTTGGGTTATTTTAGATTTGGGCAAAAATCTGATTTGGAACCTACCTATTATTTATACTATTTCTTTGTGGCAAACCTGAATTCTAAGACCTAAAAATGAATTTTTGGAATATAATCATTTCATATTATAGGGTTTGTCTTAGACAAAGTAATTTGTCCTTTTTAGAAGTTGCGAGCAGGAAGAGGAAATCATTTCAGTTTGATTTCCCCACATCTAGGGAAATCTCTGTTGTGCTTCTGGTTAGTATGGAAGCATGTTTTAATTCTGAAGTTGAAAACAAAGTAGATTTTTTAAAACCTGTATCTAAAATTAATCCTTGTCCGGGATAATATTTTCTTGGGATAGTAATGAACATTAAATTTTTCAATATGAGGATTTATTCATTTATCAGTTACTGTATGCAGCCACTGTGCTAGCAATATAATGGTGATTGAAATAGAACTTGTGTTTGTTTTAGAGAGTATTGTCCAGTAGGGAAGAAAGACATTTACCCCACGCATGAACAACAATGAATACAAATTTTGAGCAATACCACAGTGTACTGGAATAGAGAATAATGAAGGGACACAGGACATTGGAAGGTTTATCTTAGGGTGATTGAAAAGACTTCCCTGGGAGCATGAAATTTAAACTAGAATTTGAGAAAGAGGGAACTCGACATTCAGAGTGGAATAGCATGTTCAAAGCCACTAAGGCAGGAAAGAACTTACTTATATATATTAGTTCCTGGAATAAAGAGAAGGAAAAAGTATGGTTGAGGCAGAGGAAGAGTAGCGTAAGATAAATTCAGAGGAGTGGATGGGCCATAGTGTGTGGGGTTTTGTAGACTATGATAAGGCATTTGGATTTTATTTTGAGTGCATTTGGAAGCTGTTAAAGTATTTTCATCAGGGAAATGACAAGAGTCAACTTTGAGTAGATCACCTTGGGATGTTGTTTGTAAAGTGCTGAACGGAATCAGTAGACTTGTCAGGGGGCTGTTGGAGTAATCAGCGGAAGAGGTGCTGGTGACCTGAACAGTATGGGCTCATGCCAGTGGAAATTGGAGATTTTTGGAAGTTACATAGAGAGGTTGCTGATAGATGTGGGGAATGATGGGAGGAGAAGAATCCATTACTTCTAGATTCAGGTTTGGCCAACTGGGTTGATGGTTAGTGCTATTTAGTAATAGTTGAGATAGAAAATTGGGTTAAGTTTTGGATATATTAAGTTTGAGATGCCTGAGAGATATCTAGATGGAGATGTGGGATAGGCAGTAGGATATGTAAGCAGGTGCTCTAAGCAGAAGGTTGGGCTGAAGATAAAGCTTAGCAATGTGATTATATAGATGCCTTTTAAAGCCATGAAAATGGATGAGATCCCTAGGGAGTCAATGTAACAAGTGTGTGGTTCCTAGAAGATGAGAAGGGCAGCACAGCATAGTTAACAGGATTGGTTTGAGATAAATAGACAGTTATTTTATCATAACTCAAAGGCAGGAGACCCATACAGGTAGAATAAATACAAGAAAGTTTTATAAATTTGGTTGGCATGTAGGTGAAATAGTTCCAATCTGATAGCCTCTGTATTTTCTGAAGTAGAGTCAGCAATTTGAGGATGGCTATGAAGTTTGAAATACAGTGGTGGACTAAAGAAACAGACTTGCCCAGTGGTATCTCAGACCATGTTGATTATAAAATTTATAGTGCAGGCATACTTCAGAGATACTTTTTTTTTTTTTTTTTTAAGATTTTATTTATTTATTTATTTACTTGACACAGAGAGAGAGATCACAAGTAGGCAGAGAGGCAGGCAGAGAGAGAGGAGGAAGCAGGCTCCCTGCTGAGCAGAGAACCCGATGCAGGGCTCCATCCCAGGACCCTGAGGTCATGACCTGAGCCGAAGGCAGAGGCTTTAACCCACTGAGCCACCCAGGTGCCCCCGGAGATACTTTGAATTTAGTTCCCAACCACCATAAAATGAACGTCCCAGTAAAATACGTCAAATGAAATTTTGGTTTTGTAGTACATATAAACATTACATTTACACTGTAGTCTTAGGTGGCAATAGCATTGTCTAAAAAACAATACACATACCTTAATTTTAAAACATTTTTTTAAAGATTTTATTTATTTGACAGAGCGAGCACAAGCAAGGGGAGCAGCAGAGAGAGAAGCAGGCTCCCCACTGAGCAGGGCCTGATGTGGGGGCTCAGTCATGACGTGAGCCAAAGGCAGATGCTAACGACTGAGCCACCCAGGCAGCCCTTTAAAAATATTTTATTGCTAGGACGCCTGAGTGGCTCAGTGGGTTAAGCCTCTGCCTTCGGATCGGGTCATGATCTCAGGGTCCTGGGATCGAGTCCTGCATCAGGCTCTCTGCTCAGAAGCAGGGAGCCTGCTTTCCCCTCTGTCTCTCTGCCTACTTGTCATCCCTCTCTCTCTCTGTCAAATTAAAAAAAAAAAAAAAATATTTTATTGCTAAAAAATGCTATTATCTGAGCTTTTAGCAAGTCATATGAGTGATCACAGATCACCATAAAAAATAATAATAAAGTTCAAAATATTGCAAGAATTACCAAAATGTGACAGAAATATGACGTGAGCAAATGCCGTTGGAAAATGGCACCAGCACACTTGCTCAAAGCTGGGTTGCTACGAACCCTTCAATTTGTAAACAAAAAACCCCCACAGTATCTGCGAAGTACAATAAAAAGAGGTATGCCTGTAATTGTTTCAATCCGGTTGTGAAATGAATGAGGGAAAATCCTCTTTTAAATTTGGTAGATAGGTGACTAGGTGGTATAAGTAAATGGTGTGATGGGGGCGTCTTGTTTTGGAGGTCTTATTTTGGAGGTCAAGGGGACACTGTCTTATGATGTCTGGTCAGTTTGCCTGGCTTGCTCACAGTGGTGTCAGAACTATTTGCTTAGTAGCTTTGTTAATAGCTTACTAGGACTGAAGTTTTTTGCTGTCATTAAAGAGAGGGTAAATTCTTGACATGTAATAGTTATATACTACCTAATTTGGGGTTTTAAGAGGAATCTAAAAGGAAACAGAGGAAACACAACAGAAAAATCTATGTACAAAAATAAGGCATGTGCCCAAAAGGTATTTGTATACTTAAAATTTAAAATAAAATGTTGGGGCACCTGGGTGGCTCAGTTGGTTTAGTGACTGCCTTTAACTCAGGTCCTGATCTGAGGTCCAGCCCCACAGCAGGCTCCTTGTTCAGAGGGGAGCCTGCTTCTCCCTCTCTCTGCCTGTTAGACTGCCTGCTTGTGCTCTCTACCTCTCTCTGTCAAATAAATAAATTTAAAAATAAAATAAAATTTTGACTTGTCAAAGATTTTCTAATATAAACTTTGCTTTTGGTTTATGGAAGTTACGAGAATGCTAAACAAATTCTGTATTTCCTTCCTGAATGACTATTATTTCTTAAATACGCAAACAAATCTAAGCCACTTTAAAGTAACATTTTGTTTCCTGTTTATTTCAAATTGTTATTAATAAGTTACTTATTTTTGAAATGTGGGTACTTAAGTTAATTCAGTTAACTATTTCTTTTTTTTTTTTTTTTTTTTTACTTTTTAAGCAATTAAGATTGTTTAAAAATGGAAGTAAATAACTGCATTTTAGAATTGCATATCAAAATGCATATCAATTGCATATCAAAACGGTCAAGAAGGAATCGTGGCCCTATAAGGAAAAGATTAAATAGGGTGTTAATAGTCTATCTCCTTTCTCTGTGCTCATATTTTCTAGAGTCTAAGGTAGCTGTCCTTGCATAAAGATGGACATAGTATTTGCCTTAGCAGGAAGCTTTTTGAAATACTTGATTCTTTTGTGACTGATGGAACGGGTGTATGCTCCAAAAGCCATTTGGTAGAATAAGCAATGTTTGTGTACTCAGCCTCCCAATAATGAAAGTCCTAAGCCTTCTGTTCCTTAAAATACACACTTGGTGTCTTTGAGGGTAAATACTCTACTACTTTTTGAATTTGAAGAGCATTCTATTATAGTCAAATGAGAAGACTTTTATTGATACAGTTAATGTTTTAGCCATTTGAAATTTTAATGATATGAATTTGAGTGTCTGTCAGGTAGTAGTAGTTTTATGTGGAACAGAGCACAACATAATTGGGTGTATTAAATACGGGAGGAACACAGGAATAATTCTTTCCAGAATTCTGGCATATTTTTAAAAATTAATTTTAAAAGTTAATTTATAAATTCCAGCATAATTAACATAGTGTTATATTAGTCTCAGGTGTACAAAATAGTGATTCAACAATTATACACATTACTCAGTGTTGGCAAATGTTTTGAGAAATTTACACATATTACTGAAACTTATTATAACTTTTATTGGGTATATGGAACCATAATCTAAATAATTCTTGACTTCTAAAAAGTTACTAAAAAAGGCTAAATTTATGAGAAAGAAAACCATGACTTCATAGTAGTACATTTTCCCCCTTAGGTTCCTTTCTGAGAAGATTTGTGTTTATGGTACGTTGCTTCTTAAAAATCTGGATACAAGATTTTAACGTCACAGTATACCAAATACAAGAAGGTGGTTACACTGTACCTGGAGCACAACTGAAATCCTGACATTGGACAAACTATCAAAACATGTTGAGCATGATCTATCCCTTAAATGGTTATATGATATTGATGGAGCAAGTCCCCTTGCTGATGCTTGCTAATAAGTTCTACCATAGCAAGTGGCAGGGTGATTATTGTTGTTGTTATTATTATTGTTGTTGTTACTATTTTGAGAGAGTGGGGAGGCAGGTAGAGAGAGAGAGAATCTTAAGCAATCTTAACCAGGCTCCATAGCCAGTGAAGAGCCTGACATCTGGTTCAGTCTCATGACCCTGAAATCCTGACCTGAAATGAAATTGAGAGTCAAGTCTTTTTTTTTTTTTTTTTAAGATTTTATTCATTTATTTGACAGAGAGAAAGATCACAAGTAGGCAGAGAGAGATGGGGGCGGGGAGCAGGCTCCCTGCTGAGCAGAGAGCCTGATGCGGGGTTCGATCCCAGGACCCTGAGATCATGACCTGAGCTGAAGGCAGAGGCTTAACCCAATAAGCCACCCAGGCACTCTAGGCCAGTTATTCTTATGAGTGAGAGTGTGTGTGTGTTGCATTCAGTTGTCCAGTGCTACGTTTGGAGCACCAAGACTACCATTCTGAAGAATGAGAAATGTTTGTTTATTAGAACATGGTGTAGGGCTCAGATTTTGATGTGGAAGGGAGTTAAATACATGGAAAGTTGTTCCAGAGCTTTTTGATTATGCAAATGTAGGGAATTTCAGTAACTTTATAAATCCTCTTACGATTTATAAACCATTATTTTAAAAGAAATACAAAAAGAAAAATAAACCATTGTTTTACAAATAAGTAGCATTTTCATTTGCTTTTCATTTATTCATAATTATTTTATAGATGGCCATTACTTTTATTTATTTTAGAGATTTTATTTATTTATTTGACAGAGACACAGTGAGAGAGGGAACACAAACAGGGGGAGTGGAAGAGGGAGAAGCAGGCTCCTCACTGAACAGGGAGCCCAATGTGGGGCTTGATCCCAGAACCCTGGGATCATGACCTGAGCTGAAGGCAGACGCTTAAGAGCTGAGCCACCCAGGTGCCCTGACCATTTTACTTTTAAAATCAAAGTTTTTTATGCCTCTATTCAGTTTTTAATGGGAGGAATATGTAAATATATATGTTGATATCGGAAATCTACTCTTGTAGATTTGTACGTTGTTTATACCAGTTACAGTTGCACTGTAGAGACAAGCTGCACTGTAGTGTACTAGATAACTTAAGTACCAAGAGTCATTACATTAAAATATACTGCTTTACACATTTACACACAAAATTCATTAAGCATTTTTGATGTACAGTTGGTTCTTGTGCTTGCCTCGGTGAATTGATTCTCAATTGATACACCATCATTTTTCTTGGGATTTTGATCAGTGTTTAAAATAAGCTTTTGCTGCATCTGAATAGAACAACTATATTCTTATGAGAACCTGGGTGAAGCCAGTTGTGGGTCTTCATGTGTAAGTATTAGTTTCAAAGTAGCACCAGAGGAAGATTTCCTAGAAACCAAGAAAACATTGTTTTGCGTATTTAAGAGAGCTCAATCAAGTCTCTAAAAAGTTTTGAAGTGAAACTGTGACACAATGATTCTGCTGAAAAGCAGATTAAAGAGTAATTACTATAAATGTGTTTTGAGCTTTATAGAATCATTCCAGTCACTGTTTAATTGATATTGTAGGGACACCTGAGTGGCTCAGTTGGTTAAGCATCTGACTTGATCTCAGCTGGGGTTTTGATTTCAGGGTCATGAGTTCAGGCTGGGCAGAGAGCCTACTTAAAAAAAGGACCTCTGGGTGGCTCAGTCGGTTAAGTGTCCCAACTCTTGGTTACGGCTCAGGTTTCTAGGATAAGGCCCTGCGTGGGGCTGCACTCCCGTTTATTCTTGCTGGATACAGGTGTGCTGCTCCTTTGTTGTGAGAAAGGGAAGTGGAATTGATGGGGAGGGTCAGATTTTTAAAAAGGAAAATCAGGTGAGGTGCTTGTTTCAGGTTAGAATTTGAAGTCTAATTGATGTGAAGTTGAGATTGTCATTTGTCAGGGGCCCACAAAGTTTTTCTGTAAATGTCCTGATACAAATACTTGGGACTTTGTGAGTTTCCTCTGCCTGAGTGAAGGGTGGTCAACTACATGCATGACATCCAGAAAGCAGTAGGAATTTAATGGCCTTGGGGACAACCTTTAACCAAGGAAGTGGATAGCTTCTCTTTCCTTAGGTGGGCCAAGTGTTAGGCATGTTCCACATAATTAGTCTAGAGGGTCTTTAGCAGGACTGAACTCCAGTTATGAACAGCAGTCCATCTCACTGTCCCTAATCCCCTCAAGTATGTTTCCCCTCAAAGTTCTTATTTCAGGTTTACCCTTGAAGGAATTCAAATGATAGTTGGTTGACAGACTTTTGGTGGTGGTAGTAGTAGTTGTAGTATACAGCTTTTTCTTCCCTTCTCCCCCCACTGGAGAGATATAGCTTCCTTAGTGATTGACCCTGGCACGAGAGTACAGCAGAGTGAATGGACTGAGGAATGGGGAAGAAAGTATTTTATGCCTACCTGCCATTAATTCAGTTCAGCTCAGCCTTACTCAAATTGGTACATTCTTTGTACCAGTCTTTTTCTGTCTTGGGTTTTCTAGTCATGAAGAAAAAAGTAAATCACCTAACTTGTGTGACCATTTACCTCAGAATAAATGAAAAGGTCCCAACTTTGTTTTTCTGTGAGCAAGATTAGATTTTCTGTGTTTAAAAGTTAATTGACATTTTCTGTGCTGAAAATTAACTTAAGATTCAGGGCACTATACACATTGTGTCACAGAATGAAGTGAGTAGTTATAAAATAGTAGTTATATGTATTTCTACAGCCAAACTTCAAATAACATGATTGACTGGGTTTTCCCGAAACAAATAATAAAATTTCAAAATGACAGTGTAATCACAAGTAACTACAGTTCTCCTATTAAAGTACTTACTGATTAGGAATGCCTGGTTGGCTCAGTTGTTAAGCATTTGGCTCAGGTCATGATCCCAGGGTCCTGGGATCGAGTCAGGCATCAGGCTCCTTGGTCAACAGGGAGCCTGCTTCTCCCTCTGCCTACGGCTCCCTCTGCTTGTGCTCTGTCTCTGTCTCTCTCTCTCTAAAATAAATAAAATCTAAAAAGAAAAAAATACTTACTGATTAAATTTCTTTTAACGGCTGGGGAATTGAAAGTGTTTTTCCACTTGTGATGTGTTTCTTCTACAATGAGAAGTTCAAATCGTATGATGTAAGTTTCACCATTAGAGAGGGGTTTCCAGGCACATAATCAGCGCAAAAGTTTTACTTTTTACTATATGAGGCTTTCAGGTATACAAGTTGTGTTTTAAAAAAATTTCATATTAGCATATGCTTTTGAGCTCATTTTCTGAAAGTTGACCAGTGCTTTTTAAATCTTTATTAAAATTGGGACACCTGGGTGGCTCAGTTGGTTAAGCAGCTGCCTTTGGCTCAGGTCATGATCCCAGCGCCCTGGGATTGAGTCCCACATAGGGCTCTTTGCTCGGCAGGGAACCTGCTTCTCCCTCTGCCTCTGCCTGCCATTCTTTCTGCTTGTGCTAACTCTCTCTCCCTCTCTCTCTCTGACAAATAAATAAATAAATAATCTTAAAAAAAAAAAATCTGTATTAAAATTAGCTTTTTATCAGAATCATGATAATTGGTTTTTTTTATTTGTAAGAATGCTATTTTCCAGGTTTGTTTGTTTGTTTTTCCCTTTCCCTGGAAGGCTTTGGCCAATCTTTTGTTTTAAAGATTTATTTATTTTAGAGAGTATGTTTAGAGGAAAGTGGAAGGAGGGTCAGAGAGAGAGAGAATCCTCCAGCAGGACTCAGAGCTGAGTTCATAGTCCCACTCCAGGCTCAATCCCAGTACCCTGAGATCATGACCTGAGCTGAAACCAAGAGTCGGTCACTCAACCAGTTGAGCTACCTGGGTGCCCTTTTCTTTCTTTCTTTCTTTTCTTTTCTTTTCTTTTCCTTTTTTTAAGATTTTATTTATTAGAGAGAGACCGCAAGAGAGGGAACAGAAGCACAGGGAATGGGAGAGTGGGAAGCAGGCTTTCTGCAGCGCAGGGAGCCCGGTGTGGGGTTCTGGGACCCCAGATCCCAGACCCTGATCCCAGGACCCTGGGATCATGACCTGAGCGGAAGGCAGACGCTTAATGACTGAGCCACCCAGGTGCCCCACCCTGCCTATTCTTTTTTTGAAATATCGTATCTCCTTTTTTGGTTCTTAGTTTAATGCATACTTATCTAAAAAGTCTTAACTTTTATTGCTATTTTAAAAAAATAGCTGAAGTTGGATTTTATTTTGCATGTTTGTTATGATCTGTTTACTGAGGTAAGCCAGATCTTGTGTTTATTCTTTTATTTGGTTTCATTTAATTTAATTGCATAAGGCTGTCAAATAGTTTAACAGGTAATGACATTTTCTTTTACACTTGTATCAGAATATGTTGGGGGAAAAGTTGGGTTGATGTAACTTGTAAGTTACTTCTCTGGAAATGTATTTGGGATAGCTTGTATATTTGGGATGTAGTGTTTTGTTTTGTTTTGTTTTGTTTTGTTTCTCTTACTCGTGAACGTTTTTCTCCACACTCTTCACCTAGGATATTGGTTTTTGTTCACTTGAATTCCCCATCTTCGTCTTCACTACTCCTTGTACACCTCACAACATCTGCAGCCTTATAAACAAACCTCAGCCTTCTCACCAGCTTTATCAGAATATTGTCTTTTCCTTAAGGCTGGGCTTAGAACCCACTGACTCCACTTCGTTATTAATTTTTCCAAGTTTAGTTCCCAGGGTTTTCCCTTTGTTTTCTGAGTGACTACAGTATATTCTCTTTTCATCCTTGTGCCCTATATTGTACCTGATGATTAGTTACACTGTGTACTCTGCCTCAGCTACGTTATGTATAGCTTTCAAGGGCACAGTGTTTTCTCAGCTCTTGAGGATTTCTTTTTTTATCTATCACATAACAGACACTTCGTATTTTAATTAGTTGCTTGTATTAAATACCCAATTTAGCTTTCTTCTTAGAATTTCTCTCTAGGTAATCTTAGTGATTTTTAAGTGTTTTGTTTATTGCTTGTTTTTTAATAGATGTAAAAAAGGATTGGTCTGACCATGCTCTCTGGTGGGAAAAGAAGAGAACTTGGCTTCTTAAAACACATTGGACCTTGGATAAGTATGGCATTCAGGCAGATGCTAAGCTTCAGTTCACCCCCCAGCACAAACTGCTCCGCCTGCAGCTTCCCAACATGAAGTATGTGAAGGTGAAAGTGAATTTCTCTGATAGAGTCTTCAAAGCTGTTTCTGACATCTGTAAGACTTTTAGTAAGTATCAAATTCTTCATGAAAGTATTAGTGGTGTGATGTATATATGACTGATGATTAACAGCTTATTTCAAAGAGTAGGTTGGGGTGAGCTATGTCTGTATCTATATGTCAGTTTTTCACTTTATTCTTGAAAGTTTTTTTATTACTTTAAGATAAAGAAATATTGAGGTAAGATCGAACAGGATTCTTTCCTTACTAGAAGTGTTATGTAATACTTCATTCTGATGACTTAATTTTTATTTCTTGGGAAGGAAAAGAAAAAAGGCATTATTTTCAGGATATAGGTTTTGCAATGTTTCCTTCACATAAATCACTATTTGATTTTGGTGATTCAGGCACATAGTGTCACTTCCTTCACTGAAGGCCTGACATAGCTCCTAAGGAAATGACCATGAGTGTTATCTTCCTTAAGCAACTTGAACTTGAAGTTCACCTACAACTTGAATGCTCTTGTAGTGATTCTGTTTATGCTTTCTGAAATGAAATGTGGACTACTTTTGGCTGACCTAGTTATGTCATATGACAGGAAGTATTCAACTATCAGAGAAAATGAACTATTGCCATTATCACTAGTACATAATTCTTTTATACCATAGATTTAGGGGAGATGTAGAACATTACTGTTTTGATCTAATGACTGAAATTATAGTGGTTTTTTTTATGCTTAATGGGGTTTTTAGGAAAAAATAAAGTTACAGAAAAGTAGAAGGAATTATATGAAAATTACCTAATTCCTGTTAGCTTAGAATTAATAACTGATATTTTGCAAAACTTTTTTAAAGTCACAATAATAAAGTTCTTGAGTCACACTCTTATAATTTCCCTTCACAAAGCAACCACTGTCATAAGGCAGTGTGTATATCCTTCTAGTACTTTTAAAAATACATCAGCACACACATATGTACATGCATTTCTTCATATTTGTGTGTTTAGATATCCATAAACAGTATGCTGCCATAACTCTTTGGGTATTTTTCTTTTTGCAGTTTGTATTTGTATGCGGGAGTTTCTCAAGTGGTTATACAATAGTCCCCTACTTCTCTGTGAGGGATATGTTCCAAGACCCCTGGTAGATGTTGAAACCACAGATAGCACCCCTATATCTACTGTTTTTTTTCCTATACATACATATCTATGATAAAGTTTAATTTACAAATCAGGTGTAATAAGAGATTAACAATAATAAACAAAATAGGTCAATTATAATAATACACTATGATAAAAGTCATGTGAATGTGGTCTGTTCCTCAAAATATCCTCTTATACTGACTCAGACTTCTTTATCTTGTAATGATATGAGATGATAAAATGCCTACGGGATGAAATGAAGTGAGGTGAAGGATATAGGCACTGCTACACAGCATTAGGCTGGATGGTACATCAGAGGAAGGATCATCTGCTTCTAGATCACAATTAACTGAAACCATGGAAAATTAAATAATGGGTTAATGGGGACTGCTGTACCAATTTACATTACGGGCAGCAACATATGAAAACTCATTGTCCCAAATCATCACTAACATTTGAATATTGTCAGTTTTTAGTGTTTACTTTTTTGAGTGAAAAAATACAGTATTTTATTTTAGCTCATAAAGGTAAGTATATTTCTGTATCTCTTAGTCATTTAAGGTTTTTGTGGTTTTTTTTTACTTACCCGTTTATATCATTTATCTGTTTCTTAAGTTCATAAACTTTATAAACAAAATTGAATAGAAAGTACAGAAAGTCCCACTAATAGTCTGTGGGTTTGGACAAAGACATGACATGTATCCATCATTATAGTATCATATAGAGCAGTTTCACTGCCCTAAAAATCTGTGGTCTTCCCTCTCCCCTACCTCCTGGCAATCACTGATCTCTTTACTGTCTCTGTAGTTTTGGCTTTTCCAGAATATTGTACAATTGGAGTCATACAGTATGTAGTCTCTTCCAATGGTTTCTTTTGCACAGTAATATGCATATAAGTTTCTTTCATGTCTTCACATGGCTTGATAGTTCAGTTCACTTTAGCACTGAATAATATCCCATTGTCTGGATGTACCAGTTTGTTTATCCTACATAGCTGCAGAACCTACATCGCTAGTTTTTTCCAAGTTTTGCAGTAACAAGTAAAGCTACTATAAACATCTGTGTGGAGGCTTTTGTATGGGCATATGTTTTCAGTTCCTTTAGGTAAATACTAAGGAGTGTGATTGTTGAACATAGGAAAAAAATATGTTTAATTCTTTAAGAAACTGCCAAACTGTCTTCCGAAGTAGCCGTGCCATTTGGCATTCATACTGGCAGTGAATGAGAGTTCTTGCTCTGAATCCTCACCAGCATTTGATGCTGTTATGTTCTGGATTGTGGCCATTCTAATAAATGCGCTATGACATTTCATTGTTACTTTAATTTGTATTTCTTGGATCACATAGGATGTGGAGCATCTTTTCATATGGTCATTTGCTATCTGTACATCTTTTTTATGGAGGTGTCTGTTAAGGTCTTCAGTCTTTTTTTTTTTTTTTTAAGTAGGCTCTAATGCACAAGGTGGAGCTCAGTGTGGGAACTTGAACTTATACACTGAGATCAAGAGTCAGATGCTTAGCCAACTGAGCCATCCAGGTGTCCCTTTTGGCCCATTTTGTTAACCAGGTTGTTTGTTTTCTTACTGTCAAATTTTTAGAGTTCCTAGTATAGTGTTTTGGAAAATAGTGCTATATTAGATATTCCTTTAGCAAATATTTTATTCCAGTGTCTGGCTTGTCTTTTCATTCTCTGACAATTTCAGAGAGCAGAAAGTTTTTATTTTAATGAAGTCTAGCTTATCAGTTACTTCTTTTGTGGATCACATCTTTATTGTCATATCTAAAATGCCATCACTAAATCAAGATCATCATGATTTTTTTTTTCTGTGTTATCTGGGGGTTTTATCATTTTGTGTTTTACATTTAGGTCTGTGATCCATTTTGAGTTCATTTTTGTGAAGCTTGTAAGGCCTGGGTCTAGATTGCTTTTTTTGCATGGGATGTGCAGTTGTTCTAGCATCATATATTTAAAAATTATCTTTTGTTATATTGTCTTTGTTCTTTTGTCAAAGATCACTTGACTGCACTTATATTGGTTTATTTCTGGGTACTACATTCTGTTCCATTGATCTGTTTGTTTTTGTTTTTGTTTTTTTTCCAGTAGCACCCTGTCTTGATTTTGATAGCTTATATAAGTCTTGAGGTCATGTATCATCAGTCCTTCAACTTTGATTTTCTCCTTCAGTATGATTTGGCTATTCTGGGTCTTTTACCTTTCCATATAAACCTTAGAATCAGTTTGTTGGTATCCATAAAATAACTTGCTGGGATTTTGATTACATTGAATCTGTAGATTAAATTGAGAAGAACCGATATCTTTAAGAATATTGAATTTTCATATACTTGAATGTGGAACATCTCTGCATTTATTTTTTGATTCTTTCTTCACAGTTTTATAGTTTTCCTCATTAAGATCTTAATACATATTTGTTAGATTTATATTTAAGTATTTCTTTTTATGTGTTAATGGAAGCAGTATTGTGTATTATATTTCAAATTCCACTTGTTCATTGCTGGAATATTAGAAAGTAATATACTTTTATAAATTTACTATGTATCCTGCAACCTTCCTATAATTATTTGTTAGGGGAGTTTTTGTTGATTCTTCTGAATTTTCTGTAGGAATGATGAGTATATTTGTGAATGAAGACCATCTTCTTCCTTCCCAATCTATATACTTTTTTTTTCTTTTCTTGTCTTACTGCATTAGCTAGTAGTTGGAGTAAGATGTTGAATAGTCGTGGTAAGAGAGGACATCCTTGTGTTGTTCTTGATCTTAGTGGGAAAGCTTCAAGTTTATCATTGTTAAGTATGTCCTTTGCTAAAGGGTTTTGTAGGGTTTTTGGTGGGGGTGTTTGTATTTTTTATCAAGCTGAGAATGCTTTCTAGCTTACTGAGTTCTTTTTTTTTTTTAAGATTTTATTTATTTATTTGAAAGACAGAGATCACAAGTAGACAGAGAGGCAGGCAGAGAGAGAGAGAGAGAGGGAAGCAGGCTTCCTGCGGAGCAGGGAGCCCGATGCGGGGCTCGATCCCAGGACCCTGAGATCATGACCCGAGCCGAAGGCAGCAGCCCAAACCACTGAGCCACCCAGGTGCCCCAGCTTACTGAGTTCTTAATCATGAACTTGAAATTGGATTTTGTCATGCTTTATTTATATCTTTTGATGTGATCATGTGAGTTTTCTTTAGTCTTTTTTGTTTAGTCTTTTGATGAGATGGATTATGTTGATTTTTGGATCTTGAACCACCCTTGTATAGTTGTCATAAATCTCACTTGGTCACGGTGTGTGATTCTTTTTATGCATTGTTGAAGTCTATTTGCTAATACTTTGAAGATTTTGCATAATATTGGTCTGTAGTTTTTTTTATAAAGGTTTTGATTTTGGTATTAGAGTAATGCTGGCTTCATGGAATGAATTAGGAAGTATTCCCTCCACTTTATCTTCCAAAAGAGATTTTAGAGAATTAATATAATTTCTTCCTTAAGTGTTTGTTAGATAGGAAAAAAGCTCCTTGACATGGGTCCTGACCCATGTGTGTTTTATGTGTTTTGGTTATACCACATAAAACACAAGCAAATATAAATAAGTAGGATTGTATCAAACCAAGAAATTTCTGCACAGCAAAGGAAGAGTCAGCAGAATGAAAATCTCTGGATAAGGAAAAATACTTACAAATCCTGTAACTGAGAAGGGGTAAATATCTAAAATATAGAAAGACCTCATACAATTTAGTAGAAAAAACAAACAAACAAAAATCCAATTAAAAATGGGTAAAGGACCTGAATAGACATTTTCCCAAAGAAGATATACAAATAGTCAACAGATACATGAAAAAGTGTTCAATATCACTAATCATTAGAGTAATACAAACCAAAACCACAGTGTCACCTCATACCTGTTAGAATGGCTGTTGTCAAAAAGACAGATAA
Organism: Mustela lutreola; assembly: GCF_030435805.1. Classification (NCBI taxonomy): domain Eukaryota; kingdom Metazoa; phylum Chordata; class Mammalia; order Carnivora; family Mustelidae; genus Mustela; species Mustela lutreola. The sequence continues at coordinate 107,354,412 of NC_081296.1, read as the reverse complement.
ATACTGGCAAGGATATGGAGAAAAAGGAACCCAGCCACAATGGAAACCGAATAGAAATTCCTTAGAAAATTAAAAATAGAACTACCATACAACCCAGCAATTCTACTTTTGGAATATAACTGAAGGAAATGAAACCACTGTTGTGAAGAGATATCTGCATCCCCGTGTTCATCACAGCATTATTTGCAATGGCCAAGACAAGGAAAAGTGTAAGTATTCACTGACGGATGAATGGATAAAAAAGTTGTGATACACACACACAGATATTATTCAACCATAAAAAAGAAGGAAATCCTGCTATTTGTGAAAACACTATGGACCTTGAAGGCATTATGCTAAATGAAGAAAAGTCTGAGAAAAATACTGTATAATCTTGGTTATATGTGGAACCCAAAACAAAAACAAAAAAGCTAAAAGATCATTTTTGTGGTTACCAGAGGCAGAAGATGGAGAGTGGGGGGAATTGGATGTAAGTGGTCAAAGGTACACACACTTCCGTTGTAAGATAAGTAAGTACTGGGAATGTGATGAATGTCATGAAGACTATAGTTAATGCTGGTATGGCATCTTGGAAAGTTAAGAGTTCTAGTCACAAAGATATTGTGTGTGCGCATGTGTGTGTTTACTTATATTAAAGAGTGGTTGTTACCTTACTGTGGTGGTTACTTCACAGTGTACATAAGTCAAGTTACTATGCTATATATCTTAATTGTATAAAGGTATCTCAGTATCTCAATAGAACCAGAAAGGTGTTTGGTAGAATTCACCAGTAAACCTCTGGCCCTAGTGCTTTCTGTTTTGCAAGGTTATTAATTATTGATTCAATTTCATTAATAGAGGTCTCTTCAGATTATTTCTTATGTGAGTTTTGGCAGATTGGCTTTCAAGTGTTTTATTTAGTAAAAATTATATTGGCTTTCTTTTAAAATTTAGCTTAAGAAAATACTTTTATGTAATGATTAAGTGAGGTTTTTAGTTATACTTCCTCTTTTTTTTTTTTTGAAAGAACCACTTTTGGCTAGGCACAAGTACTTTAAGCTCTTTGATGTAACATGTGTTTGGAGGGTGTAGGCTCTACATTTGTAGAGCCTTATTAAGAAGAAATGAACATTCTCCCAAAGTTTAACTGATAATTACATAGAGGCACTATGCTGCCATTTCATATCATCAGTACATAAACAATTTGAGTCTTGACCAATACTAATTCGTTCATACTTTTTCCTTTCTGTTCTAACAAAGTTCTCTATTTGGTAGGGATAGTAGTAGTGGATAGTAGTAGACTGTAGTAGTGGAACAGAACTCTAACTCAAATTCAGTTGTGTTTAAAAACATTTTTTTAAAAATTTGAGTAATTTCATTTTGGTAGCCTAATTTATACATAGAGATTCTAATGCAAGGGCTTGTTTTAGGAGTAATGATGATTACTTTTTCTATAATGACAAAGGTGAAAAAGAAATGAAGAATTGCTTAAAACTTCCAGCAGCATTTTCTAGTTTTAGCTGTTCCAGTGGATGTAGAGTAGTAAGTGCTGGTGACTTTAATTTGCATTATGCTAAAGACTAGTGATGTTGAGGATCTTTTTACATGATTACTCATATGTATTTTTTTGGTAAAGTATCTGTTTAAATCCTTTGCCTCCCTTTTTAAAAGAAAAAAATTATGTTGTCATCTTACTGAACTGTAAGCACTTTTTAAGATATTCTGGATATAGAAAATTTATTGGATTTATGTTTTGCAAGTACTTTATCACTGTGGTTTATTTTTTAATTTTTAAGTTTTTTTGAAGAACATAAATTTTAATTTTGATGAAGAACGACAAGTTTATGATCTCTTTTATGATTTTTATTCATAGACATAAAAATCATTAACAAAATTTTAAATCGGGCCTAGTAATAAAAGATTAACACATCATTGTCAAGTGATGCTTATCCCCAAACAGGAAACTTTCTGTGTGCATGTGGAAAGAATGTATATTATCATTGGGTGGCGATGCTTTATAAAATGACAGGCAAAGTTGGTTGAAAAACAAAGGGATGTTACAGTCTTCATCTATAATAGTTGGTTTGTTCTTGCTCCTTTCACATCTGTCAGTTTTATCAAAGTAGTATTAGTTGGGGCACCTGGATGGCTCAGTGGGTGGAGCCTCTGCCTTCAGCACAGGTCTTGATCTCAGGGTCCTGGGATCGAGCCCCGCATCGGGCTCTCTGCTCAGCAGGGAGCCTGCTTTCCCCCTCTTTCTCTGCCTGCCTCTCTGCCTACTTGTGATCTCTGTCAAATAAATAAATAAAATATTTAAAAACAAAAACAAATAACAAATGGAAAAAGGTATTAGTATACGCACACATTTAAAATTGTTTTGTCTTCTTTATGAATATTCTCTGTTAACAATGAAATGACCTGTATTTCTGATAATATTCGCTTTGAAATATACCTTGTCTGTATTTAAAAGTGCTGCAGCTATCTTATGGTTGGTATTAGTATTTTTTATTATCCTGTTTCTTTTAATTTATGGCTTTAAATTAGGTTTCTTGTAAACAACGTATAGCTAGAACTTGCTTTTTCCATTTATTCTGACAATCCCTGCCCTTTTATAAACTCTTTAGGCCATTTATATTTAATGTGATTATCACTGTGGTTAGGTTTAGGTCTGCCACGTGTATTTGTTTTACTTACAGTATTTTATTTTTAAATTTCTACATGTTTTATTTTTTTGTTTTGTTTTGATGGACAGGGGTTTGTTAAAGTTATATTTATTTCTACCCATGACTTAAGTAGATTTTACTGCCTTTTTTTTTTTTGCCTTTTAATATTCTAGAATTTATAGTATATGACTAACTTAACCACAACAAATGCTCAAATAGTATAGCATTACATGTACAACGTATAATCTTTCAGTAATAAGTTCTATATCCCCTTTCCTTTCCTTTTTGGTACTATCATATATTTTACTTCCACATATTGTGAAAGTCACCATATATTGTTCTTTTCCTGTGAAGCAATAATTGTCTTTTCAAAGTAGTAGAAAGTAAGGAAATTTTTTTAAAGATTTTATTTGACAGAATGTGTGCATGTGCAAGCAGAAGGGGAGGGGCAGAGAAAGAGGGAAAGAATCTCAGATTGACTCCATGCTGAGTGCAAAGCCTGACTTGAGGCTCAGTCTCATGACCTGAGCCAAAACCAAGAGTTGGATGTGTGCCCCAGAAAAGTGGTCTTTTTAATTGCTCACACATTTACCATTTTTTAATGGTCTTTGAGAATACTTTTCATTTGGTATCCTTTTTCTTCTATCTGAAAAACTTTATATAACCCAATTATAGTTCAGGTCTGCTGGTGATACTTTTCACCTTTTCTTTGTCTACAGAAGTCTCGATTTTTGTCTTTATTTTTATAAGATATTGCAGCTGGGTAAAAAATCCTAAATTTGTTCCCCTCCAGTAATTTTCACATGTCTTTCTGTTGTCTTCTTGTTCATGTAATTTCTGAGAAGTCTTTTATTATTATTTTATTTTTTCTTCTGTGTGCTTTCTCTGTTAGTCTTTCAGGAATTTATTCTTACTCAGTTTTTTTTGTTTTTTTTTTTGTTGTTGTTGTTGTTTTTAGCAATTTAATTTTATGGTCCTGGCATAATTTTCTTTAGGTTTGTTTTATTCTAGGTTCATTGCATTTCTTAGATCTATGGGTTTATGGTTTTCATCAAACTTGGATAGTTTAATGTTTCTTTCTTTCTTTTTTTTATTTTATTATTATTATTTTTTTTAGTAGGCGCCATATCCAATTGGAGCCTGACATGGTGCTTGAAACTCATGACGCTGAGATCAAGAGTTGGATGCTTAACGGACTTAGCCACCCAGGGTGCCCCAAACGTGGATAGTTTATCAGTTCTTCAAATAATTTTTAGTGTCCGTTCCCACAACTCCCATCCTTTGTTTCCCATCCTCTAGTTTCATGTATTTTAGGGTGATTATTATTGTTTATTCCTTTTTTCCGAGTCTTCATTCTCTGTATTTTCATTTTGGATAGTGCCCATTTTTATCTTCATGTTCACTGATACCTTGCTAATCTGGTGTCAACCTCATCCAGTGTAGTTTTCATTTCATATGTATTTTCATGACCAGAAGTTTGATTTTGGCCTTAAAAAAAATCTAGAAATCGGGGCTCCTGGGTGGCTCAGTGGGTTAAGCCGCTGCCTTCGGCTCGGGTCGTGATCTCAGGGTCCTGGGATCAAGTCCCGCATCGGGCTCTCTGCTCAGCAGGGAGCCTGCTTCCCTCTCTCTCTCTTTCTCTGCCTGCCTCTCCATCTACTTGTGATTTCTCTCTGTCAAAAAAAAAAAAAAAAAATCTTAAAAAAAATCTAGAAATCTTTCATTTTTCTCATTATGTTTATGCTTTCCTCTATTATATAGAATATATTTCTGATAGCTGTTTTAATATCTTTGATTACTGATTCTATCATCATAGATAGTTACTTTAGATACATAGATAGTTACTTTATTTTTTCCCCTTAATGTTGGTAACGGGTTGTATTTTCCTGCCTCTTTTATATCTAATAATGTTTGATCAAATGCCAAAATTGTATATTTTGGTGGCTGGGTATCTTTTTGTATTCCTTTTAAGTAGTGTTGGCTTGCTTTCTTTTTTGAGAGGGGGAGTCAATAGTTAAACTACTGGGGCGCCTGGGTGGCTCAGTGAGTTAGGCCTCTTCCTTTGACTCAGGTCATGGTTTCAGGGTCCTAGGAGCGAGCCCTGCATTGGGCTCTCTGCTCAGCTGGGAGCCTGCCTCCCCCTCTCTCTCCCTGCCTCTCTGCCTACTTGTGATCTCTCTCTCTGTCAAATAAATAAATAAAATCTTTTTTTAAAAAAAGTTAAATTACTTGGAATCGTTTGGGCCCTTTTGATACTTTTAACCTTATTTAGGGTAGGTCCAGAGCCACCATTAGCTCTGGACCTCTTCTGAGGATTCTTTTCAATACCCTGTGTTTCAGGAGGCCTTTCCCCCATATAAATACACAGATCAGTATTCAGACAGACTTCAGTGGGTAACAGCAGCTCTTCAGTGTTCTCTCCCTGGTTTTCCCTTTTCTTTAGTATTCTGACTCACAAATTATGTGTCTTGGCCTCCCTGAATTTCTGGCTCTGTGTGCCCCTTCCCTGCCCTGAATTACTGCTAAGGAGCGAGCTGGTGTACTGCAAGGACTCATCCTGGTTTTGTTTTGTGTTGTTTTGTTTTTTCTCTTCTGTCCTGTGCTCCTTGTTGTCTAATGTCTGAAAAGTGATTTTCCCCCTCCTTACTGTTTAAATAAAGCAGGAGGGTAAATAAAGTTCCTTTTACTCCCATTTTATTTGAGACCTTTCATTTTTTATTTTCTTCCAGCATTATACCTCTCTAGAAAGCCATCATTTGCTCATTGTATTTAATAAAAATTTCCTCCCACAGAAATTTTAAGTATGTTCAGAACTGAGCTAATGCTATTCCTTCTGAAATCTCTGTACTTCTCCACACTGACCCTCAGAAGTCTCCACAGTAGTAAAAAACACCACTATCCCAGATAAACATACCAGAAACTTGGGCGTCATTCATCCTTAGCACCACTGTCTTTCTCACCTACTCATCTCATCTCATCACCTAGAAGTGTTATTTTGGCTCTTGGACAGATCTTAAATCTTTGCACATCTTTCTGTATCTGCCATCCCCACTACTGTAATAGACCACATCACTACCATCTCTCCCCTAGACTGTTCAGCAGCTTCTTCTATTCATCTTGTTCCTTACAATACATACTTTATAGAGTAAGCACCAAGATTTTGAATTTTTTAAAAATCAGAGCAGCAGATGCAGAGTTAAAAGGGCTTATGACAGGGGCACCTGGGTGGCTTAGTTGGTTGAGCATCTAACTTCTTTGGCTCAGGTCAAGATCTCGGGATCCCAGGATCAAGCCCTGCGGTGGGGGTGGGGAGGTCCATGCTCAGCAGGAGTCTGCTTGTCCCTCTCCCCTTCCTCCACCCCCACTTGTGCATGCTCTCTCTCAAATAAAATCTTTCTTTTTTGGTTGTTTTTTTTTTTTTTTAAAGGTTTTATTTATTTACCTGACAGAGAGCACAAGCAGGGGAAGCAGCAGAGGGAGAGAGAGAAGCAGGCTCCCTGCTGAACAGGATGCACAATCTGGGGCTCAATCCCCAGTCTTAGATCATGACCACAGGCAGATGCTTAACTGAGCCACCCAGGTGTCCCTCAGATAAATAAAATCTTTTAAAAAGACGGGGTGGTGCCTGAGTGGCTCAGTTGGTTAAATGCCCACCTCTTGATTTTGGCCATGATCTCAGGGTTGTGGAATCGAGCCCTGCATCGGGCTCCATGTTCAGTGGGGAATCTGCTTGAGATTCTCTCTCTCCTACCTCTGCCCCTCTCCTCCCACCTTGCTCTCATGTACTCTCTCTATTAAATAAACAGATCTTTAAAAAGGGAGCGCAGCTTATGACATAGGGTGTGGGGGGAGTTAAATAGGTGATGGGATCAAGGAGGGCACTTGTGACGAGCACTGGGTGTTGTATGTAAGTGATGAATCTCTAAATTCTACACCTGAAACTATTACACCTCATGTTAAGTAACTGGAATTTAAAACTTGAAAAAAAGAGGGACCTAAAACATTAAAAAACCACTTTTCTGCCCTCTTTCTCCCCAGCTCCTAATCACATTAGTTCCATTTCCCACTATTTTGTTTGACTTTTATTTCCAGAATTCCAAATAATGTACTTTTATTTATTAGTTTTAGATATGTGCTCATTGCTTTTTACCCAAATGTTTCTTTTCCCTCTTCTTATAATTATTAAAATATTTGACTAAATAATTATTGTTTACATTATTTCAATAAAGTTTATCTTTTTACTTGGTGAACCAAGATTTATACTTTATCATCTCATATGCATAATTGTTTATCATTTACTTAGTTTTCAACCTATATCCAGGGCTGGTTCTTCTGCATTCTCTGTAGTAATCTCCTCCCTGCCCCCTTTTTGTATTCCTAGACAGTCTGAAGCCCCTCCATCCTCCTGCTCCAGTCTGAAGTGGATGCTTTCTAGGCTAAGCTGTATAGTTGTAGCTCCAGGACAGCCCTTCATTATTGTCTAAGCAAAATATCTTCTCCTGTCTCCTATTTGATCCTTGCATTTTCCAGTATTGATTTGCTCACTTATTTTGGTGGACTAGATCCTTCATCAGCATAGTAGGAAAAAGGTGAATGAGATAGAAATTTTTGAGGTGTTACCATTTTGTCCTTTGATAGAATTGTTGGGTTGAAAATTATTTTTCCTCAAAATTGGGAAGTCATTGTTACATAGCGTTTTTGCTTCCAGCATTGCTATGAATAGTCCTGATAGTGTTGTGTTTTTTTTTATTTTTTTTTTAAGATTTTATTTATTTGACGAAGACATAGGGAACCAAGCAGAGGGAGTGGGGGAGGGAGAAGCAGGCCTCCCACTGAGCAGAGAGCCTGGTGTGGGGTTCAATCCCAGGATTCTGGGATCAGGACCCAAGCCAAAGGCAGAGGCTCAATGACTGAGCCACCCAGGCGCCCCCTGATAGTGTTGTTAATTTTGTTTTCATCCTTTTGTAGGCTGCTTTTTTCCTTTGAAAATTAGTTTCAGGATCTTTTCTTTTCCCTACCATGTTGAAATTTCATGGTAATATGCCCTAATTCTTCCCTTCTGTTTTCTCTGTTCTCTCCATAACTAGTAATTAGTCAGATGTTGTGGTTGGATTGGTCCTTTTACCTGACTTAATGTCTCCATTGGATTTTTTTATTGTGGTTATCAAATTTAAATTTCCATCGTTCTGTATTTTTATCTGGAGGTTTGTTACCCAAGTATTGATGCATACATTTGATATTTGTGGATTTTATATAAATTCAAACCTCAACCAAAAAGAAAAAAAGAAATTGAAGAAAAAGGACCCTTCTTTCTCTCTCTCTTTAATACATAAATAAATTCTTCAAAAAGGGGGATTGGAGGGGAGTGCCTAGGTGGCATCTGCCTTTGGTTCAGATCATGATCCCAGGGTCCTGGGATTGAGTCTCATGGCGGACTCCCTGCTCAACAGAGAGCCTGCTTCTCCCTCTGCCCCTCCCCCTGCTCATTCTCTCTCTCCTTCTCAAATAAATAAAATCTTAAAAAAAAAAAAAAGACCCTCTCTCCCCATTGTTAATATCCAAGATCTTTTTTTTAATTATTATTATAGTCGATACAATATTACATTAGTTTCAGGTGTACAACTTAGAGATATAACAAGTTTATACATCATGTTGTGATCACCACAAGAGTAGCTACCATATGTTACCATACATGCTATTTCATTATCATTGACTATATTTCTACACTGCCTTTTATTCCCACGACTTAGTATTCATCCACATAACTGGAAGCCTGTATCTCCTACTCCTTTTCACCCGTTTTGCCCACCCCCCCCCCAAACCCCTCACCTCCAACAACCATCAGTTCTTTGTATTTATAGATCGGATTCTGCCTTTTGTTAATTCTTTTTTTTTTTTCTTTTTAGATTCCACATATGAGTGATATTATATAGTTTTTGTCTTTCTCAGTCTCATTTCACTGAGCATAGTACCCTCTAGGTCCATCCATGTTATTGCAAATAGAAGATTTCTTCCTTTTTATGGCTGCATAACATTTGTATATGTGTGCACCCGTGCACACTCCACATTTCCTATCCATTCATCTATCACTGGAAACCGATTGCTTCCATATCTTGGCTATTGTAAATAATGCTCCTAATAAACAGTGGTGCATGTATCTTTTTGAATTTATGTTTTCATTTTCTTTGGGTAAGTACCCAGTAGTGGAATTACTGGATCATATGGTAGTTCTGTTATTTTTTAAGGAAACGCCATACTGATTTCTGTAATGGGTGTACTGATTTACATTCCGACCAAAAGTACACGAGGATTCCTTGTTCTCCACAGCCTTGCTAACACTTATTTGTCTTTTTGATTTTAGCTGTTCTGACCAGATGTTAGGTGGTATCTCACTGTGATTTTGATTTTCATTTCCCTGAAATTAGTGGTATTGAGCATCTTTCCATGTGTCTTTGGCTATCTGAATTTTGGGAAAATATCTGTTAGGGTTCTCTCTCCATTTTTTAATTGGATTGTTTTTTGATGTTGAGTTGTATGAGTTCTTTATATATATTGGATATTAACCCCTTATTGGATATATCATTTGCAAATATCTTCTTCCATTCTGTAGGTGGCCTTTTGTTGATGGTTTTCTTTGCTATGCAGTTTCTTTTTATTATGGTATAGTCTTAGTTTATTTTTGCTTTTGTCTCCCTTGCCTCAGGAGACATAGAAAAATGTTGCTATGGTCACTGTTAGAGAATGCCTGTGATCTCTTCTAGAGTTTTTATGGTTTCAGGTCTTATGTTTAAGTCTTTAATCCATTTTGAGTTCATTTTTGTATACGGTGTTAGAAAGTAATCCAGTTTCATTATTTTTTTCATGTAGCTGTCCAGTTTTCCTGGCCCATTTATTGAAGGGACTGTCTTTTCCATATACATTTATTTTTGTTTATATTTTTTTGCTTCCATTGTCAAAATTAATTGACCATATAAGCATGGGTTTATTTCTGAGCTCTATTTGTTCCATTAATCAGTGCATCTATTTTTATGCCAATGCCTCTATTTTTATGCCATTTTTATGCTATCTTTATGTTTTGATTACTAGAGCTTTATAATAGTATATTTTGAACTGAGGAATTGTGATTCCTTTAGCTTTGTTTTCCTTTCTCAAGATTGCTTTGGCTATTCAGGGTCTTTTGTAGTTAAATAAAAATTTTAGTATTATTTGTCCCATTTTTGTGGAAATGATGTTGGTATTTTGATAGAGATTGCATTGAATCCGTAGTTTGCTTTGGGTAGTATGGGCATTTTAGCAGTATAACTTCTAATCCATGAGCATGGAATATCTTTCCATTTGTTTGTGTCTTCAGTTTCTTTCATCTGTTTTATAGTACAGGTCTTTTTCCTCATAAGTTTATTCTTGGGTATTTTGTTCTTTTTGGTGCAATTATAAGCAGAGTTTTCTTAATAACTGTCCATTGTTTCTCTTTCTGTTACTTTGTTACTAGTATATAGAAATGCTACTGAATCTGGTTATTTTATATCCTGTAATTTTACTATCTGCTTCTAGTAGTTATTTGGCAAAGTCATTAGGATTTTTTATTTATAGAATCATGTCATCTGCAAATAGTGACAGTTTAACTTTTTCTTTACCAATATGGATGCCTCTTATTTGTGATTGTTGTTTCTAGTACTTGCAGTACTATGTTGAATATCTTGTTCCTGATCTTAGAAGCAAAGCTCTCAGTTTTTTACCACCGAGTATACTATTAGTTATGGGTTTTTCATAGTTGGCCTTTATTATGTTGGGGTATGTTCTGTCTACACCCACTTTTTTGAGAATCTTTCAGGAATCGGTGTTGAATTTTATCAAATGTTTTTTCTGCATCAATTGAAATGATTATGTAACTTTTATCCTTCATTTTGTTGATAAGGTGTATCGTGTTGATTTGTGAATGTTGAACCATCCTTGCATCCCAGAATAAATCCCACTTGATTGTGGTGAATGATGTTTTTAATGTATTGTTGAAAGTGATTTACTAAGATTTTCTTCAGGATTTTTGCATCCATTCATCAGAGATGTTAGTTTGTAGTTTTCTTCTTTTTGTTGTATCTTTTTCTGGTTTTTGTAGCTGGATAATGCTGGTCTCATGATACATGTTTGGAACCTTTCCTTTCTCTGTTTTTTTGGAATACTTGGAGGAAAATAGGTGTGAACTCTAAATATAGAATTCACTCATGAATCCATCTGGTCCTGGACTTTGGTAAGTTTTTGATTACCTATTTAGTTATGAGTAGTCTGCTCAGATTTTCTATTCCTGATTCAGTTTTAGAAGATAATATTTTTCTAGAAATTTGCTTTTTTCTAGGTTGTTCAGTTTGTTAATAATCATTTTTCATAGTATTCTCTTGAATCCTTTATTTCCGTGAGGTCAGTTTTTACTTCTCTTTCGTTTCTGATTTCCTTTATTTGGGTCCTTTCTCTCTCTCTCTTTTTTTTTTTTTTTTTTTTTTTGGTGATGAGTCTTTCTAAGTGTTTATCAATTTTGTTTGTCTTTTCATAGAACTACCTCTTCATTTCTTTTATCTTTGTTCTGTTTTGGTTTTTTTGGTCTCTATGTCAGTTATTTCTGCTCTAACTTTTATTATTTTCCCCTTTGTATTTACCTTGGGCTTCATTCTTTTTCTAGTTCCTTTATGTATGAGATTAACTTGTTCCTTTGACCTTTTTTGTTCCTTGATGTAGGCCTATATAATACTGTATATTTCCCTCTTAGAACTTTTTTTTTTTTTTTAAGATTTTATGTATTTGACAGAGAAAGACAGGGAACACAAGTAGGGGAGAACTGGTGAGGGGGAAGCGAGGAGAAGCTCCCTGATCAGCAGGGAGCCTGATGATACAACAACATGGGGCTTGATCCTAGGACACTGGAATCGTGACCTGAGTTGAAGGCAAGATGCCCAACAACTGAGCCACCCAGGTGGCCCAAGAACTGTTTTTGTTTTGTTTAATTTAAAGATTTTTTTTAAAGATTTTTTATTTTATTTATTTATTTGACACAGAGAGATCACACAAGCAGGCAGAGAGGCAGACAGAGAGGGCGAGGAGGGGAAGCAGGCTAGGGAGCCTGATGCAGGGCTCGATCCCAGGACATTGGGATCATGACCTGAGCCCAGGCGCCCCTGTTTTGTTTTGTTTTGTTTTGCTTTGTTTAAGGTTTTTTTAAAAAAAAAAGTTTCTAAGTAATCTCCACACCCAGTGTGGGTCTTGAACTTAGAACCCAAGATCAAGAGTCATGTGCTTTACCAACTGAGCCAGGCATTCCTTAGAACTGTTTCCACTGTATCTCCAAAGATCTCTTTGTTAATCTCTGGTTATTCTTTATAACATCCTATTCATCTGTCATAGATGTCATCATCTTTCTGAGAATTGTATTTAAGATGGTTTTGTTTTTTGTTCTTCTGTTTCTTGTAGTATTGCTGGCTCCCCACGTCGTTTTTCTTTTTCATGTTAGAAACTCTGTGCGTTCATTCCATTGCTGCCATAGCAGATTTTACCATAAATTTAGCAGCTTAAAACAACACAAATTTGTTATGTCACTGTTCATGTAGTTTAAAAGTGGGCACAGTGTGGCTCAGATGGGTGTTCTAGTTAGTCTTACAAAGCTGAAAGTAAGGTGTCAGCAAGGCTGTATTCCTTCTGAAGGCTCTGAGAAAGAATTCTTCATGGTAGAATTTGATTGCATATGGCTGTAGGACCAGGGTTTCTCCTAGCTTGTCTACCAGAGGTCATTCTTAGTTTCTAGAGGCCTCCTAAATTCCTTCCTCCATCTTCAAAAACAGCAGTAGCAAGTCTAGTCCTTCCTACTCTTCACATCTGTCTAACCTCTCCTTCTGTCTCATCTTTCCTATACTGACCTCTCCTGTCTTCTGTTTGGCAGGCCTCATATGATTACATTGGACCCATGGAGAGAGTCAGGGGAGAGAGATCTCCCTTAAATCACATCATTAGTAGCTTTAATTCCATTTGCAAAGTCTTTTCACAGCAGTCCCTAGATTAGTGTATAATTGTATAATCAGGGACAGAAATTTTAAGGTGTTACCTCTGGAACTATAGCCCTGCCATAGAGTCCTTTCTCAAATGTCTGTCAGTCACTGTCTGTCTGTTCATATATTTAATAATGGGGCATTACAAATACCAATAGGAAGTCCTACATTAAATGATATTAACTTGTCATCCTTCTCTGGGGTATTTAGACATTAAGTGAGCTTTATCAAATGTCTGTATCTAAAAGATTGTTCCCTAGGCCTGTTCAGATTGTCCTCTAAGAGATCCTAAAGGGCATGCATCTAAGGGATGGGTTTAATCCAGTATGGGACAGGATTTGTTTTTGTTTTGTTTTGTTTTGTCAATTTTCAGTGCTTGGTCATGCTTGATGTTTGGCACTATGAGTCAGTGTGTTTCCCATTGGTATTTCCTTTTGCAAACACCTTGATTTTATTTTTCTCTTGTTAAGTCATTTACTACTCTCCCAATCTGGCTTCTGTCTCCCAAAATTTTTCTGCCTTTTTTTAATGTGATATTTTCTCCTATTTTTTTTTCTTTTCTTTATTTAGTATCATTCTGGGGAGGATTGAAAATAAATGCACAAGTTCAGTGTACATGTTTAATAAGAAATTCTCTAGACAGAATTTATTTATTTTTAAAAATATTTTATTTAGGGGCGCCTGGATGGCTCAGTGGGTTAAGCCTCTGCCTTTGGCTCAGGGTCCTGGGATTGAGTCCCGCATCGGGCTCTCTGCTCAGCAGAGAGCCTGCTTCCTCCTCTCTCTCTCTGCCTGCCTCTCTGCCTACTTTTGCTCTCTCTCTCTGTGTCAAATAAATAAATAAAATCTTTAAAAAAATATATTTTATTTATTTGACAGAGAGGAAGTATAAAATTTAGTATGAATGAAAGACAGCACTGCATTTTGGTAAATCCATTTAAAAATAGTTGCCCAGGTGTATTTTAGTTAAGTATAAATTTTAATTATTTTTGCTCTTCACCAGGCCCACTTTTATATTTGATTCAGATTTCTAAATTCACCGTGTAATTCTTTCTTGATACAAAACACAATAAGTAAATAAGTCCTAAATTCCTGTATGAATGAAATAATCAGTGTCTTTTGTGGAGGTGTAGGTTTACTTTACTTTTTGGTTGTAATAAAATGAAAACTTATTCACGGGCTTCATGTATAGTCAGTGGCTACCCTGTTCCAATGTAGAACTGCCTATCATTTGAGAAATAAGATGTCATTCTTCCCCTCGCCCCACGCCCCTTACCCTTTCCTTAAGCTACTAGTTATCAATAAGAAGTTGGAATCAGAATTACCTATGAAGCTTTTTTTTTTTTTTGAGATATAATTGACATATTAGTTTCAGGTATATAAAATAATGATTTTATATATGTATACATTATGAAATGTTCACTACAGTAAATCTAGTTAACGTCCATCACTAGAGCTTTTATAAAAACAAGCTGCTGGAAGCCCTGAGTCAGAGTATATGGGGGTATGACTGAAGTATATATTTTTAGTAGTATTTTTAACTTCACAAGCAATTCTCTTGGACACTTATGGTTAAGAACTTTTTTATATGCTTATGACTGACCCAAAAGCTAGTTACACATAGCAATATCCATTCTTGTAATAACATTAATAGCTGGTTTGTGAGCTGGACAGGAAATGACCGAGGAACAAAAATCTCAAAAGGATGAATCATGTAGTATAGTGATTCTCAAGCAGAAGGGACATGCCAGAAACATTTGGGATGGATTTTCAAATTAAACATGCTTTCTTTCCCCTCTCCCACTAAACCTGCCTATGATGAACTGTGATAGAAGCATGTCCTATATCTCAGGCGTGATTCATTATATGTCCTTTTATACTTGTTTAGATTTTTCACCCTGTACCAGTACATGCTATAGTTTGAACAGAGGAGAGATAGACTACTACCACCACCCTACCTGACACTTGATACTGAAGTAGTGATTATTCAAAAGCTTGGGATTTTATAATGCCTTTTGGATCTCCCAACCTGGTAGTAATTGGCATTTAAAGGCCAGGGTATACTGAGCATTGAAAGTTTAACTCATAAGTGATTAGGTCTCTTAGAATGTTAAATCTTGTTTATTTTTAAAGTACACTGGGAAAGGGGTGCCTGGGTAGCTGAGTGGTTAAGCCTCTGCTTTCGGCTCAGGTCATGATCTCAGGGTCCTGGGATCGACCCCGCATTGGGCTCTCTGTTCAGCAAGGAGCCTGCTTCCCCCCATCTCTCTGTCAAATAAATAAATAATTTCTTTAAAAAAAAAAAAAAGTACACTGGGAAATAATGGCTCACTTCTACTAATTAAATATGGGTCAAAAAAATACACTTCGTTAATCTACATAAAGCAGTTAATCCTAATGAATTAAACTTCAAAAATTACATTTGAGGATAAGTTGATTAACTTCTTTTTACCTAGAATATACAAGAATGAAGAGAATCTTTGATTTAATTAGGGAACTTTAGTTAAAGAATAGGCTATACTATTTTTAACTTTAAAAAGAAATCAAGGGGTGCCTGGGTGTCTTAGTTGGTTAAGTGTCCAGCTATTGATTTTGGCTCAGGTCATGATCTCAGGGTTCTGGGATTGAGCCCTGCATTGGGCTCTGGGTTTACCGTGGAGTCTGCCTAGGATTTTCTCCTGGTCTCCCTCTGCTGCACCCCTCCCCCTGCTCGTTTTCTCTCTCTCTCTCAGATAAATATATAAATCTTTAAAAATTTTTTTTTAAAAATATCAGACATCCCTGGAAGCTTTTTAAGAAAGTGACCATTTAAGGAGCAAGAATTTTATTTCTAACGCGATTTCTGCTGCTTAGTACTTAAAATATACATACCTCAAATTTATTAATAATTAAAGAGCAGTTATATCACCTGTCCTCTGTTAACATGTCTCTTCAGGACAGTTTTTCTGGTAATTCCATTTTTGCATTTCAGAAAAACATTCCCCAGAAAATAGCCTGTAGAATACGGGACAAAATAAAAAACTGACTTGTACCGGAGTGTTCATAGTAGTAAAATTCAAATAACCAACAGAAAAACAGAAAAAAAATACGGTTATTAAAAGGTTTTTTGGACTTATTTTTTAAACGTGGGCTGAGGTGTACATAAAATAGGTTTTTAAAAGAAGATTGTATTCAAGAGACAGATGCAAGAGAGGAAGAGCATGAGTAGGGGTAAGGGCAGAGGGGGAGGGAGAAGCAGACTGCTTGCTGAGTGGGGAGACAGGCACAGGGCTTCCATCCCAGGACCCTGGGATCACGACCTGAACCCAAGGAAGATGCTTAACAGACTAGCCACCCAGCTGCCCCTAAGATAATTTTTTTTTTTTTTTAAAGAAACTCAAGTGTGGTTTGCAGTGATTGCTACCATGCACTCTGCGTGAAAATTAACTTTGACTTGAAACCTAATAAGAAAAAAAAAAAGAAGAAACCCAATAGAAAAATTAGTGAAGGAAATATGAATGTCTAAAAACTTTTGAGATGTACATCACTAGTAAATAAAGAAATGTAAATTAAAGAAAATAAACATACTGTTTTTCAAGTAAGTGAAGCTTTAAAAAACACATGTGCCCAACTTGCTCCACTTTTGTCTAAAAATTATTATGACCTTTGATCTAGTAATTCCACTCCAGTGAATTCTTGAAGAAATGAAATGTGGAAAAATATGTGCATGGATGGATGTTTGTAAAATCATTATAATGGGTTCAGTATTAGAAGAATGGTTAAATTATGCTATATTTACACAGAATTTTATTTATTTTTTAAAGATTTTATTTATTTATTTGACAGAGATCACAAGTAGGCAGAGAGGCAGGCAGAGGTAGAGGGGGAAGCCGGCTCCCTGCTGAGCAGAGAGCCCGATGCAGGGCTCCATCCCAGAACCCTGAGACCATGACCTGAGCCAAAGGCAGAGGCTTAACCCAGTGAGCCACTGAGCCACTTAGTTGCCCCCCCAGTACATCTATTTGTACATCTATTAACATAATCCCTTATTTACATAGCCGTATTCCATTTTTCAAGAATGGGTTTTAAATGACTTAACTATTTATACTTTTGTAGTTTCTAAATTTATACCATAATCACATATTTTTTTAATTAGAGAAAAACATTAATACCTAGTACTTAATGGAGTACTTATTACATGCCAGGCCTTGTTTAGAGAACAGTACCCATATTAATCATTTAATTCTCACAACAAACTCCTGAGGTACTATTATTCTCATTTTACAGATGAGAAAACTCAGACGCTGGCATGCAGAGTAGCTTGTCCAGACTCCCAGTTACTAAGTAGTGGAGCTGTGTGATCTGAATTGCAGCTGGTTTGACTGTGTGCTTCAGCCTCAGAACGGGTCTCAGCAGCTCTACAGCAGTCTGCTCCGTCCTGCTTTCAGGTCCTCTACAAACAAAAAGTTTCCTGCGTTTGTAATACTAGATTGAATCTAGGGGAAACTGTGAGCTTCTGAAGACACAAACTGCTCCTTGTAAAACTCCCTCTGATCTAGTAATTTTCAGCCCTCAAACTTTAGTCAGACAACCATATTTATTTGTTCTGTCATTACAGAACACTACAGATTTGTCATTTTCTGGAATTTTTGAACAGAATTATATAGTGTATACGCTTTTCTTTTTCTATTTTATTTTTTTAATATGCTTTTCTAATTCCACTTAACGTAATGATTTTGTGATAAATTCACATTATTGTATGTATCAGTTTCTATTTACTGATGACTTGTGTTCCATCGTGATTAGTATTCCACTGATATGAAAATACCACATTTGGTTTATCAGTTTGGGTTATTTCTAGTTTTGGCTTCTGTGAGTAACGCTCTTTACTTAGGTGCTGTTCATTTTCTTGAGTAAATTAAGTAGAAGTACAATGGTGAAGTTGTATGTTTAACTTTATAAGAAACTGCCAAACTTTTCAAAAACTGTCTCATTTCCCATTTCCACTGGCTGGGTATGAGAGTTCCATTTCCTCCTCCACGTCCTCACCAACATCAGCTGTTATCAGTCCTACTGATGTTGGCTACTCTGAGTACGTAATACTTTCTCATAGTTTTAACTTGCATTTCCCTGATGCTTAACCCACTAAGCCAGGCGTCCCTGTTAATTTGTTTTTTAATAAAGGATAGTTTTTTTGTGGAGTGTGTTTTATGTAAAAAATCTTTGTCTACTTATACTTTCTTTTAGGTCTATGATCCATTTAGAATTATTTTTTGTATATTATGTTACATAAGAGCTAATGTGTTTTTAAAAAATCTATGAATCTCTCATTTAGCACCATTTATTGGTAAGATTTTCCTTTCCTCTTGAATTGCCATGGCACCTTTGTCCAGAATAATTGACCACCTATATTTGGGTCTGCTTCTAGGTCCTCTGTCATATATATATGTCTTACCATTTAGCTAATAATTGCACTTTTTTCTTAAGATTTTATTTATTTATTTGTCAGACAGAGATCACAAGTAGGGAGGCAGACAGAGAGAGGGGAACCAGGCTCCTTGCTGAGCAGAGAGCCCGAGGTGGGGCTCGATCCCAGGACCCTGAGATCATGACCTGAGCCACTCAGGCACCCCTAATTGCACTGTCTCGATTGCTATAGCTATATACGTGATGTCAAGTAGTCTAAGTCCTCCAACTTCAGCCGTCTTTTAAAAAATTGCTTGGACTATTCTAGGTTTGTTTTCATTCCACATGAATTTTACAATCAGCTTGTCATCTTGTATAAAAGAGCAAGCTGGAATTTTAACTTGGATTCTATTGAATCTTTAGCTCAATTTAGGGAAAAACTGACTTCTTAACAATTATTGCAATTCATGGACATGGTATGTAATTTAAATATGTTATATAGCTATTCATATAGGTCATTGTTCATTCTTTTTGTTACTTTTACTTAACATTTTTGCCTCTTACCAGATTCTCCATATGTAAATGATTAAGATAAACACAGAAACTTGTCGTTTTATATAAAACAGAAGAGATTGAATCAATTAAAACTTGGAGATTTGATAATGTTATGAAAGTACTTACATTTACTTCATGTATCATGTGTAACTTACAACATACAGGTTGAATGAGGGATACCGAATAGTCTAAAGCTTTTTTTAAAAAATTGAGGTATAAATGACATATAATAGTATAAAGTGTATAGCATAGTGAATCAATACTTAATATACATTGCAAAATGACCACCATATTCATTCTGCTTACTGTCTGTCACCATACAGAATTAATACAGTATTATTGACTATATTCCCCATGGTTGCATATCACATCCCTGTGGCTTATCTATTTTGTAACTGGGAACTTTTACTTAAAAAAAATTTTTTTGTAAGGTTTTTGTCAGACACAGAAAAAGTGTGCATGCGCACAAGTAGGGGGAGCCACAGGCAGAGGGAAAAGCAAGGAAGCCCTGTGTGGAACTCCATCCCAGGTCCCTGGAATCATGACCTTAGCCAAAGGCAGAGCCACCCAGGCATGCGGAACTTGTACTTCTTCTTCTTCTTCTTCTTCTTCTTCTTCTTCTTCTTTTCTTTTTTTAAACATTTGCTGGTTTCTTTTTTTTTTAACAGATTTTTTTGGGGGGGACAGACAGAGATTACAAGTAGGCAGAGAGGCAGGCAGAGAGAGGAGGAAGCAGGCTCCCCACTGAGCAGAGAGCCCAATGTGGGGCTTGATCCCAGGATCCTGGGATCGTGACCTGAGCCAAAGGCAGAGGCTTTAACTCACTGAGCCACCCAGGTGCCCCGGAACTTGTACTTCTTGATCCCCCTCTAACCATTGCACCTGCCTCCTCACAACTCCCTTCTCTGCTTGCGAACACCAGTTTGTTCTGTGTATCTATGCCTCATGTTTTTGTTTTTGTTTTTGTTTTTGTTTTTTTTAAACATTCCACAAATAAAATTGTGGTACTTGTCTTTCTCTGACTCATTTCACTTAGCATTATATTCTCTGGGTCCATCCATGTTGCTGCGGATGGCAAGAATTCATTCTTTTTTTGTGGCTGAATAGTGTGTGTGTGTGTGTATACACACTACATCTCTTTTTTTTTTTTAAGATTTTATTTATTTATTGGACAGAGAAATCATAAGCAGGCAGAGAGGCAGGCAGAGAGAGGAAGCAGGCTCCCTGCTGAGCAGAGAGCCCGATGCGGGGTCGATCCCAGCACCCTGGGATCATGACCTGAGCCGAAGGCCAAGGCTTAACCCACTGAGTCACCCAGGCGCACACTCCATCTTCTTTATCCATTCATCTATCAGGGCATCCTGAGGTTGCTTCCGTATCTTGGCTATTGCAAATAATGCTTCAACAAACATATGCCTTTTTGGATTAGTGTTTTTGTTACCTTTGGATAGATGTCCAGTAATGGAACTGTTAGATCATAATCTTAGTTCTAGTTTTAAGTTTTTGAGCGATCTCCATACTGTTTTCCATAGTGGATGCACCAGTTTACATTGCTAAACAGTGCACATAATTTCCCTTTTCTGGGGAGCCTGGGTGGCTCAGTTGTTAAGTGTCTACCTTCAGCTCAGGTCGTGATCCCAGGGTTCTGGGATCAAGCCCCACATCGGGCTCCCTGCTCAGCGGAAAGCCTGCTTCTCCTTCTTCCTTTGCCTTCTGCTCTGCCTAATTGTGCACTTGCTTGCTCACGCTCTCTCTCTCTCTTTCTCTGAGGTTATTTAAACCTTTATTTAAAGGTTTAAATAAAACCTTAAAAAAAAAAAAAGATATCCCTTTTCTCCATATTCTAACACTATTTTTTTTTTATAATAGTCATTCTGACAGGTGTAAGATGATAATTTCATTGTGGTTTTGATTTGCATTTCCCTGGTGATTAGTGATTTGGAACCGTCTTCATGTGTTTGTTGGCCTTCTTTGTGTCTTCTTTGGGAAAATGTCTTCAGATCCTCTAATTGGATTGTTTACTTTCCTGTTACTGAGTTCTATGAATTGTTTACTTATTTTGGATATTAACCTGTTACTGGTTATATGATTTGCACATACCTTCTATTCAGTGGGTTGCCTTTTGATTCTGTTGGTTTTCTTTGCTGTGTAGAAGCTTTTTAGTTTGATGTGGTCTTATTTGTTTATTTTGTTTCCCTTGTCATTGGAATCAGATCCAAAAAAAATTTTTTTTGTCTAAAACTGATGTCAAAGAACTTACCACATGTTTTCTTCTAGGGGTTTTATGCTTTCAGGTCTTAGATTCAAGTCTTTAATTCATTTTGAGTCAGTTTGTATATGGTCCAGATTCATTCTTTTGAATACATCTCTCCAGTTTTCTCAGCATCATTTACTGAGGAGACCATCCTTTTCCCATTGTATATTTTTAGCTCCTTTGTCATAAATTGACCACATAGGTATATGTGAACTCTCAGGCTCTTTATTCTCTTCCATTGATTTGTATGTGTTTTTTTGCAAATACTGTACAGTTTTGATTACTACAGCTTTGTAGTTTAGTTTAAAATCAAGCGGTGTATACCTTCAACTTTGTTCTTTATCAGGATTGTTTTGGCTGCTCAGGGTCTTCTTTGGTTCCATACAAATTTTAGAATTATTTGTTCTAGTTCTGTGAAAAATATCATTAGAATTATTAGAATTTCTTCTTTTTTTTAAAAAGTTTATTTATTTATTTATTTGACAGAGAGAGAGATCACAAGTAGGCAGAGAGGCAGGCAGAGAGAGGAGGAAACAGGCTCCCTGCTGAGCAGAGAGCCCGATGCGGGACTCAATCCCAGGACCCTGAGATCATGACCTGAGCCGAAGGCAGCGGCTTAACCCACTGAGCCACCCAGGTGCCCGAATTATTAGAATTTCAATAGGGATTGCATTAAATTTGTAGATTGCTTTGGGTAATATGGTCATTTTATTAATATTTGTTCTTTCAAACCGGAAACACAGAATATCTTTCATTTATTTCTGTCTTTTTTTTTTCCATCAACTCCATATAGTGTTCAGTGTACAGTACAGGTCTTTTACTTCCTCGGTTAAATTTATTCTTAGAAGGGTTCCTTGGTAGCTCAGTAGAACATCTGACTCTTGGTTTTGGCTTAGGTCATGATCTCAGGGTCTTGAGATCCAGCCCCACAATGGGCTCTGTGCTCATCGCAGAGTCTGCTTGTCCTTCTTCCTCCTCCCTCTGCCCTTCCCCATGCTCATGCTCCCACACATGCATACACGCGCGCTCTCTCTCGCTCTCTCTCTCTTATAAATAAATAAGTCTTTTTAAAACAGTTTAAAAAAAAACAGGGGCCCTTGGGTGGCTCAGTCGTTAAGCATCTACCTTTGGCTCAGGTCATGATTCTGGGGTCCTGGGATCGAGCCCTGCATCAGGCTCCCTGCTTGGTGGAGAGTCTGCTTCTCCCTTTCCCACTCCCCCTGCTTGTGTTCCCTCTTTGGCCGTCTCTCCCTGTCAAATAAATTTGAAAAATCTTAAATAAAAAAGTTTAAAAAAAATGTATTCCTGGGTATTTTACTTTTTTGATGTAGCTGTAAATGGGGTTGGTTTTCTCAACTTCTGTTTTGCATAGTTTATTATGTATAAAAACATAACAGGTGGGTTTTTTTTTTAAGATTTTATTTTTTTGAGAGAGAGCGAGAGAGAACATGAGTGGGGGATAGGGATATCATGACCTGAGCCGAAGGCAGATGCTTAACTGACTGAGCCACCCACATGCCCCAAAAAGAACACAACAGGTTTTGTATAGTGATTTGTTTTTACCTTCCAACTTCACTGAGTTTTACTGGTTTATTAGTTCCAGTGGTATTTGAAGGGAGTAGTTAAGTTTCTATATATCGTATCATGTCATCTGCAAATAGTGACGGTTTTACTTCTTCCTTTCTAATTGGTATGTTTTTATTTCTTTTTCTTGCTTAGTTGCTGTGGCTAAGATATAAATCTTAACTTTTTTATGGTTTTAGTTAAACAAATATATAAATGAGTTCTAATATTTTCTCTCTGTACCCTAGCAGATTGTTCTCTCTCTACTTCAAGGCTACTACATTCATTAGATGGTATTGAATACTTCAGGAGATTATTTGTAGAAGTGCCATACTTCATTCTTTTGCATGGCATTAACGTCTGGCAAAACAAACACATACACATACATATATAGAAGAAAACTATGAATTCTTGCATTGGAATGGATTAATAGATGAATTTTCCAGATGTTAAGTGCTTAAATTTTCCATTATGCTACTAAAATAATCTTTCTTCTTATTTTAACAGATATCAGACACCCTGAAGAACTTTCTCTCTTGAAAAAACCCAGAGATCCAACTAAGAAAAAAAAGAAAAAGCTAGATGACCAGTCTGAAGATGAGGCCCTTGAATTAGAGGGGCCTCTTATCACTCCTGGATCAGGTAAGACTTTGCAGAGGCATAGTGTCCTAACCGTGGATGTGTCTCTGTGTTTGTGTTTTTTTGACAAATGGTATACATAGGTCCAGAGAGTGATCAACTTTAAAAAACTCTCTTTCAGCACTTTTTCCCCTCAGTCATCATGAAATCACCACTATGGTCTGTCATGTACAAAGCATTGTGTCAGGTGTTAATAGCTGCATCAGTAAAAAAGGAAGGCTGGTTCTCTGCTCAGGAAGAGTCAGAAAGGGGCAATCAATACTTTAACTGGGCTCCGTTTTTTGCATTGCAAAAATTGGGCAGTTTTCTTAGTATTTAGTTCCTTTTTTCTGTATTCTGTGAAAACCACAATTACTTAGTTAAGACATGATTACTTCTGTGGGTTACTTAAAATCT
The DNA here is from genome assembly GCF_030435805.1 of Mustela lutreola. Taxonomy (NCBI): domain Eukaryota; kingdom Metazoa; phylum Chordata; class Mammalia; order Carnivora; family Mustelidae; genus Mustela; species Mustela lutreola. Next base: position 107,330,950 of record NC_081296.1, on the reverse strand, counting down.
CTGCTTTGTGTATACTGGTCCCTTTTCACCTTTTTCCTTCAAGGTTTTGCCCCTTAAAGAAGCTTCCTCACATTTCCTTCCAATACCTCCCCAACCTGAATTGGGTATCCTTCTATCTTAAGTCACCAGACTTCTCTGTGTTACATTATATTGCATGTTCTTACCTAATAAATTGTGAGGTCCTGGAGTGATGAAACTGTCTCTTACATTTTTGTTAACCAGAACCTGACTTAGCATGTGGCATCCAGCAGGAGCATAGGCAGTGTCTTTTGGGTAGCTAGATGATTAATTAGATGACATGGTTATTTTGTCCTGGGCATACACAGGGACTGGACGTTACAGTTTCCATGTGTCTCAGCCACACATTTATAAATCCATTTCTTAGGAAATAGGTTCCTCAGTCAGTAAGTAAACTAATTTAACTAATTCAGTTTGTTCTTGGTTTTTTACATTCTGGGGTAATGATGATAATGGAAACAGTTTAGTGCTTACTGTATACCCATTTTACACATTATACTCATGGAAATTCACTTTAGCATATTTTACTTGTGGAAATCACTTAATTCTCACTACAGCCCATTGCAGATTATGTTATTATACTCCTTTTAAGTTTGAAATGGCACAGTAAGGTTAGGAACATCTAACGGCTCATACCTTGTAACTTTTATACCCTTACTCATGTACTGATTGGACTTGGGAAATACCAAAAAATAAGACAATCCTAGCTCATAAGAAGTTTTTAGGCTAATTGAAAAACAGTTACTTTATTTATAAAGTATGTTTATACTATATAAATGCTAAATGAAAATTATAGAAAGTAATGTTCCAGGAATTCGGAAGACAAAACAATTCCAAACAGGGTATATTTATTTTATAGTTTGGGGAGTTGAGTTTGTGAATTAAGCATTCAAAAAGTTCCAATGTTTTAGCAATAAACTCCTCTTCTGATAAGTTGGATACTTTCCCTGTACTGGCATTTTGTTTTTAATTTTGTGGTCTTTTTTACTGTATGAAAATTTTATGTTTTTATGTAGTCAAATCCATTATTTATAGTTTTGGGCCTTCATCCTTGGTTAAGAAAATCTTCACAAATATTAGTAAAATTATTCTATATTTCCTTTTTACACTTTTCTATAATTATTTCATATTTACATACTTTAACTCATCTGTAATATTAACATTTATTATTTTTAATTCACCTGAAATTTGTTTATTAAGTATGGTATGAGGTGATATTTTGGTGGGAAATTTTCTGAAATGTATTAAATACTTGAGCACTCTTTTATTTTTTATTTATTTATTTTTTAAAAGAGTTTATTTATTTATTTTACAGACAGAGATCACAAGTAGGCCGAGAGGCAGGCAGAGAGAGAGGAAGGGAAGCAGGCTCCCTGCTGAGCAGAGAGCCTGATGCGGGGCTCGATCCCAGGACCCTGGGATCATGACCTGAGCCGAAGGTAGAGGCTTTAGCCCTCTGAGCCACCCAGGCGCCCCTTGAGCGCTCTTTTAAAAAAAGAATGTATGAGACTATAGTATCCAGGTTATCAGGCAGATTGTAAAGTTACATGAGGTTTTTAATATTTGTAGTAGGTGGTTCAAGACTGTAGTACTTGTTGAATTCTCTTTCTCCTCCTTAACAGTTTTTGTTATTGTTCTGTATAGTTGAGCGAGCTCCTGTATGTTACTTCATCGTACCTACTTTCTACTTTAAATATGTTGTAAATTTGGCAACCAGGAATACAAGGTAGTTGGGATTGTCACTGAACTGAGACTTGGAAGGAATGTAAAATGTACACACCCTCCGTTCCGGCAGTGCTGCTGGAATTAGGAAATACATACAAACATACCTGGTGGAAGGCATTTGCTGCAGCATACGGTGGAAGTACGTACGTTAGGAAATACATACAAACATACCTGGTGGAAGGCGTATTTGCAGCAGCAGTGAAGTCCACAAAATTCTAAACAAATGAATGCACACGAATCGGGAATGGCTTAAATAAGTTATGGTACCCAGAAGGTGGTGTGTGTAGTAGCTTCAGTCAGAATGGCTGATCTATAGCTTGGCTCTGAAATGTAATAGCTTTTGGCACTGGACAACTTACTTAGACCCCTTGGTTTTCTTCTCTAAAATGAGAATAATAGGATTGTTGGAAACACTAAGTTACTACTGTGGAGCACCTAACAAAATAAGAATAGAAACAATGAAGTGTAGAATATACAGATTAGAGGAAATTGAGAGGGCAGAGAAGTGATCGGGTAGCTGATTCTATTAAATGTTGTGTAATTTAGGGGAATATGTTTTAGAAACTTCATAAAGAAAATTGTCAGTTCTAACTGCATTTAATTCTGAGTAGTAATTATAGTCCATCATACTAGGAACAAAATTTCAATATTCTGACGTTCCTAGTAAAAGACTTGTTTGCTAGATCTTTGAAATACACAATGAGAAGATTTTGCCCAGAAGATAATGTTTTTCTGTCCCTCATTTACATATGTATTCTCTATAGCAGGATTCTTCTTTGCCCACCTGAGCTGGAGTAATGTTTTCAGCCCTTTTAATTACTACAGGGTGCCCAAGTAACCCTTTCACAAAAATGCCTTTGTAATTTTAAAGTTCTAGCTTTTAAGGATATCACTGACTATCACAATACCCTTTAAAGCTAAAAAAGGAGAACTGACAGCTATTTATTTATTTATTTAACGTATAATGTATTATAGTTTCAGGGGTACAGGTCTGTGATTCATCAATCTTAACACACTCCACAGTGCTCACCATAGCGCATACCCTCCCCAGTGTCCACCCCCCAGCCACCCCATCTCTCTCACCCACTCTCCACTCCAGCAACCCTCAGTTTGTCTTCTGAGATCAAGAGTCTCTTACAGTTTGTCTCCCTCTCTGGTTTCGCCCCGTTTCATTTTTCCCTTCGCTTCCCTATGATCTTGTTTCTCAAATCCCTCATATTAGTGAGATCGTATGATAGTTGTCTTTCTCTAATTGACTTATTTCACTTAGCAGAATACCCTCTAGTTCCATCCACGTCCTTGCAAATAGCAAAATTTCAATTTTTTGATGGCTGCATAATATTCCATTGTATATGTATACCATATCTTCTTTATCCATTCATCTGTTGATGGACATCTAGACTCTTTCCATAGTTTGGCTATTGTGGACACTGCTGCTATAAACATTGGGGTGCAGGTATCCCTTCAGATCACTACCTTTGTATCTTTAGGGTAAATACCCAGTAGTGCAGTTGCTGGATTGTTGTAGGGTAGCTCTCTTTTCAACTTTTTGAGGAACCTCCATACTGTTTTCCAGAGTGGCTACACCAGCTTGCATTTCCACAAACAATGCAGGAGGATTCCTCTTTCTCTGTTTCCTTGTCAACATATGTCATTTCTGACTTGTTAATTTCAGCCATTCTGACTGATGTGAGGTGGTATCTCATTGAGGCTTTGATATATATTTCCCTGATGCTGAGTGATAGCGAGCACTGTGTCTTTGACTATGTGGATGTCATCTTTGCAGAAAGGTCTGTTCATGTCTTCTGCCCATTTCTTGATTGGACTGTTTGTTCTTTGGGTATTGAATTTGGTAAGTTCTCTATAGATTTTGGATAGTAGCCCTTTATCTGATAAATCATTTGCTAATACCTTCTCCCATTCTGTCTTGTAGTTTTGTTTACTGTTCCCTTTGCTACGCAAAAGCTTTTTTGATGAAGTCCCTATAGTTTATTTTTGCCCTTGCTTCTCTTGATTTGGCATTGTTGCGAGGAAGAGATTGCTGCCTGTTTTCTTCTCAAGGATTTTGATGGATTTCTGTCTCACATTGAGGTCTTTCATCCATTTTGAGTCTATTTTTGTGCATAGTGTAAAGAAATGATCCAGTTTCATTCTTCTGCATGTTGGCTGTCCAGTTTTCCAACACCATTTGTTGAAAAGACTTTTTTCCATTGGACATTCTTTCCTGCTTTGTCAAAGATTAGTTGACCACAGAGTTTTGATGGTCCATTTCTGGGCTCTCTATTCTGTTCCATTTGATCTAGGTGTCTGTTTTTGTACCAGTACCATAATGTCTTGATGATTACAGCTTTGTAATAGAGCTTGCAGTCCGCAATTGTGATGCCACCAGCTTTGTTGTTCTTTTTCAACATTCTTCTGGTTATTCGGAGTCTTTCCTGGTTCTATATAAATTTAGGATTATTTGTTCCATTTCTGTGAAAAAAGTTGATGGTATTTTGATAGGGATTGCATTATTTTGATAGGGATTGCTCTAAATAGCATAGAGATTTTCCACAGTATTTGTTCTTCCAGTCCATGAGCATGGAACATTTTCCCATTTCTTTGTGTCTTCCTCGATTTCTTTCATGAGTATTCTCTGAGTATAGATTCTTTGCATCTTTGGTTAGATTTATTCCTAGGTATCTTGTGGTTTGGGGTGCAATTATAAATGGGATCAACTCCTTAATTTTCCTTTCTTTGAACTAACAGCTTTCTTTGTTGCTTATTTAACAACGTTAGATACTGCGTATTGCTTTAGTTACTAACACTGGAAGATACATACTAAGAACATCAAATCAGATACCCTGTGGCTAGCAAGTTTTGTTGTTTTTTACTTTGTGTTTTCTTCCTAGACTAGATCATGACAACTACAAAAATCTCTAGTACTATCACCACTTTCTCATAGGTTAATATTCTGTCATTGCATTGAGTGAGGTGGTGGGGAAGGGGTTGTTAGAGTGAAAAGGAAATTCCTAAGCATATTCCTTAATTAGGTAAGGGAAACAGCCATTCTTTTCCCATCATCCGTTAACAGTGTGATGCCCATTTACTCATTTTCTTTTTAAAAATTGTGACTGAAGGGGTGCCTGGGTGGCTCAGTGGGTTAAGCCGCTGCCTTTGGCTCGGGTCATGATCTCAGGGTCCTGGGATCAAGTCCCACATCGGGCTCTTTGCTCAGCAGGGAGCCTGCTTCCCTTCCTCTCTCTCTGCCTGCCTCTCTGCCTACTTGTGATCTCTCTCTGTCAAATAAATAAATAAAATCTTTAAAAAAAAAAAAAGAAAAGAAAAAAATTATGACTGAAGACAAAATACAATTAACAGAGTTAGGACTTCTAGGGGAGGTGCTTTTACTTAACATTATTCTGAACTTCTAAGTCTTAATTTAAACCAATTTTTTGTAGTTTAAATGATGGGGGATGTATTTTCAGTTGACTAAGTCAACAAGTGTTTATTTATGTGCCTCTATTATATGTCTAGCTCTGTTGAACACTGGGGAATTGGAAGAGAAGATATCCCTCCCTTCAGGGGCTTAATTATAAGATATATCTTTGTTAGCAAAATTTTATCTACCCATTTGCTTTAATACTTTATTTGTAAATCTGTTGGAACCAGTTTAGCTATTCACTGAGAAAACAATGTAAAATTGTTCTCAACTTATGTGCATTTATTCAGTTACATTGAGCTGTCTTAAAACGGTATGGATTTCAAAGGGTGATAAATGTGGATGTATCTTTCACTGGACATTTGACTAGAGCACAACTTTTTTCTTTTGAATTGAACAAAAAAAGTTTAGTTTACGGTTTCTAAGATTCTTTACTCAAGTTCACTTGAAATATTTACTTAAGTTTATGATGCACATTAGGAAAAGTCCTTTTTTTTTTCTTTTTCCATTTCCTTTTCCTTTTCATTCTTTTGTTTCTATCTTCTATTGTTACCTTTCCTTTACCTTCTGAATTCCTTTCTCTCCTTTCCTATAGGCACTGATGTTCTTTACATTGGCCCTCTGAAAGGTGAGCCTTGCCACAATTAAAACCAAAAACTTGGTCTGTCTGCTTCAGCTATATCCTTAACTTATCTTCTAATTCCCTTGAACTGATTTCCCCCCCCAGAATTTCTGCCAACTTATATTCTTTTGACCTTGTTATTATATGTTCTAATGTTATACAAATAGAGTTAAAGTTAATTTTACATGTTTTCAAGAGAGGTAAAATAATGTACTAAAGCTTTCCTTCCAGAATGAAGCTTTTGTTTCACAATTTGCTTTATATAGCATGTATTTTTGAAAACCAAGATTCTGTACTTTATTCATACTTACTACCCATTTTTTATATTATTTATTAGGAAGTATATATTCAAGCCCAGGACTTTATAGTAAAACAATGACCCCCACTTACGATGCTCATGATGGAAGCCCCTTGTCACCAACTTCTGCTTGGTTCGGTGACAGTGCTTTGTCAGAAGGCAACCCTGGTATACTTGCTGTCAGTCAGCCAATCACATCACCGGAAATTTTGGCGAAAATGTTCAAGCCTCAGGCACTTCTTGACAAAGCGAAAATCAACCAGGGGTAAGTTTTAAAATAGAGATACATTGAGGGGTACCTGGGTGTGGTTCAGTTGGTTAAGTGTCTGAGTTTTGAGTTTGGCTTGGGTCAGGATCTCTTCAGTTGTGGGATCAAGCCCCTGGTTGGACACTGTGCTCAGTGCCGAGTCTGCTTGAGATGCTCTCCCCCTGGTCCTCTGCCCCTCCCCCTGCTTGTGTATGTGCTCTGTCTCTCAATAAATAAATAAATCTTAAAAAGATAAAATACAGATGCATTGAAGAATTTCTTTCCCCAACTAGAGGTCGAAATATTTTATTAATTTTTTTCTTGCGTTGTTCCACTGCTCTTGTTAATTTGTCTAGGTGGCTTGATTCCTCAAGATCTCTTATGGAACAAGATGTGAAGGAAAATGAGGCCCTCCTTCTCCGATTCAAGTATTACAGCTTTTTTGATTTGAATCCAAAGGTACCGAGGGTTTAGAGGGATCTCTTCTTTTTTTCCTTTTTGTTTTGTTCATTTGGATGTTGTTATCTGGAGTTGGGATAAGGAATCATTTGTACATAGCAAGTCTGAATAATATTAAAACCCCAAGCTTTAGACAAAGGCATCTGTATTTGAAATAAGTCTATTGTGTTAATAGGTTGAAAGCATAATTAAACCATCTTCTTTTGTGTTAAAATAATTGAATTTTTGGTTGATTTGTATTTTAAATGCACTAGCTTGGTACTATAGAATTGGTAAAGTTAGTTTTAGCAATTTCTTAAAACCTCTCTTTAGCTGTGTTTTTGGTAAAAGAAGAGTTCTATGAAATAGTACCTTTTCGATGACTTTCACATTTCTAATTATAAATCAGATGTGGCTTCAAAGAAAAATTCTTCTAAGTCTACGTTTCTTCATATTTAATAGGCAAACATTATGTTTTTATCAAATGACTGCATCATCTGTGCTTTTCTGAGAAGAATTAAATTTGCTATGAAATAGAGTATATTCCCTAGAAAACACATGGCACAGAGATTTCGATCTTTTGCTTCCATATTTATCATCCTTGGGGGGTAAACCTCTCAACTGATTCTTACCCTTTTCATGTCTAGATTATAGTCTAGATTTTGATGTATATACTTAACATTTTTATTACGTACTTAGGTTATTCTTTTTGTAACAGTAAAATGTGTAATTTAGAACTACAGAAAATAATCTTAATACCTTTCAGGCCATATCATGTCTCATTTTAGTAAAACCAGTGCTGGTTTGGGAACATAGTTACATTTGCTGGGGAAGGGAGATGCTGTATGTTTTGTTAACAGTCTAAAATAGTATTGTTAAGACATTACTATTAATTTTTATTAATAACTAAATGGATAATTCAGTAACATATAAATAAATCTTTACCACAAGTACATATATATGTACTTCGTATTTCAGATTCTTAAAATAATTACTGTTTCCAGGGATCTAACTCTTGGTAGTATGTTTTTCCATGGGGGGGCAAGATGTTCCCTGAAATAATTAACTCTCTGATCATAACATTTTAGTGTGACAGGTTGCAATAAGAAACTGAAAAGCAGTCACTCTTTCCTTATTTTAAATGTCTTTCATGTTTCATTTTGTTACAAGCTCTGTAATATCTAATGATTATTTTCCTGTAAAATAACATACAGAATCTTCTTTCTAATACTGAATAATAATAATTCAGTTTTAACTGTCATTATTAATGGAAAATTAGATGTGGGTATATATACATATACCTAACCCTGTAGGTATCTTTATTATTGAGTATTTGATACTGAATAAAAATCCCAGAAAAAATGTATATTAGAACTTTGTCAGGCTTTGAAAGTGAGTATTCAGTTTTCAAACCTTATGTTAAAGGTTATGTATTACAAAAGGATTGTGTCTCTTTTGCTGCAGTATGATGCAATCAGAATCAATCAGCTTTATGAACAGGCCAAATGGGCTATTCTCCTAGAAGAAATTGAGTGCACAGAAGAAGAAATGATGATGTTTGCAGCCTTGCAGGTAGTAAGAGTATTGGTAAATGGGACTTTTCAAGGGAAAGGGTAGGGGATTATTTCTAAATAGTAAAGTAGCACTGTAATTTCAGGAGCATTTTGATAGTGTTTACTTTTTTGCTTTGTAGAAATTGAATACATTTAGAAGACAAAATAAGTACATGAATTTTTTTTTTAATCTAAGAGTTTAGTGGTATACTTGATAGTTATTTTTCTGTATCCTATAGCAGAAAAAATCCTCCCATCCCCAGATATGTATTAGCTTAAAACTACCCAGTTTTCCCTTTGAAATAAAGATCTTTATTGCAAGTCAGATTTCTAAAATGAAGCTTTTAATTGCATAATTTCCTAAGTAGCTGTGGATGATAATATTTTTTAAATGGCTATAACAAAAATAATACATTTTAAAGGTGATAAAATTTTAAGTTTACTGAAACTAAACAGATTTTTAGAATAATCCTTAAGAAGTTGGTAGCTAATGTTTTCCTTACAGTAAACCAGTGTTATCCCAGAAGTGATTCTTGCATATCAGCTTTTCCAGAATAACAGTAGTGGTTATTAAAAGACTGTCATTTCATTATTGCTGTCCCCTTTAGTAAAATAACATAGGGTGGCGCCCACAAGTCTGCATTTTTAGAGACACTGTGATGCATGCAGCTGACCACTACAACAGTCATTCTTGTTTAGTGAGACTTTAGTGAATGTTCTCAGATTATGGTAGAATTCTAGTTTTGCCTAAAGTCCTAACAAAATTGGTGTTAAGTACAGAAAGCAGAGTTGCCAGTTATGAAAGGCTTTTACTGTTGGGGATCCTGGGTGGCCCAGCCGGTTAAGGGGCTGCCTTTGGCTCAAATGAATAAATAAAATCTTAAAAAAAAATTGTCCACTTCATTACTGCTGTCCCCTCTAGTAAAATAACATAGGTTTCTAGTCAAGAGCAGGCAATTAGTAAAGTTTTAGGAGAGTCAGCGCCCCTAACCCCCATCTTGTCCAAGGGTCAAATATACACATCATTGTATTTTTACAGAAATGGATTATTTTGTAGCTTTCCCCCACCCAGTGTATTGTAGGTATTCCATTTTAGGACAGTAGAAAATGCCTCAGAAACCATGTATTTTAATCTGTGGAAACTGAATGTCCCAAAACATAACTTTTTACCGAACCATTTTAGAATCTAGATTTAGTGAGAGAATTCTGAACTAATCCCCTGAGTTCTTAGAAGCCTTCCGAGAGACTGACCTGAAGGCTCTAGAAATCCATCTAGTACCATAAGGGGTGGGGGGTGGGGGAGTTTGAAAAGATGGCATGGAAAAGCCTGGTATTTTTATCTCTGGCATAACCTACACTGAATTATTTTCTCCTTGGGGCTTCTGTTTCCTTGTGTGACATAAATCTACAATAGTAAAAAGAAACAAATAATTAAAAGTAAGAAGGTATGGATAAAAAAATAGGTTAAGAACACTTTTTAAAGCAGTTACGTCTAAGTCTGTATTGTAACATTTCATAGATGTCCCATGCACCTCTGAAAGCAGAGCTGGATTTTAAGACCAGTCCCATTCATAGACAGGTTTTTCCTGGATAACTTCTAAGGACTTTGCATCACAATCACCTGAGTCACTTAATAAAAATGCAGACTGTGGGCTAGACCTCAGATGTACTGAATCAAAATCTCGGGAGATGAACCTAAGAACCTGTATTTTATTTTAGTTTATTTTTAAAGATTTTATTTATTTATTTGAGAGAGAGATAGTGGGAGAGAACATGAGTGAGGAGAAGGTCAGAGAGAGAAGCAGACTCCCTGTGGAGCTGGGAGCCCTATGCGGGACTCGATCCCAGGACTCCGGGATCATGACCTGAGCCAAAGGCAGTTGTCCAACCAACTGAGCCACCCAGGCGTCCCAAGAATCTGTATTTTAAACAACTCTCTTCATGATTCTTTTCTTTTCTTTTTTTAAAGATTTTATTTATTTACTTGACAAAGATCACAAGCAGGCAGAGAGGCAGGCTCTCTGGGACCCTGAGATCATGACCCAAGCCAAAAGCAGAGACTTTAACCCACTGAGCCACTGAGGCGTCCCTCTCTTCATGATTCTTAATGTTATTACTCTGACATGTGAGGCCACTAAGGGTCTCAGCCTACCTCATTCTCCATGATTTGTGAACATGGAAGTTTCTGTCACTTACTTTAACACAACTGAAGGTTTAGCTAGAGACTATTCATTACCAGTTCACTAAGTCTTAAAGTACAGAGGAACGCTGACAGTTGGCCCCAGATTAGTTGATTCAGTGTTCCCCATGAATAGACTGTATTCAGTGAATGAATACTTCAGAAACTTGGAATGCTGTTTAATGCTTTGAAAGGTAACTGATTAAGTGATTTTAAAAGTTCTGCTTACCTTTGTATGAAACCTCTGTAAGGTTTAGCATCAAACTCTAATTATTAGTATTTGTTCTAAGTGACTTTAAACTAAGTATATTTAAAATCATTATTCTATATGCAAAGATTTTTTCTATCTGCATGTAGGAGTGTTTATCATTACTCATCATGTATACATAGACATGTAAATATATAAGTGTATATATTCACATATAAATGTAATCAGTTTTATTCTTATGTAACTGAGAATATAAATATCTTCCTCTGGTTATGTTTTCAGCATTGAATTGAGGTGGGGACGGGGGGTGGTGGAGAGGGGAGCTTTAGCCTAACACTAAAAACTAATTTTCCTCTCCTGGGTAGTAGTAGTAATTAATATAAGGTAATCAGTGTTAATCCATTTTTACAAAAGACCTTATGCATATTCTGTTAATTCAGTCAGTATTCATTGCTTTTAGGACTTGCTTTAGACACAGGGAATGCTGTATGGGGCCAGGAAGGGACCAATAAAAAGAGTCTCTGCTTGTGTGGAGCTTGGTGGAGGACATGTTAACTCTTAAGTTCTAGGGCTTCCCAAACTAAATTCAGTTTTATACGTCCAAAGACCTACTTCTTTGTAGAAATATTTATTAGGATATTTAGGACACTGATTTCAGATGCCATTTATTTTCCTATCATTTTAGTTCTTTCCTATCATTTCTAGTTCTTTCATCTTCTCAAGTTAGGTGATGGAAAGCATTCAGTATAGATGTAGGTAGTAATCTCATTTTATAGGTTTACTAAAGTTAGAACAGTCATTTAAATAAAATACCATTTCTGTTTTCAGTATCACATCAATAAGCTGTCAATCATGACATCAGAGAATCATTTGAACAACAGTGACAAAGAAGTGGACGAAGTTGATGCTGCCCTTTCAGACCTGGAGATCACTTTGGAAGGGGGGAAAACATCAACAATTTTGGTAGGGTAAATCTAATTCCTACTAATTTAGTTGGAATTGATGCTTATCTTTTTGTGGATTTAGGTTCTCATAAATTTTGTGTGGATATGGAGAAATATTTCATGCTTTAGGGAATACAGGTATTGACTTTTCAGAAACTTTTCAGGGAGAATTGTAAAATTAGTACTGTTCTAGTCTCCAGTGCTTCCAATATAGTAAAGTTAGAGCTTGTGATATGTACCCATTCTCTCAGTGTGCAGTGGGAAAACATTTCTGCAGAGGGAAAGGTAGTTTCAAGTCATAGTAAAATTGATTTAGTGAGCTGCATATTTGAAATATTATAGAAAGAAAAGAAAAATAGATCTCAGGAAAAATTTTGATTACTAAGTTTGGTTTTAAAGCTTAGGAATTAGTTATTACAGAGGAAACACCTCAGGGCTGTTAGGATTTTGCAGAGTTTCCATAAGCAGATATAAACAGTTTTAGCTGAATTAGAATCAATATGTTCTTAAAGGTTATATGAACTGCCATTTTGATCACATCTTTTATTAGTTTTTTTAGCCATTTGAAAATGCTTTGCAATTTATGACCATATGATTATAACTTTAAAACCTTCATAATCTGTTTTATATAATTTTGCTTATTGAATAAGCTGATACTTGGTATTAGATATTAAACATTAGAGTTTCGAATTTCAAGAAAAATCAGGAAAAACTGATTTAATTCTTTCCCTAGGGTGACATCACTTCTATTCCTGAACTTGCTGACTATATTAAAGTTTTTAAGTAAGTACAAAATGCGGAGGGAGGGATTCCAAATATTAATGAATGATAAATATCAATTTTATAATCTTATTCACATTATTGAAATTTATTGTAAATTTAGGAAATGCATCTGTAAAAGCATTTACCAGTTAGAGAAACACTAAATTGTAAGAGAAAACAACGATCTTTACCAAATTAAAACTGCAGTATTCACGAACTTATTTTTATCTGATAAACAGTTTTCTTAAAGGGTAAAACAAAGACTGTGTAGCCTAGATTGCATTGTGTACATTGAGTTGTACAGTGGCATTTCAGGGGCTTTCATCCCCTCTGGGTGAATGAAAGCAGGACATAATGAACTGTTATTGCCATTGGTTATTTCCTTGTTCAGAGCCCCAGATTCTGTTGCATTTTATTCATTTGTTCATGGGACATATTATAATAAGGTTCCAGTGTATCTTATCTTGACTTTTATCAATCTAGGCATAATCCAGTCGAGAACTAGGCATTAAAGCAGAGAGGGCAAAAAGGAGAGGAGGTGACTTGGAGTATAAGATGAAAAGCCATTATGGAATAAACCATACACGGTAGCTAAACCTAGAACAGCTCCCCATACAGACCATTTCTGAGATAGGGGCAAGATTTCAGATGCAGCTCCCTACCACTTTCTCCTCCCATTACATACGTTTCCTTACCTGCTCTCCATTATGACTGCCCTGTTTTCTTTGTTTGGCATCGGGGTGGCAAGATGAAGCACCATTCAGATATACCCGAGACAAAAAAGCACTTTGCACACTTTAGTTATGCTAGGTGCACCTGCCTGTCCAGAGAGGCCCCAAAGACAGCCCTGCACACACCCAAAAACCTGCTGGTGATTATAGGACCTAGGAGCTTTCCTAGGTGATATTTACTTCACCTTTCTTGTCCTTTCCTTTTGACCTGCTAGTGATAGAGATGGCTGCCACTGACAGAAATACTAGAATGCTGGCTTGGCCCTCCTGTCTTTGTCCTCGGCCCACTCATTCTTTGTGAGAGATTCCTGAGTAGATTGATCACGAAGAGGCAAATCCAGTAACAGCAATGTTGAGTGTAATATGGTGGCCCCAGGGAACTGAGTTCAGCATACGTACAACTTGGCCATAGACTTAATGATGTGAAACTTCGCTGCTGATACTATTGATAAAGCTATTTCAAAAGTTTTTTCTGTTAATTCTGTTTGACACGTAGACCAAAAAAGCTGACTCTAAAAGGCTACAAGCAATATTGGTGCACCTTTAAAGATACATCTATTTCTTGCTATAAAAGCAAAGAAGAATCCAGTGGCACACCAGCTCATCAGATGAACCTAAGAGGTAAGGAAAGCCTTGGAATTACTAGTGTTGATGGAGAAATTTCTCTTGGCTAATAGTCAATAAACTTCATTTTGCTGGGCGGGGGGGTAGTTTTTCAGCAGAGTCATTACTTCTTCAGTTACTATTTTCAGTCTAGATTCTTCACTTTTCTCTTTTTTGTCATAAATTTGAATATTAATTTCACATGAATATTTTGTTGTAATGTCTTTGTGGCATCCTCATTTGAAGTGATACCACTTTTCTTTCAGGTAAATTTATGGTTCTCTTTTCTCATCTTCAGCATTGGGACATTCATGTTTTCTTCAATCTCACCCGTGTTGTATCCTTTCCTCTGTTTTTCCTGGCTTCTCCCTTCCTCATCAGCATCCTACTCTTTCTGACTTTCTGACTTTCCCTGATGACAAACTGGTCCCTCTCATGTTCCCCAGCCTCTTTTTTGGTTCAACACTAGGGTAGCAGGTACCTGTGGGGTTTGGCTAAGTTCTTCCTCTCCCGCAATAACTCTTCCCTGCACGTTATTGTTCAACATTCAGCTCTTGGTCTGGCCTCTGCGGTAGCCCCAGGATGCCCCTCGGAGGCTCCTCCTAGCTGACAACCTGAATGTCATTGGTTTCCTCTTGTCTCTTCAAATCTAGAGCTGTCACTAGGGGCACATTTCCACTCCCTTATGGCAAACTTGCTCCCTGTGGCCTGGGCTGTGGCAAGGGCCTCAGAGCTACTGGCTCTGGTCTTTTATTGTTTCCCCATTTCATTTGCCATTTGGGTGACTTCATTGGTTCTTCACACTGCTCCTTCACGTCCTTTATCTGATTGATGGAGTGGTTCAGGCAGAGGGAGAATTTTCTGTCCAGGTTGGTCTGGTTCTTCAGCTAAAGGACATCTTGCTGCTTCCTGCCGCAGTTTTTCTACAGGGTCTTGCAGAGTGTTGATGAGCCCTTCACTTGTGGGCATATTCACTAGAAGCACATGGCTCACTTGCAGTGAGAAGTACACTCCCTACACTCTTGGCACCAGCATGCTAGATGGAGGATGCAGTAGATTGGCATCTCACTGTTCACACTCTTTACAGCAAAGACCAGAAACGAAAATACATTTTCTGGACTGATTTCCAGTGAGATTTTGATTCCAATCAGATAAACGTTCATGTTGAGACTTGAATCCTGATTAAGTTAAGGGGCTGGAGAGACAGAATTGAGAAAGGAACAAGGCGCTTCTGGGCTCTGGAGCTGCAGCGGCAGCCTCTGGGTTTCCCAGCCTCTCCGTGGTAGCGAGGTTTGCACTTCCTTTGGCAGGCCAGGCATGAGGGTGGTGTTCAGGGAGTTAATTCCTATCGGCCCAGCCCTTTTCTCCTTTGGGTTACATTTTGCATGTACATTTATGATTATATGTAAAGCAATATGTCTTTCTAACTAAAAATATCCCTATTTAAACAAAAGTACCCAAAAAGGGGACCCCTGATTCATTCACAAAAATGATTCCCAAAATAATTTAATTTCTTGCTTAAAATACAGGGATGCTTTCCTTGATCTATTTAATTCTCCTTTCTACATAGTACATTAGGATATTTTTAGTGTATTTCAACAAAATGTCCAAATCTGTATTCTGCCCAGTAGTCCTCTGAATTGTTGTTTTAAAAAATGGGAAATCTCTGTCCTGGGTAGAAGATTAATATGCCCATGTGTTAGAATTCTGTAATTTTCCTAAAAATTTCAATTGGGTTCACTGCCTTTCTTTCATAAGACCCATGGGTTTAATTTTGGAGCTCTCTCATTATCGGTTACTGTTAGAATCCATTGCAGCTTTGTTCTTGCTTCTCTTTTAAGTTGTCCAGGACCAGCCCAGGTTATCTACTCTTGATCTATAGACTAGATCTGTCTTCTGGGCCCTGTCTTTCCTGTCTGTCCCTATTACATCCTTAACCTTCTCTCTTGTGACTGAGAAGTCAAGTCCTGGTATGGAGAATGGCTTGTGATGTGCCGCCTCTTTCACGTCCTCCCAAAAGAGCACTTTTGCTCTGCTATTAAATAAGCCCTATGATTTCTAAGCTGTTGGACCTCAGTAACTTCCCCTAAAAAATGAGAGTGTCGGACTAGATGTTCTCTATGGCCTTTGGACATCTAAAATGCAAAGTTGTAAAAAATTCAGTTCAGCAAATACTGAGTGAATTCCTGTGCTGTGAACTGTGCTGGATACTAGAGACTTGAGCAAGAACAGATGACAGTCCCACCCCTCAAGGGGTTTAGAGTATGTTGGGGGAGATAGAGAGTTACAATTTGGACAATAGTACTTTAAAAAGTAAATGATATGTCTAAGGAAGAGCAAAGTGGGTAAGGGTGCTTGCTCTGTCAGTGTTCAGTGACTATGGAGAGAATTAGGATAGACTTTGTGAGGGAAGTAATGCCAGAGTTAGATCCAAGCTCTAACTCGAGGTCCATGGAAGGAAGGTGAGTCCAGGCAGAGACTGTTGTGGAGAAAAGCCTGAAGAAAAGCATGAGCAAACGGGGTTTGTGCTGCTGGAATGTAGAGTTCAAGGGGGAGGATGAATACTTCTGTAGTGGGTGTTGAATCTGATTCTTACTAAGATGAATGATAATAGCAGAAGAAATTGGCAGGAAGTAAGAGGATAAAAATAATAAGGAGATTGTTTTTTCCACTGGCAGCAATGAAGTGCCACTAAGATTATTAACATGAAAATGACAGGATCTATCCTATTTATATTGGCTATGGTATAGAGGAGTAATTTAGATGACTCTAAACTGTGATCCAGATTAAGGAGGTCAATATAGGTAGGGAAAAGGGTACCTATTCAGAGGGCCCTGAGGAAGCACAGTCAGCAGCCTGGGTGATTAACTTGGGAGAGGATAATGGGGAGGGACTTATTTCTGGCTTGTGCAGTTGGGTGAATAGGGTTGAGAATGTAGAAGAGCTGAGTTTAGGGAGAAAGATGATGAGTTTAATTTTGGGTTATTTTAAAGGTGAGGTACCTGTGGGATTTCTGTGGAAGATACTCTATAGGCCATTGGATCATGGGAGATCCGCACTGCTGATAATGATGGTAGCTGTTTCAGGATTAATAGTAAATGCAGCCTAAGAACAGTTGTCTGTAATATGAAAAGGCTAAGAATAGAACCCTGTAGGACACCCATGTTTGAGGTACAGGGCAGATGAGAGGAAGAGGAGCTTGCAAGGGAAACAGCAAATGCTTATGAAGACCATGGAAGTGAGGTATGGTGGGAGCCAAGGTAAAAGTTGTTTCTAAAAAGACAGTAGTCAACAGCGTCAGGTACTATAGAAAAATAAAGAGTGTTAAGCCTCCATAGCATTTAGCCCCATTGGAGGTGTTTAGTGGCCTTGATGAAGAACAGATTCAGCAGATACCAGTGGCCTTTTGAATATGGGAGCCAAAGTACCGTCACTGAGAAGTAAATAGGAAACAAAGATAGCTTTTTGTTAACCTTACTGTGACAAGGAAGGAGGAAAGAGGGCAGTAATAGCAGAGAGAGCTATAAGGTGGAGGAGAAAGGCACTTTGTGGTTTAAGATGGAAGAAACTCAAGGAAGTTAAATGCTGATGGAAACATCACAATAGAAATAGAAAGGAAGAAAGAAATCTAGTATCCAGGAGAGGAAGGAAGATCTTTTTAATGGAGCAAGGCTCCTGGGATGGCAGAAAACTCAGCTCGCCTGGATAGGAGAGCCTTAAGAGGAGAGATCCCTCTCCCACTGTAGAAGTCGAGGGGAGCTAGCTTTATCAGTTATGGTAGCAGGAAGCTCTGTGACTCATGGCTTTTTTGGAAAAAAGAGATGAAGTTGTCCACTGAGAGGGGATGGCATCAGAAGCCTGAGAAGATTGAAATAAACGTTGTTGAGAATGTCTGAAAACACAGAGAGACTGCAAGTGTCATGGGCTCAGTTGAAGTTGGGAATCTGTGAATTTCTAGTGAGATCTATCTGCTTGGTTTTGTGATATCTTTTTTTCTTCCCTCTCCTAGGGAAGGCTCAGCAGCCTAATATAGGCAAGTAAAAGATAGATGATTGGATTGATCCCTGGTTAAGGTTTTGGTAAATGAGTATAGTGGAAAGACAGTTAATCTAGGGAATTGGAGGTTGATACCTGGTTAATGGTGTGCAGGCTGAACTCAGGAAAAGAAAGAGGTGAGAACATATTGCTGATGGGGAGAAAGTTGTGGGGCTGCAAAAAGGGTCCCTCAGATGGTTTGAAGAGAGGACTGAAGGTTGTGATTAGAATGGGCTGTTTACATTGAACATTTCAAAGGAACTGTAATTGGGTTACAGTGAAGTATGGCATATTGCCATTGAAGTAGGCAGCCCAGGTGGCATGGAGTGAATATGGCCTGAGATGTGGACTAGTAAGTGCCTCTGCCACCTACACTAGCACCTGAGTTACCCACTCACTTTGCCTCTCTGAGCTTTTTAGGGTTTTTTTGGTTTTACTTTACTTTTTTTTTTTTTTTAAGTTTATTTAAACAATCTTCTCACCCAACATTGAGCTCAAACTCATGATCCTGAGATCAAGAGTCACACATTCCTGCAGTTGAGTCAGTCAGGTGCCCCAGTATTTTTTTTTTTTTTAAAGAGGCCTAATTATTATGGATTGTACACATTAAATCCATTTGAATGATTAATGAAGTCCATAAAAGATCATATATCTTCAAACATCTCATTTTAACTTTGCAGATTAAATGCATTGCCACACAACTTCCTGATAGTTTGTAACCCTTGCACAGAAAGAGTTAAATGCTGTAGCTAATTTTTTTTTTTTAAGATTTTATTTATTTATTTAACAGAGAGTGAGAGAGTACAGGCTGAGAAGGAGAAGCAGGCTCCCCGCTGAGGAGGGAGCCTGATCCAGGACTCTGGACTCCATCCAGGACCCTGAGATCATGACCTAAGCCAAAGGCAGCTGCTTAACCAACTGAGCCACCCAGGCGCCCCTGTAGCTAATATTTTTTAAAGAAAGCAAAGGGGAGAAAGTCTACCGAATTCATGATAGGAGTTGCTTCTAGAGAGAAGAGGACCTCCCATTTATCTAAAATGTTCTTTTTCTCTTAATATAATACTTCAATTTTAACATCTGTCCTTATTATATGGTGGATATATAGACATTTATTATCTTGTCCTTATACTCTCTGTGCAGAGAGAAGTTGCTCCAGTACAAAGAGCAAAACAACCACAGACCCTAACAGTTTACAAGCCTACTTGATGGTCTTAAGACCTATTGAGGGTGACAATTGGAATACCCTTTAAAGAGCCTGACATGGTACATTATCTTATTTGTCCTTACAGCATTCCAGTGAGGTAGAGTTTATGGTCAGGAAATTTTGGGGGGAGATGTTAAATAAATTGGCAGTAATTATGAAGTGACAGAGAAAGGTGTGAAGCCTAAATCAGATGGCAGAGCTGCACTGCACTGCATTACTCTGGTTACTGCTTGTTTATGACAGCCGTTCTCCCGCCATGTTCAGTCCAACTGTGTTCTCTACTGTGAAGCTACGAGCTAATGCTTAACTGAGTTGATAATGTGGCTTTTTGTAGCCCATATCTGTGTGTTGCTGAAAACCAGGGGAGTGAAATTCTAATACCAGTTATTTTCATACTGACTTCCCCAGTATGTAAGTGTAGATTACCTTCTATAGTAGATGTGCTTCTAAAGTACTGCACGTAAAGTTAACTTGTGAATTGAGTCAAATCTATGAAGAAACTGTAGTTTTAAAGAAACCATTTTTGTGCAGATGCTTACCCTCTGAATTGAAGTTATTATAAGTGTGAATATTTAAGTGTTTCAGCACTCTGGAATTTTGGAAAGAGGCACATGCCCAGTAGTGTTTAGTTGGATCCTGAGAGCCTCTGTTTTTCTTCTCCCTGCCATTAGGTTTCTTCCTGCCATGGAGGATAGGAGGGCCTTGAGGAGAATCCTGTATAGGACTCCAGCTCAAATAGGAATCCCATGGACACAATGCCTTTTCTTTCTTTCTTTCTTTTTTTTTAAAGGCATTATAAGTCATTTATTCTTAGGATATCTGGCCAGTAGAGCATGTGACTCTGATGGGGTCATGAGTTCAAGCCCCATGTTGGGTGGAGGGATTACTTTAAAAAAAAAAAAAAAAAAAAAAAAGTCACTTATTCTTATCAAAACATGAATTACAGAAAGACACTTTAATATCCCTATACATCTAAAAACTTAAAAACCCCAGATAATTTAAGGTTCAAGGAACTGAATGATATTTCAAGAATATCAGGGCACCTGCCCAGCTCAGTCAGTTGAGCATCCAACTCAGTTTCAGGTTGGGTCATGATCTCAGGGTTGTGGTGCAGGCTCTTTCTTTCTCTCTCTCTCTCAAATAAATCTTTAAAAAACAAAACCAGAAACCCACAATATCAAATTTGTGGGATGGTGTTTTGGGGTAATATCCTTTTTAATAGGACCCTTTCCTTCTCTTTTCAATTAAGTTTTATGAAGGCCCCAAATTGTATTAGATGTGACTCTTTGCTGTGCCTCAGAGTTATTGGGCAGAAAAATTTCTTCCCAATTAATCGATTACAAAACAGCAAAATTCAGCATGTTAACATAAAATGAGGGCTGTCTGTATTGGCTTGGGATTTCTTAAAAGTAAATTTGACCGTTATAATATTTTTTTTATTCTAGGATGTGAAGTTACCCCAGATGTAAACATTTCAGGGCAGAAATTCAATATTAAACTCCTGATTCCAGTTGCAGAAGGCATGAATGAAATCTGGCTTCGTTGTGACAATGTAAGTTTTCCATTTAAAAATATAAACCTCAATTTTTTCTTTGATTCCTTAGTGAGTAGACCAGCCATCCTTACATTTTATACTCCTAGGACCCATCATGTGATACATTTCATATTTCAGTATTTTTTTTCAACAGGAAAAACAGTATGCGCACTGGATGGCAGCCTGCAGATTAGCCTCCAAAGGCAAGACCATGGCAGACAGTTCGTATAACTTAGAAGTTCAAAATATTCTTTCCTTTCTGAAGATGCAGCATTTAAACCCAGATCCTCAGTTAATACCAGAGCAGATCACAACGGATATAAATCCTGAATGTTTGGTATCCCCTCGCTATCTAAAAAAGTACAAGAACAAGCAGGTATTTGATTCATTTTACTTCATCTGTTTTCCCCTGGTTTTATGATTTTGTACATACTTTAAATTTAGTTTCCCCTCTTAAATAAAACTTTTAGTCATAAATTCTTATCTGGTGGTCAGAGTATAAAATAAGCTGCAGATAGCCTTTAGTCCATTTGAAAATAGGTCATTTAAAAAAATGTTTCTCATTTTAATAGGACAGATAATGAGGTGAAATAGTTGGGAGCATTTACTCACAACAACGTAAGGAAATCACCCTATGAATGAGGTGTTCTTTCAGGGAATTGAATATGGTGTGGATGCTTTGGGTTTCATTTCTTTTATAATTGTGGTATAAAGCACAGCCAGCATTTCCCAACAAAATCTCTAACAGCTCTCCCTGCTGCTGAAATTGACTTTTCCAGCTTTGGAAATAAACTTTATGAGGGTAGAAATAGTCTACAGTTCAGCATTGTTTTTTTCTTAACAGTAAAAAACCTAAACCAAAATTTTGCATGATGTGACAGAGTTTGGTAAATTTTCATTGACACTCACTGCTTTTCTTCACTCTGTTTAGAATTCCTTTCCTGGAAATTAATACCATAAAAGGATTGCTATTTAGGAAAATGGTTCTTCGGTACAACATGAAAGGTTCTTTGCAGGGGAATTTCACTTGGGATAGCCCCCAGTATTTGCTACACCAAACATGCCATAAAAGGCAAAGGCTTCAGTCTGAGGTGGGGGATGAAGAAGACTTTTCAAATAAATATTTTATTTCTATCTAGTTTCATTTTTATCTCTGTTAAAGAATAATTTTGAAGCATTACTGAAAGGGCCCAGTGAAATACCTAGAATGCTTATTAATTCTTAACTTTAAATATAATGTTTATCATATGGGTCTGAAATCACTTAGCTAGAAATAGATGTTCAGAAGTTTTAATTGCCAAGTATTTGTCTTTAAGTTTCAGAGATTGTGTAAGCGCTACACAATTTCTCTACGTAGAAACTGTTTATCCACAGTCCTATGATGTGGGAGTGGTAAGGAATGGAGGAAATGCTGCCCTGGGGAGCTTTATGGAATGTAGATTGTAAGTTAAAAAGGGAAAGTGAATCAAGTACTAATTTAAATTTTTTTTAATTCTTAGTTATTTCATTTAGAAATTGTTAAAGGAAAAAACTTGTTTCCAAAAGTGGATTCATTTGCCTTCAAAGGCAAGGAACAATTTCAAACATTAGCAAGCTATCATTTCACTTTCAGGTATCAGGAAAAAAAGATCTTAAAATCTAACTGAAGATTGCCAAATGTTGGTTTAGTTGTCAGAGGTCCTGAGTTGTTTTCTCAGAAGCCTTTCAAATGGTAGTTTTCACTTTTAAAAAAGAGTTTTCTATCCCTCATTTCTCAGCTAGATTGTCAAGTGAAAATTCTCTTGCGGACAGAAACAGTGAATATTTGACTGGCAGGATAACAGAATCTAAGGATTCTTCCAGCCTTGTCCTCCATGTTGACATCTTATCAAAAGCATATTCTTTCTTAATCTTGCCTTCCCTGACTAGATTTATGAGTTGTTCCCAGGACATAGAGACCGCAGATTGCCCTGACACCTAGGAAGTGCTGATAGGCAGAAGTATAGTTGCTATTGTGTGTCAGGTGCTGTACTGGTCATTGGATGTAGTGCTCAGTAATTGTTAAACTATCTAATATAGTGGCATTCAGGAGTCCACTAGGAACAGAGGTGGGCCATGGGCTCTTTCATTCCTATCAGGACCCATCAATACACATTTTGTTACATTTAATCTACTTTAAATCCCCAAAGCCATATGTTATTCAAACTTACTATATATATATCTTAACATGACTGTAACTCCCAAACTAGTTTTTTACATTTTAGAGAAAAGAGTTGTTCTCTGCTTTATCCATGTGAATACAAATTGAGATAGACTAATGTGTACAGCTGCCATTCCTAGTGTAGTGTATAGCATCTCTTCATTTTCCCTTCCAGGAAAAAGGATGCAAAAAACAGATGGTAATTGAGGATTTGCTTTTCTTGTGTAAATAAAGAAACAGTATGGTCACTGCACTTACCTTATACGTTCAACTTATTTCTGAAAAGTGGTGCATGGGTCATATTATTGGACTCGATCTCAAAATATTAAAGTTTTTTTTGAACATTAATTCTGATTTTGCTACTAAAATCATTAGGCCTACCCTAACCAGTAAGAACTGGTAAATGAGCAGGGAAACATTATTTGCTCTTTGTTTTCCCCTACAAATTTCTATCATAATTTTAGTAACACGTAACAGTCTAAAATAATGAAGTGTTTCTCAGTATTCTAAATGGAAAGTAATCGCTGCTTCCTTGTTTTCATTTTCATGCTTGCATTACTTTGCTTGGTTTCCACCTAAAGTAATTTTTTTTGCATGGTTTTTGGCTGGAATTTTGGTTTGCAGGTTACCGCAACTTTTTCTTTGCTTCATTGCCATTTTTTCTGATTGCCTTTTTTTTTCTTTCTGCTTCCTTTTTCTTTCTTCGCATTGCCATCTACAGCCAGGCTATATAAGAGATTTGGTAAGTTCTCCATATTAACCAAAAAAAGAAAAGAAAAATATTTAAAGCTTTGGACACAGTCCCCTCTTACAGATTAATTTCCTTCCACTCTTAGTGGGAGTATAATTTAAAAGTTAACTTTTCTATGATTCCTTTAGAAAAAATTATTAAATTATTATGGTTGTTTCAAGTACTTTAAAGGTGATAAATACTCCTGCTAGAAATTTATATTCCAGGTGCTCATTCTGATATTGTGTCTTGGTGCTAATTTAAAAACTCATGTATAGGATTAGAACGTGCCCTTGTATAAAAAGCAGTGACATATATGTGTATACTTGGAATATATCTCAAGAGTGGCAGTTATGTGCTCCTAATAGTACTTGTTGTTTCTGGATATATGGAAACTGAAATGAAGAAGAAATACACTAAGGGTTATTTATTTATTTTTTAAAAGATTTTATTTATTTATTTATTTATTTATTTATTTATTTATTTGACTGAGATCACAAGTAGACAGAGAGGCAGGTGGGGGTGGGGGAGTAGGCTCCCCGCTGAGCAGAGAGCCTGATGCGGGGCTCAGTCCCAGGACCCTAGGATCATGACCCGAGCCCACTGAGCCACCCAGGCGCCCCTACCAAGGGTTATTTTGAAGAGTCATCATTTCACTAAAATACCCAAATGTAGCTGCAGAAATTTCCCAATTCCAACTCTTATGACATATGATTGTGGGGTGGGGCACATAGTTTAATTTTTTCCTTTTTGTCTTGATCCTCCCATGAAAGACTGTTGTTTGATGGTAAAGGTATTGTTTAATCATGTTTAGATAACAGCAAGAATCTTGGAGGCCCATCAAAATGTAGCTCAGATGAGTCTAATTGAAGCCAAGATGAGATTTATTCAAGCTTGGCAGTCCTTACCAGAATTTGGCATCACACACTTTATTGCAAGGTCAGTGGTTCTCCTAAATACCTGTGTATAAATATTAATCTGTGCTTTTTTACTTAATCTACTTCAATTAAATATTTAAAATACCTGCTGAGATGCTTCAAGCAATTTTACAGTAACATGTAAAGAATATTTTAATGTATTTTCTATACTCGTAATTTTTACATTAAAAATTAAAAATGATTTCTATTTTTACTTATGTGAAAATATTACTCTCATGAGTTAAAGAGCACGTCTTAAAACCAGAGCAACATGTCCTCCTATCCCCAACATGTTTTTAAACATTTTTTATGTTTTTAATACTCTAGGTTCCAGGGAGGAAAAAAAGAAGAACTTATTGGAATTGCATACAACAGACTGATTCGGATGGATGCCAGCACAGGAGACGCAATTAAAACATGGCGTTTCAGTAACATGAAACAGTGGAACGTGAACTGGGAAATAAAAATGGTAAGCTCAGTGTTAACTTTGAGTGCGTGTAGAGCACTAATTTCTGCTAAGAATCAGTAAATTAAGAATAAAAAGGGAGATAAATGTCTTAGATTATTTGTACCATCACCTCTTACAGTATAAAACCTGGTTGGTTATTCATTTCACACTTAAACTTTCCTATTTCATGACTAACCCAGTTATTGAACTCTAAGCACACAATCTGCTTAGAAGGTGGTTTTCTGGAACTGGTACATCCCTGTCTGTCACTGTAGCAGCTACTGTTTATTGAATGCCTACTCTGTGCCTGTCATGATGGCTAGATGTTTCTATATTCGTACCGTGCTTCTAATCTCACCACAGCCTTGTGGGTGGTTGGATTGTCCCTGCTTTACAAATGAGGACACTCACATTTAGAGACCTGATGGCCATGATTACCATGACCACACACTTGGTAATGGGATCAGGATTCAAACTCCGATGCTCAGGGCTGTAAAAGCTGGCACAGCTCCTACTATATATCATGCTGTCCCTAGCCTTGAAGTACAGTGAATATCATTTAAAATAAACAGTCTTTTACTGATAAGCCATGTGTTTTAGGATCTTCAGGTTTGTTGTTTCGGTTCCTATTACTGCGTAGAATCTCATTTTTCTGAAATACAGTAGTGTCCCTCCTTATCTGTGGTTAACCACAGTCTAGAAGCAGAAGATGCATTCTCCTCCTGACCTGTTGTTAGAAGGTCCATAGTGGCCTAACGCTATGTCACAGTGCCTGCTGTGTCCTTTACCTTCATCCTGTCTTGCTGGCATTTTATTTCCCATTATCACAGGGGTGAGTGCAGTACAATAAGATATGTTGAGAGAGACCATATTCACATAACTTTGATTATAATATACTGTTATAATTCTATTGTTAATCTCTTCCAGTTTCTAATTGGTAAAGCTTATCATCTGTATGTATGTAAAGGGAAAAAAGCAGAGCACATACAAAGTTCAGTACTACCCATGGTTTCAGGCATCCACTGGGGTTCCAGAGATTTCCCATGGATATGGGGCTGGGGGCTCCTGTATTCAAACATAATACCTAAAGGTTAAATGTCTTGAGCAAGTATGAACTTAAATGTAACTTAAATGCAGGAAGTGGGTTTTCTCCCAGGCCTTGAAGAGAGACCTTCTCACTAACTGAATCACCAGAGACCATTGAGAACATAATGACTTAAACCCCTTGCATTCAGTCTTTTCAGAATGAAAAACTAAAAAGGAGTGGTGGAGGGGCTAATAAACTTAATCTTCTGGAATCGAAGGCACGATTTAGGATTTTTTTAAAAATTTGAGGATCAGCAAGTACTTTGTGAGAGGGCAGACATTAATAGCACATTAATAGCACATTAGCTTCGCTTGTACCCAACCATATACAGTTTTCCTGGGACTGACAGTTCTTGGTCTTTGTTTCCAGGTCACGGTAGAGTTTGCAGATGAAGTACGATTGTCCTTCATTTGTACTGAAGTAGATTGCAAAGTGGTTCATGAATTCATCGGTGGCTACATATTTCTCTCAACACGTGCAAAAGACCAAAATGAGAGTTTAGATGAAGAGATGTTCTACAAACTCACTAGTGGTTGGGTGTGAATAGAGCTACTGTGTAATGAAACTCCATGGCCGTAACAATATTTAACTTTGAAAGCTGTTGTTATATGCTGCTTAATAAAGTAAGCTTGAAATTTATCATTTTATCATGAAAACTTTTTTGCCTTACCAGACCAGTTAATAAGTGCACTAACAAGCACGACTATTAATCTGCTATCATGATACAATATGTGGACTTGAATGTGGCACACATTCCTTAGGGCCAGGAATTGAAAACTAAAGTAGTGGACAAGTCAGGAATAAAACATCACTGATTTAATTTAAGCTAGCCAAACCAAGAAACTCAAGCCATATACTTTAAAGCTATCCAGGGCTTAAACTACATGAAGTCTATTTATCATGTTTAATGCATGTGTTTTAATGTATGTTTAATTTGATCTTGTGTTTTAAAAATACCAACTTCTGGTAGCCTTTGATGCTCCATCTCCCACTCATCCCCAAATAAATCAGGCCTACAAAAGATGCCTGATACTTAATAATGATGTCATTGTTCGACTTTGAAGGAAAATGCTATCAGTGCGTTAGGCTTGGTTCATTTTTGTCCTTGAATAAGCATGTATGTATAATGTCTTGTGATTTTATTTTTACACCCTATTGTATTACAACACCTGTATTCACCAGCATATTCACGTCTGCCTAAAATATGCAACTTTTGCATTACAATATGAAGAAAAGGTCTATGAAGTATGCATTTTGTGTAACTAATGTACAAACACAAATTTTATAAAATTGTACAGTTTTTTAAAAAAACTCACAACTAGCAAATGGCTTAGATGTAGCATCTTTGCATTAATTAAATGCTTTTAAAAGTATAATGTGCAGTTTTCATACCTGCTAAATTAAGAATGACTTCGTTATAGTCATGATTTGCCACAGTGTCCTTAACTCTGATGCCTGGACTGGCCATGTTCTCGTCCGCCGCGCTGTTACAGTCCCCATTGGTGCTAGTCAGAAAATTCCTAGCTCACACAACCCAAAAGGGTGCCAGGAGGGGTGGATTACCAGTATTGTCCAATAATCCATGGTTTAAAGACTGTATAAATGCATTTTATTTTAAATAAAAGCAAAATCTTTTATTTAAGTTTCTTTTTGTACTTCTTGTCTTTACTGTTTACATAGAATTAACTGATGAACTTTGGCCTTTTGGATACATTTTGCCTGTACCTTTTGTTGGAAGACAGCTTGCTGGTATTCCAGAGTATCACCAGAGAGTGACACTTAATCTCTAGGATCGATTTTTCCACCCTCCCCCTCACTTTTCATATTTAAATATTAGAAATATAAGCAGAAATAGGACATTGAACAGACACTATTGCCTTGGACCGAATTTGTTTAAAACTGCAAACTGACTCCTGGTCTAAAAAGACACAACTCACATGTATGAATTTACTCCCTGTTAGTACTATTACATCCTCATTCTGTTGCCAAACTTCAGTCCTGGACATTTCCCCCTTTAGCTCTGGCATTTAATCAAGCCAGGTCTTCTTGATTTTTCCCTCAGGCAAACTTTTGTCATTGCTGTCACTGATACCTGAATTCAGGTTCTTGTCCTGTGCCTGCCATGATGCCACAGCCTCTGAACACAAAGCAGATCACATTCTCCATGGCTTATCTTTGTACTCTAAGGTCAAGTCCTAACAAACCTCACTCCAAAATATAAGGGCTTCTTCCCACTAATAAATAAATAAAAACTAAACAATATATTCCCTTTCCTCACTTTAAATACAGGTTACCCACTTACACAGAGCCCGAAAACATATTTATTTATGTTTAAGATTTTATGTATTTGAGAGAGAGCATGAGTGGGGGAAGGAGCAGAAGGAGAAGCAGACTCTGCTGAGCAGGGAGCCCAATGTGGGGTTCCATTCCAGGATCCCCAGATCATGAACTGAGCCAAGGGCAGACACCTAACCAACTGATCCATCCAGGCACCTCAGCTCTAAAATATATTTAGATGAAGGCATACTCAAGTCCTGTAGAGTCTCATAGCCACTCTGCTGATTTCTTGGTGTTTTGCCCCACTTGCTGTACTGGCGATTTTGGTAATTAATTCAGCCCCAGCATATCACTGGCTTTATGTCAGCTCTGGTGACCCTGGTTGACTACAACAGAACAGCCAAAGTCCCCAGGCAGGAGCTAAGAGGTCTCTGGTCCGGATGCCAGCCTGCATTCTCCTTACTTCTCAAACTGGGCGGTCCACATTCTCCAGATGCGGTTTGCACCTCGCCTACCACCATGATATTCTGTAGACTTTCTTCCAATCTCCCACCTGTCCCAAATCCCAGCTTTCTGGCGTTTTAGAAATTTTACAAAGAGCTCAAGGGTTCTTTCTTTTATGAATACTTCCAAGCTTCCTCATAGCCCCCAAATTTCTATTCCAGTGAACAGCTACTAAATTTAGTCTTTTGGGAACTTAAGAACAATCATCCTTAACGGTTATTGTCTGAAATAATTTATTATTCCCTTGAGGACAAGATCTGAGCCTCATGGTCTCTACCTGGGATCACTTAACACATATTTGTTCATTGAACATGGCTATTTTAGAAATCAAGGAATTAATTACAAATTAGAATTTTTACAATCAAAGCATAGTTTAATAGGGAGGAAACAGACATGGTTTTTGCACACCAGCTATGCACTGAGAGGTGTGCTGGGTGCTTTCATATACGTGACCTCTTCTAAAAATTCATACAATCAATCCATCCTCATTTTTTAGACTCAGACCAAGTGACCTGTTCAAACTAAACAAAGCTATAATTAATATATTTATATCTATATCTATATATATAAAATTAAAAGCTATAAAATAGCCAAGGCAGAGCTCGGAAGTTGAACCCAGATTTCCTTCTCCCTACTCAGTAGTGTTAAAAACAAACCCTTCACAAATCTTGAGGAAGTCCATTGGTAGTGGTCTCTCTACAGAGACAATATCAGTCCATGAGAAGGACTGGCCCAAGCCTCCAGAGAACCATTTTCAGGTTTCTGTTTTGTGACTCAGTTTCATGTGAACATGAAGGCACTGGGCACAGGAGATCAACCAAGCTCTCTTCCAACTCTGTTTCTCATATCAGCAAGTTAGCGACCTGCTGATGTAGTTAATCAGTAATTTTAACTTGGTACAAATTATTTTTTACAAAACCTTGAACTTCAAAGGTCAGGGACCTAAAGACATGAACTTATTTTCTTTTTCAGCTTTACCAAGGTATAGCTGACAAAGTTGTAAGATATTTAAAGTGTAGGGCACCTGGGTGGCATAGACAGTTAAATATCTAACTCTTGGTTTCGGCTCAGTTTGTAATCTCAGGGTTGTGAGATCAAGCCCTACGTCAGACTTCACACCTAGCACAGTCTCCTTGAGATTCTCTCTCCTCCCTCTACCCCTTCTGCTTGTGGTCGCTCACTTTTTCTCAAGTAAATGATCTCAAAAGAAATAAAGCATACATCATGGTAATTTGATATATGTATATATTCTGAAAGGATTTCTACCTTTCAGAATATATACATATCTATATATAGTTAACACATATATATAGTTAACACATCTATCCCCTAGAGATACAAACTTTATAGAAGAAAAGCCACTTGCAGTTCTTGACCCTCTGCTCTTACACAAGCCAAAAAACAAGTGTGACAGATTGTACTTTTTGCATTCTGTATACCATAGTTTTTGTTCCTTTTTTAAGTTAAAAGTCTTTGCAAATCAAAACCACAACGAAATAGTATCTCACACCTCTCTGAATGGCTAGACTCAAAAAGACAAGGAAACAAGTGTTGGTGAGGATTTGGAGAAAAAGGAATCCTCTCATACACTATTGGTGGCAAAGCTAACTGGAGCGTCCTCAAAAATTGAATAATAGAAATCCTGTATGGTCCAGTAAATTCACTACTGGGTATTTACCCAAAGAAAACAAAAACATTAATTCTAAAAGATATATGCACCCTGTAATTGTTGCAGCATTATTTACAACAGACAAGATCTGGAAACAACCCAAGTATCCATCGATAAGTAAATGGAGAAAGAAGATGTGTATACACACCTACACACACACACACAGTGGAGTATCACTGAGCCATAAAAAAGGATGACACCTTGCCATTTGCAATAGCACGGATGAACCTAGAGAATATTATGCGAACAGACTGAGAAAGACAAATACCATACAATTTCACTTACAAGTGGAACCTAAAAACCGAAGGAAATGAATAAACAAGCAGA
Source organism: Mustela lutreola (assembly GCF_030435805.1). Classification (NCBI taxonomy): domain Eukaryota; kingdom Metazoa; phylum Chordata; class Mammalia; order Carnivora; family Mustelidae; genus Mustela; species Mustela lutreola. The sequence goes on along the minus strand of NC_081296.1, from coordinate 107,300,290 downwards.
AACAGACCCATAAACACAGAGAACAAACTGATGGTTGCCAGAGGGGAGGAGGGTGGTGAGATGGGCAAAATGGATGAAGGTGTTGGGGGGAGGTATAGGCTTCCCATTATGGGATGAATCACAGGGATAGAGTGCAGCACAGGGAACAGTCAATGATGCTGGAACCGTGCTGTATGGTGAAGATGGCAGCTGCACCTGTGGGGAGCATGGCATAATGTATAGACCTGCCAAATCACTATGTTGCACACGTGAAACGAACATTGTGTGTCAACCACACTACAAAAAAAAAACAGCGATGTGGTGGGATCAGACCAACCTGGGTTTCTGACCTTAATTCATCTGCAAAAAATGCCACACTGTTAAAGGACATGGTTTAAAGGGCCCAACCCTCCACTTACATTGAATAAATATAGTAGTTTCTCAATGAAATGTTAGGGTTTTTTAATGTGAAACTTTGTTTTGATCCTCTAAGACACATTCCTATCATATTCCTTTCATAACTCTTTCTATCCCCATAATTAAGTTTGACAAGCTCTGCTTGGTTTTAGACTAATCACTTAGAACAAGGCAACATCTTCACCACCTTGATAATTCATAAGAGAACAGGGCTTTTGGAATTCAACCCTTTGGGCCAGAACCGTCACTAATACTGATACTTTCCTGCACGCATAACCCTACGCAGCTGCCATCGGTGGTGTGCTGCTTTATTCCAAAATTGTAGACTGATTCAAAAAAATCCTGGCACCCCCCCCCCCCGCCAAAAAAACTGTTTTTGCAGCTACTGAGGTCATTCCCTCTTTCTGTAGCTCTGCAGTTACGAAAAGGCAAGGAGGAGCTGCGGCGTTACTCAAGGGCAGAGCCAGTAGACGTGGATAAGTTGGTCAATCTGCTGATAAGGGTCCAGTCATCTCACACAATTATCCAGGAAGAAGTTGTTTACTGAGAGCTCTGTGCTCTTCAACAAATTAACTGTGTCTTTATCTGTTTGAATTGCTTTGGTTTGGCAGCTCAAGAATGGGGGAGGTGGTAGAGAGTGACAGGAAATGGGAAATTTTCGATCTGGGTAAAAGGAATGAAATTCTCAGAGTGGATTGCAGAGCCACCCAGAACAGGAAACAGGGTAGCAAAAAAAAGCCTTATCTGGTGACCTTATTTCCCACTGTGCTGATTCCTCTCTTGCCTTCTCTGCTTTATTTAATAAACAATACAGATTTTCCCAGGCTGAATGTGTACATTAAAATTCTCTGTTGCCTTAGTAAACAGTTACCAGCACACATACATTTCTAGTTGAGTTTCTCTTTCAATATTTGTGCATGGGCCAGCATATTACTAAAAATTATAAGCACTTAAAATAATTTGAGACCCTTTTTTTCATGAAATCTAATTAGAATCTCATGTGGCTTCACTGTCCAGGCATTATCTGTATTACTGCTCAGGGAAGTGGTCCAAGTCCAATGTTAATTAAATTTGTGATAAAAACAGCACAACCAACTAACAAGTTTAACATACCTGTATTAATATGGTTTGTGGATACAGCACAATAAAGAAAACACTTTTTATGAGCATAAATTCTCATCTCAATTTTCATCTAAATTTTGTGAATTTAGTTTTTATGACCAAATAAAATTTAGGTAAACATATTTACTCTCAGGTTTAGTGATCAGAATACCTAAACTTTGTTTCTAACTTCCTTGCTTAATTATAAATTCAGTTAACTCTTTGAAGGAACATTTGGAAAACACATTTCTTCTATTTCAGGAGAACAAAGGGCCAAGTATAGCCAAAACACTCCTAAAGACCAAAAGGTGAGGGGACGAACCTCACCAGATGGCAAGAAGTCATATCGCACTATACTCAAAGTGTAGCGTTGGCACCGGGGTAGGGTTGAACTAAACAGAGACTGCAGAAACAGACATGCACACGTATGGAAACCCAATTTCTGAAAGCCAGCTTTGCAGATCAGCACGAAACAGGATAACTTCCCAATGAATGATGCTGGTGTTTATCTTTGTGAAACAAAGAAATATGGACCACTGCTTCATACATATGTGTAGTAGTCCAAATCAATTCCACACAAAATTCAGACTTAAATGTGAAAAGAAAAACTAAAACAGAAAAAAGCATATTTATGTAACACTGAGGAAAGATTTTGTGTTATTAATAAGGCACAAGAAGTACAAATTAATTACATTAGAATGAGAACTATAGAGATATTATAAAGCATAAAAAGGCAAGCCAAATTGGGAGAAGATATTTGCAACACATAATGGACAGAGGATCAGCATCTAGAATAGAAATATGCACACCTGCTCAGTGATCAAGCCAAAAGAAAAATAGACGAAACACTGGAATGGGTACTCCTTGAAAGAGGAAAACTGAATGGCCAATCAATCTACAAAAGCTGTTCGATTTCATAAGTATTCTAGAAAATGGGGAAAAAACACAAATTTTAAATAAGATTAAAATGAAGTTTCACACATACCATATTAGTACAAGTTTTGAAGTCTGACAAGAGTTGGTATTGACTAGGACGTGGAACCAACTACCAGGATACTTACTGTTGGTGTGAGTACAAACTGGAACTGAGCACTTAAGAAATACTTTGACATCAGCTGGTAAAATTAGAGATCTCTCCTACGACCCTGAAGTTCCACTCCTAGGTATATATATACCCTGCAGAAACTCTTGTATGTGCATACCAGGAGACATGCACAAGAATATGCCTAGCAGAACTACTTATAATAACAAAAAATGAAATAATCAAATGTCCATCAGACAAATGTCCATCAGAGTAGGTTGAATTATAATACAGTCATCAAATGGAATCAAAACAGCAGTGAATAAATTCCAACACAAACAGCATGGATGGATCTCAACCCAATGCTGAACCAAAAATGTAGCTGCGGAACAGAGTTTGATTAAAGTTGAAAAAAACGTACAAGATTTCTGAAACGCTAAAAAAAAAAAGGAAGTGGCAAATATTTTCCTCTTCTATTGGAGAGTAAAAGCTGCATTTGTAAAAGATAGTTTGTTGGTGATTCTAAAGTTCAGTGTGAAACAGTGTGATGCTAAGAATCACTGTGGCCTAAGGGGTATGGGGTTCTGCTCTTGACAGCTGCCGCTCTGCCTCTGACATACTTTCTTAGGTCTGGACTAGATCAACACATGAGTCTGGTCCCCACTGTCCAGTGAATCACTAATTGGCTAACTGTTTGGCTGCCCTAGTTTCAGAATGGAGCTAATGAGCCCAGGGTCAGGGGTTCAGTCTCCTTGCGGTCAAGCTGGCTCTGCTCTGTTTCATGCTCACAGGCCACACCATTATTCTGTAAATGTGCATGGTTAGTAGGAGGGACTGGATAAGAAGGGAAGAACAGATCCATCAGCTCAACCAGAAAATCAACTTTAAGCTCAAGGCTCCGGTCAGTATACAAATGACAGCATTGTTACTCAAGCAATTGTGAAGATGTCAACCCAAATCTTATTAAACCATCCCAGTCATAGCAGAGGAGCCAGGGAACTTACTTGATACTTTCTTTTGCTGCCTGGATTAGTATAAAAGGCATTCCTATACTTGAGAATGCACCTTCTACAGAGGCTAGGAATTATGAGAGAGAGAATTTTATGAGAGATGAATTCTGAATAAGATGTAATTCTCAAGAAATTAGTCTTTCGATTTGAAAATGCCTCATAAATGTATGAGCATGAAATCAGCAGGATGGGGCAACACCAATAAAAACCACTGTTATGGGGATGCCTGGGTGGCTCAGTGGGTTAAGCCTCTGCCTTTGGCTCAGGTCATGATCCCAGGGTCCCAGGATCAAGCCCTGCATTGGGCTTTCTGCTCAGCGGGAAGCCTGCTTTCTTCTCTCTGCCTGCCTCTCTGCTTACTTATAATCTCTGTCAAATAAATAAAAATAAAATCTTTTTAAAAACAAACAAAAAAACCCACTGCTATGTAGCAGAACAATCTCAAAAATGCCTGGAGCCTATTTTGATTTGTTTGTTTTGAAAATGTCCCTAGTTCATATAGAAAGTACCCACGTAGGGAATGATTACAGGCAGGTGAAACTATTAGAAGGCTTTTTTTGAAAAAATCAGTAAGGCTAATTCAGGGCAGCTTCAGTGAGAATGGAAAAGACACCGTATCATGGACAAAGTGACACCCGTAAATATGTTTTCCTACAAGGGGACAATTTAAAAAGCCACTGCTTGTTGGAGGGGGTGGGGGGTGGGCAGTACCAGTTGATCTGTACCAAAGATGGCAAAAAGGAAGTTAGCTCTTCACAAACAGCCTCAACAGGAAAGAAACTTAGCTAATGAGAGCTCAGAATAGGCAGAAAATTGGAGACTGTTTTCAGGTCATCTTTGCCACTCAGGTTTGAGTTTTATTTCTGAATCTCCAACTCAAGAAATAATTTTGTAAAAACAGCCTATGTCTTCAAAGTTTTTTGAAGTTTTACAAATGCTTCGGTTTCCAACCCTTGGAAACAATGCTTCAGTTTCAGGTATTCTCAAAAGAGGCCTGTCTTGTCCTAAATGTGTTCTCTTTTTTGATTGGGTTTTTAGCCGCCTTTCATCGCTCCAAGTATTTGCCATCTGGCAGTAGTTTAGAAACTTCTTTTTGCTTTCTCATAAATTTTGTTGAAAGCAACCACATAATGAAGAGTAAATACCTTCTACTTAGTCTTAGCGGGAAGCTGGAACTAAGTTCCTTGTGACACCCCGTCTAGATCCTGCTGCCCTAGAGAGAGGTTTATACCGTCAACTTGCCTCTTCACATACCCAGAATTCCTGCTATGAAGAGCTCTAAAAAGGGAAGTGGACAGATGTTTTCTTTAATCATCACTGGTTAAGGCAAATCTGTGGAATGCAGGCGTTCTAGTTTTGTTTGCTTTTTTTTTTTTTTAAGGCAAACAACATGAATTAACAATGTTTCCTCTAGTTCCAAAAACCGCCTGAGATCAAACCATGTTGATCTCTAAACAAAAATGACTTCTAAACCTATGAGATTTGAATATAAACCTTGCCCTTGATTTATATTCTAGGAAATTACAGTAAGAGGGTGCCTGGGTGGCTCAATTGGTTGAGCCTCTGCCTTCGGCTCAGGCCATGATCGCAGGGTCCCAGGATTGAGCCCAGTGTGGGGCTCTCTGCTCAACGGGGAGTCTGCTTCTCCCTCTCCCTCTCTATCTCAAATAATTAAATAAAAACTTAAAAAGAAAAGAAAAGAAAAAAGAAAGAAATTACACTAAGAAGTTGTGTTCCATAAAAGCCCAGGGTATAATCTTTTGCAATCTGTCAGGCAACTATTTTTTAAAGTGGGTGGGGGAGGGGAGATGTGTATGATAACTGTTAGGCACAAAATTAATTGAGTTCTGTCTCCAAGTACAAGGTCACAGATCACTGGAGGCTGGTCAGCTCATTTTGTTCTAGGACATCTACTCATTCAGATGTATTCCTCAGTGAGGCAGGTAAAGCTGCATGGTTGACAATTGTTTTGAGAAAGGGAAGAAACATGTCTGGAGAGATTAAAACCAAAGTAGGTTGCTGAAGCTGAAGATGGAGCAGTAGAGGCAAGGAGTTATTATCTTTTTAATAAATCTAATATTCTGAGCACTGAATCAGGGCCCAGAGACGAGAAGAGTCATAACCACGTCAGGCAGCCCAAGTGCGCAAGAAGTTTGGTACATGCGCGCAGCCATTTATGACTAACTGCCAAGGGGCTGATGGAGGTGATAAGTGCTCATGAGTCACAGAGCACTGGGGGTCAGAGCAACCCCACGAACTGCCTGACTAGGGGTATCCCAGCAGCAGGCCTTTGAAGGACGTGGAGAAAAGTGCAGGGGAAGGGCAGGAAGGCAGGAGGGTTGGAAACAAGGATCCAGGTCAGTGAGAAAATCCCAATCTTAACATGAGGAAACAGCAGGAGCTCAAAAAATATTTTTGAAAACACTTACTCCCTAACCATGTTTAAGTATTTAATCCCTAAGTATTTTATCCCTAAAAGATTTTTTTTTCTTCAAAAAGAAACTTATGGAAATACTCAAGACAGATCCTGTGAAGTAATTGAGTATGTGTTTGAGTTACTCAAGTGAAGCAAAATTAAGCCAACTGTTTCAGAAGTACAGATGGGGAAGCCAGAATGTGAGGGAGACAAACCACGGAAAATCACCCTAAAGAAACCAGAAAATAATATGCACATGTGAAGCATCAGCTATCACTTTCATTAGCATAAATTCTAGTATTATCAAGAAGAGTGGAGGAACAAAGATGAGAAAGCAACAAAAAAGTTTTACAGAAATACAAGATAAAGGAATAAAACACACTGAAGCTTCCAAAAACGAGAAGTCACAGAAGACCCATGGGAAGGCCAATGTCCATTTTAAAAGATGCTCCTTACATTTCAGGAGAAGAGGGAAAGGGCCAGAAACAGACATGAGCACGTGAGCATGTCCTCAGGGGAGGTCTGAAGGGAATGAGAGAAATCACCCCATCCAGCAAGGCTGCTGAAGCGTGGGAATCTCGGCAACGCAGTAGAGGGTGTGTGGAGAACTTCGACCCTGAGCAGATGTGCCTATATCTGCTTTTCTGAAACAAAATATATTGTGGTACTCAGAGAGATCTCTGTAAGGGATTTGGAAACATGATCGCCACAATTAAGTCTTCAAAGCCAGCCCTTTCTGGCAAATTCCATTTAGGCTCTCTAAAGAAAAGTGACACCAAAAACCTAACACTATAACCAACACTCTGTAAAGCAAGAAAAATGGACCAGTTGGGCCCTTCTCATCCACCAGGGCCTGTGCTCAAGACGTCTTGGAGAGGCCTTTCCAGGCAGCCCTCTGTGTCCCCACAAGCTACTTATTATTTCCCAAGTGTCTCCCAGCCCTGGAACTAGGAGGGCAATGCTTCCTTACCTCCCAGTGCCTCTGATGCATTCCGAGTAAATGAGGGAAAGAGTTGCAGCCACAAAGAAAAGGATTAGCCTTTAACAATGTGAAAACATGGAGGGGACAGTCCTGAAGGGAAGAAAGTCAAGGATGTGTACTACAGGCCTGAGATTGAGCATAGTTTCATGCTTGCTTTTTTATTAGCCAGCTGGGGATTATTTATTTTGCTATTTTTAGATCCAAAAAATCTTAGCTTTCTTTCCCTACCACTAGCTGTTTTGAAGTTAGAAAACAGAGCCAATTTAAATACTAGTCTAAGCAAAACATCCCAGAGACAGGTGCCCTTAAAAGAAAACAATAAGCACAAATTCAAAAAACAAACAAACAAACAAGAAAAAAAAATTTAGGATTGTCTGTGTTATTATTTTCCATGTTTTATGTTAGGGATTTGAAGATGGTCTCAGGGAGACAGTGTTTAGGTGTTGATTGTCAAGTTAAACTTGAAGCGGAAGGGTTTGCTACGAGGGCAGGCACCTTTGTGTGATTTCTTCTTAGGCTACCTTCCCTGTCCATTCCCTAAACAGTGGGCACAGTCCCACTCAAATTAAACAGAAAACAAACTAAATAAGAGTACATTTTTTTAACATGAGCTCGGCCACATTTTCCCTCCACTAGTGGTAATAACCAACATTTATTGAGCAAGAACTTGGCAAAGCCCTTTATGTGTATTTCATCTCACTGAAGCCTCACAAAGGGAGCTAGCTGGACTATGGGGAAACCCAGGAATTTTCTTAAATCCATGCAGCTAATCAGTGGTTCCAAAGTTCATGATCTTAAAGTTCTACACCATTAATATGGACAACTGAATACCCAAGGAAAGTACAGCAACAAGGACAATCCATTATCCATCCATCCAGTTAACGTCTTATATTTCATAACACTTTTTAAAAGTTTTATTATAAAGAATTTAGACATAGATAAAAGTAAATGAGATAGAACATCCATGTACCCACCACATAATTCTAACAATTACCAATATCCTGCCATTCCTGTATCATCTCTACCTCAACATACTCCTCATTATTTTTTTGCCTGTTCTTGAGGTAAAAATAAACATACACGGAAATGCACAAATCTCAGATGTACCATTTAACAAATGGATACCTGCATGTAATCTACACTTCTCTTATAATTCAGAACATTTCCAAATCCCAGAAAGTGCCGCCCCATCCATCCCCAGTCAAATTCCTCCCCCAGGGGCAGACACTGTTTTCATTTTTTTGTTTTTTCCACCTCATTTTTGCCTCTTCTAAAATTTCTATAAGTGGAATCACACAAAATGTCCTCTGGAGTCTAGATTTTGCTCAGCATATTTTTGAGATCTATCCCATGTTGTTGAATGTATCACTGGTTCATTCCTTGTATGAATACAACACAATGTGTCTATCCAATCTTCTATCGATCCACGTTTGGGATGTTCCCATTCTGAGATATTATAAATTCAGTCACTATGAGCATTCTCATACAAGTGAATAGGTGGTTCATTTTTCCTAGGAGTGGAATTTCTAAGTCAAAAGGTCAGTAGAACTGCTAAGCCTTTTTCCAAAGTGGATGTACTATTTTATATTCCCACTGTAATGGATTAGAGTTTCTTATAGCCTCACCAGAATTTACTATTGTCAGTCTTCTTAATTTTTGCCATTCTACTGGGTATAGCATTAGCTCACTGTGGTTTTAATTTGCATTTCTCTGATGACTAATGATGTTGACCATCTTTTCGTGTGCTTACTGACCATTCATACATTTTCCTTTGTGAAGCATTGGTTTAAGGTTTCTGTCCATCTTTTAAAAAGTGGATTGTGTGTTTATTTTTTTTAAAGATTTTATTTATTCATTTGACAGACAGATCACAAGTAGGCAGAGAGGCAAGCAGAGAGAGAGCAGGAAGCAGGCTCCCCACTGAGCAGACAGCCTGATACGGGGCTCTATCCCAGGACCCTGAGATCATGACCTGAGCCGAAGGCAGAGGCTTTAACCCACTGAGCCACCAAGGTGCCCCTATTTTTTTCTTTTTAAAGAGAGTATGTGCATTCGTGTGAGCAGAGGGTCAGAGGGAAAGGCAGAGAGAGAATCTTTTTTTAAATTAACATATAATGTATTATTTGCTTCAGGGATACAGGTATAGGTCTGTGATTCATCAGTCTTACACAATTCACTGTGCTTATCATAGCACATACCCTCCCCAAAGTCTGCATCCAACCACCCTATGCCTCCCACCCCCTCCACTCCAGCAATCCTGTTTGTTTCCTGAGATTAAGAGCTTCTTATGGGTTGTTTCCCTCTCTGGTTTTGTCTTGTTTTATTTTTTCCTGTCTTCCCCTATTATCCTCTGTCTTGGCTCTTAAATTCCACATAGGAGTGAGATCATATGATAATTGTCTTTCTCGGAATTATTTTGCTTAGCATAATACCCTCTAGTTCCAACCATGTTGTTGCAAGTGGCAAAATTTTTTTGATGGCTGAGTAATATTCCACTATGTATATATGTGTATATCTATGTCCATATATATCTATATCTGTATCTATAGCTATATCTATATACATCTATATCTCACATCTCTTTATCCATTCATCTGTCGATGAACATCTGGGCTCTGTCCACACTTCGGCTATTGTGGACAATGCTGCTATAAACATTGGGATGCAGGTGACCCTTTGGATCATAACATTTGTATCCTTAGGGTAAATACCCATTAGTGCGATTGCCGGGTCGTAGAGTAGCTCTATTTTCAACTTATTTAAGGAACCTCCATGCTGTTGTCCTGGGTAGCTACACCAACTTGCATTCCCAGCAACAATGTAGGAGGGTTCCCCTTTCTCCGCATCCTCGCCAACAACCTGTTGTTTCCTGACTTGTTAATTTTAGCCATTCTGTCTGGTATGAGGTGGCATCTCATTGTGGTTTTGATTTGTATTTCCCTGATGCCAAGAGATATTGAGCACTTTTTCATGTGTCTGTTGGCTATTTGGATGTGTTCTTTACAGAAATGTCTGTTCATGTCTTCTGTCCATTTCTCAATGGATTATTTGTTCTTTGGGTGTTGTGTTTGATAAGTTCTTTATAGATTTTTGACAGTAGCCCTTTATCTGATATGTCATTTGGCATATATCTTGGGAAAGAGAGAATCTTAAGCAGGCTCCACTCCCAGTGCAGAGCCGCCATAGGGCTGAATCTCCTGACCCTGAGATCATGACCTGGGTTGAAGTCAAGACCTGGATGCTTAACTGATGGAACCACCCACATGTGTGAAAAGTGGATTGTTTCTATTACTACATTATACAGTTCTTTATATGTATATGTATGTATACACACACACATACACACACATATTCAGGATACAAGTCCTTTATTATATATACATTTTGCCACACCTTCAGGCTATTGATTGCTTATTTATTTTCTTAATAGTGTTTTTGATAAAAAAAACATTTAATTTTGAAGAAATATAATTTGTAAATTTTTCTTTTGTGGCGATTGCTTTCTGAATCCAATCTAAAAAATAGTTGCCTATCCATACTTCACGAATGTACTCTCTTATGTTCTCTTTCTAAAACTTTGGTGTTTTTTTTTAAATTTTAACTTTTACAGTTAGGTCCAGGCTCTATCTTAAATGAAGTTATATATATAATGTGAGGTATTGGTCTAAGTTCATTTTTTAAATGGTAAATTGAATTGGTAATCCAGTTATTCCAGTTATGCACCATTTGTTGAAAACATTATTGTTTCCTCATTGAAATGCCTTGCCCATTTGACAAAAATCAATTGCCCAATAAGTGAGGATCTATTTCTGTCCTTCTACCACACTTTTCTCTCTTCTGACATTACCACACTGTTCAGGTTATTGTACTTTGTACTGTAAATCTTGAGTCAGATAACTTACATCCTCTACTTTTATTCTTCTTAAAAAACTGTTTTGGCAAGTTTAGATCCTTTGCATTTCTATATAGAGTTTAGAAACATCTTGTCAATTTCTACATTAAAAAGCCTGCTGGAATTAAGACTGATTGTATTCAGCCTCTACACTACTTGGGGAACACTGACATTTTGACAATACGGAGTCTTCCAATCCATGAATATGCTATCTCTTTCCATTTACTAGAATCTTTTTTTCAGAGAGGGGGAGCAAGACTGAGCCTATGTTTATTTGACAGAAACAAAGTTGTTATTATTACTATTATTAAAAATTTATTTATTTATTTGAGAGAGAGAGAGAGAGCACAGGGTGGGAAGGGCAGAGAAAGAAGCAGAGAGTTTTAAGCAGACTCCCTGCTGAGCGGGGAGCCCGACACAGGGCTCAATCTCACAACCCTGAGATCATGACCTGAGAGGAAACCAAGAGTCAGACACTTAACCAACTGTGCCACCCAGGGGCCCCCAGAGTTATTATTTTTTAAAATAAACAATTACGCTTAGACATAATTTATACCAAAAAAACTCCACATACTTAATACATATAATTTCATAAGTTTGGACATACCCATATTCCCATACTACCAAACTGGAATCATTAAAAGGAAAATGTTTCTGAGATATCTTATCCCAAAGTTGAAGATGTTTTCCAATCCATTCTACCCTACTAAAAAAGTTATTAGCTATTGTATTATTTTAGTCAGAGATTACCTCAAATAATAGTAACAATTCCAAACAGGGAAAAATGCATTCTTCAAATTGTAAATAAAGGAACTATATAAGCTAATCAAGCAAGATGACCACTACTGTGTTAAAGCATATTTTTTGTTGTATACTTTTTTAAAAAGTAGCATGTTAAGAGGATGGTCATATTGGCTATCTAAGAGTAAGGGAAATTAGTCACAAGTTTGAGGTCCTGGAGTTGGACAATGTAAGTTAAAAAAAAAAAAAAAGAAAGAAAGTAGATGTTGGCTAAAAGATAATTGAAAGTGGAAACCCCCACTTCCTCATGATAACACAAGACAGCCTCTCTCATTAACTTCTGAAACAGAGTGAAGTGTGACTTGTTAGAAAAAAGCATTGGCTAGAGTGATATGTGGTATCTTATACTCTAGTGTCACAAGTCAACTCTTATAACGAAGACGAAGAAGTGACGGTAGAAGTAGTTCTGTAATAGAAGAGGGAAAGTCTTAGCAGAGAACTAAGGATGGCTTTGACCTCAGTGGTACTTTTTCTCAGACTAACATCCAGCAATGGTCAAGTCTTCTGAGGCCACATTAATGAGACTACTAAGGTATCAATGACATACAAACTTTGTGATCTAGGCAAATCTTTTCCTTTGTGAATAAAAAGTGCTTCAGAGATAACTGAAGCAAGTTTTAAAACTCCTTTTTCTACTGTGTTGTAGAGATTTTGACTAGACACAGAAGCTTATAGGACAGAATGTCAGTCTTTAATAATTTAAAAAAACACCCTAATTCTTGAAATGTATCAGTGTAACTATTAAAAATATCCAGTGCGGGCGCCTGGGTGGCTCAGTGGGTTAAGCCACTGCCTTCGGCTCAGGTCATGATCTCAGGGTCCTGGGATCGAGTCCCGCATCGGGCTCTCTGCTCAGCAGGGAACCTGCTTCCTCCTCTCTCTCTCTCTGCCTGCCTCTCTGCCTACTTGTAATCTCTCTCTGTCAAATAAATAAATAAAATCTTAAAAAAAAAAAAATTTAAATAAAAAAAATATATATATCCAGTGCTCATCAGAGGTATCCCAGCTTCAATGGTATAAGCGTACATTTTAAATGTATCTGCTACTTAATGCATAATCACCTCAAATTACAATAATTACAAAATCATGACAAATCCTAAAGAGAGGGGTGTGTATGTGTGTGTGTTGGAGATAGAGGTGAGGTGAGGGCCACAGAGAGAAAATCCTCTGTTAGGTGTTTTTTAGCACTGTAGTCTTCTCATGTTTTCCCTAAAAGAAGGACTGTGAGAAAATAAGCAAAAGAAGTACTTCCAAGTCTAGAGAAACATATGCTATTGCTTTGCTTTAAAATGAATATGAAAGAGATGGGTCTGGGTCACACACTCACATCTATGGATTACTCATGCTCACTTCCAGAGCCTATCCCTGACACAGCTGTGAAGCAGGAAAAATTTATCTTTAGATTCTCCTACTTCCCCTTCTGGGTCACAGTTTTCTCTTCTGCTCAGTGCCTCATGCAGTCCAGAGTAGCACCAAACGTAGGCCTGCCCTCGTTGGAATGTGGCCTTTTCCTTAAAGCAGTGTTCTTCCTTTCTCCTCTTGCTCTACTTCTCTTCAATTTTCCAATAAAGTTGAAGTTAAAATTCCCTTCTTCTCAGTTAATCAGCTGTAAGGAATGTAATGTTGTAAATGAATTCACACTGGCATGTAAATGACTAGTGTTTTTTATTCCTCCCATGCGTACTAGTGTTTTAAAGGTTCATTAAACTAAAGGAATATATTCCTTAGGAGGAAAGCTCAATCTGTAGGCTACCTAAAGAAGAAAATTTGAAAAGGTCTGGGTTTCCTCAAACCATACAAGTATCATCAGACTGGCAGAATCCTTCATAGGCCCAGCCCTTGTCACCCCTAGTAGAGGTAAAGTCATTACACCCATTGATTAGCAGAGGGCTGGTAAAAAACTGGTATAGCGTACATTTTGAAAAATTATTAAATTTTGAAAAATTATTAAAAGTGAAATTCTAGAAATAAATAGTGGTGAATGTGAATGTGCTTTCATGGCACTGAACTATATACTCAAAAAAAGTTGAAATAAAAAAAATTTTTAAGTTAAAATGATAAATTTTATGCTTACCACACACACAAAATTAAACAAGCTTTTGAGGTGATTACCACATAAGATCGTTTATAATCTAAAACACAGTTCCAATTTTTGAAAAATACATAATAGTAATAAAATGTGATCTGATTCTTCGATTTTTACTCTGAGACATGCAGTAATAAGGACTTCCCAGTCTCCCAGGATCTAGTTTTGTTGTTGTTGTTGTTGTTGTTTTAAAGATTTTATTTATTTATTTGACAGAGAGAGATCACAAGTAGGCAGAGAGGCAGGCAGAGAGAGAGGAGGAAGCAGGCTCCCTGCTGAGCAGAGAGTCCGATGTGGGACTCGATCCCAGGACCCTGAGATCAAGACCTGAGCCGAAGGCAGCGGCTTAACCCACTGAGCCACCCAGGCGCCCCTGTTGTTGTTTTTTAAGTATAACTAATATACAGTGTGATAATAGTTTCAGATGTATAATATATCATCCAAAACTTTTACACATTGGGGCAGCTGGATGGCTCAGTCAGTGGAGCATCAGACTCTTGATCATAGGGTTTTAAGTTTGAGCCCCATTTTGGGTGGAGAGTTTACTTAAAAAAACAAAATCTAACAACAACAACACTTCTACACATTACTCAGTGCTCATCTTGATCGTGCTATCTATTTCATTCATTTCCCCCCCCACCTCCCCTCTGGTAACCACCAGTTTCTTCTCTGTATTTAAAAGTCTGGGTTTTTTCTGTCTTTTTCTTTGTTTTGTTTCTTAAATGCCACCTATGAGTGAAAGCATATGGTATTTGTCTTTCTCTGACTTATTTCACTTAACACTATAACTTCCAGGTCCATCTATGTTATTACAAATGACAAGATCTCATTCTTTCTTATGTTTGAGTAATACTTCATTGTGTGTGTGTGTGTGTACATGTGTGTATACATGTATACCACGTCTTTATCCATTCATCTATCAATGGATAGAGGATGCTTCTGTATCTTGGCTATTGTAAATAACACTACAATAAACATATGAGTGCATGTATCTTTTCAAATTAGTGTTTTTGGTTTTTTGGGGGGCAAATAGCCTGGGATAGAATTAGTGGATCATATGCTAATTCTATTTTTAATTTTTTGAGAAACCTTCATACTGTTTTCCACAGTAGCTGCATTAATTTACATTCCCACCAACAGTGCATGAGGTTTCCTTTTTCTCTACATCTTTGCCAACATTTGTTATTTCTTGTCTTTTTTGTTCTAGCTGTTCTGACAGTTGTAAGATGATATCTCACTGTGATTTTGATTTGCATTTCCCTGGTGATTAGTAATGTTGAGTATCTTTTCATGTATCTGTTAGCCTTCTATTTATATGTCTTTCTCTGAAAAATATCTATTCAGGTCCTCTGCCCATTTATAATCAGATTATTTGTTTGTTTGGTGTTGAGTTGTACATTATATATTTCAACCCCTTATTGGATGTACATTTGCAAAAATTTTCTCCCCTTCAGTACACTGTCTTTTTGTTGATGGTTTCCTTTGCTGTGCAAAAGGCTTTTTATTTTGGTGTAATCTCAATAGTTTAATTTTGCTTCTGTTTCCCTTGCTTGAAGAGACATATCTAGAAAAATGTGTCCATGGCCAATACCAAAGAAAATACTTCCCATGTTTTCTTTTAGGAGTTTTATGGTTTCAGGTCTAACATCTAGGTCTCAAATCCATTTTGAGTTTATTTTGTGTATGGTGTAAGAAAGTGGTCCAGCTGCTGGACAGGTACATGCAAAAGAATCAAAAAACTATATTACTTTCTTACACCATGTACAACAAATAATCCTTGGATCTAGTTTAACAGCAGTTTGTTTGGCTGGACTAGCTGGGTTGGGCCACAGTGAGAAGGTCTGTAAGCTCTGGCTGGCCCAACTGCTGATACTGCTGGCCCTCTGGCAGCATTTTAGGCCACCCTTCAGAAGAGACACACTGGGTCCTCACATAGCAACCCTGTATTACTCACTTCCCAAGCACAAGTCTGAGAAAGGCTTTGCCCCATTTCTGATTAACTGTACCACAGTCTTCACTGCCCCAACTTTTTAAAGATTTTATTAATTTGAGAGAGAGAGAGGGCAAGCAAGAGAGAGAAAGAGCACAAGCAGGGGGAGAGGAAGAAGCAGACTCCCCATGGAGCAGGGAGCCAGACGTGGGACCCTCTCCTTTCTGCAGTGGACAACAAGATTTAGTACATATGACAAGGATTCTCTTTGACCAAACTTCAGTGAGGTTCCTCGGAAACCTTTTCTTGACTGGGCCTCAGCCATGGCCTTCATCCTTGCTGGCATAGAATTCCTCATGCCCCAACTTTGATGTGTATGTCTTTGTCCTGTCTTTGGCAAGAATCCTGTTAAGGTGGTTTGGCAAGTTCCCCCATCTTTGATGTCTCCTCTTGGTAATCTTCCATCCACTGACCCCTTCTCTCTCTTAAGATACCAGCTTTATTGTATTTGGAGTTGAGCACCATCTCTCTCCCCTACTGCAATGCTCTTACTACAAGGGTCCTGAATAGAGAATTCTTTACTGTTTTAACAAAAATAAATCTTGGGGCACATGGGTGACTTAGTCAGTTGAACACCTGGCTCTTGATTTCAGCTCAGGTCATGATCTTGGGGTCCTGGGATTGAGTCCTGCATCAGGCTCCCTGCTCGTGGGGAGTCTGCCTCGCTCTCACTCTCTATCTCAAATAAACAAATCTTTAGGGCACCTGGGTGGCTCAGTGGGTTAAGCCGCTGCCTTCGGCTCGGGTCATGATCTCAGGGTCCTGGGATCGAGTCCCGCATCGGGCTCTCTGCTCGGCAGGGAGCCTGCTTCCTCCTCTCTCTCTCTGCCTGCCTCTCTGCCTACTTGTGATCTCTCTCTGTCAAATAAATAAATAAAATCTTTAAAAAAAAAAAAAACAAATCTTTAAAATAAATAAAATTTCAAAATAATTTTAAATTATTTTATAATACATAATTTATATATTATATATTTATACATTTTATATTAGTAAATATTAATATACATAAATATATAATATACTTACATTATATATTATATATTTAAAATATAGTTTTAAAAATTATAATTTATTTTAAGTAAGCTAAATTTTTTTTTTTAAGATTTTTATTTATTTGACAGACAGTGATCACAGGCAGGCAGAGAGGCAGGCAGAGAGAGAGGAAGGGAAGCAGGCTCCCTGCTGAGCAGAGAGCCCCACTCGGGGCTCAATCCCAGGACCCCTGGGATCATGACCTGAGCTGAAGGCAGAGGCTTTAACCCACTGAGACACCCAGGTGCCCCAGTAAGCTAAAATTTTAAAATTTAGAATAATTTTTCAGAGTAATTTTTAACAAATATCAGCAGTAATCTTGGAAGTTTAAAAAAAAATTAGTGTTTCAAAAGTAATAATCCCACAGGAGTCACAGTTACTGACAAAGTCACCAATAATTTATCTAATCATTTCATTGCATTCTGGTAAATAAAATCTAACAGTGGTTGAGCCCTAGGTTCATAATCTTCTAAAAGAAAATTTAATGATCATACTTGAGCTCTCTTGGGAAAATGGGAAAGAAATTATAGGTGGTGATTTAAAAGCAATACCCAAGGCCTGAAATGCTGTGGTAGGCGATCCAAAATCCTAGACCCATTTACCATCTCCATCAGCCCACCTCACACTTCTACCCACCCTATACCCGCTTTTCCCTCCCACTCTGTAGGATCCTCAGACAGCATGGTTTCTCAGGGCTGTGGTACTAGGTTGTGGCACTCAGAGAAAGTGGAGGAGACTGCTGAAGTGTAGGCGACATGGGATGTTGGTGCAATGTAATCCTGCCTCTGCTTAGCAGAGAAAACGCCCTAGATATCAGAGTATGTGTGCATGCCTCACTGGAGGAGCTGTCTCTTTGGGAGGATGTCGGGAGCAGCCTCTCTGAATTCCATTTGGTGCATTAAGGGATGGAAAACCACTTGGAAGAAGCAGGAAGCCAAGGGCCAGAACTTAATCCTGGCACATAACTGCTTTCTGCATTCAGTGGTACAGACTCATTCACAAGGAAACAATTCATCCTCTTTACCCGGTGAGAAAGAAGTATGTCTTTGTCCTTTGTCAAGATGTCCCAGGGAAGCCTGTGTGGCTCTCACTAACAGAGAGCAGTGCCTTTCTAGCCTCCCATATGGTCACTAACAGAAAATACTGCAGAAATATTTCTGGAAACATCTGTTTCATCAGAGATTCTTTACACTTAGTATTAGGAGATTTTCCTTGGACCCAAGGTCATTTGGATTTCCCAAGCAAGTGAGTCATTTGTCTTAATAAACTTTATTATTAACTTCCTGACCTTGGTTATAGGCCCCACAATTAGACGGTTTCTAAATGAGAATGGTATTCATTTTTTTTTAAATGGCAATCATTTGATTCATCAAGTTTTCTAAGTAAGACAAAAAAAAAATCTTTCTTGGCGTGCCTAAGTGGCTCAGCGGGTTAAGCCTCTGCCTTTGGCTCAGGTCATGATCTCAGGGTCCTTGGATCAAGCCCCACATCGGGCTCTCTGCTCAGCAGGGAGCCTCTTTCCCCCACCCTATCTGCCTACATGTGATCTCTCTCTGTCAAATAAATAAATAAATAATCTTTAAAAAATAAAAAAGATTGCCCTCTTTATTAAAAAAAAATCTTTCTCTCAAGTACTAGTACTAGAAAAGTACTATCTATTACTTGGGGATTTCTGACTGGTAATCAGCTAACTGTTAATCACCTAAACATATACACCCTCCCCACCCCCATCAAATTCTAATTTAAAATTTTTCCTGTTTAAAAAAAACTAAGTTATTTGCATTGCTCACAGAATATGCCTTTAAATAAATTGTACTTCAAAAAATCTAATAATTCAGAAGTCTCCCAAACCATGTTCTTTCTGTTCTATTGTCCAAAGAGTTTTCTCAAGTATGACATGAACCATCTCTATATATATCTGCAGCAAAAACAATGCCAAAACAGTGAGTCAGCCAAAGTGAAGACGTTACATGACACCCTATATGACTTCTGTTTTTGGACCAAAAGGTACCATGACAATGATTTTAACTAAACCATATGACATTGCATAAAAATGTATTTCAAAATGAAGAATTTCTTCTTAGCTAACTGTACTACATCCTGCAATTTTTTGTTCCTTGTTAATTAATGTTATCTGTCTTTATATATCTACTGGGTTATTCCCATTGACTAGTATTTTTTGATGAATAGTAATTAATCAAATGTTGCCCTCTGTTTAGAAAAAAAAAGGCAGCAGCTTAATCCACTGAGCCACCCAGGCACTCCTGGTTTTTTATCTTTTAACATTTATTTATTTGAGGAGGGGACAGAGGGAGAGAGAGAATCTTAAGCAGAGTCCCCGCTGAGCATGGAGCCCAATGGAGGGCTCCACGCAGGGCTTGATCTCACCACCCTGAGATCATAACCTGAGCTGAAATCAAGAGTCAGATGCTGACCTAACTAAACCATCCAAGTGCCCCTAGATTAATTAATTTTTTAGAAAATATATTAAGCTGAAGGAAACATAATTTAGAAAAGCCTATTCCCAGTGACCTTAATGTCTTCTCATTAACTTTTTAAAAAACTCAAGCTCTTAGTGTTCTTTTATGTTATGAACTAATTAACTGAAAAGCATATCTGGTTTTAATTGCCAGGCCCAGCTCAATTCAGAAAACCTCTTAGTCACAGAACTTCAGATGCAGGGTCTGTCTTGCCCACTGACTGTGCCCACGGCAAAGATTAGGAAAGTGTATTACAGAAGACAGGACCATAAACTGATTTAGTCAGGCATTATTAGGGTATGTGTTTCCTATCCAGAAATTTGTGTGATCCTAATTAAGTCCCAGGAGGAAAATTACATCTTGTATTGATTTATCTCTGACTCTAAGTTTTGTTAAAGCCAACATTAGCTGGACAATTTTCCTAGAAATTTTGCATTAAATTGGTGGCACCTATCTCATACAAGACAAAGAAAGGCTATAGAAATGTTCCAGAATAGAG
Source organism: Mustela lutreola (assembly GCF_030435805.1). Taxonomy (NCBI): domain Eukaryota; kingdom Metazoa; phylum Chordata; class Mammalia; order Carnivora; family Mustelidae; genus Mustela; species Mustela lutreola. Next base: position 107,280,584 of record NC_081296.1, on the reverse strand, counting down.
AAACATGATAACTTGATCCTCTACTAAAGAAAAAAATGCTTTATAGGACAATATTAGACCAATGACTATAACTGGAATACAGATTATGGAATAGATGCAAATATTATATCAATATTAAATTTTAGTTGATGATTAGATTAGTAAGACACTCTACCTAGTCTTACGAAATACACACTGATGTATTTTGAAGAGTTATGGTACATACAAGTTACTCTCAGATGGTTCAGAAAAAGAAATTATGTGTGTGTGTATGTGTGTGTATGTATATAGGAAGAGAGACAATGTGTGCACAATGATAAAGTTAAATGGGTAAAGCAGATGAAACCCAGTAGAGGGTATATGGGTTTTCTCTGTACTATTCTTTTTTTGAAGATTTTATTTATTTATTTATTTGAGAAAGAAAGTAAGCAAGAGAGAGAGAGAATACAAGCAGTAAGAGGCAGAGGGAGAGAGAAAAAGCAGACTCCCCACTGAGCAGGAAGCCTGAGATGGGTCTCGACAGAGGCTTGACATGGGCTCAATCCTAGATCGACCAGGATCATGACCTGAGCCAAAGGCAGACAGATGCTTAAAAGACTGAACCACCCAGGTGCTCCTTCTCTGTACTTTGTTTGTTTGTTTGTTTGTTTTTACTATTCTTTTTCTTGCAACATTTCTGTAAGTTTGAAATTATTTCCAAGTAAAATGTTTTTAAAAATCAATGAAGCATGGGGCACCTGGGTGGCTCAGTGGGTTAAAAATCAATGAAGCATGAGTTTAATATGGTTTGGAGAGAGGGCCAATGGCTGACTGATTAATTCTTTAAGGTTCCTCTAAGGAGTTACCACTTGCAAATTGGTAGCTAGATATTTTCTTCAAAGGATTACTGTAAGAATGACATAGCCCACTAAAATCTCTTACAATCATATCTATCCTTTAATGAAGATTTTTCATACTCATATTAGAGTTTTCCAGAACAACAGAACCAGTAGGAGAGAATGCGATTTTAAGGAATTGGCTCATGTGACAGTGGGGGGGGTGACAAGTCCAAAATCTGCAGGGTTGAGGGTTGGGCAGGCAGAAAGGCTAGAAATTTGGGGGAGTTGCTACTGTAGTCTTAAGACTGATGTACAGGGCAGCAAGCTGGAAATCCTGGCAGGGCTTCTAAGTTGCAGTTGGGGAGCTTCAGTCTGTCTCCTGGGCCTTCAACTAACTGGATGAGGTTCTCCCACATAATCTGTTTCATTCCATATATCTACTGATTTAATTGTTGATTACCTCTAAAAAAGAGTTTCACAGAAACATCCTAATGGTCGTTTGATCCAACAACTGGATCCCATAGCCTAACCACACTGACACATAAATTAACCATCAGAGTACTGGAAACAGGATTTCCAATGATCATCATTGTTTAAGCCACTGTGGGAAAATGGAACTAAAACCTGGAAGAAAGGCAAACTGTAGAGACCAACCAGTTCTAAGAACCCATGAAATGACTATAAAATAGCATCAAATGACAGAATGAAAGCCTCAGTGCCCAGCTTCAGAGCCTCGGATTCAAGGCAGGTGAGAAGGACCTGGGAAAGAGTTGGGCACAGAGACAAAGGAGTATGGCAGGATTTAGAGGTAAGAAGGGTTAGGGTGGGGGATGAGATGGGAGGTTCATCCAGATGAACTCAATTAACTCTTTTCTCTTCCTGGTCTTTTTTACTTTTGGGGAATTTTAAAACGAAGAAAACAAGCCCTCAGTAAGTTGCATTATGTTATGTTTAATGTCCTACTAAATGAGCATCCGCAGTTAATAAACCCAGCAGATTTATAGCAGAACTTTCATACTATAAAGAGCTACAGCACTGAAAGCTTGGTTTAAAGTTTTCTAACTGTTTTAATTATTTAAATATGTGGGAAATTTTGTTTGCCTTTCATATGAAAGCCACAGAATTTAATTTTTTAAATTCAGTATTTTTTAGTCTGTAAAAGTTTTTGGACTTTTGGAACTATATTATGGACTTACTATTTTATGACTTGCATGGTTTTCTTGATTGAAAATCCAAGCATAATTTTAAAAGAGAAAACTAATCACTATATCTAATTACAAAAAAGGTTTAAGCACTGACATTATTTCATTGAACTGAAATACAACTTTTAAAAATAATGACTCCCAGATGGACAGGAAGTTACCATTAGAACAGCTGGAGGTGAAAGAAGCTCATGTCTTTAAAGAAGTCCTTTTAAAGATCTCAGCTTAATCCATGTTAACTTTCCAAACTGCATCTATAAACTCAATCTTAAAATATCAGGAAAAATCTTGGAATCCCAGGCCTTTGACGTTTTTTCTTTTATTATTATTATTGTTGTTAACACTAATGAGAGAGAAATAAAGAGAAATGAAATTTTGTGTCTCTGTAGCAAACATCAAACCCTCATTAGCATCTGCATGTGGCTGCTTACATGAGTCCATGGGACTCGTCAAGAGGTCCTCTTCTATTACTTCTGCATGTGCAAACAGAGTAAAGCCTCGTTCTGCCCAGGGCCTTGCATGTATTAATAAGCGTTTACTCATCTAACAGTCGTTTAGTACATGCCTACTGGATGCTACACTCTGCATAAATGTGGAACCTGAATGAGCCTGGTAAGCACATGAGTGTAGACCAGGTGCACACATGAAGTTCACTGGGAGGCTTGTGAGGTGCCCGATGGCTCTGTGCAGAAGCTTCTCCGCAGGGTGCTCTTTCAAGTGAAAGGCCTAACAGTCACTGGCCACATTTCACAGACTCATAAAGTGGCATTTGTTATAAAATAAGGCTGTATTTGACACCTTAATGGTATTCCCTCTACCCTGGGCTCTTCAGATGCCCTGGTTCTCCCTTTTCTGGCTTCTCTCTCCCTGGAGAGTGCTCTCTTCCCCTCATTGCACACACTCTCCCAGGGTGCAGTCATCCATGCTGTCCCTTCAGCATCCTCTGAAGGCAGGCTGGTGACCCCCAAGTCCCCACTTCAACTCACACCTCTCCTCTGCAGTGCCAGTCCAGTGCAGACACCTCGCAAGAGTCTGTTAAATGTCTCAAAGACCTTTCAAAGGCACCATGTCCAAGGCAGAACTCATTGGGATCCTCTCCCAACTCTCCCACCGGCTACCAACATCCCCTCCCTCCCTCACCCTCTGGAGCAACAGGAATGACTCAGTTCTGAAAGTCCCTCTACCACCCCTCCTGCCCTCTCACAGGCCAGCGCCAAAGACATTTTGTCAGCCACCTAGGAGTGCCTCAAGTCTACTTCCTAGACAATTCTTGAACCTGTCTAACCCTCCCCTCCCCTTTTTAAAAGATTTTATTTATTTATCTGAGAGAGAAAGAGAGGGAGAGGCAGGCAGCAGGGAGCCTGATGTGGGAGTCTAACCCAGGACCCTGGGATCATGACCTGAGCCGAATACTTAACCAACTGAGCCACCCAGGCGTTCCAATCTAACCCTTCTGTCTTGTGCCTTAGTCCAAGACCTCACCATTCTCTGTCTGGATAATTTCCATTACCTGCCACTGTTCTAACTCCAGCTGTGGCCCCTTATAATCAGGCCTCAACACCAAAGGGTCTTTCTAAAACTTACTAAAACTCAGTTGCTTTCAGTGGTTCAATCCTACTATCAAGATAAAATCCGAAAGAAAGAAAGAAAGAAAGAAAGAGCGAGAAAAAAAGTGTGTACGTGCATACACGTGTGTGTGTGTGTGTGTGTGTTAACACTGGATTAGGACCCCGCCTACTTTTCAAGGCAGGAATTTATAGGTCAACTCTGGAGTTGAAATGTATGGGTTCAAATTTCAAATTTGTAATTTATGAGTTATGTGACCTTGAATATGTTGCTGTCTCTTGGTATAGAAAAGTTATCTCCTATTGCGTAACAAATCACCTCAAAGTGTAATAGCTTAAAAACAAGGAACACTTATTGTGCTAGAGGTTGTATGGGTTCAGGAATTTGGGAGGGAGTTACCTAGGCAGTTTTGCCTCAGGATTTCTCATGAGTTTGCTGAGGAGGCTGGGGCTACAGTCATTTGAAGGCTTGACTAGGGCTAGAAGATCTTTCCAAATGGCTCCTGACATAGCCAATGGTAGGAGGCTACAGTTCCTTAGTGGCTATTGGCAGGAGGGCTCACTTTCTTGCCATATGGGCCTCTCCATAGGGTTGCTTAAGACTTCTCCTCTTATGGCAGCTGGCTTCCTCCAGGGTGAAGGATCTGAGAGAGAGCAAGGAGGCCATAATGCTTTTTATGACTTAGTCTCAGAAGTCACAAATCATCACTTCTGCCATATTTTATTAGGTGGAAGCAAGTGATTAACCTACAATCAAGGGGAGAGGAATTAGGATCTACATCTTAAAGGGAACAGTATCAAAAAATCTGAAGACACGTCCTCCTCCATAAACGTCCTCCTCTATAAAATGGAGATAATGTTAACTATTTCATGGAGTTAGATAAGGATTAAATGAGCTAATACACGCCAAATGTTCAGCATGGTGCATCACACATGGCATTCCTGAGTTTACTTTCCCTCACTCTTCCCTTATCAACTCCCTCACAAATCCTGTCTCCTGACCTTTGTGAATACTTGCCATTCCCTGAACAAGTTAAGCCCACAACTCTGCTCTGTCTTTCTGAAAGACTCTCCTACTCCATATCTTTCCTCCAACCCTCAATGGGTCCATCTCCAAGCAGCTTTCTGGAATCTCTCAGGCTGGCTAAGTACCCTGGACTCAGCCAGCACTTCTACCTACACCTGCCTTCTTTCTCACTCGATTACAATCATGATAGCAGGTGTATATTTCTCCAGGAATCATCCTCTCTTCAGGCAGGTCTTCCTTGACATTCCCAGGCAGAACCAGGAGCTCCCTCCCATGAGACTTCTTGAAACTTCAAGCATATATTTGTTTGGGCATCTTTTGTTGCAACTGTCTTTGTCTTCCACTGAGTTTTGTCTTACTCAAGCTGTGGCCAAAGTCATGCTATACTATCTATCCGGGATGCTCAGAATTCTGTTTTCTTAGAATCTACTTTTGTCTTCATAACTAATTAATATAAGGCTGTTTAAAATGATAAACTTATGTTATAAGCTAAAACCATCACTATGTTTATAAACTATGAATAGGTCTAAGAACTCTGAGATAAAATAAAGCCTGTTCATTGTTTATAGTTTACAATGCCAAGGCATAGAAATATCCCCTATACTTAATACATTTTCATAATCTCTTATTTAAAAATTTAGTTATTGCCTTTATATGTAGTTGTTTAACAAGGCACCAAGAGATAAATATAAGTTTCCTTATAAACACACTTATGGCCAAAAATGGAATATGATTCAGATTAAAAAAATAATTTTAGGGCACCTGGGTAGCTCAGTGGGTTAAGCCGCTGCCTTCGGCTCAGGTCATGATCTCAGGGTCCTGGGATCAAGTCCCGCATCGGGCTCTCTGCTCCGCAGGGAGCCTGCTTCCCTCTCTCTCTCTCTCTGCCTGCCTCTCCATCTACTTGTGATTTCTCTCTGTCAAATACAGAAATAAAATCTAAAAAAAAAAAAAAAATTTTTATTTTTTAAAAGATTTTATTTATTGATTTGACAGCAAGAGAGAGATCACATGCAGTCAGAGAGTCAGGTAAAGAGAGAGGGGGAAGCAGGCTCCCTGCTGAGCTGAGAGCCCAATGTGGGTCTCGATCCCAAGACCCTGAGATCATGACCTGAGCCAAAGGCAGGGTTTAACCCACTGAGCCAGCCAGGTGCCCCCCAAAAATCATTTTAAAAACAGGCACAAAATAAAGCTTAACCTGAAGTCTATTTTTCAACAGCAACTCAAACATGAACAGACAAATTGAGAGAGGACTTCTTAGAGAGAGAGAGAGAGTGCATGCAAGTAGGGGAGGAGGAGCAGAGGGAGAAAGAGAAGGCCCCACAGTCAGCACAGAGTCCCATGAGGGGTTCGATCTCACAACTCTGAGATCAGACATTTGAGCCAAAATTGAGAGTCAGACATTTAAACAACTGAGCCACCCAGGCACCCCTGTGACTTACATTAAATCATAGTGCACTTGATAACATAGGAATGACTAAAGAGAATGTGAAATGGGAAGATGCAAATGTGTCATTCATGGTGTTTTCATTTGAACTTGACCTATTATAGCCCTATGAGTGCTCCCTGTCCTCCTAAGGTTAGATTTATTTCCATTTTTTTTTTTTTTAGATTTTTTTTATTTGACAGACAGAGACCACAAGTAGGCAGAGAGGCAGGCAGATGGAGAGTGAGAGAAGGAAGCAGGCTCCCCGCCAAGCAGAGAGCCCGATGCAGGACTCGATCCCAGGACCCTGAGATCACAACCCGAGCCGAAGGCAGCGGCTCAACCCACTGAGCGAGGTGTGTTTTTAAAGCATTTGTGGCAGCTTTCAAGAGACAAAGGAAAAGGAAACTCAATAAAACTGGACTAGAAGCAGTGGAGTAGATTTTTTTGGATGAAGCACCCTGGCTGGCATGCCCTCAAATCACAATTTGTGCAGGTAGCCAGCTATTTATTCCATTGACGTTAAAGCAGGCCCTGGATGAAGAGGATTAGGGGATTGTTACACACTAGAGTTTCTGCTAATATTTCCCTGAGCAAAACAAAGATGTACAAACATCTGTGCATGTGGTTGCTATACTCTCCCAGATGTGTTCATGGCTGTGGCTGACACACAACATTATTTTAGGAGTTTGGTAGCAACTTCTACGCCTCTGGCTCCAACAATTAAGCACTGTCTTATCCGAATAACTAAGAAAACAGAAGCCAGCAGTGCCTCTAAATTATGGGATCTGGGATCAAGCTTGAGAGGCAAGGGTCCAGAATGTTCCTTGCTAAAGATGCTGTTATGAAAGTACACTGGTGAGCAGAAAAGCATGTCAAAATCAGAAGGGATCTTAAATGGGTGGGAGTCATATGCCCTAGATTTTCCAATGTAAGCACAATTTCAAATATTCTGCTCCTATGTCAGGTCACGAGTCATGGGTCATCAGGTCATTACCTTAATTTTATAGGTAAAGAAACTGAGGATAAATAATTTGCCAAAGATCACACACATAATTAGTGCCAAAGGGAAATGCTAAACCATTCATTCTTCACTGTCCCGATAACCAATCCCCAGGACAAAAGTCAAGGTCTCTTGCAGTTTAATTCTAGAGTTTTTTCACTACCTAATACAGAATATACTTTTCATGAGTTGCATCATGACAAGACAATTTGAATTACAAAATGAAGTTTCAGATGAGGCAACATTTTTTCCTAGAACAAGAAAGAATAATTTTTAAGTTGGGGATTGGGAGCTAGCAAGCAGCTCTTTGAATTAAACTGAGCACTTTTCAGTAACCAATTCAAGAATGAACTAAGGAGCATCTAGCAAGACATCTGAATGTGTGAATTTTGTACTTGTTAGAAAACTTAATATGAATTATAATGCACAAAAGCGGATTTTAAAAATTGAGTCCTAGAATAAAATAAAGTAGGGAGAAGGAAAATCTTGAAGAAGATAAGTGGACAGTATATATTCAGGGAGGTATGTTCAGCCCTGTTTAAAATGAACTTTAGACTTTGAGGTTTAGAGATTTTTCTCAAAGAGATAAAAGGGAAAGCAAATCAGACATAGTTTTTCTGCCTCTGGGAAATAATACTGTAGGGTTGCCTCATTCTGACTACCAATACAAGGGAGCAAACCAGGAAGACTGAGAATCTCCCAGCCTCACATGATTCACAGAGTGACAGGTTTCAAAATCATTTAAAATGCTACTTACTGGGGTGCCTGGCTGGCTCAGTTGGAAGAGCAGGTGACTTTTGATCTTGGGGTTGTGAGTTCAAGCCCCATGTTGGGCACAGAGATTACTTTAAATAAATGAATGAATTAATGCCAACTATTTCTTCTAAAAAAAAAAAAAAGTCTGTCCATAATTCTTAGTATAAAAGTATACTTTGTAGGAAACTTGAAAAGTAGGGAGAAAACAGAAAGAAGTATTCATTCTTCTTATATCTAGATAACCTCTGATTCATGTTTTTCATTCTTTTTCTCCCAAGTACAGTAATATTTTTATAGAACTGAGGCAGTAGCAGGTTTATAGATTTTAACCTCCTCTTTAATTCAATAAAATATTTTGAACATTTTCTTATGTCATTTAAAATTATTTGCAAGCAGTCTGTAAATGGCTGCCTGATATCATAACCATACCCTAATTTATAAAATGATTTTCTTATTTAAAAGTATTATAAATTATGCTGTGATCAGTATCTTTGTATATAAATCACTGTCCACATTTCTGATTATTCCTACAGAGAAGAGCCTTATGGCTGAAATATTATGTCAGAGTTTGAACAATTTAAAGTTCCTCATAATATCTGTCAAATTAGCTTTCAGAGAAGTTGTACCAATTTATGCTCCCACTGACAGGAGGCTAGGTGCCTGTTTTATCATTGCCTCAGTATCCCTGAGGATAATCATAGAATTTTGCTGATCTGGAAGGAATAAGGAGCACCACACTGATGTTTTAGTTCTGACTTGATTGTTACTGAGTTTTAATATATTTTTATATAATTATTGACAGTTTGTGTTTCCTTTTTAATGAATCATCTCTTTAAACATGTTCTTTCATGACTGGAGTTCCTTTTTGGTAAAGTAATTTAGATGTATACAAAATGATATCCTATCATTTTTCTTTACAATCTATTATTTTTAAAGATTTTATTTATTTATCTGACAGAGAGATACTGTGAGAGAGGGAACACAAGTAGGAGGAGTGGGAGAGGGAAAAGCAGACTCCCCACTGAGCAGAGAACCCGATGCTGGACTCCATCCCAGGACCCTGGGATCATGACATGAGCCAAAGGCAGACATCTAAACACTGAACCACCCAGGCACCCTTATATTTTCATATAAGTTAGGCAAATGTTCTTTTAGAATTTTCTAAAGAAAACTTTATGAATTAGTAAAAGCAAACCCTTAAACCTGTCATGACAATATAATATTGTTTGAAATAATTATGGAATGACTAATTTTTTCTTGAATAAATCATACAGTAAACATTTTACAAAAAGAGGCCCTAGTCCTGACTCTGCCTCTAACCAGATTTCTTATCTTAAATGGGACAAAATTTCAATGAATGTCAGTTTGTTCATCTGTAAAATAATATGCATAATCTTTAGGAATTTTTCCAATTTCAAAACTAGGCAATGTTGCGCTTGCATAAAATACATAGCACCACCTAGAGGCCAAAAGAAACACTTTTCTACATTTTCCTTTAAAAATGAATCTTCTGTCTTCAGCAAATTATCAAGTTGATAAATTTTATATTAGCAGAAGTTGCCTGAGAAAATATATCAGAATTTTTAATATTCTCCATCGGACAGGATAAACATTTTTAATGAATCTGTCACAGAACCTGCATAAGTTCTTAGTGCCTGTTATAAATTGAGCTCATTTTTTCCTACCAACACTTTTTTAGGAGATCCATCATTTCCTCTGGCATTGCCTGAGAAAATCAATGACATCCTCTTAAGTCCGACTCTAAGGACCATAGATGTCATGATTACTTAATAATGTGCTATGTTGCAGTAAACAATATATATTTGGCATGCTACACATATTCTTCACTCTTTGGGGCTCTGTGGACTTGATGAAAACCATGGTCAAAAACAACTTTTCTATGATTAGATATATAATGTCACCCTGTGGCTTCAACTTCAGGGAAAATAATGTCTGAGTTGGAACTGTGAGCAGTGTTAGAAAATCCCAGTTGTGGTGCCCTGAATTTACTTGAACTTGAAGAAAAATTTAACCTATAGGAGCATCTGAAGTCCATGGATGTCCAATTGCTGTTAACATCCAGATTATTGTGACAGCTTCATTTCCAAGCTAACATTAGCAACATCTTGCTCTTTATAACCCCCTTTGGAACTGCACTATTTTAATTTGTGCTTTCTAAATAGTTCTGATTGTGTTCTTCAGCTTTATCATGTTAAACCTTGCAATAAAACTGTAAGCCTACCAAGTGAAACTGCATCTTCTGATCTTGATTCCACACTTCCCTAACTCCCAGTGTGCTATAATGTAAAAGTTTGTGTGGACTGAGTGAAAGTACCTTGCTAATGACTGTGAAGACACAATTCCTCTGGCAAAGGTGAATGTACAAGGTAAAACAGAGTTCAGGCAAATAAAAGTTAAACCATTGGGACAGGGGCGCCTGGGTGGCTCAGTGGATTAAGCCGCTGCCTTCGGCTCAGGTCATGATCTCAGTGTCCTGGGATCGAGCCCCGCATCGGGCTCTTTGCTCAGCGGGAGCCTGCTTCCTCCTCTCTCTCTGCCTGACTCTCCACCTACTTGTGATCTTTCTCTCTGTCAAATAAATTAATAAAATCTTTAAAAAAAAAAAAAACCATTGGGACAAAGTTTGTGAAGAGTGTTGCCTCAGATCTGAGTTTACCCTTGACTGATGTAACTTAGATTTAAAAGAAAACCAACAAAAGCCATTCTGAAAGGGCTTTCTAAATTTCTATCATCTCCAATTTCTAATTCATATTTTGGGGAAGAGATTCCCTTTGAGGGAACTGTACAATCGTAAATTATTCTTAACAGGGAAGAGAAAAAGGAACTAGAAGTTTTTTCAAACTTTTTATGCTGGCAGTTTCCAAACTTGATTTTAGAAGTTTAAAGAACAGTATGATGGGTTCCCATAAACCACCACTAACATTTAATTTAACATTTCTTCTTTATATATATTTCTGAAACACTAAAACTAAGTTGCAGATATTATGATGCTTCACCCCAAGTACTTCCTCAAGTATCATTCAAGATTAAGGATCTTTCTCTTCATAATCCCACTGTCATTGTTACACTGAAGAAAATAAACAATAATGCTCTAATACTTCTTATTAAGCTGAACCCCAAATGTCCATAAAGGTTCCAGTAATATCCTTTATAGCTGTTTGTTTTTAATTGAAATCTGATCAAGATTTATAGACTGCATATAGTTTATGTTATCTTTGAAGCACTCATCTTTTGGACAATTATTAGGTCCTAGATGACACAGGCCTTCCTATTTCATTTCACAAGAAAATGTGAGATAAATTCTGGTTATATAAAATGGTGATAAATTCTTACCTCTGAACACTCTGATGTGTTTTAGTTTTTTGCCATTATATTCACAGAATCTAGCACAGAGCCTTGAACATCTTAGGTACTAATATATAGATGGTTGTGGAATAAATGAAACATGATGTGTACTTATTTATTCTTATGGAAAAACTACAATAGAAACATGATGGTAATTTGTTGTGATAATACACTGAGGCAGGGATAACTCTTATTCACACTCCTGGGCTTTTCTGGGCTCTTTGGTGGAAACATTTAAATAGTCTTCCATTAGCTGCCTGAAGCAACCAGGATAATAATTAAAATTCATGCCGATTTGAATCTATCCAATATACCTATTATTTGTTTTAATATTTAAAATAGTTCTTAATTTAACATCAAGGAAGAGGAGTTTCCCATTTGTTTTAATCAGGCTACAGGTTTTCTCAGATTTGGATACAAGTGACTCAAAGGAAGCCAACAGCATATGTCAGGTTTAGAATAATCCAGGCCATTTTTTTTAAATTTAATTTTTACCTAATCTCTACATCCAACATGGGGCTTGAATCTACAACCCCAAGATCAAGAGTCTACTGACAGAACCTGCCAGACACCCCTAATCTAGGCCATTTCTTTTCTTTCTCTTGCATCACAGGATTTTGAGAACCCATATCCACGTAAAAATACAGAAAAAAATAGCAATAATATTTTAAACTCTGTGACTTATGGCAGGCCAATCCCTTACAAGATATACACAGAATATTGCAACGGAGCTGATGGAGGACAATGACTGCAGCCTCAATGGGTAAATATTCTGATAAGTATTACCAGCAAGAAGGTAAGTCATTTATGTCATTATTGGGTTAAAGGGTTCTCTAATTTTTTTACTGTGTCTTTTAGAATCTCAGAGACATATTTATCAAGAACTGTTTTAGAAAAGAAAGATGACTAATGATGACTTTTCTTTACCATGAATACTGTAATTTCTATGAAACAGAAGTAAAGAATTTAAAATAAGTCATAGTTTCCATGATAAATATTAATTATATCCATCTTGTACAGAAATGTACAGTTCTGCCTTCTAGTTGTTAAGTCATCTTTGTAAGTCACCCACCAGCATTCTAGATGAACAATGGAATCATTCAGTTTGTTGTGATATCTTTTTGGTCCTCTAGGAAGGGAAATGATTTTTAAAATTAATTTATTTAATTAGAGAATGATTGGGGGGGCAGAAGAGGGAGAAAAATAATCTCAAGCAGACTCTGTGCTGAGCACAGACCCAATACACGTCTTTATCCCACAGCCCTGAGACCGTGACCTGAGCCGAAATAGAGAGTTGGACACTTAACCAACTGAGCTGCCCAGGTTGCCCCAGTGAAGGGGGAAAACTTAAGCCTGAATTCAAAGAAATTCCTACCAGTCCCTTCCCCCTAAGCCAGCGTGCAACTATCCAAAAGATCTATTTTCAGTTACTTTTTTGTCTCACTAGTTTTCATAAAAGTTTAGTATTAATAATACTGCTTGCAAAATTTACTTTTTTTTCTTTTTTAACTATTCTTTTACAGACTGAGAAAGCAAAGAGGTACATTCTCTGGAGTGAGGTATTTTCAGGAAGGACACAGAGTGGCGGGTACATTCAGAATGTAAAGTTTTGGTGGCAGCCTTTCCAACTCCTGCAGGTTTTGTTGCCTGCCATAAATTTGGCTTCAATTATACAGATATCCATAAATTTTAATTCAGTGAATGCTGTACACATTAAAACATGGACCTCTGTCAAAAATTTCATCACCAGCGATCAAGCATTTTTCAAATTACCATGTCTTCAGAACTATTTGAAATGTGAGAACAAAGACCAATAAAGGACAAAACTTCATTAATAATCATGTAGAAGGCCCTTAACATTTTTTAGTAAATGACAAAAAGTAACTACTTTCCTTTCAGTAAACTAGAGTATAAATGTCATGAGAACAGAGACTGTTTGGATTACTATACCCACAATGCTAGCATACAGTAGGCATTCAATAAAAATTTACTAAATGAATATGTCAAATGTTTCAACTCTTGAGGCAGCTGTTAGGCTCCATGGAGGTCAGTGAACCACAGCTGATGACTCAGTCTTGGAAGTGCATGAAGTGGGTGTTTTCTGATCCATATATCTATAGCCTGTGACGTTTCTGGTAAACAAGTAGAAACAACACATCAGAACTGAACCCAACAGGACCTGACCATGCAAACAAAGTGAAAAGGCAGGTGGCTTAAATTTTTGGCCTGCATCCTCTCTCAACCCTCACCTAGAAAGCTAGCTCCCAAGGACCAGAGCGAAGCTAGGAAAACTCAGACCTCCTGGGTGAAGGATCTGTCCTACCAGATATTAAGAATTATTTTCAAGGGGACCTGCGTGGTTTGGTCGTTAAGCATCTGCCTTTGGATCAGGTCATGATCCCAGTACCCTGGGATAGAGCCCCACATTTGGCTCCCTGCTTGGGGGAAGCCTGCTTCTCCCTCTCCCACTCCCCCTGCTGTGTTCCCTCTCTTACTGTGTCTCTGTTAAATAAATACATAAAATATTTAAAAAAAATTATTTTCAAGTTGTAGTAAATAATACTGTTTCCCAGTATAAGAATAGAAAAATAGACCAACTGGAGAAAACAGATAGCTTAGAAAGAAACTTATATTTACATGGATATTTGATGTATAACAGCGGTGACATTACAAATCAATGTGAAAAGGATGGAATAATCAACAATGGTATTGGGACAACTGGACACCTTTATTGTAATAAATTTAGCTATACACTCCATACCTAGACAGAAAATAATTCTAGATGAATTAAGGATCTAACTATGAAAAGAAAATCACTTTAGGGGCACCTGGGTGGCTCGGTGGGTTGAGGCCTCTGCCTTCGGCTCGGGTCATGATCCCAGGGTCCTGGGATCGAGCCCCGCGTCAGGCTCTCTGCTCTGCAGCGAGCCTGCTTCCCCCTCTCTCTGTCTGCTTCTCTACCTACTTGTGATCTCTGTCAAATAAATAAATCTTAAAAAAAAAAAAAAAGAAAGAAAATCACTTTAAAAGTTTTAGAAGGACACAAGCTACAACACGGATGAAATCTGAAGACATTACGCTAAATAAAAAAGCCAATCCCAAAAGGTGCATAGTGTATGATTCAACTCATATGAGGTAATCTAGGGTACAAAAAAATCATGGGGACAGAAAGTAGAATGGTAATCATTAGGGGCTGGGGGAAATGAAATGGGGAGTTTGTCTTTAACAGGGACAGACTTTCAATTTTGCAAAATGAAAAAAGTTCTAGAGATGGATGATGCTGATGTTTGCGCACAACAGTGTAAACATATGTAAAGTCACCCAATGATGAAAATGGTAAATTTTATGTTATGTACATTTTGTGAAAACAGTAAATTCTATGTTATGTATATTTTACCACAAATAATTAAAAACTCTTAGAAGGAAATGTAAACAATGTCTTCTATTTCAGTAATAGGGTACACGCAGTTGTACGGTCTCTCCCACTAATAACTAAAAATCCTTAAACATTTAAAGTTTCTTAAATACCTTAAATTCTTAAAAAAAAAATTCTTAAAATTTCCTAAATGTTTCTTAAAATACCAAGTGATGATTCCCACTACCTCAAGTTACAATTTGAAAGTGGTCCTGGATTGGTAGAGCAAGGGAAGAAAGAAACAGAGAATATCTACAAAAACAAACACAAAACAATGTCAGTAAATAACAAAATGACAATAAATACTTACCAGTAATTACTTTGACTATAAATGGACTAAATGTTCCAATCAAAAGATATACAGTGATGGAGTGGATTAAAAAAAAAACAAGACTCAGATCTAAAGACACATGCAGGTTGACTTTTTGTCAAGTACATTTATCACATAAATGTATCAAAAGAAAACCACTATAGGGGCACCTGGGTGGCTCAGTCAGTTAAGTATCTGCCTTCTGCTCAGGTCATGATCCCAGGATTCTGGGGTCAAACCCCATGTCAGACTCCCTGATCAGTAGGGAGCCTGCTTCTCCCTCTCCTACTCCCCCAGCTTGTGCTCTCTCTGTGTCAAATAAATAAATAAAACCTTTTTTAAAAAGAGGATATTTTTCTCCAAAAAAAGAAGAAGAAAGCCAGTGTAGCAATACTTACATCAGACAAACTAGACTTTAAAACAAATACTGTAACAAGATGAAGAAGGACATTATGAAATAATGAAGACAACAATTCAACAAGAGGATATATCAATTGTAAAGATTTATATACCCAACATGGGAGTACCCAAATATATAAAATTGTTAATAACAGTTATAAAGGAAATAATTGGTAGCAATACAATAATAGTAGGGAACTTTAACAGCCCCACTTACATCAATGGACAGATCATCCAAACAGAGAATAAAGGAAACAGTGGCTTTGAATGACACATTAGACCAGATAGATTTAACAGACATATTCAGAATATTCCATCCTAAAATAGCAGAATACACATTCAAGTGCACAGAGAACATTCTCCAGAAGAGATCACATAATAAGCCACAAAAGAAGCCTCAACAAATTTTTAAAAATTGAAGTCATATGATGCATCTTTTCTGGCCATACTATAAAACCAGAAACCAAACATAAGAAAAAAATCTGGAAAGCACACAAATATACATGTAGGTTAAATAACAAGCTACTAGCCAATGAATGGATCAAATAAGAAATCAAAGAAAAAATTAAAAATTACATGGAAACAAAAGAAAATGAAAATACAACAGTCCAAAACCTTTAGGATGCAGCAAAAATGATTCTAAAAGGGAAGTTTATAGCAATATAGGCCTACCTCAAGAAGCAAGAAAAATCTCAAATAAACAACCTAAAATTACAACTAAAGGAGCTAGAAAAAGAAGAACAAACAAAGCCCAAACCCACGAAGGAAACAATAAGGATTAGAAGAGGGGCACCTGGATGGCTCAGTCACTTGGGTGGCTGCTTTCAGCTTGGGTCAAGATCCTAGGGTCCTGGCACTGAGCCCTGCATTGAGCTCTTTGCTCAGTGAGGAACCTGCTTCTCCCTCTCCCTCTGCCTGCCTTTCTTCCTGCTTGTGCTCTTTCTCTCTCTGTCAAATAAATAAATAAGCTCTTAAAAAAAAAAAGATTAGAGCAGAAATAAATGATATAGAAAATAAAAAATAACAGATCAATGAAACCAGGAGCTGGTTCTTTGAAAAGATCACCAAAATTGATAAACCTCTGACTCACCAGTAAAAGAGAGAAACTGGGGCACCTTGGTAGCTCAGTCAGTTAAGCATCTTATTCTTGGTCATGATCTTGGGGTCATGGGATCAAGCCCCACATTTGGGCTCTGGGCTCAGTGTGGAATCTGCTTGTCCCTCTCCTTCCCCCTCCCCCCATTCATGTGCAGAAAAGAACAGAGAAAACACTCAAATAAACAAAATTTTTAAAAAATCAGAAATGAACGAGAAGAAATAACAATCAACAATAGAGAAATACAAACAATTAGAATATTACAAAAAATTATATGGCAACAAGCTGGACAACCTAGAAAAAAAATGAATAAATTCCTAGAAACATATAACCTCCCAAAACAGAATCAGGAAGAAATAAAAAATTTGAACAGACTGATTACCACCAATGAAATTAAATCAGTCATCAAAAAACTCACAACAAGCTATACAGGTGAATTCTATCAAACATTTAAATTTTTTAAAAGATTTTATTTATTTATTCGACAGACAGAGATAACAAATAGGCAGAGAGGCAGGGAGAGGAGGGGGAAGCAGGCTCTCTGCTAAGCAGAGAGCCCAATGCAGGGCTCAATCCCAGGACCCTGAGATCATGACCTGAGCCGAAGGCAGAGGCTTTAACCCACTGAGCCACTCAGGCGCCCCTCTATGAAACATTTAAAGAAGAGTTAATACTTACTCTTCTCTAAATTTTCCAAAAAAAGGAAGAGGAAGGAAAACTTCCAAATTCATTGTATGAGGCCAGCATTACCCTGATACCAAAACCAGATAAAGACACACACAAAAGAGAAAGAGAGAGAAAACTATAGGCCAATATTGCTGATTGTACATAAATGCAAAAGTCCTCAATAAAATACTGGCAAATTGAATCCAACAATACATTTAAATATTTAATATTTAATTCAATATTTACAACTCAATCAATATAATAAATTACATTACTAAGAGAAAGGATGGGGCACCTGTGTGGCTCAGAGAGTTAAGTATCTGCCTTCAGTTCAGGTCATGATCCCAGGGTCCTGGAATCAAGCCCCGAGTCAGGTTTCTTGGTCAGTGGGAAGACTATTTCTCCCTCTGCCCCTCCCCCTTGCTCATGATCTCTTTCTCAAATAATAAACTCTTTTACAAAATGAAAACTATAAAAAACTGATGAAAGAAACTGAAGATGACACAAAGAAATGGAAAGATATTCCATGCCTACGGAACCGAAGAACAAATACTGTTAAAATGTCCACAGTACCCAAAGTAATCTACACATTTAATGCAATCTCTGTCAAAACACTAAAAACATTTTTCACAGAACTAGAAAAGTCCTAAAATTTGTATGGAACCACATAAGACCCTGAATAGCAAAACAATCTTGAAAAAGAAAAATGAAACTGGAGGTATCACATTTCAGACTTCAAGTTATATCGCAAAGATGTAGTAATTAAAACAGGATGGCACTGTACAAAAACAGACACAAAGATCAATAGAACAAAACAGAAAGCCCAGAAATAAACCCATATTTATGTGGTCAATTAATCTTCAAGAAAGTAGGCAAGGATATGCAATGGGAAAGTCTCTTCAACAAATGGTGCTAGGAAATCTGGACGGTAACACGCAAAAGAAAAAACTGGATCACTTTCTTACACCACACACAAAAATAAACTCAGAATGGACTAAAGATCTAAATATGAGATCTGAAAGCATAAACATCTTAGAAGAGAGCACAGGCAGTAATTTTTCTGACATCAGCTGTAGTAACCATTTTTTAGATATGTCTCCTGAGGTAAGGGAAATAAAAGCAAAAATAAACCACTGGAACTACATCAAAATAAAAAGCTTCTGTACAGCAAAGAAAACAACCAACAAAACTAAAAGGCAACCTACTGAATGGGAGAAGATATCTGCAAATGACATATCTGATAAAGGGTTAGTATTCAAAATATATAAAGAACTGGTACAAGTCAATACAGGAAAAAAAATCCGATTAAAAATGGATAGAAGAAACAAATAGACATTTTTCCAAAGAAGATATACAGATGGCCAACAGGCAACTGAAAAGATGTTCAACATCACTCAACCTCAGGAAAAATGCAGATCAAAACTAAAATCAGATATTACCTCACACCTGTCAGAATGGCTAAAATCAGAAACTCGGGAAACAACAAGCGTTGGCAAAGATATGGAGAAAGAGAAACCCTTGTGCACTGTTGGTGAGAATATAAACTGGTACAGCCACTCTGGAAAACAGTGTGGAGATTCCTTAAAAAATTAAAAATAGGACTATCTCAAAATCCAGTAATCGCACTACTTTAGGTATTTAACCAAAGCATATAAAAATACTAATTCAAGGGCATACATGCCTAGTATGTTTACTACACTGGAATTCAATTTTTTAAAAAAATCCTAGCTAACTAGAAATAGACAGGAACATCTATTCCATAGTGAATTAGACCTCTTAAAAAGTGAAGTAGGCCAAGAAAAAAAAAAAAAGAAATATATATATATATATATATATATATATATATATATATATATATGGATTGGAGTGAAAGAAACAGCCTAGGGGTGGCTGGTTAGCTCAGTTGGAAGAACATGAAGCTCTGGATCTCAGGATCACGAGTTCAACCTCCACGTTGGGTGCAGAGATTACTTAAATAAGTAAATAAATGCAAAAAAAAAATCATTATTCCTTATTTGAAAATTATTTCTAGGTAATTCAAAAATAATTAATACTCTAATTACCAGATAGAAAAATCAGTATACAAAGTTGCTGCTTAGAAAAAACAATACACAGAATTTTTTTTTCTTTTGTACTAGCAATTAGCATGTAGAAAATAAAAATTTTAAAAGGCACCATTTGCAATGGAATAAAAGTATGAAGACTGGGGAATAATGCTAACCCTAAATGTAAGGCTATACGGAGAGAATTTTAATAGTTTATTTTAAATTTCAAAGAAGACCTCAATATATAGGAATTGGAAGACTGGAAGAAGTAAATGGTACAGAATTTGTTCACCAACAGTAAACAACTGGAAACCTGTACAAAAGATATGAGACAACTGTTTTCAGACGACTACCAGAGGCTGTAAGCTCCACAATTCTCAGAGCACAGAAAGGGCCAGGAGATGTTCAAATTCCACCCAGCCAGAGGTAATAGATGCCACTGGGCAATCAACAGAAATCCCAGAGGGATAAAGGTTTAATATTAAAGCTAAACTTGCCCGTGAATAAAGGCTAGTCTAGGTACACTCTAATAAAACTGAAAATAATCCTTGAAAATATCAAGTTGAGTGGCCCCTGGGTGGCTCAGTCAGTTGACTTGCCCAGCTCTTGATTTTGGCTCAGGTCATGATTTCAGGGTTCTGGGATCCCGGTGGGCTCCAGGCTCAGTGGAGAGTCTGCCATCCCTCTCTTCAGTCCCTCCCTTTGCTTGTGTTCACTCTTTCAAGTAAATAAAATCCTTTAAAAAATTTAGAAAAAAGAAAATATCAAGTTGATTCATAAGTAACCTAATAACCTGTGTGCCAAAACAAACTTTAAAACTCTGAAAAAAGAGAACAAAATGCAAATATTTAACAACATAACATTTGGAACATCTGATATTAAATAAATAGTCTCTGTCATGACTATGACAGAGAGCCTGAAATATTTACTATCTGGTTCTTTACTGAAAAAGATATGGTAAACAAAAGCTATATTAAGCAGAGGTAACAGACTTGCCAAATAATAATGAATTATAATTTGAATAGATTTCATCAGAAACTTCCATCTTGGAAAAGTGCTTTCTACATATTCTTATACACATAAAACCTAAAATCTTATGGCCATTTAAAAAAAATATTCAGATTTCTAAAAACAGCATACATTGGGCAGAATAACCCCTTTCTGTTAAAAGGGGGGAAATTGTATTTATGCATAAATATTTTGGAGAAGATACACAAGAAACTGGTAACATTAGTTGCCCCTGAAAAGAACTGGGTGACTCGTGGACAGGGCGAAAAGGACAGTTTTCACTGAATATCCTCTTTTTTTCTTGAATTTTAAACCATGTGTTTCTATGACCTATTTAAAAAATAAATAACAGGTCTAAAGATTATTGTCTAAGAGGAGATTTAGGAATCTTAATCCTTTCTTCTAAAAGGCTTCCTGGTAGAATAGAAAGAATATTGTTTCAGGAGTTAAAAAAAAAAAAAAGAAGAAGAAGAAGACCTGGTTCCAAAACCTGATCTGCTACTTACTAGCTTTGTGACATTGGCTGAGTTCCTTAAGTTAGCCGAATCTCAGCTTGGGCATTAATAAAATCAGTATAACAAAGCTACTTTGTGAGGATTAGACATTATATAAAACCGCCTTGTACTTACTAAATGGTAGCTATTATTCCATGGATTTCAATTATCCCAGCTATCCATTACCACCAATTATGTATTGGATGTTGATTAAAGGGAACCTGCAGTAGGAATGAGGTCGAAGAGAGTCTTAATTTACAGATATATCAACTAACTACTTCTGGAGGAAAACCAGTCAGTCTTTTAAAAATTGTATTCAGGTGCTTTTTTGGATCTTCAAGTACAAAAGTCTGGGTTTCTTTTTAAGGCTTCTTAAGGACAATTCCAAGAGATCAAGCAATTGTTGACATTTAATACTGGCCCCAGGGCCACAGTGCAATTTCATATTGGTTCTCTCTCCTTCTCCACTTCACTTCTCCTTTCCTAACCCTGTTTCTTGGAACTGCTTGCCCTAATAAGGTAATAGCACATGAGTCTTTTGCCTTAGGTTATGTATACTTTTGGGGATAACTCAAGCTAAGACTGGGGCCTGCCTAATTCTACTGAAGAGAGTCTGGGACTATATAGCAGTTACTGTTGATGCCCTACCCATTTGCCTTCATCCTGCAATATTAACAGGGCTTGCTTTCTTGACTGCGAGCATTTGCATCTCTTGCTCTGTTGGAGGGCTTTCTTTACAATCCTCAATCAATATCTTCTCCCATTGTATGAGATATCTTTCATTTTCTTGATGGTATATTTTCCCCCTCAAAAGTTTTTAATTTTGGGGCACCTGGGTGGCTCAGTTGGTTATGCGATTGCCTTCAGTTCAGGTCATGATCCCAGAGTCCTGGGTCGAGTCCCACATCAGGCTCCCAGCTCCTTGGGGAGACTGCTTCTCCCTCTGACCTCTCCTCTCATGCTCTCCCACTCTGTCTCTCTCTCAAATAAAAATTTTTTAAAAAAAAGTTTTTAATTTTGATGAAGTCCAACTTTTCAAAAAAAATTTTTTTCACTTGTCTTTTTGGGGTTGTATGTCAGAGATCATTGCCTAACCCAAGCTCACGAAGATTTACTACTGTGTGTTCTTCTAGTGGTTACAGCTTTTTTACATTTAAGTCTATGATCCATTTTTTAGTTAATTTTTGTGTAGGGTTCAGGTAGGGGTCTTTCACATGTGGATATTCAGTTATCCCAGCACCATTTATGGAAAACATTTCTTCGCCATTGAATTAGCTTGGCACCCCTGTGGAAAATCAATCGACTCTAAATGAAAGGGTTTATATCTGGATTCTCCATTTTACTCCATTGTTCTATAGGTCTACCCTCATGCCATTACCACCGTGTCTTGATTACTATAGTTTTGCAGTAAGGTTTGAAATTGGGAATTGTAAGTCCTCAAAATTTGGACTTCTTTTTCAAGATTGTTTTGGCTATCACCTTTGCTTTCTGATTTACACATTTTTGGATCTTCTTTAAGAAATCCTTTTGGGGGGCGCCTGGGTGGCTCAGTCAATTAGGCGTCTGCCTTCGGCTCATGTCATGATCCCAGGGGCCTGGGATCCAGCCACGCATTGGGCTCCCTGCTCAGTGGAGAGTCTGCTTCTACCTCTGCCTGCCGCTCTCCCTGCTCAGTCCCTCTCTCTGTGTCAAATAAATAAATAAATCTTTAAAAAAGAGAAAGAAAGAACAAAATCCTTTTGGACACCAAAGCCAGAAAATATTTTTCTATACAGTTTTCAAGACGTTTTATCATTTGTCCTTCTCATTCTAACTACTGATCTATTTGGAATTTATTCTAGTGCTTAGCAGAGTGTAGGGATTTAATGTCATGTTTTTAAATTGTATTAACACTTTTTTTTAAGTCCATTTTTTCTTTCACTTATCCATGAAAAAAGCCTGTCACAAATCAAGTTTCCATATAGGTGTAGTTCTGTTTAGGTATCCTGTTCTAGTCTCTTGTCATTTTTTCTATCCCTGAACCAGCGCCACACTGCCTTAATTATTATACCCTTTGTTTTTTCTTTTTTTAGATATCACAAGTAAGATCTTTTATTTGTTACCATTAAATGTCTGAATTTTAAACAGATTCTTGGACTGGTGGCTCATATCCATAAGCTTATTCAACTTTAGCACCAGTCTCATCTCCAGTAGCTTTTCCAAAACTACCTTCACCATGAAGCTCCATGAGCTTTTCCAACTCAAACTTGGGCTTCTTCAGCATTTTTACTTTTCTAACAAAGACATCATGGAGTGGATAAATAGATTAGCAAGTCTTTTCTATGTCTTTTTCCAATGATGTCTGAAATCAACTTATTGACTATTTCTTTCAAGTCATTTGTCTGTACTTTTTGAGTCATGGTTTCCATCTTTTTTCCAAATTTGGTGGACCGGCTATTGCTAAGCATAAGAGGTCTTTTAAATCTGACTGTTGTGTTTCTTAGTAAAACCAACACAAAATAGATAAAACAAATAACCAACAGTATTCTTGACATCAATATGAGCTTAAATCAGGGTCTGCCATTTTTTTGACCATGGAACATATTTTGTCACAAATAAGACCCATGCCATGGAATTAGGCAGTTTTTACCCTCAGTAATTAGCTTGAATTTTCGAAATGCAATTTCATCATTCTGCAGGATCTGGAAGGTTCACCTCAAAAAAACATTATGTTTTTGTGTTCTCATGGCCATTAGATGTGATTTTGGTTCCTTGAGTTCTTATGACTAGTGTTTTTCCAATATTTCTTATAATGAACATAGCTGGTGCTTTCACATCATACCAATCGTTCTTAGAAAACGAATTAACCACTTTCCTCTTGCCACCTTTTGTAAGGCATGTGTTCTTGTCAACTGCCATGACACTTCTCAGGGAACCAAAAGGCTTAATTATGATAGATTTTAATAAGATTTAAAAAATAAAATCTGTAGAGCAAATCTCTCCACCCTGTTCTTCTTCATGAGTATATTTATGGCTCTTACATATAAATTATAGATATAGTGTAACAGGTTACACACAAAACCACATTTGATTTCATTTGGATTTTGACTAGAATTGCACTGAATTTATAGATTATTTTGGGAAGAAATTATTTTTTAAAATATTGAGTCTTTTAATCAATAAACATGATTCATTTACTTAGATTGGGCCAGAGTGTTGCAGTGTTGCAGAGTTCCAGGGTGTCTTTCTCACCCCAAGATCCACTAGATCTTTTCTCCTTTATGCTACCTGTCTTGTTCCTGAGCTTAATTAGAATGCTTTCAATATATACAGTTAGCTGCTGTATTTGTCAGGTAACCTTTATCTGGTTAGAATGGTTCTTTTTATTTGTTTATTAAGAAGCTTTATCAGTGCTCCACATCACTCGGCATCAGGGAAATACAAACCAAACCACAATGAGATACCACCTCACACCAGTCAGAATGGCTAAAATTAACAAGTCAGGAAATGACAGACGCTGGCGAGGAAGCGGAGAAAGAGGAACCCTCCAACACTGTTGGTGGGAATGCAAACTGGTGCAACCACTCTGGAAAATAGCATGGAGGCTCCTCAAAAAGTTGAAAATAGAGCTACCCTATGACCCAGCAGGTGCACTACTGGGTATTTACCCTAAAGATACAAATGTAGTGATCTGAAATGGCACAGGCACCAGAATGTTTATGGCAGCAATGTCCACAATAGCCAAACTAAGGAAAGAACCTAGATGTCCAACAGCAGATGAGTGGATAAAGAAGATGTAGTATACACACACACACACAATGGAATACTATGCAGCCATCAAAATAAAGGAAATCTTGCCATTTGCAATGACTTGGATGGAACTAGAGGGTATTATGTTTCGCGAAATAAGTCAATCAGAGAAAGACAGTTATCATATGATCTCCGTGATAAGAGGAAGTTGAGAGGCAATATGGGGGGTTTGAGGGGTAGGAAAAGAATAAATGAAACAAGATGGGATTGGGAGGGAGACAAACCATAAGAGACTCTTTATCTCACAAAACAAACTGAGGGTTCCCGGGGGGAGGGGAGTAGGGAGAGGGTGGTGGGGTTATGGACATTGGGGAAGGTATGTGATATGAAGTGTGTAAACCTGGCGATTCACAGACCTGTACCCCTGGGGCTAATAATACATTATATGTCAATAAAAGAAAAAAAAAATTTAAAAAAGAACCTAAAAAAATGCTTTTTCAAAAAATTGTGTGTTGAATTTTATCAAACATTTTGTTTTTAATGTTAAACTAATCCTGGATTTGAGATATACCCATCCTGGTAATGATATTCTTTCTCTATTCACTTGTATAATTTGCTATACTATTGGAACTGTAAGATCCTTGACTGATGGAACTCTGGGTCTGAAGTTTGCTTTGCATGGGGATTTTAATTCACTGATAATTTACATTGTGGCTACAGAACTACTATTCAGAGATTCAATTTCTTCTTGAGGTAAGAAGCACTTCTGTAGGAAGTCATATTTTAATCTAATTTTCAAAAATTTTAACTTAAACTTATCTTTTTAATGTTGGAAGAATTTCTAAGCCCCCCTTTCATTTATATTATTGTTTATTTGTTCATTCTCTCTTTTTTTTCTTGACCAACCTTTCTAGAAGTTTGATGCTTTTAGTATTCTTTTACATTGGCCTTGTACAATTTTGTTTACTATGTCATTTTCTTCTCTTACTCTTTCCTTCCATTTTGTTTATTCTGCTGTTTCTTTTCTAACTTCTTAAGTTTTATGCTTTCATCATTAATTTCTAGCCTTTCTTTATTTTTAATAGAAGAATTTAAGACATTATGTTTCCCTCTAAGCTCTGTTCAGTGGTAGTTCTTCAGTTATAGAATTCCCATTTAGTTCCATTTCGAGTTTCTATTTTTCTGCTGAGATTTCCCATCTGTCCACTCACACTTTTAATGGAATACTCCAGGTTTTTCTTTAAATCCTTGACATATTTATAATAACTGCCTTAAAGTCCACATCTACTTATTCCAACATCTATGATCACCTTTGTTTCTACTAATTTGTCTCTTGACTAATGGTCACGTTTCCCTGCTTCTTGAGTTGCTTGTCTACTAATTTCTGCCTTGAGTAGAACAATTTTGGCTGCTATACTATGAGACGCTGTATTACATTGTTTTTATTTAATCATATCTAGTATGATTATCTTTATTTATCATATCTTTATTTATCATATCTAGTAATCAGGCTGTAGATTACAGTGATTCACCTTGATCCTATTCCAGCTTTGTCTATAAGTCCAGGGCCAATGCCCACAGCACTTGATAAGATCTCTCCAGTGTGAATGGACTGAAATTCCACAATCTTCTAGCACTGGCATTTGTGTTAAGTTTTCAGTTACTACTGGTAGGCCTCACATTGTCTCACTTTGTGTATGTGCAGGCAAACACTTACTTAGTCATACTCCTGAAGATAACCTTTCCACAGACCTTTGAGATTCCCTCCTTCACAACTCAACCATCTGGGGTATACTGACCCACAAATTACAGCCATCTCAGCAGCTCAAACTCTGATCTCTGCCTCTTTTAACTAGCAATATTGCTGCTCTACACTCGGGCTCAATTCCCACACCACAAACCAGAAAGTGCCCTCATTCAGAGGAGCAAGGTAAACATAAAGGTCACCTTACACAATTTCCTTTATCTTAAGGATCACCCAGGTACTACAAAGGTCACCCAGGTACCACTATACGGTCACAAATGTAATCAAAATTAATCCACTTGAAAGAATATATATTCTACAGTTTTGGGGTGGAATGTTCTATATGTGTCCACGAAACAAACACATTAATTTGTTTTGTTCAAATTTTCTATAACCATGTCAATTTTGCTTTTTTATGTGCTTGATGTATCACTGGGAAATAGGTGTTGAAATCTCTCATTATGATTGTGGGATTTGTCTCTAACTCCTTGTCATTCCTGGTGATTTGATCCTTTTATCATATCTAGTGACCCTCTTTAATAATGTTTTTGTTTTAAAATCTTACATTTTCTGGTTTTAATAGATTTATACTAGCTTCATTTTGCTTAGTATTTACCTGATATATATTTCCCACTCCTTTATTTTTCAATTTTTCTATATTCTTATCTTATCTATTTCTCTCGCAAAGACTGAAAAAACATTTGTAGACATTCAGTTCAAACCTGTTTCATCGCTGTGAAACAGGTGTCTCCCAGCAATATTTGGCAAAAATAGCTTGTGATAAAATATGCTGTTTCCTCACAATAGTTTTCTCCTTTTTTCTTCCATTTTGGAAAATGATATAACACAAGGGAGATTGGTTGCTGGAGGAAAGGAAGTTATTCAGTTATTAGAACTCAATGAAGAAAAATAATGTATAAGAAATGAAGAAAATTCAAGCTATGGGAATGATCTTCAGATGAAATCAGATCTTACATGAGAGATCAAAAAATAAAATAAAAGAACTTATGGTTTTACAATCTACAAGAAGAGGAAAGAAGAAAAAGGAAAAAAACAAAAACAAACTGTGCAATTTAAAAATAAAAACAAAAAATAAAAACAAACTGTGCAATTTAAAGGTAGAACCAGGGTAACATTCGAGACCTGGCCTAAAAGGATCTGAAATGCTTAAGAATAGGAAAGTAAAAGACTACTGAAAGGGTATAAATATTATCCAGAATTTAAAAAACAAGACTTAGGGATTAAGTTATTAGCATGATTTTGATGAGAACCTGTATTTGCACATTATAGATTATATATAATCTATACCCTGGGATTTCTGTATTCTAAATGGCTTATTGTGTATGCTACGTGCTGGTCAATTATGATTCATGATTCTCCTTCCCAAACCTGCTCTTTCTCTAGCATTCCTTATTTAAATAAATGGCATCCACCCACTTCCTTAAGTCAGAAATCTGGAAGTCATCCTTGATTCATCTTTTCCTCACAATCAAATCCTATTGATTCTGCCTCGTTCATTTTTTCCTCCTCTTCTTTGCCAACCCCATAATTCATTTCCTCCAATTGTCTCCTGTTTCCCCACATATATTACTTATGCACCATCTTATCCTCTATTCTGTACCTAGAATGATCATTCTGTGCCTAGAATGATCTTTTAAAAATGCAAGTGATTATGTCACTTCCCTGATTAAATAAAACAAGAAACAAACAAAAAATTTCAATGGCTTTCCATTACTCTCAGAATAAACACCAAGTCCTTAATAAGGCCTCTGAGATCTAGACTTTGTCTCTCTACAGTGTAGTCATGTTGGCTTTCCTTTCAGTACCTCAAAATCAATCAGCACTATTCCTTCTGCCTAAATCAGTTTTCCTTGTACTCTTGGCTTAACCAGTTCCTCCTTATTTTTCTTGTTTTAGCTTTGATGTCTCTACAACCCATCATGACCTCCAGAATGCATTATCTAGTCCCCTGCTGAAAGCTTCCATAGTATCCTGTACTACTTTTCCTTAAACTCAGTTTATTTATAAATCATTGTATAATATTGGTCTCCCTTGCTCTATTATCAGTTTGATTCAGACTGGAACTGTCTTATCCCTTCTTTGTATCTTCAGTGCCTAGCTGGTGAATGACAATGACAAACTCATTACAAGACTGAGTGAATCAATGATGATTGAACAAAGAATCTGTGATAGAACAGAGCAGAATAAAAGTACCTTCAGTCCCCAGGTCGAAACCTAAAAAAATTCTCCCTACAGGGGAGGATTAGCAATTAAAACAGGGACTTTATATTCTAGGGCACCATGAATGATTCTATTACTATTCTTTATTTTTCCTTTTGCTGAAGTTTTTGCTGAGAAGAACTAGGCTCATGAATTTGGTATACCCAAAACATACCAGTAAAATGGAGAAGGAAGATAATCTGTGTCTCCATTTTTTTAAGATGAGGAAATTGAGGTTCAGAAATCAAAATTACTGTTTATGGTCTCGAAGTAGTTTGGTGACCTGTGAATTATGGTGATACCACATTTACTGTATTTGACACTAAGGTTTGGCCACCATTCTGAACTGTTTTTATGATTAGATAAGGCCTATGATTAGATAGTCTGATACTGAAAATTAATCATTCTGAATCCTAAAAATATTTCTAACTTAATGTCAGCATCATGCAGTAATTCTTCCTTTCTGAGGTAATGATATTCTCAAAATAGGGATTTTATCTCATATAAAATAGATCATAACTATGGTGAACTAAATTATGAAAACAAAACTTTTTAATCATATTTCCAAGTTATCTTTGTCACAAAAGTGCAATTTGTCATTCTCTTTTCTTTGGCCACAGTTCTTCCAACATAGCTTCCCAACAGTGTCATATATTTTCTTCTAAACATTATGTTCTAGTTGTGTGACTAACACTGACAAATTTGTCTGTAACAAGAGTCTTCCTTGACCAGCCTGTCACCACTTCCCCTAAATGCAGGGTGGTTCCAAGTGAGTGATCTTTCAGAGACACTCCTCTTTGGTGTCTGGGTGTTACCCCACAATCTAGCCAAATAACTTTTCGAGTTCAGTAAACATTTTGGGCAAACAAGACTGATTTCATTTTTTGCTTTAATCAAAATCATCTAATTGTTGAGACTCTCCGTCATCTTAAGGAAAAACTGACAAAATTTACTCAAAATGTTTGTGCAATGTAGCCTGGTTGTATGGCAACAAAAAGTAAATCACTGAAAAAACAAATTTTTTAGTGGAAAAATCATGATAAGTATATGACTAAGAAAGGTCAGTATTATACTTCAGATCTAGCCAACTACTTGAAAAAAATACTTGAAGTATTTTAAAACCAGTTCTTTAATACTCAAAATTTTTAAATTAGTTGTGGATATATTTTGTGCAGCTTATTTATTTGTTAATTTTTTTCCATTCTCAACACGGCAAAATGCTATGAGAATTATTAGCAATTAAAGTTATATTTAAATTAAAGAGATCGATAAGTTTTACTTCTCAATCAGTAATTTTTATAGGGAATTTGTATATCTAGTCACTTTAAAGGGGATAAACAGTAAGATTCAATTAAAAGTTTAACAATTAATTGGAAAGATAAAACTAACACAATGGAATTATGTAGTGATAAAACAATCTGTAATGAAGTGCTAGATTGTATAGGAGCTAGTCAGTGATGATGAAGAGAAACAAGTTGAAACAGTGTTTCTGAGGAGATAAATTGGTAAAACCTTTTTTTTTTTTTTTTAAAGAAATTGAGAATACTTATTAAATTCCTTATATTATTTTTCTTTTCCAAAATGCTGATATAAAATCTGGATGTCAGTTTATAACCAGTTTTAATTTTCATTTTTATTTATTTTCATGGAAACTTTTAAACATATAAAAAATAGGAAAACATATCTTCATGTTCATATCACCAAGCCACACTAATAGCTTTATTTTGGGGATGTTCTCCCTGTAAAAATATTCACAAGATATTTCTCATACATTTCAGGATTTAGCTCCAATTACCTCACAAAGGCCTTCCATGACCATTCTATTTAAAGCTGTACTCCCTCTGTCTCTTTCCTTTCTTTTTTCTTACCATAAAATTTATTACCTTCTAACATATTACACTCAAAAACATATTTTATTTCTTATCTGTTTGCAATCTAATAAGTTACATAGAAGGCAGGGACTACCAAATATTTTCTTAACTGGTATATCCTAGTATGCACAATAAGGTCTAATGCACAGAAGGACTTAATAAATGGTCAGTAAGGGGTACATGAGTAGTTTAGTTGGTTGGGCATCTGCCTTCAGCTCAAGTCGTGATCTTGGGGTCCTGGGATCGAGCCCCACTATGGGTTCCCTGCTCAGTGAGGAGTCTGCCTTTCCCTCTGCCCCTCCTCACAACTCATGCTTACTGGTTCTTTCTCTCAAATAAATATACAAAATCTTTAACAAAAATAGTCAATAAATGAATTAATATGTAATAATACGGGGAGATGTCCATGATGCAATAAGCTTAAAAAAAAATAAAAATTACAACCCAGTGGAGCACCTGGATGGCTCAGTCATTAAGCTCTGCCCTCCGCTCAGATCATGGTCCAGGGTCCTGGGTTCAAGCCCTGCATTGGGCTTCCTGCTTAGTGGGAAGCCTGCTGCTCCCTCTCCCCCTCCCCCTGCTTGTATTTCCTCTCTTGCTGTCTCTGTCAAATGAATGGATCAAATCTTTAAAAAAGAGAAAAAATATCTTCAGCACATTTAAGAAAAAATTGGGGGGGGGGGTGGAGGAGCAAGATGTCAGAGGAGTAGGAGACCTCAATTTCATCTGGTTGGAATTCAGCTAGAGAGTTATTAAACCATTCTGAACACCTATAAACTCAACAGGAGATCAAAGAAAAGAACAGCAGCAATTCTATGAACAGAAAAGTGACCACATTCTGGAAGGTAGGACGTGTGGAGAAGTAAATCCAAGGTGATATACAGGAAGATAGACTGCGACTGTGGGGAGGTGGGCGGCGGGAGCCTTTGTCAGTCAGCTACCAGCAAGTGATAGAGCAGTGGAGCACAAAATCAGAACTTATAGAAATCTGCTCTGCGGAGGGATGTTGCTCAGTGGCTGAGAAGGGGGTGGAACCCTCGCTGGGACAGTGTGGTCTCAGGACTCTCAGGGTCACAGAAAAACTGAGGGTGCCTGAGTGTAGCAGAGCTCCCAGGTATAGGAGTGGGGAAGCCAGGTGCAAAGCCAGAGTGGACAAGTGGGCTCTCAGCTCGGGGTTATCATAAACTGTGATCTGCAGCACAGCTAGACCACTACTCTTCAAGCAAGAACACCAAAAGTGGCAGGTAAAGGAAACCTCCCACTTCCTCCATGGGGAGGAGCGGCACAGGAGCATGCTGCAAGAATCTGCTGGGTTTGAAACTCAAATGGGGTCAGGTGCAGGAGACAGAAATACTCTGGGTGAGCAGAGTTCCGCTGAAGACCAGGGAGATAGGCGTGATTGACTGCTTTTCTCTGAGGGCTCACTGAAGAGGAGGGTCCCAAGCACTCAGCTCCTTCAGGGCCAGAGATTGGGAGGCTGCCATTTTCATTCTCATCCTCCAAAGCTATATGGAAAGCTTTCAGGGAACAAAAGCTACCAAGAGCAAAACCTAGCAGATTAGCATGGCCCCTGGCAAGGATGGTTCAATTCCACCTTGGGCAAAGCCATTTGAGAATCACTCCAACAGGGCCCTCCCCCAGAAGATCAGCAAGAACATCCAACCAAGACCAAGTTTACCCATCACTGAGAACTGCAAAACTCCAGTATTAAAGGAATACAGCACATAGAATTCATGGCTTTTTTCCTATGATTCTTTAATCTTTCAAAGTTAAATTTTTTTTTTTTAAGATTTTATTTATTTATTTGACAGAGAGAGTTCACAGTAGACAGATAGGCAGGCAGAGAGAGAGAGAGGGAAGCAGGCTCCCCGCTGAGCGGAGATTCCCGATGCGGGACTCGATCCCAGGATCCTGAGATCATGACCTGAGCCGAAGGCAGCGGCTTAACCCACTGAGCCACCCAGGCGCCCTCAAAGTTAAATTTTTAAAATTTTCCTTCTTTTTAACTTTTCCCCCTTCCTATTTTAAGCAACATCTTATCAATACCTTTTTAAAAATCTTTTTTGATTTTTTTTTAATTTAAAAAAATTTTTTTTAAAGATTTTATTTATTTATTTGACAGAGAGAGAGAGACAGACACAAGTAGGCAGAGAGGTAGGCAGAGAGAGAGGGGTAAGCAGGCTCCCCGCTGAGCAGAGAGCCCGATGTGGGGCTCGATCCCAGGACCCCGGAAGGCAGAGGCCCAACCCACTGTGCCACCAGGTGCCCTAATTTTCATTTTTATAGTCATATTCTATCTAACCATTTTATTTAAACATATATATATATATATATATATATATATATATATATATTTCTTCCTTCCTTTCTTTCTCTCTTTCTTTAAAACTTTGGGATACAGTTTCTCTAACAGACCAAATATATCCTAAACCTAGTGTATGGCTTTGTTCTAGTCTTCCGCCTGATCATATACTCTGCCTTTTCTTTTCTTTCTTTTTTCAACCAACTTCTTATCAATTCCTTTTTTTAAATATTTTTTAACTTTCATCTTCACAGTCATATTCTATCCCTTCACTAAATTTATCCACACACACATATATATGATATATATCATATATATATATATAATATGTATATATATTTTATTTCTTTAAGAATTTGAGAGGCAATTCCTTCTAACAGACCAAAATACACCCAAAATCTAGTGTGTGGCTCTGTTCTACTCACCAGCCTGATCATATTCTTTTTCTCTATTTCCTTTCTCCCCTCCCCCAACTCCCACAGTTGCAGGTCTCTCCTGATTTGTTTAGTGTATATTTTGGGGGGATATTGTTACCCTTTTAGCATTTTGTTCTCTCAATCATCTATTCTTCTCTGGATAAAATGACAAAACAGAAAAACTCACCTCAAAAGAAAAAGAACAAGTACCAATTGCCAGGGATCTATCAATACAAACATTAGTAAGATGTCAAAACTAAAGTTCAGAATGAGATTATAAAGGTACTAGCTGGGCTTTAAAAAAGCATAAAAGACACTAGAGAGTTCTTTTCTGGAGAAATAAAAGAACTAAAATCTAACCAAGTTGAAATTTAAAAAGCTATTAATGAGGTGCTATCAAAAATGGAGGCTCTTACTGCTAGGATAAATGAGACAGAAAAGAGAATTAGTGATATAGAAGACCAACTGATGTAGAATAAAGAAGCTGAGAAAAGGATATATAAACAACTACTGGATCACGAGGACGAGAATTCAAGAGATAAGTGATACTGAAAGATGAAACAGTATTAGAATAATTGGGATCCCAGAAGAAGAAGAAAAAGAGAGGTGCAGAAGGTATATTGGAGCAAATTACAGCGGAGAACTTCCTGAATTTGTAGAAGGGAACAGGCATCAAAATCCAAGAGGCACAGAGAATGCCCCCCCCGAAAATCAATAAAAATAGGTCAACACCCATCATCTAACAGTAAAACTTAAAAGTCTCAGAAACAAAGGGAAAATTCTGAAAGCAACTCAGGACACAAGGTCTGTAACCTCCAACAGTAGAAATATTAGATTGGGATCAAACCCATCCACAGAGACTGGGAAGGCCAGAAAGGGTTGGCATAATGGCACTAAATGAGAAAAACATGGAGCCAGGAATACGATATCCAGCTAGGCTGTCACTGAAAATAGAAGGAGAGATAAAAAGACTTCCAGGACAAACAAAAACTAAAAGAATTTGCAAACACCAAACCAGCCCTACGGGAAATATTGAAAAGGGTCCTCTAAGCAAAAAGAAAGCCTGAAAGTAACAGACCAGAAAGGAATAGAGATAATATACAGTAACAGTCACCTTATAGGCAATATAATGAGACTAAATTCATATCTTTCAATAGTTACCCTTAATGTAAATGGGCTAAATTCCTCAATCAAAAGAACCACGTAAAAGAATGGATTAAAAAAAAAGCAAGACCCATTGATATGCTGTCTGTAAGAGACTCATTTTTAGAGCCAAAGACACCTCCAGATTTAAAGTGAGGGGGTGGAAAACAACTTACCATGCTAATGGACATCAAAAGAAAGTTGGGGTGGCAATCCTTATGTCAGACAAGTTAGATTTTAAACCAAAGACTAAAATAAGAAATGAGGAAGAAAGAGAGAGTCTGCCCAACAAGAAGATCTAACAATGTTATCTATGCCCCTAACATAGGAGCAGCCAATTACATAAGCCAATTAATAAGAGAATCAAAGAAACACATTACAATAATGCAATAATAGTAGGAGACTTTAACACTCCCCTCACTGAAATGGACAGATCATCTAAGCAAAAGATCAATAAGGAAATAAAAGCTTTAAATGACAAACTGGACCAGATGGACATCATGGATATATTCAGAACATTCCATCCCAAAGCAACAGAATATACATTCTTCTCTAGTGTACAAGGAATATTCTCCAGAATAGATCACATCCTGGGTCACAAATCAGGTCTCAACCTGATTGAGAATGATCCCAAAAGATTGGGATCATTCCCTGTGTATTTTCAGACCACAATGCTTTAAAACTCAAACTGAATTACAAGAGGAAAGTTGGAAAGAACTCAAATACATGGAGGCTAAAGAGCATCCTACTAAAGAATGAATGGGTCAACCAGGAAATTAATGACAAATTTTAAAAATTTATGGAAACAAATGAAAATGTACACACAACTGCTCAAAATCTTGGGATGCAGCAAATGTGATCCTGAGAGGAAAGTATATAGCAATATAAGGCTTTCTCAAGAAAAGGAAAGGTCTCAAATACATAACTTAACCCTACACCTAAAGGAGCTGGACAAAGAGCAGCAAAAAAAGCCTAAACCCAGCAGGAAAAGAGAAATAATAAAGATCAGACCAGAAATCAATGAAGAACAATGAAGAAACCAAAAGAACAGTAGAAAAGTTTGACGAAACAAGGAGCTTATTCTTTGAAAGAATTAATAAATTGTTAAAACCCTGGCCAGACTTACCAAAAAGAAAAGAGAAAGGACCAAAATTAATAAAATGATGAATGAAAGAGAGATCACAACCAACACCAAAGAAATAAAAACAATCATAAGAACATATTATGAGCAACTAGATGCTAGCAAATTAGACAATCTGGAAGAAATGGATGCATTCCTAGAGACGTATAAACTACCAAAACTGAACCAGGAAGAAATAGAAAAACTGAACAAACCCAAACCAGTAAGGAAATTGAAGCAGTAACCAAAAATCTCCCAACAAAGAAGAACCCAGGGCCAGATGGCTTCCCAGGGAAATTCTACCAACATTTAAGGAAGAATTAATACCTAGTCTCCTGAAACCATTCCAAAAAATCAAAATGGAAGGAAAACTTCCTAACTCATTTTATGAGGCAAGCATTACCTTGATCCCACAGCCACACAAAGACCCCATCAAAAAAGAGAATTACAGACCAATATCCCTGATGAAATGGATGCAAAAATTCTCACCAAAGTACTAGCCAATAGGCTCCAACAGTATATTAAAAATATTATTCACCAGTATTTGTGAATTTACTGTGGGCAAAATTCATCCTAACTCATGCGTCCCTTTGTTGGTAATAAAGTTTTTGTGTTACATGAAAAAAAATAAAAATAAAAATAAAAAAAAGATGATTCACCATGACCAAATGGGATTTATTCCTGACTACAAGGTTTGTTCAAAATCTGCAAATCAATCAATGTGATACAATATGTTAATAAAAGAAAGAACAAGAACCATATGATACTCTCAATAGATGACAGATGCAGAAAAAGCATTTGACAAAGTACAACATCTTTTCTTGATCAAAACTCTTCAAAGTGTAGGGATAGAGGGTACATACCTCAATATCATAAAAGCCATCTATGAAAAACACACAGCAAATATAATTTTCAATGGGAAAAAACTGAGAGCTTTTCCCCTAAAGCTTTTCCCCTGAATGGCAGGGATGTCCACTATGACCACTGCTATTCAACATATAACAGAAGTCCTAGCTTCAGCAATCAGACTACAAAAAGAAATAAAAGGCATCCGAATCAGCAAAGAAGTAATCAAACTCTCACTCTTTGCAGATGATATGATATTTTATGTGGAAAACCCAAAAGACTCAACCCCAAAACTCCTAGAACACATACAGGAATTCAGTAAAGTGTCAGGATATGAAATAAATGCACAGAAATCAGTTGCATTTCTATGCACCAATAATAAGATAGAGGAAAGAGAAATTAAGGAGTTGATCCCATCTACAATGGGACACAAAACCACAAGATACCTAGCAATAAATCTAATTAAAGAGACAAAGAATCTGTACTTGGATAAATACAGAATACTCATGAAAGAAATTGAGGAAGACACAGAGAAATAGAAAAATATTCCATGCTCATGGACTGGAAGAACAAATATTGTGAAAATGTCAATGCTACTAAAGAAATCTACACATTTAATGCAATCTCTATCAAAATACCATCAATTTTTCTCAAAAATGGAACAAATAATCCTAAAATTTGTATGGAACCAGAAAAGACCCTGAATAGCCATAGGAGTATTGAAAAAACAAAACAAAATAAAACAAAACAAAAGATGGTGGCATTACAATTCTCAACTTCAAGCTCTATTAGAAAATTGTAATCATCAAGACAGTATGGTACTGGCACAAAAACAGACACATAGATCAATGTAACAGAATAGAGAGCCCACAAATGGACCCTCAACTCTATGGCCAACTTATCTTTGACAAAGCAGTAAAGAATGTCCAATGGAAAAAAGACAGTCTCTTCAACAAATGGTGTTGGGAAAATTGGACAGCCACATGCAGAAGAATAAAACTGGACCATTTCCTTACACCATGCACAAAAATAGACTCAAAATGGATGAAAGACCTCAATGTGAGGCATAAATCCATCAAAATCCTTGAAAAGAACACAGGGAGCAACCTCTTCGACCTAAGCCACAGCAACTTTTTCCTAAAACATCGCTAATGGCAAAGGAAGCAAGGGCAAAAATGAACTATTGTGACTTCATCAAGATCAAAAGCTTTTGCACAGCAAAGGAAACAGTCAACAAAACCAAAAGACAACAGACAGAATGGGAGAAGACATTTCTAAATCACATATCAGATAAAGGGCTAGTATCCAAAATCTATCAAGGCTTATCAAACTCAAAATCAAAGAACAAATAAACCAATCAAGAAATGGGCTGAAGACATGAACAGACATTTCTGCAAAGAAGACATCCAAATGGCCAACAAACACATGAAAAACTGCTCAACATTACTTGGTATCAAGGAAATACAAATCAAAACCACAGTGAGATACCACCTCACATCAGTCAGAATGGCTAAAATTAACAAGTCAGGAAATGACAGATATTGATGAGGATGTAAAGAAAGAGGAACCCTCCTACACTGTTGGTGGGAATGCAAGCTGGTGCAACCACTCTGGAAAACAGTATGGAGGTTCCTCAAAAAGTTGAAAATAGAACTACCCTATGACCCAGCAGTTGCACTACTGGGTATTTACCCCAAAGATACAAATGTAGTGATCTGAGGGGGCACGTGCACCCCAATGTTTATAGCAGCACTGTCCACAATAGCCAAACTATGGAAATAGTCTAGATGTCCATCAACTGATGAATGGATAAAGAAGATGTGGTATATATATAAAATGTGTGTGTGTGTGTGTGTCTGTGTGTGTCTGTGTGTGTATACACACAAAGGAATATTATGCAGCTGTAAAAAAAAAAAAACCCAAATCTTGCCATTTGCAATGATGGGGATGGAAGTAGAGGTTATTATGCTAACCAAAATAAGTCAATCAGAGAAAGACATTATCATATGATCTCACTGATATGAGGAATTTGAGGAATAAGACAGAGGATTAGAGGGGAAGGGAGGAAAAAATGAAGACAAAACCAGAGAGATAGACAAACCATAAGAGACTCTTAATCTCGGGAAACAAACTGAGGGTTGCCGGGGTAGTGGGGGAGTGGGAGGTGGGGGTAGCAGGGTGATGGACATTGGTGAGGGTATGTACTATGGTGAATGCTGTGAATTTTCTAAGACTGATGAATCACAGACCTGTACCCCTAAAACATTATATGTTAATTATATAATTACATATAATAATTATATGTTACATTATATGTTAATAAAAAAATTACAACACAATTTGGATAACCTACCATACTAGGGAGAAAAAAAGTGGACTTGACAGAGGTAGTACTACTTACCAAATATTCTGCGCTCCACATTCCACATGTCCACAAATTACCTGAAGCAGGGCAGGGCTATGACTACTAGTTTTGAATAGTAAATTATAAGTGGAAGTGGGGTATGTCAATTATAGGCTGAGGCAGTAAAAAAATCCAGTGTGATTTTATAGTCTCTTTTCATTGCTGTGGTGACTAAAAGCCCCACGTATTGCAAAGCGTATCGACAACATGGTAGAACCTCCACTACCATGGGCCTGTGAGTGACTGCATAGAGAAAATACCCTGCCAATCTGTTTAAGAAACCCAGCATTAGCAAGAAATAAATTTTTGTTATGTTAAGCCACTGAGATTTGGGTAGATTATTTGTTATTGCAATACAATCTAGTCTAACTTGGCTAACATAAGTACACAAATTAGCATTTATCAAGCACTTACGATATGTTAGTAAACCTGATGAACACTTCTTATTAAAGCCTCGTGAAACCTTACAGATCAGTACTATTACTCTGGAAAGAGGAAGCTGCGGCAGTGGGAAGCTCAATAACTCATCTAGGGTGGCCACCTGAAATGGAAACCAGGCAGTCTGGTTTAAGGTCTACCAAACTGTTAGTAGTAATTATCCCTGAGGGTAGGATTATGGGGACTGATCATTCTTTGTTCTGTATTTCCATAATGTTACATATTTTAAAATATTCATTCATTACCTTTGCACTAAGCAAAACATAAGTAAATATGTAGATAAGCTATATGGTAGCCACCTCAAGACTGAATTCAGAGATGGAAGTCAAGTCACACTGGATGGAGAATGGTATAACTGAGGAATTTGTAAAAATTACTCTGCCACCCATAGCCATACCTGGTTTTATAAGTGAACTCCAGCATATAAGGTGAAATGTATTGTATTTCACAATAAAATTGATTTAGTTTTGGAGTAAGCGTTGGGGGGAGTGGAAATACCTCTGTATATTTTAACTTTAAGCAAGGAAGGAATTAATAAAATGACCATGCCCGTAGCAGGATGAACACTGTAGTTCTAGAAACGTTTTTCAGGTTTTCCAGTACTTAATAGCACTCTTTAAAAGAAAAGTAATTGTAAGGGCCTATTTAGCCAGAGCAGCCCCACCCCCATTGAATTGCCATTTTGTTGTTTATGCAGTAAAACTTAAACTTAAATTGACACTCCCCCCCCCCCGCCCCCCACCAGGGGAACTTACTTAAAAACAAATCCTGGAAACCAGTCCCAGGTTAAAAAAAAAAAAAAAAAAAAAAGCCCAAATACAAGGGGGGGTCAGGCCAGGTAGAGGTATTCAATCAGTGGGGGCACATACTGTCTCCTAGCTACCAAGGAGTATGGGCCCTGCCCTTTGGGCACCTTTTGGGTGCCAATTCTGACCAAGGTGATAGGCTGGTTCAAATGTATACAAGGGTAAATTGTAATTCAATTGGTCACCTAGGATGGCTGTGCAGCTTTCTCTGTCTGTTACAACTTCATTGGCCACCTGTGCATGGCCAGGCCTAACCACATGGCCTTTGCTCTATAAAAGCTAGTCTGTGAAACAGAGAGGGGTCGTCCTCTCTGTAAGGTGCGGCCCTGACGGGTCTGTTTGACGGTCGGTTTGATTCTTGATGCTTGGCGCAAAATAAAGCTTTGCTTGACCTTCGCTTTATATCAGTCTCACTCCTTTAATCACGGACCCATTATTGGGGGACCCAACATAATAATAATAAAACAATTCCTTATAGCTAAAAACGGCCTTATTAAATGTACATTTTAAATGTTCTACTCAATCATATTTAAACAAAATATATATGGCATAATCCTTAATAATCAAGTGTACATGTACTACTTCTGGCTGCCAAGGATCTAAATTTGGAAATTCAACAATGTATGACTCTTGACAAGAGGAAACGAGAAGATCAAAATACTGGTTTCCCCAGACTCTGGGCAGCTAGGTGTTCTGGACTGCCTAGATCCTCATGGCCTTTCTCATGTTTTGAGCCTTGTTTGTTCTCCAACCTTCTCACTGATTTGTAAACTAATGATCAATCCTTCCACAGTTGGTTTCTTTAGCTTGGAAGCAAGAACCTGACTTTTTCTTGGAAGCAAGAACTGTAGTTGATTATGGGCAACTATAGAATGTGAAGGCATAATATCTAGGTGAAAATGAGCCACCTTTGAAGATCTAAACAACAAGATATATGTTGTTACTATAACATGATAGCAAATGCCATAAATGCACTGCAATTAGATTAGAGATATTTTCCATACCACCACATTTCTTATAGGTTTGATCCTTTGTTTCCTTTCCAGGAATTTCTCCCATATCTGAGTATTCCCTAACTTCACACGTAAATCTCCCTATGCTTAACCACCAGTCATCTTCCATTTATAACATCACACTTGCAAAAAAGTATCATTATGTTACATGATCTCTGCAATAGTAAAAATGCTATAATTTTGTGGCTTAACATTATAAAAATCAAGTTACTGAACCATTTTATTAGGTTGAGTTCAAAAATCTATAAAACACAATACAGCCTCGGGGCTGGGTGGCTCAGTGGGTTAAGCCGCTGCCTTCGGCTCAGGTCATGATCTTGGGGTCCCGGGATCGAGTCCCGCATCGGGCTCTCGGCTCAGCAGAGAGCCTGTTTCCTCCTCTCTCTCTCTCTCTCTGCCTGCCTCTCTGCCTACTTGTGATTTCTCTCTGTCAAATAAATAAATAAAATCTTAAAAAAAAAAAAAACACAATACAGCCTCACCTATAAGAAAATGAAATTACCTGAGATTCACTTGCCTTATGTAAAAAATAATGTCCATCTTATCTTCCAGTATTAATATAAGGATCAAATGAAATAATTTATTAACATGTTTAAGGTATGTACCATATTTCATCAAATCTTAAGATATATCCACTGTAAGACAAATCATTAGTTAAGGTGCCACAAAAAAAGAAACAAGATGGCCAATTAAAAACTATAACACACCCTTTATAATCACTTGGAAGCTCAATTTCATACCTAGCAAAACAGTCATTTATACTTAATTAGATATAGACTGTAATACAAAATTCTTGTGCAAACATTATGAGGAATATATGAATGAAATAAATTGGTTAAGTTACTCTTAAAACTCTCAATGAGATCAACATTCCTGAATCATTTCTCAAGTCAATCACTGATAGCCATGTTTTCCCACATAATAGCATTATCTGTACTATCAAAAACACTGTTGATGCAGAATTTCTTATAAGAGTCCACAGGAGAATCCTGAACTCACCTCTTTAACAGACACACTGAATGTTTAGCTATTAAAGGACAACTCCCTCTGAAAGAAATCCACAAAGTAGTTGAGTGACTCTTACACATCAGGAAAATGAGAAAAAACCCACACAGAAGTGAGTAGGAAAGCCTCACATACAATCTCACCATAAACCTCAATCCTGGCACAGTGACACACAACTGGGAGGGAACTCACAACTCACAGCTTCTCTCTAAGGAATGAAGAGTTTGGACCTCATGGCTGGTACAGCAACTCTTAAGACTTCCATCTGAGAAGTGGATTCCCAAAGCATCTACCTTTGAAAGCCAATGGGACTTGCATCTATAAGATCCACAGTCTTTGGTGAACTAATAGACAGTTCTTAAAAGATTTCTGGCGTCTCACTATGGCTTGCTCCCACAGGGCCCAGTGCAGAGGCAGCAGACTGAAACAAGCCCAGTCTTTTCACAAAAGAAACTATTTCCTTACCTTAAAAGTTTCGGCTTGAGGGGTAGGCTTCTCATTTAATACAGTTCTGGTGTAGGTGTATCTTCCTGTTCTCTCTCTGCCTCACTCCAGGTCATCAATGTCTCCCAGAAAGGAGCTCGTTCACATGTTTGATGCCCCAGTTTTTGGATTTACTGCCCAGATGAAGCCCCTTAATGGGGCTTATATTTGTGGGTACCATAGGACTGTAACAAAGAGAAAAACAGTTCTTAACCAGGTATCCCTCCACTGCACAGCACAGATGCAGCAGATTGAAACAATCTTTTATTTTATTTTATTTTTAGATTTTATTTATTTATTTGACAGACAGAGATCACAAGTAAGCAGAGAGGCAAACAGAGAGAGAGGGAGATGCAGGCTTCCTGACTGACGAGCAGAGACCCTGCTGCGGGGCTTGATCCCAGGACCCT
Organism: Mustela lutreola; assembly: GCF_030435805.1. Classification (NCBI taxonomy): domain Eukaryota; kingdom Metazoa; phylum Chordata; class Mammalia; order Carnivora; family Mustelidae; genus Mustela; species Mustela lutreola. Next base: position 107,238,059 of record NC_081296.1, on the reverse strand, counting down.
GAGACCATGACCTGAGCCGAAGACAGAGGCTTAGCCCACTGAGCCACCCAGGTGCCCCGAAACAATCTTTTAATGAAGAGGCCTATTAGCTTATCTTAATAGCTGTGGCCTGAGGGGCAGGCTCTTACTTTAATACCTGTCTAGGCACAAATTGCCATCCCCTCCAGAAACCAGGAAGGCCAGCAGGCACCATCTTTGTGCTTTCTCTTTGCCTCATTCTAGATTGCCACTGTCTTTGAGAAAGCAGTTTATGAACATGTCTGCCACCCTGGTTTTTGTTGCTGCCACGTAGAGGACATATCTCTTGAAACCTGGCACTAGTGGCCAGTGGGGCTTGTTTTCATGGACTCAGTGGGATGGTAGCAAACAAACAGTTCTTAACTGCCTGTCTCCCCAGGGTTGGATGTGCAGAGGCAATACACAGAAATACACATCTTCCAGTCTTCTGTTGAAGGAAGTATATTTACATGCTTCTGTCTGCTGCTCTCCCTGCGTGTGCTCTCTCTCTCACTCTCTCTGACAAGTGAACAAAATCTTTATGCTTGATTTAAAAGGAAGTGGATCAAGGATGAAAATATCCAGATCTAAGCATCAGAGGCCTTCCAGGCTACCTGATGCACAATTTTTGTAGTTCTGAGAAGGAAAATTAAATCAAAACAGTAAGAGTTAGCAATGTGTGTGCATGTGTGTGCACGTGTGTGTGTGTGTGTGTGTGTGTGTATAAAGGTGACCATGGATAAGTGAGAACTCGTCAATGGATGAATGAGATATGGCAAGGGGTAATGTGTGTGTATGAAAGACTAATCAGTTCTGATCAATGATTACACACTTTTATAACGATGAGGGTTTCTATACTTTATCTGAGACTCAAATTTTTTTATTTAAAAATTTTTTTTTGTTTTTTTGGGTTTTTTTGTTTTAAAGATTTTATTTATTTATTTATTTGACACAGAGAGAGAGAGATCACAAGTAGGCAGAGAGGCAGACAGAGAGAGAGAGAGAGAGGGAAGCAGGGCCCCCACTGAGCAGAGAACCTGACACGGGACTCGATCCCAGGACCCTGAGATCACGACCTGAACCGAAGGCAGAGGCTTAATCCTCTGAGCCATGTAGGCTCCCTAGACTAAAATTTTTTAAAAAGAAAGGAAAACGTTCCCTGAGTGTGTGGCTTCTAATTAGTCTGCATTTAGTGCTGACTGAGATCCTTCCCTTTGGGACACTGACAAATACAGGCACACCCTCAATTACTGGAAATCAGTAAGAACATAAAAGACCATGTGGACAATCACAAAGCTTTGAGAGTAAACCATGAGGAGCTCAGGAATGAATAATAAGGTTCATCACCTAAATGAGACTATTCCTTCAAGAATGAGAAAGCTCATTAGAATAGTTAAAACTATTCTTCTCAAACTATTCCAAAAAATAGAAAAGGAAGGAAAAGTTCCAAATTTATTCCATGAGGCCAGCATTATCCTGATTCCAAAACCAGAAAAAGAAACCACCGAAAAGAGAGAGAGAGAGAACTACAGGACAGTATCTCTGATGAACAAAGATGCAAATATGCTCAACAAAATGCTATAAAACCAAATTCAACAACACATTAAAAAAAAAACCTTTCAGCACAATCAAGTTAGATTTACTCCTGGGATGCAAGGATAGTTCAATATTTGCACACCAATCAATGTGATACATTATTACATCAATAAGAGAAAGGATAAAAACCATATGATCATTTCAATAGATGCAGCAAAAGCTTCCGACAAACTACAACATTCATTCATGATTTAAAAAAATCCTTAACAAAAGAGGTTTAGAGAGAACATATTTTCAATACAATAAAAGCAATTTTTAAAAAGATTTTATTTATTTATTTGACACAGAGAGTGTGAGAGCACACATAAGCAGAGGGAGAGGCAGAGGGAAAGGGAGAAGCAGGCTCCCCACTGAGCAGAAAGTCTGATGTGGGGCTTGATCTCAGGACCTGGAATCGTGACCCGCTTGGAGGCAGCCGCTTAACCAACGGAGCCACCCAACTGCTGGTATAAAGGCCATCTATGAAAAACCCACAGCTAACATCATCCATAATGGGGAAGAACGGAGCACTTTTCTCCTATGATCGGGAGCAAGACAGGGATGTCCACTCTCACCACTTTTATTCAAAATAGTACTAGAAATCCTAGCCACAGAAACAACACAACAAAAAGAAATAAAAGGCATCCAAACTGGTAAGGAAGAAGTAGAACTTCCACTGTTTGTAGATGACATGACACTATGTATAGAAAACCCAAACTACTCCACCAAAAAACTGCTAGAACTAATAAATGAATTCATCAAAGTGGCAAGGTACAAAATTAATGTATAGAAATCAGTTTTCCTATATAGCAATAATGAACCAGCAGAGAGTGAAATTATGAAAACAATCCCATTTATAATTGTACCAAAAACAATAAGATATAAAGGAATAAACTTAATCAAAGCAGTGAAAGACCTGTATTCTGAAAACTATAAAACACTGATGAAAGAAATGGAAAATACAAACCAACGGAAAGTCATTCCAAGCTTACGGAAGAACAAATATTGTTAAAATGTCCATAATACCCTTGGGGCACCTGGGTGGCTCAGTGGGTTAAGCCGCTGCCTTTGGCTCAGGTCATGATCTCAGGGTCCTGAGATCGAGTCCCGTGTCGGGCTCTCTGCTCAGCAGGGAGCCTGCTTCCCTCTCTCTCTCTCTCTGCCTGCCTCTCTGCCTACTTGTGATCTCTCTCTGTCAAATAAATAAAATCTTTAAATTAAAAAAAAATGTCCATAATACCCCAAACAATGTATACATTTAATGCAATCGCTGTCAAAATACTAACATCATTTGTCACAGAACTATAACAATCCTAAAATTTATATGGAAACCCAAAAGACCCCGAATAGCCAAAGTAATCTTGAAAAAGAAAAACAAAGCTGGAGTCATCACAATTCCAGACTTCAAGTTATATTACAAAGGTATAGTAATCAAAACAGTATGGTACTAGTACAAAAAATAGACATATAGATCAATGGACCAGAACAGAAAACCCAGAAATAAACCCACAATTTTTTTTTAATTGTGTGCTTTTCATTCTCTCTTTTTTAAAGATTTTATTTATTTATTTGAGAGAGCGCAAAAGTAAGTACAAGTACAGGCAGTACAGGCAGAGAGAGAAGGAGAAGCAGGCTCCCTGCTGAGCAGGGATCCTGATGTGGAGCTCAATCAGAAAACCCTGGGATCATGACCTGAGCTGAAGGCAGCCACTTAACCGACTGAGCCATCCAGGTGCCCCAATAAACCCACAGTTATATGGTCAATTAATCTCTGACAAAGCAGAAAAGAATATCCAATGGGAAAGACAGTCTCTTCAACAAATGATGTTGGGAAAATTGGACAGCAATATACAAAAGAAAGAAACTAAACCACTTTCTTACACCATACGCAGAAATAAATTCCAGATGGACTAAAGACCTAAATGTGAGACCTGAAACCATAAAAATTCTGGACGAGAACACGGGCAGTAATAATTTTGACACTAGCCTTACCAGCTTTTTTCTAGATAGTGAAAGGGTCCGTGACAAAAGGATGAGACTGATACAAAGCGAAGGTCAAGCAAAGCTTTATTTCGCGCCAAGCATCGAGAATCAAACTGACCGGCCAGGCCATCTCTTGCAAAGAGGTGACCCCTCCCAGTCTCACAGACTAACTTTTATAGAGTAAAGGCCATGTGGTTGAGCCTGGCCACACACAGGTGGCCACTGAGTTACATTCTACCCCATGATAGTCTTCTAATTCAGCCTATGGCCTTGGCTGGAATTGGCACCTTTGTCTGGTGTCCAAAAGGCGAAGCTCACACTCCTTGGTGGGTAATACGTGCGATTTCCCTTGATTGGACGTTTCCACCTGGCCTGGCTCATCCTTGGCAAGTAGGGAGGTAATACGTGCGCTTTTACTGATTGGACGTTTCCAGCTGGCCGGACACATCCTTGTATGTGGGCTCCGCTATCAGGGGCTGGTCAGTCATATTTCACCAGTTCTGTTTCTAAGAGCTTTTCTCTTGGGGGGAAGGGGCAGGTTCAATCTAAGTTTACTACATAAACAACAAAATGGCTCGCTCTGGCTAAGTAGGCCCTTACAGATAGGTTCCCTGAGGCAAGGGAAACAAAAGCAAAAATAAACCACTGGGAATACATTAAAATAAACTTCTGCACCGTGGAGGAAGCAATCAACAAAACTAAGAGGCAACCTACTGAATGGGAGAAGATATCTGTAAATGACAAACCTGATAAAGGGCTAGAATCCAAAATATATTAAAAACTTACACAATTCAACACCCCTCCCCAAAAAAATCTAATTAAAAAATGGGCTGCGGGGCACCTGGGTGGCTCAGTGGGTTAAGCCTCTGCCTTCGGCTCAGGTCATGATCTCAGGGTCTTGGGATCAAGTCCCACATCAGGCTCTCTGCTCATCAGGGAGCCTGCTTCCTCCTCTCTCTCTGCCTCTCTGTCTACTTATGATCTCTCTCTCTCTCTCTGTGTGTCAAATAAATAAATAAAATCTTTTTTAAAAAAAAATGGGCTGCAGACATGAAGACATTCTTCCAAAAAAGACATATAGATAACCAAACTTCACATGAAAAGATGCTCATCATTACTTAACCATTAGGTAAATGCAAATCAAAACTACAAGGGATATCACCTCACATTTCAGAATGGCTAAAATCAGTAAAACAAAACAACAGGTGTTGGCAAGGATGTGGTGAAGAAGGAACCCTTTTGTACTGCTAGTAGGAATGCAAACTGTACAGCCACTGTGGAAAACAGTACGGAAGTTCCTCAAAGAATGAAAAATACAACTACCCTACTATCCAGCAATCACATTACTGGGTATTTACCCAAAGAATACAAAAACACTAATTTGAAAAGATACATGTACCCACATGTTCATTACAACATTGTTTACAATAGCTAAGATATGGAGGAGACAAACTAAAAAAACAGACTCTTAACTATAGAGAACAGAGGGGAGGTGGGTGGGGAGATGGATGAAATAGGTGATGGGGACTACCAGTACACTTATTATGATGTTCTCTGAGCAATGTATAGAATCACTATATTGTACACCTTACATTAATACAACACTGTATGTTAACTAACTGGAAAACTGGAATTAAAATTAAAACTTAAAAAAAAACTGTTCTAAGCAACATAAAACAAAAACAAAAACATGTTCCTCAAAAATTTTGAAAGAGAAACTATCATATGGTCTGCAATTCCACATCTGCATACTTATAAAAAAAAATTTAACCACTATCCAGAAAGGATATACACACCTACATGTTCATAGCAGCATTACTAACAATAGCTAAGACATGAAACAACTTAAGTGTCCACCGTTAAATGAGTGGATAAAGAAGTTTGTGTATACACACACACACAAACACACAAACAGTGGAATATTATTCAGCCACTAAAAAGGAAATCCTGTCATTTACAACTTGGATGGAGCTTTAATACATTACAGTAAGTGAAATAAGCAGAGAAAGACAGATACTGTATGATCTCACTTTTATGCTGAATTAAAAAAAAATCATAGGTAAAGACAACAAATTAGTGGTTACAGAGTTGGTGGATGTGGAGCAAAATCAGTGAAGGGGTCAAAAGGCACAAACTTCCAGTTATAAGTTAAATTAGTCTAGGATGATGCATGGTGAGTACAGGTAACAATACTGTACTGTATACTTGAAAATTATGAAGCGAGTAAATGTTAAAAGTTCTCATCACAAGAAAAAAAATTCATAACTATGTGTGCTGAGGGATGTTAATTAAACTTACTGAAATAATCATCTTGCAAAATAAGTATATCAAATCACATTATAAATCTAAAACTAATACAATGTTATATGTGATTTATATCTCAATTAAAAAATAAGTAAAAATGACTAGAAAACACATCTATGATTCCATTAAACTAGACACTGAGATTGTCACCTGGCTACCTTGGATCCTCACTGCATGTACACCAACACGCAAAAAAGGAGGGCGCTAAAAAAGGAGAAATTGTGTTCCTTTGGTCCAAAAGAAAAAGGAGAGATACGTCTAAATGCAGGAGATCTTTTGGGTATCTCTTAGAACTGTGCTCTATGATAAATTTTATAATTGATTGCTTCAGTTTTTGCTAACTTATAAAATTTACAGGATTCTGTCGCTCAGAAGAAACTCATTGAAAACATAGGGCCAGACTGTGGTAAAGAAACAAAGCTGTGTGTTTAACATTTGTGTTTATTTCTTTTTATATCTTATACATTCTTTCCTATGCAAAGGGGTAAAAGGAGGGATGGATACAGAAATGTGGATGCCATCAGCCTCACTAATGTTTGATGGTGTGAGAGTGCATGAACCAGTAAAAGTGTTAACTGAAATTTAAATCTCACAAATAAGCAGAAAATATAATTCCTGGCAGACGATATATATGGTGTTCTTCGAACAGTATTAAGAATAAAATACTTTGCAATTTCAGTAAGTTGAAAACTTACGGTCTAAGACAAGAACGGGAGCTACTAAGCTATGTGACTTTGGTAAATTACTTAACATCTCTGGATCTCGGTTTCCCCATCTGTAAAATGAGGACACCTGTGTTGGAAATGGAAGCTCAGAGAAAAGTCTTTTTTTTCTTGTCCTAACACAGGTTTTCTCCACCTCAGCAGGACTGACATTTCAGACCAGGCTGAAACGTTGTTGTGGGGCCCTGTTCTGTGTATTTCAAGACGTTTCACAGCGTCCCTGGTCTCTCCCCACCCGTCCCCTCTCCTGTGGACAAACGCCAGGGACACCCCTCCCACAGACAGGAGGCTGAGGAAGCTCCAGACATTGCCAATTGTCCCCTGAGAGGCAAACCCGCCACAGCTGAGAACCCGTGCCTCAACCCTAGGGTTCATCCAAAAAGGACTTGAAAGAGCGTAGTGGCCCGGTTTCAAGGACGTGACTCAGAAAACTGGGGATGCGGAACTTCCAGCTGCGGGTGAGTCGCTGAAGTCCTCATTAAACGGACTATTAAAAGAAGGGGCCACAAGGGGCTACCGAGGAGGGCAAGAGGCCGAACCTCCGGCTTCCGAAAATGAAAGAGGCGCACACTCTCAGCACTGACTCCGCTTCGCTGACTCGTCCGCTGAGTTATTTCCAGAGAAGCGGAGAGCCGGACGCCGCGGGAAGGCGGAGAGGAGGCAGCCGGGGTGCAGCCCCGCGCCGCCGGGAGGCGGAGTCCTCGCGGGGGCCGTCCTCGCCGCGCCCCACGTGCGAGAGCTTGCCTCAGGCCCCGCCCCGGCCCGCCCCTCGCCCCCGGAGCGCCCCCGCCCGCCTGCGCGCGGCCGTGCGTCAGCGGCCCGGGGTGGGGCGGAGGCGTTGGCGCTGCCACGTCCTGGTCGCGGCTCTCGCAGCGGCGGCCGCGACGGCAACCGTGGCTCGGGAGGTGGCGGAGGAGGTGGGGCTGGCGCTGAAGCCGGATCCGGATCCGGTACTGTGTACCCGGGTGGGTGAGAGTCCGACGGGCCTGGAGAGGAGCGCCGACCGCGAGGCCTCCACGGGTGAGGGAGGCTGGGGGCTGGGGAGCGAGAGCGGGGCCGCGCCGGGTGTCCTGGGGGCCGTCGTGGGCCGGCCTGCACATTTATCAAACAGGTGTGACTGTGCCTGCCGCGCCCGGGGGGAGGCGAGCTAGGCCCGGGTGGGAGGTGTTTTTTCCGGGAGCCGCGCATTTAGCTTGGCCAGGTGGGTGCACATGTGGTTGTAGAGCGCGGTTCCGAGCAACTTGAGCGGACACGCGCCTGGAGCAGAGAGAGGTTAGGGCTGAGGGCCAGGGGTCCAGGCGTCCAGCTGTACAGGGGTACGGGAGCAGGGACTGGGGTCGAAACTAACTCTTACTCAGCAGGCTTCAGCGTGGAGGATGGAGACAGTTGCTTAGTCTCTGCCGCCATCGGTTTTCAACGGGCACAAATGCCCCGAACCCCCCTTTTAGCCGTTCCTTTCCGAGGTGCACCCCACGGAGGTCGGGAGCGGCTTGAAGACATGCTCCTGCTCCAAAGACCACGTCCTGCACTGACTAACAGGGGCTTTCACTGCGGGAAGGAAGGACAGCCTTTGTCTCTTTTCCCGGGGCTTGTACTCCTAGGTACACTGAGCACTATGATTTCCCATGTAAGAGGAGCTGATGTCTGTGTACACCCAACTTTTAAAATTCACACAAAATGGAAACGGGCGATTATGGAATTAGTTTTGTTAGGTTATACACTAATGAACAAATCTTAGAATGGGTCTCTAGAAATCATTTAGATCAGTTCTGTTTAGGCAGATTCGCTGACATTTCTTCAAATTAGAGCTACCTATTTGGTAGGATGATGTAAAGATTGGTGTCTATTGAGTATTGTATTTTAGAGTTCAAGATGGGAAAACAAGATAGGATTCTAGTCCCAGTTCACTTGTTTGCTATGTTACCTTGGGGCTCCACATGCTTGTTTCCTAATCGGTAGTCTGGGAATAATGCCAGATTATAGGGATCAAAACGATCAGAAAATAGTTTTTAAAATTTTCAAGTGATGTATAATTGCATAACTTAATAATAATATGGCCAGGCCTGTTAAAAATCATCAGCGAATAAAATATTTTTTCGATTAAAAATTTAATCGAATTATTATTGAAATTGTTATGAAATTTATGTAGACAAACACTAAAGTCTCAAACAGCAAACTTTCCCCCATTCATATACTAAAGTAATGTTGTGATGGCCCCGTGGCTCTTGAAATATGCTAAGCACCTTACACTTGGCCTTGGATTATGCTTTTAATTTTTTAAAAAATTTTTAAAAGATTTTATTTGACAAATATCACAAGTAGCAGAGAGGCAGGCAGAGAGAAAGGAAGGGAAGCAGGCTCCCGGCTGAGCAGAGAGCCGGATATGATGCGGGGCTCAATCGCAGGACCCTGAGATCATGACCTGAGCCACCCACGTGCCCCATGCTTTTAAATTTTTTATATCAACTTTAAAGATCTTCATTCCCAGTGTCTGTTATTACTTGTTGCTCTCAGTTGCTTGTTTCTAGCAGCACCTCCTTGCAAATACACTTTATATTTTAGTGTGCTGTAGAAGCTGGGAATTGTTGAAATTGTGTCCAAAGAATAGTGAACTGAATGAAAACATGATGATCCTAGTAAAAATGAGTTTGGTGTATGGTTTTTGTGATCTCACTTGTGGCAATCTGGGAATCTTTCTTCTTTTGAATTTTCTGAAATGTGGCTTTTAAGTAAGTCTTATGCCATTTGTTATTGATTCACTAGGAATTTATTGGGCTGTTAGGCATATATGGACCTTGTAAATGCATGCTAACTTGGCAATTAAATTGGAAAAGTTCTGAAAATTTTTGTTTTAAGATTTTATTTTATTTATTTGGGGCACCTGGGTGGCTCAGTGGGTTAAGCCTCTGCCTTCGGCTCAGGTCATGATCTCAGGGTCCTGGGATCCAGTCCCACGTCAGGCTTTCTGCTCAGCAGGGAGCCTGCTCCCACCTCTCTCTCTCTGCCTGCCTCTCTGCCTGCTTGTGATCTCTGTCAAATAAATAAAATAAAATCTTAAAAAAAAAAAAAAGATTTTATTTGACAGAGAGCACAAGCAGGGGAACTGTGAGAGGGAGAAGCAGACTCCCCGCTGATCAGGGAGCACCAAGATCATGGGCTCTGGGATCATGACCTGAGCCTAAGGCAGATGCTTGACGAACTGAGCCATCCAGGTGTCCCTAGGGTTTACTTTTGAAAATCAGTCACCCCAGTGATAATGACAAGATTCAGCCTCAGACAGCTGCAATTCTATTTACTGGAATTTCCAAGTTTTGCAGTACTGTGGGCACCCTAAGATGCTAAAATATTTCTTTTGTAAACCAAATTTATCTATTTCATTCCTTTCTAAAATCTTTTGAAATTTGGTATCAGATCACATCCTGTAGGGTTTAACTTTCCCAGCATATTTTATTGGGCACCAGCAGAATTTTACTAAATGGGGAAGGAGTAAGATAAAGGAGAGTAACTTTAAGTATGGCTTTGTTTTGTAAATTAGGTCATAAAAACATTTTAATTTCTGATTGCCTGGTTAATGGATTCTTATTTCTTTTCAGAACGCTTTGTTTATTGTATTTTGATATGGAGGAAATGGAGGGCTCTTTGTTGAAAAATTAAGAATTTCAAGGCAGGGACGCCTGGGTGGCTCAGTTGGTTAAGCAGCTGCCTTCAGCTGGGGTCATGATTCCAGTGTCCTGGGATCGAGTCCCACATTGGGCTCCTTGCTCAGCAGGGAGCCTGCTTCTCCCTCTGCTTGCCATTCTGTCTGCCTGTGCTCGATCTCTGCCCCCCCTCTGATAAATGGATAAAATCTTAAAAAAAAAAAAAAAAAAAAAAAGTTTCAAGGCAGTGGCAGCAGAGAGTAAAACCAACTGTGGGGCCCTGAGTAACTGCAGGGTTCCAGTGCCCTTGAAGCTGGATCTGTTGCCTGGTTTTGAATCCTAACTCTATTCCTTCTTGGCCCTGTTATCTTGAGCAAATTATTGTGCCTGCTTCCTGGTCTGTAAAATGGGGATAATAATGGTAAACCTTTCATTGTATTTTTATTTTTTGTATTTTTATAAGTTAACAAATACAAAGCACTCCATAAATTGCAGCCACTATTATTTATTTTTATGATTATTCATGGAATAGGACCATCTTGTTAAAGAAAAGCATAGGAAAAGAGTAGTATTTACTGTCTAAAATTCATTAGTTAAAGGCTTCATAATCCTAATTCTCCTAATTAGAATCCTAATTCTCCTTTCTCTCTTGGAAATTATTAACTGCATTTTGTTTGTTTTCTAGGCTGTATTTTATTGTAAACTTGGGCAGCTTTATAGGAAAAAGTAATCTAGTTAACTTGAAATTATTCTAATGTTCACCTAAATTCCCTTTCGAGTTCCTTAAATTTCATGGTTACAACTGTATGTTAAATAAAATGATCATCAAACTGTTTAAATAGTGTGTCGCCCTGAAGAAGTAAATTTTTTAACACACTCTGGCTTCTGTATTTAATATTTATGCTTTACTTTGTTAATAAATATTTAGCCTGTTTATCTGCATACCCAAAAAACAATGTTGTTACAATGTTACTCATCTCATCTTTGAGATGAGAATAAACCCAAAAGCCTCAGGATCCAATTATCAGGGACAAACAGTAAAGTGCATGCATTAAAGTTAACCTGTAAAAAATGTTTCAAGTGGACTGTAAGCTTGTTAACTTTGATATGAATGATTGTTAATCATTAGAATTTATTTCCTTATTAATCTTAGGGCCAGGAATAGTGTTTATGGCATAACCCATTTAAGTCCTTTTTGAGGTGGGGAAAAAGCCCCTTGGTATTCTACATATTAACTATGATTACTTTTTTTCTTTCCTATCCAAGAATGTTTCAGTTTAACATAAACATATAATCTGTTGTCCTTTTTGTAGTCCTTGTACCTAGCACAGTACCTGACTCATGAATTAAAGATGAAAAATATTAACAAAAATGTATAAACATGAATTTTTTTTTTTTAAGATTTTTATTTATTTATTTGATAGAGAGAGATCACAAGTAGGCAGAGAGGCAGGCAGAGAGAGAGGGGGAAGCAGGCTCCCTGCTGAGCAGAGAGCCCGATGTGGGGCTCGATCCCAAGACCCTGAGATCATGACCTGAGCTGAAGGCAGAGGCTTAAACCACTGAGCCACCCAGGCGCCCCTAAACATGAATTTTTAATTATTTGCTAACTAAAATATATTTCATTGAGCACTTGCAGTGTGCTAGGCACTATTAAGTGCTATATATAATAAATCATTTAATCCTTCTAATAATTTTATCTCCATTTTACAAATGAGAAAACAGATTGTCAGAGCTGACATGAGCCATAATTGCATTTGATATTTGAACACCAGCTTGACTCCAGAGCACATGTTTTTTTATGTCTTGGGTTTAAATATGGCTCTACTAATTTTGTGATCTTGGGCAGGTTACTTACCATGTGTTGCCTGCATTTCCTCATCTGTTAAAATGGCGATAATAATCATCCCTATCCTGTAAGATTGTTGAAGTAAATGAATTAGTAGTGGGTAAAAGTTCTTTGAACAATGCCTGATTCATCCGAAGAGCCAAACAAATGTTAACTTCTATTATTACACCACGTTACCTTCCCAAAGCCTCTACTACAGTGTAGCATTACCTATAGGTTCCACAGGGTTCCACAGGCAGGAGTTGAATCAAGCTTTAAGGAAAAGTTAAGAGAAAAATTGCCTTTATGCATATTGTGACTTAGGAAATAGGGAACATAACGGGAGTGGGGTTATTGGGAAAATCGTCATTAAATGCACTTTTAATTTTTTCCTGTTTCTTTATTTTATGGTAATATTATGGATATATATCTTTAAAGTCTTTGTTTCAAAGTTCTAGAAGCAATTATCAAATAGAATAGTTTCTTTAACTGGGTAAAGAGATAGAAATGGAAGTTAGAGGTTGCTTTACAGTCTCTTAACGGTTAGGGAGACCCTATTCTAACAACACTGTGTTCCACAGACATGCCACTGCCCCCATTTTTATGCTTTAGTCTATCCTTATATTTGTTATTTAGTCTATTTTTTATTAGACTACACCTAGTAAGAATCTGCCCATTTCTGAGTGTTCAGAGGAGGACAGTACCATAACTGATCCTTTTAAAACAGCATGAAAAACATTGGCTATTCTTAAGCTGCAGATGATAAACTTACATTATAGATTTCTAGAAAATCTGATGTGAAAACAAAATCCAACAGATAACTTTAATATGAATCTGTCATAGCTAAGACCAAATATTACAATGAATGTAGAGTTAATTTAAGCCTGTTCATCAGTTACCTTCTGTTCATGGTTTGTACAAAAAAAAGACAAACATACCCAGTAAGTCTTAGTGGTAAGACCACCAACAAATAATTTCTTAGCCCAATAATAAAATCCAATAATGAAAAGAAAGTAAAATCTCATGGAAAGTGCTATGCTAACACCAACCCACAGGAAATATGTATTTTTAATATTTTATTCATTTATTTTAGAGCATGCATGTCAGCGTGAGGAGGGTCAGATGAAGGGAGAGAATCTCCAGCAGACTCAGCCCAGCGCAGAGCCCAACCCTTGAGATCATGACCCAAGCAAAAACTAAGAGTTGTTTGCCTAAGCACTGAGCTACCCAGGTGCCCCAGGAAAAGTTTTAAAATACTTGCTAGATAATGCAGTTTTAAAGTTTAAAACTTATAGTCACTTGTTTACTATCTGATGTTTACCATGAGTTTTCTATTTGTGGTTGTGGCATTTATGTTAGATTCAGGATAAAAGAGCTTGCATATTTTTATTAAGTAAGGAATTTCTCACTGATCCTAATTCCATATTAAAATACCTTACCATTTAAAATTCTTATTTTAGACCTTACTGCAAAGATGAAACCTGATGAAACTCCTATGTTTGACCCAAGTCTACTCAAAGAAGTGGACTGGAGCCAGAATACAGCTACATTTTCTCCAGCCATTTCCCCAACACATCCTGGAGAAGGTTTGGTCTTGAGGCCCCTTTGTACTGCTGACTTAAATAGAGGTAGGGATTCCATTTACATATCCTGGTTAGAATTACACAGTTGGTCTTTGACAACATGGGGGTTAGGGCACTGACTCGTGTGCATTTGAAAAATCTGTGTATAAATTTTGATTTGCTAAACACTAACTAATTGCTTACTTTTGACTGGAAGCCTTGGCAGTAATAGAAATAGTTGATGAACTCATATATGTGTTATATAATGTATTCTTAAAGTAAGCTAGAGAAGAGAATGTTACTAAAATCATAAGAAAAACTTATTTACAGTACTATAAGGTTTTTATTGAAAAAAATCTGTGTATAAGTGGACCCATACAGTTGAAACCTGTGTTATTCAAGGGTCAACTGTAATTGGCATTCTGTTTTCTCCAGAAACATGATGGTGCTAATTTTAAAAAATAAGTTTGACTTTTGAATTATTTATTTGTACTTAATTTTTTTTTAAGATTTTCTTTAGAAGTAGGCTCTACACCTAGTGTAGGGCTCGAACTCATGACCCCAAGATCAAGTTGCATCCTCCACCAACTGAGCTAGCCAGGTGCCCCATTTGTATTTAATTTTTAAAGTCACACAATTCTAATATGTATCTATCAGGGCTAAGACCAGGTATTACTGCAACATATTTCAAATGACTTAAGTACAACAACATTGCTTCCTCATTAAGAATCCGAAAAGACTTTTCATAAAGGTAAAATTATCATCTATAATGGCACATAAGGAAAAATCTTCTCTAAGAAGCTAGATGGGGAATGAGGGTGGAGATATATGCCTCGAATAAGTTGCAAAGGTTTTGTTTACATATATTTTATATTTCTTTTTTTAATGTCTAAATTCTCCAAATGATTTCTTTAAATTTAATGAATTTAATAAAAAAATCAACTTTTTCGTTTTTGTAATAAAATCAACTTTTTAGTTTTCTTTTTGGTAGGAAATTTAAAGAAACTAATTTTGGTCAAGCTAATTATTGAGTGTATAGGAATCTAGATTATCAAAGTTCTAAAATGTTCACATTTAATTTAACATTAATGAAATTAACAGGAATCTTTAAAAATTAGTCTCAGTGTTATTTATATTTTATCTTAAAAATATTATATTTGGTCATAATGATAATCTTGCACCAAAGCATGTATTTGGGAAAGTTTGGCATTCCCTGCATTAAATTTAATGCAAATTACATTGAAAAATATACCTGCTGGTTTTATAAATATTGAATCATTAAGGTCTGTACTCTTCCAAAAATCTTACACAGGCAAAAACATTGATAGAACCTATTATTGTTTTATGTAGTGATTATAGAAAAGAAAGTTTAATCTTTTTAAATAAAATTAATTTTAAAATGATCACAAAGTTTTGAAAACGTAAGTGCCCATAATCCCACCAGCTTCACACACTGCTTCTTTTGATAGGTCTTTTATTTGGTCTTCTAATAATCTGAAATGTTTTTCAAAACTAGGTTTTTTTAAGGTACTAGGTCAACTGACAGAGACTGGTGTTGTCAACCCTGAACAATTTATGAGTAAGTATTACACCCTCTTTTCCTGAATGAAAAATAAAGGGAAACACATTTTTCATTTGGAGCTGTGCTCCAAAGTGTCTGCGTGTGTTTTGTTCAAATAGCTGGAAATTATTCCTATAACAATTAGCTATTATTTAAATGTTTAATGTGACTGACCTGTTCTAGAATCCAATTGTAGTAATTATCCTGTTTTACGAAATACCTTTTTTTTTTAAAGGTTTTATTTATTTATTTGACAGAGAGAGAGATCATGAGTAGCAGAGAGGTGGGCAGGCAGAGAGAGAGAGAGAGAGAGAGAGAGAGAGGAGGAAGCAGACTCCCTGCTGAGCAGACAGCCTGATGCGGGGCTCAATCCCAGGACCCTGAGACCATGACCCGAGCTGAAGGCAGAGGCTTAACCCACTGAGCCACCCAGGTGCCCCCAAAATACCTGACTTTTAGATAATTTCTGTACCTAGGTGGCAGCTCTTGAGATTGTTTATATTGTAGTATTTTTTTATGTGGTTAGGTTATTCATGGAAATTTCATCACCAAATAATAAAGGGTAAGAAATTATGTTCTAAATTTAATTTGTCTATATTGAATTTTAAGATCAACAGTTATCTTCAAATTTATAGTTCAGTCCCCTTTTTTTATACATGAGAAAATGGAAATCCAGAGAGGTCAAATGACTTAAGATCACAGGTAGTAATTGGTAAGGAAAAGACTAGAACCTTCCTGATTCTATCCATTGCTCTAACACTATCCTCCTGTTTTCTATAATTTCATTTCCTTCACTAGGTAAATTTCTTCATTTCCCTCACTAGATAATTTTGTTTTGTACTCTTATCTGACCCTCCCAAGATGAAAATCACCATTTTCTTTTTTTTTTTTTTAAAGATTTTTATTTATTTATTTGACAGAGAGAAATTACAAGTACACTGAGAGGCAGGCAGAGAGAGAGAGAGAAGGAAGCAGGCTCCCTGCCGAGCAGAGAGCCCGATGCGGGACTCGATCCCAGGACCCTAAGATCATGACCTGAGCCGAAGGCAGCGGCTTAACCCACTGAGCCACCCAGGCGCCCGAAAATCACCATTTTCTGATTCTCACTGTTTTCCTTCATTGAATTTATATCTTCTTTCCCCCTCCAGAATCCTATCTAGAACAAGACTATGGAAATAAACAGTATGTGAGAATATTAGGCTGCTTTTATTCATGAATTCTTCTTTGAATGCATATCAGATTAGATGAGAAACCCATTATTTTGGCAATATGAGTACTAAAAATCAATTTGAGAGGAAAGTATTCCATCTTTGCTCCAATTTGCCATGTGACTTTGAGAAGATTACTTAGAAATGGAGACATTTTTTACCTAGTACACAGGTGCTTTCAAAACATGCAAAACAGACTGTTTCTTAAAAAAAGCAAGTCATGTAGTCATTAAACACTTCAGGACACAAATGGAAAGCTGAAAACTATTTTATCAAAATATTTTGAAGGCAGAAACTGAAAAATTACAGAATGGAGCCATGTAAACATTCTTACTAAAATTTGCAGTTTTGTTTTATTCAACTATTGAGTGTAAAGGTTAAAGAAATTGACTTAAAGTAAGTTATGAAGATATTAAAAGTCTTCATTAGTCACAGAAGTGGCAACATCTACAATTTATTTGTATTATAAGTGCTATTCATCTGAAATAGCTGTTAATAGTTGTACTTTGGGAGATTTTTAAAATGTATAGACCATATTCCCATTGATGATTTACTGATGTTTCAACCACTTGATCATTTCTAATACTTTCTTTAGAAACAAAGTATAAATCACATGATGAAATAGCTTCAAATATTCACTAATGAAATAAGCTAAATATAGTATTTTTATGGTACCTACTAAACTTTAATGTCTACCACATAACGCTTTTCCAATTTCCACAGAATCTTTTGAGCACATGAAGAAATCTGGAGATTATTATGTTACAGTTGTGGAAGATGTAACTTTAGGACAAATTGTTGCTACAGCCACTCTGATAATAGAACATAAATTCATCCATTCCTGTGCTAAGGTATGTGTTCACCTTAACACTTACGAATAAAATGAACACGTGTTTTCTAGCAAAACCAACTTTGAGTTTCCATTAAACCAATCTTATTTTCTTACTGCATTTCATTGTAAAATGAAAGCTATATTGCCCTGAAAAAAACTCTGCTTATTAGAAATCACTTAGTAACATTTTCCCATTATGTTCTGAAGTTAAGAGGAAGAAAATATTAATAATCTGAATTGTTTGCAAAAAATTGTTCTGCAAAGTGTCAGATGGTATAGTCCTAGAGAAACCAAGTCAGCATCATAAAATTTGGCAGTAATGATTAGAATACCTATGTTATTTAAAAGAGAACAATAACAATACTTTGTATATAGATCAACACAAATTTTTAGCAGTCTCCAAGCAGTTAAAGGTTCAAAATATTATATAATTGACCCTTGAACAACATGGGAGTTAAGGACGCTGACACCCCTCCCACTTCTTGAAGTCAAAAATTTGCATGTAACTTGACTCCCAAAACTACTAATAGCCTGTTGACTGGAAGCGTTACCAACAACATAAACAGTTGATTAACATGTATTTTGTATGTTATGTATATTATATATGGTATTTTTATAATAAAGCTAGAGAAAAAATGTTATAAAACAAAATACTTCTGTGAAGTATGAATTTGGTGGGTTTTTACTAGAAATTAATAAATTGTATTTGGATGTTTGAAAGAAACTGCTATTATGCAAGGAATAAGGTGATGTAGTATGAACATGACAAGATTACATTTTGGTGATATGGATTCTGAAATCCGCTTTAAAACAGTGGGTTGGGAAGATTAAGAATATAGACAAAACAAGATTAGGCCATAAATTGATTCATTGTATTTCCTCTATAGTAAGTTAAAAAGGCTTGCAATTTGGTTTTTGAAGTTTGTTTACAAAACATCAGTGAATTATGTCACTTGCTGAATTAGTTAAAAATGCCTAGTCCTTTAAAACATTATATTTTCAGAGAGGAAGAGTAGAAGATGTTGTTGTTAGTGATGAATGCAGAGGAAAGCAGCTTGGCAAACTGTAAGTAGGCAGAAACAAGGTATCCCTGGTTAGCTCCTTTTTCTGTTTCCCTTAATAGTGTCTTGCTCAGGTATTTGTTAAAAAATGTTCTCCTATTTGAAGTCCTTCTTAGGTGTCATTAATTAGGCTCATTCTGTAGCTTAAAGTAAATTTAATAAAGAAAATATTTTTACATTTTATCATGAATTTTAGAAATTCGAAGTATACTGTTTTATTGACTAACATTTTTATTAACTTTTTTTTTTTAACATATAATGTATTTGCTTCAAGGGTACAGGTGTGTGACTCATCAGTCTTATGCAATTCATAGCACTCACCATAGCACATACCCTCCCCAGTGTCCATAACCTAGCCACCTTATCCTTCCCTCCCCACCCCCCAGTAACCCTCCATTTGTTTCCTGAGATTAACAGTCTCTTATGGTTTGTCTCCCTCCCCAGTCCCATCTTGTTTAATTTTTTTTCCCTCCCTACCGCCCAAGAACCCCGGCCCTGCCTCTCAAATTCCTCATATCAGAGAGGTCATATGATAATTGTCTTTCTCTGATTGACTTATTTCGCTAAGCATAATACCCATTCTCCTACTAGTAGAAAACAAACTTTTGGCTAAGTCAAGTGATTCATCCCAGTTTCCCAGTCATATTTAGAAACAGGAAATGTTCTCAGTCTTGTAAGTTTTAGAAACATATACTAAACATATACGCCTTTCCTGTATAATCCCTTATGCATTTATCTAAATCCCTTAAAATATATTTGTTTCATAGGTTTATTGCCTATTTTATAAGCTAGAACTTGCTTCTTAATACCATCTCTTCTGAGTTTTAAAGAACTCACTCAATAAATATTAAGTCCTGCTATGTGCCAGGTATTATTCAAGGTATTTGGGATATATCAGTGAACAAAACAGACCAGCTTCTAGAAGTCCACTTCTGTCTTATCTTTTATAATTTCATAACCTCAGCCAAGATGTGCTTTCTTCAAAATGATACTACTTTTCAGTGTATGCAAACATGAGAGAACTCTCCAACCAAACTTTGTAGCTCTTTTCTACTTTTTTTTCCTAAGGCAGTTAAAATCATACATATATATACCTATATATGTATATATTTTTTTTAAGATTTAATTTATTTGAGAGAGAGAAAGAGGGAGAGAGCAGGCGGTGGGAGGGAGGAGAAGACTCCCCGCTGAGCAGGGAACCCAAAGTAGGTCTCTATCCCAGGACTCTGAGATCATAAACTGTGCTAAGACAGATGGTTACCACACTGAGCCATCCAGGTGTCCCTAGAATCACATTCTTATACTGGGTTTGGATTTTTTAAGGATTTTAAAAATGTATATTTTTGCTTTGTTTCTATTTCATACTAATTTATGTGATAATCCTTTCACAAATACTGGCTTTAAAATGATAAAGAACAACGCTATTTACTCATTACATGTGGGAATTTTGATTGTTCCTAAGTAGTTTGAACAGATTTAGGAAAAAAATTTTTAATTTTGGCCATATTTTTTTAAAAGATTGACAGTCTTCAGTGTTAACATTTAATCTTAAACCTATTTTTAAAGATGGTTTAGGGAGACTTTAGTATTTTGTCGTATTTATTAATGGGCTAGAGATTACTAGGTAAAGTATATTTGAAACAGTGAAATGCTTTGGGTGAATTAAATGCTTTTCCCCTTACAGTTTGAATATTTAAATGAATATAGTGAGAAAGGTCATGTACTAAACCTGTTTCTAATATAAACTTGTTTTATTTATATAATTTCATTCATTCATATTGAGTTACTCAAATGCATTTTTATTAACAAATGCTCTGTGCTTCCCCCCACCTTTTGAATTTCAGGTTATTATCAACCCTTACTTTGCTAAGCAAGAAACTGAACTGTTATAAGATTACCCTTGAATGTCTACCACAAAATGTTGGTTTCTATAAAAAGTTTGGATATACAGTATCTGAAGAAAACTACATGTGTCGGAGGTTTCTAAAGTAAAAAAGACATTTGTAAAGTAAGAAAGACATTTGTCAAAGGAGCTAACGCAACAAGGCAATACTCTTCCTAGAGTTAAAATACTTTGTTGCTGCAACCCAGTGACCTCCATAAATTCTGGATTGAAAAAAAACATGGTAATACAACAAATGTAATGACATTTAGAAGATTACTTTGGGCTGGTGGGATATGCTGTGAGTTTAGATTACAAATGAATATTATAAAGGGGATAATTTTTAACCAAAGGAATATATTTTTAACTTGAATCTTTTCTTGCATTGTATTTTTCTAAAGTTTGGCTTCATTTCTTTGTAGTTAGAGTATAGGTAGTAAGGAGTTATGTGTCTGCTATCTGTACTGCTCATTAAAAAAAAAAAGCATACCATGAATAAGGCTGTTATAACACTCATAAAATGAATACTTTTTTCCCATATATCATGTGAAATTGGATAAGATATAACTAAACGTAGTGCAGTCCAACAATTGTTAATCCTTTTACTATACTGGTAAACAACTTGGTCAGCCTTTTAAAGTAGAAATGAAAATTATAAAATGTGTACATCTAAAAGTTTATATAATTCTTATGCAGATAAGGTACCACCTGTCATATGTGAAGTATAATTATTTATTTGTTTAAAATACCTAAGAGCAAGTATAAGGTACTTTTTAACAGTAAATTAACAAATCTTGATGTATTAAGTATTTCGAACCTGATTTCTCATCTTTTCATCGATGTCTGAAGCCTTTCTTCTGAGTAACATTTTTATGAAAAATAAATGACAAAACTGAGTGGAATATTTAAATATGTATCATACTGCAATTGTTACATCCTTAAAATGCTGATGGAAGCTTTTCTATTTACTGTGATTGTCATGGTACTATTCTGGTCACTATCTTGTTTTGATTTTATTTATTTTAATTATTTTTGTAAGTTGAAGAATTCAATATTTTGTTAATGGTTCTAATCTTTTGCATTCCATGTTACATTAAACCTGTTCATACAGTGAAGTTTTTTGTTAGAATTCTAATGTCTTTTTCTTGAGTCTTCTATTGAACTATTAGATCACATCCTGGTTCATAAGATTTCGGTTTTGTGTACTCTTTGTAAAATTAACTGGGAAGGTAAAGACCAACCACTTTTTATCCCTCTGATTGACACCTACCTCAACTGCATTTAGGATTTCTCCCCTTGGAGTAAACTAAAGTTAAGCTTTCTAAAACAACAAAAACCCTTCACCAGTAGAGGGTGCACCACCTCCCTGCTTACAACCTATGCATATGAAGGGATCTTTCCCTAGTGAAATCAACAAACCTGCTTTTCAGCCCGTTTTGCCTTTGTAGGAGTCCTACAACCTTAGCATGACAGTAGCTTTATTAGGTATATTCTGGTAATTAAAACCCATGTTAAAAAAAAGTAAGCCTAATAGAAGGCAAAATTAAATGCTTTATCTTTCTTATTTCTGAACAATTTGAAATAAAAACAGGATTCTTATTTAAATAAATCCCTTCAGTGCCCTTAAGGTCTTCTCTTAAATCTTTCCCAGAGGAAATAGTTATAAAGTATAGTAATAAAAGTTGTGTCACTGAGCAAAATGGTGATCTATATTTAGCTTTAGTTATTAGCCAGAGTATGTTTAAAATTTTCTAAACCATACTGAGTAAACTTGAGTACAGAAAAAAAGCATAAAACATTTCATAATACATAAACTATTCTCATTTTAAAGCATTATTTGCTTTTGAAAAGGTTGAAGTGACAGTTGTGATTTTTATCATGCCTCACATATTTTGTATATTTATATTTCCCTGACTCTTAAGATGCACATTTTACACTAACATTTTAGAAATCAGGATGCATTTTATGATCAATGGCTCGCCAGTTTATTCAACAATATTTTGCGTTTTAGTGGTATGTAAAATAATAGTGTAGTGATAGCATCGTGGATTTGATGAAAAGTAGTATGTAGGCAGGCTGACAAGGAAGATAGTACTGTAAAAGCAAGAAGTATTTTTTTTAATGGGCTAGAAGCTGCTCTATGGATGACCTATATTATATTCCCTTTGCTTCAGACATGAATTCCCTTACTTCCAACTCCAAATCTGCTCAGCTAATCCTCAGAAATATTCTTAAGTTAAAATGCAGACCTTGCCTGGAGTACTGACCATTACTTGTGTGTCTGTGAGTGTGTGTGTGCTTAAGTGCTTCCCCAAGTCCCATGTTCATTCATCCTTCTTTATCTGAGGTAGTAAAACTGGGTTACTTTTACATAAAAAGACAACAATCTAAAGAAATTCCGAGGCATAAGCAGTATAAATGAGCATTTCAATCTTTTTGAGGTATAATGGCACAACAGTTTTAATACAACCACCAGTCTTCACAAAATAATTTTAATACTTTGTGCCTGGGCTAGCAGCATCTTGCACTGTGACATTCCTATACATACATAAGCATTTTATCCAAGTACAAATGTTAAAAGCAGGGTAACTTAAGCAATTGCCTATACAAAGGTAAATAGACACTGTAGGTTATTTTTCTTGAATCATTTTTGCTGCATAGTAAATTGCAATTACATGTCAGTATAATGTTACTGATCTATAGAATACACTTTGAACTGTGAGGTATGGCAACTCCCTATGAGAGAGCTAACATGTAAACCTGAATATTTTGATTTTTTTTTTTTTTTTAGCTGCCATGGATGGGTAAGACAAAAAAATCCAGCATTCAAAGATTCTAGAAACTTTCTAATCAATAAAAATAAAATAAAAATCTTTTAGTAATTCTCAGCTATTTCCTATCATTTCCATATTGGAGCATTGTTGAATGGACAAAGATAAAGTAAATACTGAAGTGAAGCTAAGTTTGTTATGGAAATATGGGTTAAACCAGTTATTTAAAAAAAAAATCCGCCAGGTAACTGCTCATTTACTTTACATCAAGTTGAGATCCTGATATATGTATATATATCGACATATATATATTTATATATATATTATATATATACATACACACATAGACACATATATATGCATCCCAACTTTATAATTCAAGATTGCAGTTAAATACTTCTAATTCACTTGAATTACCATGGTAATAAGACAATTAGAAACCTTATATTCTCTTTAAAAGGACATGCTTAACATTTTCTGACATTACTTCTAAACTCAGATGAAGCACAACTCTGCCCCCCAAAACAAATATTCTGCTTTAAAAGTTAAACACTTGAGAACTGGTAGCAGAAGCTATCCCAGTTTAACATTTCCACCACAGAGACAAATAAAAGTAACTGCTGTATAAACACCCAATGGGTAAGAAATTAACATTAATTAACTAAAATTAGAAAGTAAGAATTCTGTCATTCTAGTTTGAATATTTTCAATATTTGTTTCATACTTTTAAAGTGGGACAGTAAAGAAGTTTTCCTTGTTTTGCTGTAATTTCAGCTTAAATTCTTGCCCAGATTACATATTTAAAATTGGGTGCTATATCACTCATACATTATTTAAATGTTTTAGAAAATCATGATTGGTTAAATGTATTATATGTAACTATCACAAAACATTTGTAGAAATAAAAGGATTTCAGAAATGGAACCAAACAGAAGAAAGATTAGAAGAGCTACCAGAACTGGCTGAATATTAGGTGGAAGAATGGATCCAAGGTAAAACAAACTTGGAGTATTCTTACATGAAAAAAGAATAAACTTCATGTTTTGTCCCCATTAGTACTGTACTCAAGAAGATGATAGTCCCTTTTCCTAGTGTTCAAGAGACAGTCTTTAATATACAGTGCTGGGCAGGCACTTCAGTGGCAACATAAAAATTACAGTGGTTAGAAAAAGTGGAAGATTACCAGCTTTAAATTAATAAATGACCAAATCTGTATTTTTGGCCCAACTACTAGAGAGGATATGTGTACTTAAGAAACTAATTTTTAAAATCTTAACTCCCTCATTTTAAAACCTAAATGTACTATAACAAAGATTCTCTTAAGCCGAGTTTCTGCCAAATGAAGAAGCATCATAGATACTAGATTGCATCTGGCACTTTGCCAAGTGGATTTTCTGAACACAATGCAAATCTTGACTCTACTAGAC
This sequence comes from Mustela lutreola, assembly GCF_030435805.1. Lineage (NCBI taxonomy): Eukaryota > Metazoa > Chordata > Mammalia > Carnivora > Mustelidae > Mustela > Mustela lutreola. The sequence continues at coordinate 107,213,708 of NC_081296.1, read as the reverse complement.
TACCACACCAAATGACCTAATTACACAACAGAATACAAGACTACAATGGGATTAATAATAGGCTGTTTTCAGGGTAGTAAAATAGGGGAAGGGAATCAGAAGAGGAATACCATCTGGGTCAACAGGAATTAACTCAAAGCAATTTTAATTTCCAATCTCCTGTTAACGCTGGATTTAAAAAAAAAAAAAAAAAGCTTTTAACTGTATTATATTACATTGCAGAGAAAAAAGCAAAGAAGTAACTTCTTGTAATGGGTTACCTTGCATAGTACCTATTGGTACCAAGGGAACGTATGGAAAACCATTCCCATCAGTAAAGCACCTCAAGAGAGGACTGAGAAAAGTGAGATATAAACGAGTTTTGTTTGTGCTACCCTAAATCAACTATAAAAAGTTAAAAACACTCCTCTCCTTCCTCGTGGCATACTTAAAATAGCAAAAATGTTTTTCTTAGAACAATCTTTATATGTATAAATAAAAATATGGAGAATTAAGGATCCATAAAGTGACTTTGCTAATGCAAATTATGGGGGAAATTTGGATTAACTCAACGTGAAGAATTAAAACACTAATTTTAAATACAGTGAAGTTTCCCACAAACCACTTTCCCCAATAAATGCATCTTCAAAGAAAAGCTGCTGAGCCAGAACAACCTCACAGAATCATTAAGACAACATAAAATGAAGAAGTAAATGTTCCATATTCCAAATAATTTACTGAGGTTTCTTTAAACCTCTGTTTTAACTTAGAGTTAAGAAGAAAAAGAAATTACAGAAAAATGTTAAAAATGTTAAACTGTTCTACATACTAATTTAAAGGTGTAGATTTATTTTTTTATTGATGCAAGGCACTTTTCTTTTTGGGGCTTCATTTAGAAACAATGCTACATTGGTTACTCAGAACTATTTTGGACAAAGAAAAAATGGGCTAAACAACTCTAAAAAGAACAAACACAACATTTGGCTTTTAAAGAAAAAAGGAAAGTGACCCAAAAGTCAAACTCCCAGTTTTTTAGTATTACCAAGCAAAACGTCTTCCTTTGTTCATTAAACTTTTTTTTTCTATAGAATAAACAAATTAGGAAGAGGAATGGAAGCAATACTTGGATCATGTTAAAGTAAGAGTTAGCTAATGTCATGATTCAAAGATTATTAATAAGGTATTAAGTTAAAAAAAATAAAAGGGTAATGAAGCTACTAAATTACACTAAAACAAATGTGGCAGATTCCTGCATTTGTTAATGTTTCCGTCATAAAAGTGAACTGTAAAATTATTTTTAAAATGTAATATATAGAACACAAAATGAATTAGCAAACTTTAGGAAATTCTCGTTATAAATTACCCAGATTTTATAAACAAATCCCCCCTAACTTGCATTTTGTTTAAAGTAATAACTTTATATCCTACAAATAAATTTCAAGTATGAAAAGTGCATTATTGCAATAATACCTCTTTGCAAGTCCAAAATTCTTGGTTTATAATAAAACTGTAAAGTGTAAAAAAAAAAAAAAAAAAAAAAAAAGAAAGAAAAGAAAAAAAAAAGGAAAAGAAAGAAAGAAAAAGAAGAAAGGAGCAAAACCATCAGTGCCATCTATTGCAGAAGTCCAACATCTTCTTAAAATGTTGCTCAACAAGTTGCAGAGAAACACGCCTGGAAGCAACATACAATTTAAAAAAAAAAAAGACTTGTGTTTTTACCATTTTACATTATTATTGTCTCTAGTATTTCCTCCTTCCCAAATAGAAATTCACATCCTCTCTAATGTTGCTCGAGTCAGCCATTCTGTGCAGTCGCCACTTGCATGGTTCCAAAATCATCTTCTTCTTCATGTGTTCTCTTCAAACTGCCTAAAAATTATTGCACAAATATAACATATAATGGGAACTTAAACTCATTTGTTAGAACATTATAGCTAGTAAAAATTCATTTTCAGCGTTACTATGTATACGCACTATGAGAATTCCATGACTGAATTTTTAGTAAAATATAAAATCTTTTGTTATAAATTACTAAACAGCTTTTATCTTCATTATGGGATGTATTTCCCCTCTTGAGAACTGACTATGTCTTAGGTATTATAAATAACAATCATTCTTTTTTTTTTTAAAGATTTTATTTATTTATTTATTTGTCAGAGAGAGAGAGAGCAAGAGCGAGCACAGGCAGAGTGGCAGGCAGAGTCAGAGGGAGAAGCAGGCTCCCTGCGGAGCAAGGAGCCCGATGTGGGACTCGATCCCAGGACGCTGGGATCATGACCTGAGCCGAAGGCAGCTGCTTAACCAACTGAGCCACCCAGGCGTCCCAATAACAATCATTCTTAAAACAGTTTGAAAACAGAATTGTTAGATAATGGTACCCATATGTTTGGTTACCATAAATTTTTAGCTACCATAAACCTATGACAAAATTTAAGAGATTAATTTTGTATTTGCACAATTTTATTTTGTAGATATAATTGTCTTTTTGCTTTCATAGACACTGCTGAAAATACTTCTCCACTGAAGCTGTGGTTTTATGACCAAGAAGTCTAGAGCTGGGAGAAAAGATGGCATGCAGCAGATAAAGAAGAGATTTTATCTACTCGTTACATCACAGTCTGCTAGTACAGAAATTTCTCACATAGAATCAAAGGTATCACTATATGACCAATAGTTACAACAAAAAAATTTGAGTCTCAGTGAAGGAAAACTTGAGGGAACAACTAAACTGGCAAAAGATCTGCCATATTATCTGCCTAACAATGGCACAGACTTAAAGTTATGCCCGAAAGGTTGTGCTAAATCACGATAATAATGTTAATTCAGAGAGTGGATTCTAACATGAAACTAACATTTCACTGTTAATTAAAAAAAGGGGGGGCTATATGGTATCAAGACAATGGAATAAAGCAGAAAATATGCTAGCCATAAAGCTAAATACAGCTGCTATGCTGAATTTCAGATGAAATGCTGTATTTGCAATCTAAAAGAGGTATGAAGCATAAATAACTAATGCAAAGCAGAAAGTGAAAAGGTAAAAGTAAAGTTTTCTAGGAGTTTCAAATAACTAGGGATTGGAGGAAGATTGTTAATCATCATTTCTGTTGAAGGCATAACATGTAAACTAAGTTTTTAAGGGCAGAGACACTGAATGCTATGCATTCTTGGAGAAAGGACACAAATGAAACCATTAGTTCAGTTTTCTGGAGTGCCTATATAAAGAGGAACACTGAGAGATACCAAGATCAAAAATACCTTACTTACACTATGATGCTCTGTGTTTTTTTCTGTAGGAATTAAACCAATGAAGGATTTTGTACAGGAAAAATACATCAGAATTATCTTTTATGAAAATAAATCAGGCTACAATGTATAGAACAGACCAAGTAAGAGTATGGATAGGAGGTCAATATGGACCTGAAATAGAATGAGATTCCGTAAAAAAGAAAAGAGACAAGCAAGTGTAGCAAGGTCTTAGAAAAGGAAGATAGAAGATTTTGAGACCATGCCTGGATCATTAACTTTGAAAATACTCTTTTTGGGGGGAGGGGAAGCGAGTACTCTGACATAAGGAAGAAAGGGAGAAGGGATTCAAATATGACGAGAAAAATGGGTAGTTCACATTAGTCACCCAACTTAACCTGAAACACACTTTTATTTATTAAACAGCTTTTATTTTTATTAAGATCACCTGAGTGTATTTAGAGGCCCTTTTATTTTAATCTTTACAGCAGTTATACTACTTAAAGACTTAAACTAAACCAAGTAGAAGTTTGATCTTCCAGCTAACATATTCTATTAGCCAGCTACAGTGTTGTACACACAGCAGAAGCTCAATATAATATACACATATTCTTTATGAAATTAATTTGCAGTTATCTTGTGTGAAATTCAATAATCTGCCCAAAGTTTTCTAAACAATTTAAACTGTTCAGTATAACTTGTAAAGAGCAAAAGTGCTTTCTACTTCATATCATCATCATTTCTGTCCAACCTTCTCCAAAATGACAAATATCCTTACCTGTGGGTCCAGAATGAACAGATAATGACCTTTCTATCTGGAGTGGTGACATCATCTGTATTGTTAATTTTGCTAGGTAGATGGCTTCATATTCCTGAAAAAGATTTAGTTAACTTGAATGTACATTTAAATTCTTGGGTACCCAAAAGAGTGATTAATGTGTATATTTTGGTATTAGTTTATACTGAAATATCTGGTGCCATACTGTTGTAAGAGAAATGCAAGTTTAGGGGTACTTGGGTGGCTCATTCCATTAAGCAGTGGACTCTTGGTTTCACCTCAGGACATGATCTCAGGTTTGTGGAATAGAGCCCCACATCAGTACAGTCTGCTTGTCCCTCTCCTTCCCCCTCTGCCACTCTTCCCATTCCTCTCAAATATTTTTATAAAGAAGAAATGGAAGTTTAAAATTCCTATCTCTTAAAAAAATAAAATTCCTATCTCATACTTTCACATGTACTGAAGAAACTATAAATCAAGTCAGGTTATCAGCTTGAACTAGGGTATCATATACTAAACTGATAGGCAGTATCTGTTCTCTGCCACTGGGGTGTTAGGTATATGATCTCTATTTCCTCTGTTAAAACACACACACCCCAACAACCCAAATAGGCAATCTCTTAAAATAATTGTAAAAATAAAATGAAATAAAATTCAGTAAAGATTTTATACAGTTGTAAAATATTTTTAAAATGAGAGTACTATAAAGCATCTAATGGATTTAAATATATATTTGGTTTTCTAATTCTTTAAAATTAAGTCCTCTACTTCCAAAGATGGAAGAATAAAGGGATTTCTGTCCCTCTCCCCTTTCTGAGAAGAAAAAATAGAGAACTCCTTATCTGATGAAAGAAGGAAATATCCATTACCTTGACTATGAGAAGAATGAAAATTAGTGATTACAAATTGGTCAGAATAATGGTTACCTTTACAAAAGGAGAAAGAGTGTTGGTGGTTAGGAAGGGGTAACACAAGGGCTTTGGGGACCCTGGCATATGTTCAATTTCTTGACCTGATTGGTGGTGGTTACATGAATGTTTATTTACATTCCATGAATTTTCTGTATGTGTATTATATTTCACAATAAAAAAGAATTATCTTTAAATGGAACCAGACCAAGGTAGGCACACAAGATGCCGGACTGCAGAAATTAGGCAGAATGGGTACACTTCAAAGCACTCCAAAATAAGATGGTGGATCTAAGATAAAACTAACAAGCCCTTGCACAGTATTATAGGAACTACAAGTGGGCAATGTGGGGATGAGCAAGGGCTGTTAAGGGAAATGTGAAGGCCCACACATACCACTTTTACTAGCAGGGTGTAGTATAGTAAGATGGACGAGAAACTGGGTTGTATGGAGTCAAGTATCTGATCTTAGCTAAAAATAAAAACTAAACCAGTAATTATCAAGCCTGGCCATACCTGAGGAACACCCGAGGAATTTTTTTTTCTTTTTAAAGATTTCACCTATTTATTTGTCAGAGAGAGAGAGAGAGCACACAAGCAGGCAGAGGCGGAGAGAGAAGCAGGCTCCCCGCCGAGCCCAAGCTGAAGGCAGGCAGCTTAATGACTGAGCCACCCAGGCCTCACTCACCTATATGTATATTTTAAAAATATACATATTTGGTTCAAGTCCCACCCCTAGTGATTGTCATTTAATTGGTTTAGGTTAGGTTCCCCTGGGCAGTTTTTTTTTTTTTTTTTCTTTTAAAGACTTTATTTATTTGAGAGAGAGTGTGTGAGAGAGAGAATGAGCAAGAGAAGTGGGAGGGTCAGAGGGAGAAGCGGGCTTGACTCGAGCCCGAATTCCAGGATCATGACCTGAGCTGAAGACAGTCGCTTAACCAACTGAGCCATCCAGGTGTCCTGTCTGTCCCCTGGGCAGTTTTAATGTGCATGCTGTTTACCAATACCAACAAGAAAAATGTGAGACCTAAGAGACTCTGCTTCTTACTCATTGAGTTAAACCACCAGAGAAAAGTGCTAGTGAGAAAGACTTCCAAAACAAGTGGGAAATTAAAGCTATCCAGGTTGTCTCCCACCATTCTATTTTTGGGCAAATAGCTGTTCTAAAAAGAATACTTCCAGTTCAAAGATGACCAATAATCAAAAAGGAATCATTGTAGGTTTTAGCATAAAGATATCACAAGGGGAAAAAAGCAACTTTACAACCAAAAGTCACATTAAGAACAGTGTCAAAACTGTACCAAGAAGCAGATGAAAATGATTAATTCTCCATGAAATCAATGAACAGGGCATTTCTTTCTTTCTTTTTTTTTTAAGATTTTATTTATTGAGAGTAAGAGAGAGAGAGAGTGAGCATGCAGGAGCAGGGGGGAGGGGTAGGGGGAGAAGCTGACTCCCGCTGAGCTGGGAGCCCCATGTAGGAATCAATCCCAGGGCCCTGGGATCATGACCTGAGCCAAAGGCAGATTATTTAACTGACTGAACCACCAGGTGCCCAATGAGCATGGCATATCTGAAATGAGTTGAAAGAAATAAAAAGGACTCATGGAAGAAATGTAACAATGAATGAGATGACATACCAACTATCAGCTCAATGGGAGAGAAAAAAAAATAAAAGCACAGAAATAATGAATGAATATAACAGAATCAACAGAGAACAGACCAACTATCCAATCCTGGAATAATATAAATTTTCCCTTTTCTCCTTGAAAAGGTCCAAACTGCAAGTATGCTATACTTCCTATCATTTTAGAAAACAAACAAAAATCCTCCTTAATAACCCTAGTGTCCTCTCCACCTATGGTCACTTGTTTCTCCCTTTGAAGTGTAATTCCTAGAATTATCTATTCTTGCTGTTTACATTGCTCTCTTCCCATTTTCTCTTGAACTCTGAGCAATTATGTTTATCCTCCCCCTTCCATAAAATGTTTGTCAAGGACACCAATGACCTCATGTTCCTAACCTAATGTCAATTCTCAGCCCTTATCTTCTTTAACCTATTATCAGCTTTTGATATAGTGAATCACCCCCCATTCTTTTTAAGATTTATGTATTTATTTTGAAAGAGAGAGTGGGGGGAGGAAGTAGGGGAAGAGAAACTCAAGCAGGCTCCCCACTGAATGCAGAGCCTGACATAGGGCTCAACCTTATGACCCATGAGATCATGACCTGAGCCAAAATCAAAAGCCAGGTGTGTAACCAAATGAGCCACCCAGGTGTCCCCATTCCCTCCTTCTTCAAACACTTTCTTCACTTGACTTCCCAAACAAGCCACCCTGATTATTTTTTTCCTATCTCACTGGCCATTCTTTTCAATCTCTTCTACTAATTTCTCATTTCCCCACCCTCTACATGTTGGAGTGCATTAGGATCTGTTTTGAAAATCTCTACCTGCACTCCCCTAGTGATCTTACCTAGTCTCAGGGCTTTGGCAGCATCTATATGCTGATACTCCTTAGATACATGGTTCTTTTCCATGAACTCTAGACTTACATACCTGCCTACTGTCCAACGCCCTCTCAACCTTAAGCTGACCAAAACTGAACTCAATTTTACTTCCTTCAAACCTTTTCATTCAGTTTCTCCCATATCTTCCAGAAAGGCTTAAATCCATCCTTGGGAGCAGTATACATCTCCCAATATTATTTATAATCATGAAGGGCTAGAAATAACCTAAAAGGTTTATGTATATGGAATCATATGAAGTTGTGATGTATACATATTTGTACATATGCATATGAAAAGATTATGCAGTTAGACTTGAATATACATTGCTGGATTTTTAACATGCATTTTTTAATTACTTTTTCAAATACAAAAATAAATGTAAAAAGACAATGTTTTTACATCTGAGCCAGAAGGCAGACATTTAACCAACTGAACCACCCAGAGGCCCCTGAGACAATCCATTTCATAACGTTCTTGACGTCTCAATGTGAGACATAAAGGACATTCTTCAATTTTTAACTTTCCTTCTTGGAAAAAAATAAACTAGTTTAATCAGATATTTCACACAGGTTTATCTTACTGTCTTTTGAGTATATCTTCTGCACCACAAAAGTTGAAACATGGATGGGTAGATAGGGTGCCTAGATGGTTCTGTTGATTAAGCATCTGCTTTCGGTTCAGGTCATAATCTTGGGAGTCCTGGGATTGAGCCCTGAATTAGGCTCCCTGCTCAGCAGGGAGTCTGCCTCTCCCACTACCCCTCCCCACTGCTTGTGCTCTCTCTCACTCTTGCTCTCTCTCAGATAAATAAAAATCTTAAAATCTGAAACACAGTAAATATAAAACACATAAAATAGCATATAATTATATGTGTGTAATAAAAAAAAACTGAAGAAATTTCTATCATTTTTCATTTTTTAATTAACATATAATGTATTACTGGTTTAAGAGGTAGAGGTTAGTGATTCATCAATCTTATATAAAATACCCAGTGCTCATTACATCACATGCCCTCCTTAATGTGCACCACCCATTTACCCCATTGCCTCCACCCCATCCCCCACAAACCTCAATTTGTTTCCTATGATTAAGAGTCTCTTATGGTTTATCTCCCTCTGATTTCATCTTGTTTTATTTTTCCCCTTCTTCCCCTATGATCCTGTTTTGTTTCTTAAATTCCACATATCCATGAGATCAAGATAACTGTCTTTCTCTGACTTACTTCACTTAGCATACCATCTAGTTCCAACCATGTTGTAAATGGCAAGACTTCAATTTTGATGGCTGCATAATATTCCACTTTTATATGTGTGTGTACATGTATACACATCTTCTTTATCCATTCATCTGTTGATGTGCATCTGGACTCTTTCCATAGTCTGACTACTGTGGACACTGCTGCTATAAACACTGGGGTTCAGGCGCCTGTTTGGATCCCTATTTGTATCTTTAGGGTAAATACCCAGTAGTGCAATTGCTGGATCATAGGGTAGCTCTATTTTCAACTTTTGAAGAACCTCCATACTGTTTTCCAGAGAGGCTGCACCAGCTTACATTCCCACCAACAGTTTAGGAGGGTTCCCCTTTATCCGCATCCTCACCAACATCTGTCATTTCCTGACTTGTTGATTTTAGCCATTCTGACTGGTGTGTGGTAATATCTCATTGTGGTTTTGGTTTGTATTTCCCTGATGCTGAGTGATATTCAGCATTTTTTCATATGTCTGTTGGCCATTTGGATGTCTTCTTTGGAGAAATGTCTGCTCATGTCTTCTGCCCATTTCTTAATTGGATTATTTGTTCTTTGGGTTATTATTTGAGTCTGAGTTCTTTTTAAAAAAAATTATTATTTATTTATTTGACAAAGAGAGACACAGAGAGAGAAGGAACACAAGCATGGGGGAGGGGGAGAGGGGGAAGCAGGCTTCCCACTGAGAAGGGAGCCTGATGTGGGCCTCAATCCCAGGACCCTGGGGATCACAACCCTAGCTGAAGGCAGACGCTTAACAGCCGAGCTTAACAGCTGAGCCACCCAGGTGCCCAAGTTTGATAAGTTCTTTACAGATTTTGGATACTAGCCCTTTATCTCATTTGTTATTTGCAAATATTGTCTCCCATTCTGTCAGCTGTCTTTGGTTTTGTCAATTGTTTCCTTTGCCGTGCAAAAGCTTTTCATCTTGAAGTCCCAATAGTTCATTTTTGCTTTTGTTTCCCTTGCCTTTGGAGAGTGTCTAGTAATAAGTTGCTGTGGCCAAGGTCAGAGGTTGCTCTCTGTTTTCTCCTCTAGGACTCTGATGAATTCCTGTCTCACATTGAGGTCTTTCATCCATTTTGAGTCTATTTTTATGTGTGATGTAAGAAATGGTCCAGTTTCATTCTTCAGCATATGGCTGTCCAATTTTCCCAACACCATTTTGTTGAACAGACTTTTTTTCCATTGGATATTCTTTCCTGCTTTGTTGAAGATTAGTTGACCATAGAGCTGAAGGGCAATTTCTGGATTCCCTATACTGTTCCACTGATCTAGGTGTTTGTTTATGTTCCAGTACCATACTGTCTTGATGACTACAGCTTTGTAACAGAGCTTGAATTGTGGATGGAATTGTGATGTCACAATGTTTGGTTTTCTTTTTTAACATTCTTTTGGCTATTGGGGTCTTTTCTGGTTCCAAAGAAATTTCAGGACTATATGTTCTATATCTGTGAAAAAAGTTGATGGTATTTTGATAGGGATTGCACTGAATGTGCAGATTGCTCTAAGTAGCATAGACATTTTAACAGTATTTGTTCTTCCAGTCCATGAGCATGGAACATTTTTCCATTTCTTTGTGTCTTTCTCAATTTTTTTCATGAGTATTCTACAGTTTTGAGTATAGATTCTTTGCCTCTTAGGTTAGATTTATTCCTAGGTATCTCATAGTTTTGGGTGCAATTGCAAGCAGGACTGGACTGACTCCTTAATTTCTTTTTTCTGTCTCATTGTTAGTGTATAGAAATGCAGCTGATTTCAGTGCACTGATTTTATATCCTGCCAAGTTGGTGAATTCCTATATGAGTTCTAGCAACTTTGGGGTGGAGTTTTTTGGGTTCCTTCCAACCTCTGGCCCCAGAGCCAAAAGCTCGGGGCCCCACTCAATGAGCCCTCAGAGAAAAGCATAAGTCATTCCTGTCTCCCTGGTCTCCATCTGTATTCTGTGTTCACCCACCATGTGACTAAGTGTTTCTATCTCAGACCATGACCTGTTTCCAGCATCCCAACCCTGCAGAATTCTGTGGTGGGCTATTGTGCCACTGCTCCCAGGAGAGGAAGGGGTGTCTTGCCGGATCTGCAGCTTGCTGGGCCCCTGCTTTAAAAGCAGTCACCTAACTGAGCCATGGTTTGTGGCTCACTCTTCCTGATTCTGCCCACCTCGAGGTTTATTTTCCCATATATCCTCTCAGATTCACTTCTCCACACCTCCTACCTTGCAGAAAGTGGTAGCTTTTCTATTTATAGAGTTGTAGCTTTTCTTAGATCTCCTGTTGAGTTCGCAGGTGTTCAGAATGATTTGATAGCTATTTAGCTAGATCAAACTAGGGTCTCCTAACTCCTCCGCCATCCTGGACTCCTCTAATATCAAATTATTTTATCTTACATTTAACAATGTGCCTTTAACCCCTCTTTCACAGTAATGGCAGCTTTTAAGAAAATACTTAAAAAACAAAAAAGAAAATACCTTTAACTAGAAATATAAACTTGAATAAAAAAATCCAATTAGGAGGTGCTTTAGCTGGCTCAGTGGGAGAATTGTGCAAGACTTTTAGTCTCAGGATTATGAATTTGAGCCCCATGTCGGGTATAGAGATTACTTAAAATAAACAAACTTAAAAAAATAATAATAATGAAAAAAATAAATTAAATTAAATTAAATTATGGAAATTTTTAAGTATTTAAGGTAAATTCTATGGGTGCCTGGGTGGCTTTCTCAGTTAAGCATCTGCCCTCAGCTCAGGTCATGATCTCAGGATTCTGGGATCAAATCTGTGACCAGGACGGGCTAAGCAGGGAGCCTACTTCTCTCCCTCTCCCCACCCCCTACTCATGCTTTCTCTTACTATCTCTCTCTCTCAAATAAATAAAATCTTTTTAAAAAATAAAATTAAAAAATTAAATTCTATTAATTAATTTAATTTTAATTAAATTCTATTAATTTTAAATTAATTCTAATTAAATTATGTAGACAAAAGATTTTAATTATCCTCCTTTCTTACTACTTTAAAGAGGAGGAACAAAGAAGTTACCTGAAGTTGATGGACAAATCCAGCATTAGGATTAATGCAAAATCTTCTTTCTTGAACATAAGCAAATGCATCTCTGAAAACAAAAAAAGAAAAGTAAGGTGACGGTATTACTTCATGAATTAATCTCAATTTTTTTAGTATTTACCTAAAATAGAAACTTATCCAAAAATTTACCTAAATAGGAAATCATAATCATAAAACTTGTGCTACAGAGAGGTAGCAAGCTATAGTGGAAAAATCAACAGGATGGGCAGATGAAAGATCACCATCCCTCTATTTACCAGCTTGTGTTCTAAGGGAATCTGCTCAACTTTCTAAGCTTTATTTTTCTTGTCCATAAATTGGGGTTTATAATAATTCCTATTTTGGAGGGTTATTATGAAGATGGGTGATTTTAAGTATAAAGTACCTTGTATAGCATCTATGACATAGTACGTGCTCAAAATTTTATCATTGTTTAAACAAGAAGTGTATCTACTTTCTTGTGTTGTTGTGAGGCTTAAATGAGATAAAGAGCCTGGAATAGCACCTAGCACATAGCAAAGACCCAATATATGGAAGCTATTTTCACTAGTATTACTGTCAAGACACCAAATAATAAAGAAACTACATAAAACAGTCTACCAAGCATTAAATAAACAAAGCATCTGTATTCAAATAATATTAATAACTGATATTTTAAAGCAAAATTTCCATCAAAATTTCAACTTAAAGGATACCAAACAAACTAAACAAGCATTTGAAGGTCTAGCCTGTGTCAAGAATGTGGATCCAATGCTGAACGCAGTTCAAATGAAGAGAGTTAACAGGGAACATGGTATAATGATGCACAGGTTGACACAGGCATACCATGCAAAGTTTCATGGCTATGATAAGAATTATTAAGGATCAGGAACCTTTAAGAGCTTTTTGGGGTAAAGTAATTATTTAATCAGATTTACCTTTTGAAAAGATCATTCTAAAAGTAGTGTGGGGAAAAAAAGACTGGAAAAAGAAAGAGTACCTGAAACCACTAACCACTGTTAGAATCCAAGAAAGACACAACTGGAGGTGGGATTAAATGATGATGAAAAAGAGAGAGATTCGAGGTATATTTGAAGACATAAAGGAGACAGGATTTGTTAATGGGTAAGTTTGGGAGAAGAGCGTGAAAGACAAGGAGCTGTCAATGATTACAAGACTTCTAACTTGTACAAGATACACTAAAAAAGGAAACTCTGTACATTGGCCAGGTATTTGTTTTGGGGCTCTTTTTTATCTAGGCAGTACGCTTGGAAAAGTTGATTCTGGTTAAGAAAGACCACAATGAATTGTGAATAGAAGTTGAAACAAGTTCTAGATAATTTTTGATCCAACTACTGTTAAAGGAAAATATAATAAATTAGCGTTTTAAGCAAGGGAAGCAATAACATCTGTGTCTTAAGAGGTTTTAAACTTGGGTTAAACAATTCTCTTGCAGTAAATAATTAGTTTTCCATAATTATTCCCAACTATAACTCCCTTGGCATTTTAATAACATTTAGCACTACCTCTGTAAAACCACAAAATATTAGCCTAAGTAGATCTATTCAAGGTAGATGAGCTATAAAGGTTAAGAGACTAATCATGGAATACAAGAGCCTGCCTCATCAAGATGAATAGATGACAAAAACAGGGTATCAACTTCAAACTCCCAAACTGTTTCCATTAAGCTTCATTTTACTGAGAATTTAAACTGTGGCTAGGTTTCAGAGTACTTTCTTACCTGTACTTCATTCCAAATGTTTCCATAATGTATGCAATAACAAAGGCAGCACTGAAGAGGGGGAAAAAATTTTAGAAAAAAAATAGAAAACACAGCTCATTAATTAAATGCTAAAGAAAGAAAGATAATCTCTAACTTCATACCTCCTGGAGATCCCTGCATTTCCATGGACAAGAACTTTTCCTGAAAGACAAGAAATAGTTATTCTGACAAAAAAAAAATCTAATTCAGCAACTAAAATATATTGAAACCATGTACTATACCACAGTAAGATAAATCTTTTCTTAAACATTTTATATTTTATACATACCACACCTGGATATTTATTAGACTTTAAAGCTGACTTGAAAATAAGTTATATAGGGATATTTAAGAAAGCCTATCCAAATGAAACAATTAGTTGGGAAAATATAAATTTGGGAATAGTCTATTATATGCAATTGCAACTTTCACATCCTGCATTTAGGACAAATATTATCTAAAACATTAACACATAATCCCCTAAAAATAAATACTGAGTAAGAAAATATTTACCTCCAGTCTGTAAGCTTCCATCAATAAATTCTTTACTCTGAAGGCAAAAGACAGTGCTTTAATAAAACATGTGGACTAATACAAGCATAAATCAGATACACAGTATACATATGGTAAAACAAAATATACTGAAAACATTTCTTGGTGTGTATGTGTGTATATATATATATATATATATATATATATATTTTTTTTTTTTTAAGATTTTATTTATTTATTTGGCAGACAGAGCTCACAAGCAGGCAGAGAGGTAGGCAGGATGAGGGCAGATGGAAAGCAGACTCCCTGCTGAGCAGAGAGCCTGATGCGGGTCTTGATCCCAGGACCCTGAGATCATAACCTGAGCAAAGGCAGTGGCTTAACTCACTGAACTACCCAGGTGCCCCTCTTGGTTTATATTAGTGAAAATTGCTTTCATTCAAGAATTTCCAAAATGCTACAAATGCACATATTACAAATTTTAAAAATTATACAGGAGCTAAAATTTAATAAATTCAAAGTGTGATTTCTCAAATATTTGGAGAGTATAAAAAGGTTAAAAATAATAAATATATTTATGCTCCCACCCTTCCGGGCTGCCCCATTTGGGCAGGGGGATCAGCTTTATTTCCTGGGGCAGACAGGAAACAACTGCCTAATTAAAACCTCATTGGGATGGGCGCCTGGGTGGCTCAATGGGTTAAGCCGCTGCCTTCGGCTCAGGTCATGATCTCAGGGTCCTAGGATCGAGTCCCGCATCAGGCTCTCTACTCAGCAGGGAGCCTGCTTCCTCCTCTCTCTCTCTCTGCCTGCCTCTCTGCCTACTTGTGATCTCTGTCAAATAAATAAATAAAATCTTTAAAAAATAATAATAAAATAAAAAAATAAAATAAAACCTCATTGGGATCCTTGAGTGAGGGTGGAAGCCATGAAAAAGAACCCATGAGATCCTGGGGGTTGGGACGGGTGCCCGAGCACTGGGGACCTGGGTGAGACCCCTGCAGTGGAGAGTAGGCCATTAGAGATAATGTTTCTTACAGAACCTAAGTTATTAGGAAACATTAAAAATGTGGCCAAGACAGCTAACAAGGACCATCTGGTCACAGCCTATACCACTTTTTGAAAGTAAGCGTTTCAAGGGTACCAAAAGTATAAGTAAAGTGTCTGAGCAGGTAAAAAATGTGAAGCTTAATGAAGATAAACCCAAAGAAACCAAGTCTGAAGAGAGACTGGATGAGGGTCCACCAAAATATGTAAAATCTGTTCTTAAAAAAGGAGATAAAGCTCACTTTAAAATGAGTTTAAAAAGGAGATATAACTCCTTAAAAAAGGAGATAAAACCTTTTCCCAAAAAGGGAGATGTTGTTCACTGCTGGTATATGGGAATACTACAGGATGGGACTGTTTTTGATACTAATTTTCAAACAAGTTCAAAGAAGAAGAAAAATGCAAAGCCTTTAAAAGTGTTAAGGTTAGAATAGGCAAAGTTATCAGAGGATGGGATGAAGTACTCTTATTTATGAGTCAAGGAGAAAAGGCTTGACTAGAGTTTGAGCCAGAATGGGCTTATGGAAAAAAGGACAGCCTGATGCCAAAATTCCACCAAATGCAAAACTCATTTTTGAAGTAGAATTAGTAGATATTGACTGAAATAGCAATGCTTCAGATATGAAGACATCAGCAACAATAAAACAAAGCCTTGAAAAAACTTAGGTAACTAATTAGAGCTGGTCATGATTATAAGGGAAGAGTCAAATGGAAAATCCAAGAACTCAGATATTGTTTACCCAATTCCCAACTTTTAATGTAGATAATCCATTATAATTTCCTAAAGTTTAAAATATTTTACTACAGCTATGTAAAATAGTGGTTAAGGAGAAATGGCTTTCCTTTTACCTCATGTTATAAACTAAAAGGCTCAGTAAAAACATTCAGTGTCTTGCATTAAAAATAATAATAATAATAATAAATATTCTTTAAAATATAATCCCACAATTTTTAGTCATAACAAAGTAAAAGCAGCATAAGAAGGAATTAGTTTCATTATTAAGTTTTAGAACCATAATTAAGTCAAATCATAAAATTTAAGTGATATTAAAGCATTTGATACTACTTACCATGGGAAAATAACGTATTATATTTTCAACTGGATTATCTGCAATATCCAAGACTAAATACCTGAAAATAAAATATTTTGTGATAAGCATACCTTCGGATAAAACTGTATAAAAAACTTCAAAATTTCTCAACAAGTATGAAAATAATGGAAAACAACTTTCAAGGTATCATATTCCCAAGGACTGGGTCACAGATTTTATATTGTTTAAATACACAGCATTTAAAGCCTTAAATAATAAATTAATATTTCTGATATTTTTGTATTAAAAAAATCTATCTCATTAAAACTGAAAAAAAAATTCACATGAACGAAGGAAACTTTCCTCTAAATCAAAATAGACCTAGAATATGGAGAAAAAGCGTCTGTATTCTTTATTATTATTCTATTTCTACTAACTTCCCCATGGACTAGAAGATTCTTCTTTGAGTGGCCCTCTGACCCCTCCTCACAATGCTACAGAGGTCATTTCAGAGGAAGCCCAAAGTCTGAAAGAGAAGAAGGTAATCAAAATAGAAGTTTAATGGAGCAATGAGTCAAACATTCATTGCCTGAACTAACCTTCAGCAGAGTAAAATCAACCAAGAGACCACCTGTCCTATATAATTTTACAATCTGGAAAACACATTAATAATGTTAGTTTAACATTATTAATATGCTAGGCTTATTTTATTTTGTGAAAACCTTCCCTTTCTAACCTATCCTAGACCACCTATTAATACAACTATAGTAATTAAGTCACAAAATTTTTAAAGTCAATATTGCCTTAAAAATACAGTTCTTTAGTGATCACTTAAATAGTAAAGTGATCATTTAGGTGGTAACAACTTCAATAAATTCAGAGTTTATCACAGAGAAGCTGAAAATCAGTATCCAAGGATAATCCAATGTAAAAACCAAAAGGAATAAGACAATGACTGTATCCAAAAGTGACTGTGTAGACTGAACTATTACATAAAACACTGCTTTAGGAGGGGAAAAATGGTAATTCAGAGTTAATCTAAAACAACTTTCAAAGGTAATTCAGAGTTAATCTAAAATATTATACTGTATGTCATTTTGAATGTTAAAAACTATTAGCAGTCAGGGTGCCTGTGTGGCTCAGTTGGTTCAGCACATGACTCTTGATCTCAGCTCAGATCTTGATCTCAGGGTGAGTTCGAGCCCTGAGTTGGGCTCCATGCTGGGTGTGGAGTGTACTTTTAAAAACAAAACAAAACAAAAAGGACCCCCCCCCCCAAAAAAAAACCCAAAAACTATTAGCATAGGGGCACCTGGTTGGCTCAATCCACAGAGATGCAGCTCTTGATCTCAGGGTTGTGAGTCTGAGCCCCACACTGGGTATAGATTACTTAAAAATAAAATTTTTAAAACCAAAACCAAAACTAAAACTATTAGCAGAATTATCAATCTATAAGCCAATATTTCAAATCTAAGGAGAAAGGGTTATTCCATTAGGATAAAGAAGCTGTACCCAGGACAGTTTGGTACTAAAAACAAAATCTCTAGACAAATTAGAAATGTATAATATGGCATTTTAAAATATCATGGCATTTTTTTTCATATAGGTAAGTCTATTTGTGTGTAGACATAATACACATACATATAATAGAGTTAAGATTTAGAAGGAATATGCCAAAATGTTAACTAAAGTGTTTCCTCTGGGTTGTGGTATTAAGGATGATTTTATATTCTTCTTGGCATTATTCTGTATTTTCCAAAGTATCTATAAAGAACAAGATTTTTTTTTCTAAGATTTTATTTATTTGAGAGAGAGAGAGAGAGAAGCAGCGGTGAGGAAAGGAAGAGGGAGATGCAGACTCCCTGCTGAGCAGAGAACCCAATGCAGGGCTTGATCATGGGACCCTGGGATCATGACATGAACCCAAGACAAATGCTTAACTGACTGAGCCAGGCACTCCAAGACCAATGATTTCTTTTCTATATTAGAAAAACATTCAGTCTGGGATGCCTGGGTGGCTCAGTGGTTAAGCAGCTGCCTTCAGCTCAGGTCATGATCCCAGCGTCCTGGGATAGAGTCCCACATCGGGCTCCTTGCTTAGCGGGGAGCCTGCTTCTCCCTCTGCCTCTGCCTGCCTGTACTCTCTCTATCTCTCTGACAAATAAATAAATAAAATCTTAAAAAATAAAAAAGAAAAGAAAAAAAAAGAAAAACATTTAATCTATTTCATTTTAGAATACAGACATTCCTTTTTTAAAATAAGTTTTTATTAACTGAAAAATGTGTACACATGGTAAAAAATTCAAACAGTATAAGAATATCTGCAATAAAAAAATAGGTCCCACTAGCATTCCAGACCCTAAATTTCCCATTTCAGAAGCAACCACAGTCAGATTTATGGTCTTTTAGCCTAGAAACTTTCTATGCATGTACAAGAATATATGCCTAATATACTGTATATATTTTTAAACACAAATGAGAGTATACACTTGGCTATATACCTTGCTTTTATAATTTAATAAATCTTAATGATTATTCCAAATCAACACACTTAGAAATATTTCATTCTTTTTCATGGTTACAGTATTCTATTATACATTTACACAATATACTTCCGAGTGTCTTATACTGATGGACACTCAGGCTGCTTTCATTTTTACAAACAATAAGGCAGTGCATTAATAGTTTTAACATACATGCATTTATTTACATACAGAATATCTCTAGAATGATATTTAAGGGTTAATAGTAGCTGCCTCCCAGGAGAGAAGCTAGATGGTTGGGTTTAGAAGAGGAAAGCGACTTACTTTATTTATATAGCTTTTTTTTATTCTTTTCTTGTACCATGTGTAATACATATTCTTTATTTTTAAAATAAAGTTAAAATAACATTAAAAACCATTAAATGCTTAACCACACTCATTATAATGAGAAAGGCAAATTAGTACTATGCAAGACATCATTTTTACTCTAGGAAATTGGGAAAAATTAAAAACATTTTATAATTCTGTCTTGGAGAAATAAGAAGGAAAGAGTCTCATTCACTTCAGAGTAGGAATAAAAAATGATACAACTCACTAGAGGGCGATCTGCAACATCCGTTAAAATTTTAAATGCTCACGTTCTTTGATCCAACAATTCCACTTGTACACATTTATCTGACTGATATATTTACACACGGATTAAACAATATATATAGGAATAGCCACTATATTAGCAAAAGATGAAACAATCTAAATGTCCAATAGGTGACAGGTTGAATAAATTTTAGTATAGCCATACAATGGATTACTATACAAGTTTAAAAAACCAATGCACCTAAGTAATGATATGAAGCAATCTTTAAAATATATTAACAGGGGCGCCTGGGTGGCTCAGTGGGTTGGGCCTCTGCCCTCGGCTCGGGTCGTGATCCCAGGGTCCTGGGATCGAGCCCCGCATCGGGCTTTCTGCTCTGCGGGGAGCCTGCTCTCTCCTCTCTCTGCCTGCCTCTCTGCCTACTTGTGATCTCTGTCTGTCAAATAAATAAATAAAATCTTTAAAAAATAAATAAATAAATAAATAAATAAATAAATAAAATATATTAACAATTTTAAAGCCACTGTAAAAAATAAAAGTTTATCTATAGGAATATGCTTATATATATAACATAACCCAAGGAGGATACTCAAAAAGAGTAGATGCCTCTAGAGAAGGAAACTGAGTGTCTAAGGCACAGAAATAGGGAAAGTCTTCAGTTATACTGTAGATGCTTTTGAATCTTTAAAATTTTGCATTTTATGCATCACTAATTTGCAATTTAAAGGAAACTTATTTGTTAGATAATATACTATATGACCATCCTTATAAAACAGATATGTACAGGGCAAACTTCTTGGGTCTTTCCTCTTCAGGAGTTTTCTACTATCACTTATCACATAAACTTTGCTTTGCACCTCACTGCAAAACAAAAACAAAAACAAAAACCACAAACACCCACACACAACATTATGTACAGAAGTCTGCTATAATAAAATCAATCAAAATGAAAACCACATTACGTTTGCTGCCCGTAACATTTTAATTAATCACAGCAATAATTCTTACCTAAATAATTGTTGAAAGTTTGGTTTAACAAAGTTTGCTTCAATATTTTGTCTTATGCATATTATATGGGTTATTCCATATTTCTGTAGTATAGGTAGCTATAAAAAATGAGAGACAGGGAGAGAAATAGTTTAAAATACAAAACATCATCTTATTGTAACACAGATGTTTGAAAATATAAAGGACTGAACATTAGAATTAGTATAACCATATCTGAACTTTAAGTACAGGGAATTAAAGCTAATTTTATAATAATATCCCTGAAATGACCAGCAAGATATTTCAGTGATTCAAGATTAATATATACTACATAACCTCAAAAGGCTAATAGGATTATTTAATATAATTTTAGAGCTTGCTGAGACCTTAAAGATAATTTATTTCGGAAACAATACTAAATAGTGGTTTAAAGGCATGAGCCTTGGGGTCATGAGAGTCCAAGCTCTATATTCCAGCTCTGCTAATGATGTGAGCTCTGTGGCTCAGTTTTACCATGTAAAAACAGGGAAAATACTAACCTCTTCATTGAGTGGTGTGACAAATTATGTATGTCAGGTGTTTGACGCAATGCCTTGAGCACATGGCAAGTGTTCATTAAGTGGCAGTTACTGTATGTAAATTGACAATATTTATTTTTTAGAAGGGATTACAATAAGGCATAAGCAATTACTGAATATCACTGACACAGTTAAAAGCAATACCACGGCCCAAATCTCTACACTACACCATGCCTCTCCCAACATACTTTTTCTACTACAAGCCAGAATTAATTTATACAGTTCACAGACTAATAACATTTCAGTTTAAAAATTCTTCTGAAGTTAAAACTGGCAACTCCAAATGGTATTATATTCTGTGGGGCTTTTCTGGCTCTACATTTAAAGCAATTTAATATGACAGTCTTAGATCAAGTTTTTATTTGCAACTGATTATAGGTTTCAGTGAATATAATGTGCTTGATAATGTACACAGCATGTTACATATACAACATATGACATATATATAACATGACATGCTAATTTAATAGCTAGAATGTAAATTGCATGAGAACAAGGACTTTGTTCACTGATTCTTATACATATGTGTAACAGTACCTTGAATATATTAACTGTTCAATAATTATCCGTTCAATAAATGAAAGAACAAAATCATCCTGTCAAGAGGAATCAGAATTCATAATCTTGGGTTTTCTATGATACTTCCAACTTATACTCCTATATATTTAATTCCCACTTTCTGCATTAAATAGTCCATAACAATAATACTAATGATTTGTAAGAGAAATCAAAGAGTAATTTATATTTGTTATGGACTGAACATTTGTGCTTCTCTAAAATTCACATGTTGAAGCCCTAACCCCCAAGGTGATAGTGGTAGTAGGAGATGGGGCCTTTAGGAGTTAATTAGACAGATTTAGATGAAGTCATGAAGGTGAAGCCCCATGATGGAATTAGTGCCCTGATAAAAGGAAGAAATATCAGAGCTTCATCCTTTTGCCATGGGAAGATGCAACAGGAACACAGCCATCTCCAAGCCAAGAAGAGGGACCTCACCAAAATCTAACCAAGCTGCACCCTGATCTCAAGATTTCCCAGCTTGTACAACTGTGAGATAAAGTTGTTGTAACCACTGGTCTATGGTGTTTTATTACAGCAGCCCGAGCTAAAAATGTGGATTTCAAGTTTTAAATGTCAATTTTTGCAGCAACTTTTCCTATGTCTGGCAGAGATTAGATAGAGTTTAATTATCTTATTTCCTGAGTGCATCCTGAGTTAGAAGAAGGGAGATAAGCACTTGGTAGGATTAATATTTAATCAATGTTCCATATTCACATTTATTAAACCTCCAAAATGTATTCAACATCTCTTCTTGTTTATACTTGATCTGTGATACATCGTTTTCATATCTACTTTATTAGTGTGAGAAACCACAGAAGATATACTGTGAAGTTACGTATATCTTGAATAAAAACCTGCTTTAACAAGTTTAAAGGCATATTAGACTATTACTGAGTAATAAAAAAAAACAAACCTTAACAAAATAGGACTCAAATGTAATAACACACAGTATCTTTTATTTTCAATGGATTTTCATTTACATAAACCAAATTATGACCTAATCTCATACCTACAAACTACAGAAAAACTGCACACAAAGTAACAGTTTAAATGTATTTGAATGCAATAAAAGGTAGACTTAACTAAATGAGTATTAGAAAATGAGTTTATTCCCTAAGGTTTATCTTTATTATTATTTGTTATTGTTATATATATTTTAGATGATGGTATGAAAAGGAATATGAGCTGTACTATGGTAATTCAGAGTGGGAAAAAATCAAATTTTGCCACAGAAACTTTTCCTCAGTCTAATTATTAGACCATAGTAAAATTGAGGGGGAAGAGTTTTGTTTGTTTCTCTTTTTTTTAAAGATTTTATTTATTTATTTGACAGAGAGAGATCTAAAGTAGGCAGAGAGGCAGGCAGAGAGAGCAGGGGCGGGGGTGGGGGGAAGCAGGCTCCCCGCTGAGCCCAATGCCAGGCTGGATCCCAGGACCCGGAGATCACGACCTGAGTCGAAGGCAGAGGCTTAACTCACTGAGCCACACAGGCACCCCAAGGGGAAAGAGGTTTTGAGGAGATCTGTAAACAAATACTTGTGGTTTAATGTGACAAACAGTATAATAGGTATATTTCTAAAATGCTGTAGGAATACAAAAGGCAAATAATCTAAAATCATCTGGAAGGCCAGTATTTTGTGAATACTACATTATTTGATTTTTGTTTATCTTAAGTAAGTTACAGTTAAGTCTATAGTTCTCTGTATTTTCCTTAGTACTTTTTATTTTCACCAACACCCCCTTTCCAACCTAGCTGTAGGCCATCAAAACTAGGTTTACTCCTACATATGCCTCAACAGTCAAAAGGGCTTCCAGTTTCAAAGAAATTAATTAAAAAAAAAAAAACCCCTATTCATCTAAAACTCATAAATACATTAAATTAAATCATTAAAGTTAAAAATGCAACAGTTTTTTTTTTTTTTAATAAAACTTACTGTAGGTAGATATCATACTCAAGAATATTGACTTCTTGGGGTGCCTGGGTGGCTCAGTGGGTTGGGCCTCTGCCTTCGGCTCGGGTCATGATCTCAGTGTCCTGGGATCGAGCCCCACATCGGGCTCTCTGCTCAGCGGGGAGCCTGCTCCCCACCCCCCTCTCTCTCTGCCTGCTTCTCTGCCTACTTGTGATCTCTGTCAAATAGATAAAATCTTTAAAAACAAAACAAAACAAAAAAGTGCATACACATGCACACACACATGTACCCTTGATAAAGAAAGATTAACTAAAATGTCAAATATACTTATTTGTGGTTTGTGGTGACACACTTGACAATCACTGGTCCAGTAATATTTCAAAAGAGGTAGGTACTCCAGAGTAGCATGCAATATTTATAGACCCTCCCTCAAAACTCTTACTACTAAAAAAAATTTATTCCAAAAAAGCTGGTTAATAGTCTCCTGATGAACCAAACCTGAAGTTCATACCTTGCTTTTCATAGCAGAAGAATATGGACCCAAAAACAATCCAGGTAAAATTTCCTAAAGAAAAAAAAAAAAGTTGAGATATTTACCATTAACAACTTAAATCTATACAAACTATGTACCATATACGTGGATTTGTGGAGTATTTTCATAATTGTTACAGTAATTTGCTTTAAGAGTCTCATGCTCTACTGACTGAGCTAGCTGGGCACTAATCTGCTTTAAAAGCTTGTAACTTAGGGAACATTTTCTAGCCACACGGAGCAAATGACTGGGAAGAGAAATGGATATGTGCTTTATATATCAAATGAGACATTTAAAATTTAAATATAGTTCTGAAAAGTCAAGATATCTGGCGGCGCTTGGATGGCTCAGTGGCTTAAACCTTTGCCTTCAAGCTCAGGTCATGATCCCAGGGTCCTGGGATCAAGCCCCGAATCGGGCTCTCTGCATCGGGCTCTCTGCCCGGCCGGGAGCTTGCTTCCTCCTCTCTCTGCCTGCCTGCCTGCCTCTGCCTACTTGTGATCTCTCTCTCTCTTCAAATAAATAAATAAAACCTTTAGGGAAAAAAAAGTCAGAAATCTGAACTTCTACAGTGCTTTTTAGAAGCAGTTTGGGTATAATTATCATATTATATGACTGTCTTTTTTTTTTTTTGAAAAAAGAGAAGGGGAGAGAGACAGAGGTGAGAAGGAGACAGCATCTTAAGCAGGTTCCCTGGCCAGCACAGAGCCTGAGGAGAGGCTCAGTCTCATGACACTGAGACTCTGACCTGACCGAAAATCAAGAGTCCCAGTGCTTAACTGACTGAGCCATATAGGTGCCCCTATATGACTGTCCTTCATATTAATAAAAATCTCTCATTTTACTTACAGTCTCTGCGATAGTTTAGAAATAAAATAGGCATAAAGAAAATTACCCCTTTGGAATTATACAAAACCTTATTCAGCCATATCAAAAGTAGCACAAGACACAAGATTAGAACTGTTGTTACTTATTGTTAATAAAAGTATTATTGCAGGGGCGCCTGGGTAGCTCAGTGGGTTAAGCCTCTGCCTTCAGCTCAGGTCATGGTCTCTGGGTCCTGGGATCGAGCCCTGCATCGGGGCTCTCTGCTCAGCAGGGAGCCTGCTTCCCTTCCTCTCTCTCTCTGCCTGCCTCTCTGCCTCCTTGTGATCTCTGTCTGTCAAATAAATAAATAAAATCTTAAAAAAAAAATTAAAAAGTATTATTGCAAAGTTTAAAAAGGACCAGTATCAAATGTTTGCCTACTGACAAGAGTTTCAACAATTTTAAATAAATACCTTCCAAACACTGGATTAAAATTTATTCTATGTGATTTCAGTATAGAAAGATTTTAGTTGGGCTATATCATATCCTAGATATTAATACAATGTAATTTTTCAGTTCAGTTCTATGAAAATTGTTACTATTTGTGTAGAGGTCTGATTTCTCCTACCAGCTTCTTGTGGGCAGAAATTACATTTACTCATCTTTGCATTTCCCACAGCACCAAGTAAAATGTCTCATAAGTACTCAGATACTTTTAAAAGATAATTTTCACTAATAGAGAAAAGAAACAGATTTTTATAATTCAAGGTACTCCTGGGAACAGGAGACACTGATTGATTCTGGGGTTAGCAGAGTGACTGTCACTTGTAAGAAATGCAAAAGAAAAACAAACTGCTATGAGGGTTAACTATCATTTTATCATTCCATTTTGGGAGTATTCCACTCAGGCTTCTGGAGGACTTCATTATGGAAGTTGACTGGAAATCAGACATAAAAAGGAATAATTATTCAAGAGTGATCTGCTTTATAGTCAACTCTTTTGGACTTATCTAAACTAGACATTCACAGAAAACAGTTTTTAAAAGGAATAAAATATTGTACCAAATTTTTCAGATAAGGAAAAACAAAGTGATTCTTTAAGCATATACATATATTTCTATGTCCATGATTCTAATCTAAGGAAGAAAGGCAACAATTCATTTCTCATCTTTTTAAGATCCATGATTAACCTTAAATAACCTTGATTTTTAAAATACTTAATGATGAACCTATAGACCATGAGCCAACAGCTCTCAAATCCTTTGTGAAATTAGGTTATTTAATAATGATAATAGTAATACATGTGGTTTGAATATTATCTTACCTGCATCTCTCGTCTCATAGGGTAGGTCCATTCCTTAACGATGGAAAGAAAACACAAGAATAAAAGTGAATGACAGATAACAAAAGGTTACCCAATTAAAAGTTAAAGATGTGACATACAAGTGTATGGATTTTTTGAAAAAATACATTGTACTTTAAGAATACTCTATAGATTTGCAAACACTTGAAAATCTTTGCAAACACTTGAAAATTTAAGTTACAAGAAACAATGATTAAGGGGCGCCTGGGTGGCTCAGTTGGTTAAGCATCTGCCTTCAGCTCAGGTCATGATCTCAGGATCCTGAGATCGAGCTCCACCTCATGCTCCCTGCTCAGTGGGGAGACTGCTTCTCCTCCTCCCTTGGCCTCTCTCCCCTGGCTTGTGTACTCTCTCTCTTTCTCTAAAATAAATAAAATCTTGGGAGGAAAAAAAAAAAAAAACAATGATTAAGGTATTCTTTAAGTAACTATGCTTCCAAAATTACGATTATGTTATTTCATACAGTGAATGGAATAGCTCATTAATTAAAGAAATTTCTCCCCAAAACTGATCCTCCAAATCAGAAATGCCAAATAGCCTTACTGCGATTCATGTCAACTTTAACCAACTGGCAGCAGATAGCTAAAACACTGTGTGAGGAAAGACTTAAGAAGAGTACTGTGATCAATAAGCAGTTTATGTAATGGATGAAAGACTGTTAAATCATAGGTATTTGCCATCCCTGATCTAAACCACTAAATGGTTATCAAACAGTCTTTTTCATATCTCACTTGGGCTTGATCTGTCTTTTAGCAGTCTGATTCCCTTTAAAGATACACTTTATGAAAGTATAGAGTTCATTCTCTCTTTGGAATGCAGACCAAAGTAAACAAGTTGGAAAATAAAGCACATGTCAATGGCAAAGGACAGAAAACATTCGGTTGAGCACCTCTCTCTTGATTTTGGCTTATTTTGGCCCAGGTCATGGTCTCAGGGTCCTGGGATCACGCCCTACATTAGGCTCCCTGAGAGTAGGGAGTCTGCTGGAGATTCTCCTCCTCTCCTTTTGCCCCTCCCTCCCCAAAATAATAAGTCTTTTTTAAAAAAATAAAGAAAAACTTGGAAAAGATGAAAGCAGTCACAGTGAATTGATAAGAAGAATCAAATATAGTACAGATAGTCCTCATTCGTAAACAGACTGCATCCCAAAAGCTTCTAACTTGGTTGCTTTCAACTTAGAATTATAAACAGAAATGAGGTTTCTAAAGTTAAAACTGGAAAAGCTTTTTAAAAAAATCCTTTATTTTCAGGGGAAAAGAATTAAGGGATACAAACTTCCAGTTATAAAATAAGTCACAGGGGGTGCCTGGGTGGCTCAGTTGTTGGGCAACTGCCTTCAGCTCGGGTCATGGTCCTGGAGTCCCAGGATTGAGTCCCATATTGGGCTCCCAGCTCTGTGGAGCGTCTGCTTCTCCCTCTGATCTTCTCCCCTCTCATGCTCTCTCTCACTGTCTTTCTCTCAAATAAATAAATACATTCTTTAAAAAATAAAAATAAAATAAGTCATGTGGATGAAAAGTATAGCATCAGGAATATAGCCAATAATTTGGAATAACTTTGTATGGTGACAGAAGTTAACTACACTTACGGTGAGCAATGGGCAGTGTACAGAACTGTCCAATCACTATGTAATATACCTGAAACAAATATAACATTATATGTCAATTAGAACTATTGACAACCCAGAAATTACAACCCAGCAATTACACTACTATGTATTTATCCAAAGGATACAAAAATAGAGATTGGAAGGGCACATGCACCCTAATGTTTATAGAAGAAATGTCCACAATAGCCAAAATATGGGAAGAGCCCAGATGTCCATTGACAGATGAATGGATAAAGAAATGGTATGTATACATAAGGGAATATTACTTAGCCATCAAAAAGAATGAAATCTTACTATTTGCAGTGATGTGGATGGAACTAGAAAGTATCGTGCTAAGCAAAGTAAGTCAGTCAAAGATAGACAACTACCAAATGACTTCACTCATATGTGGAATTTAAGAAACAAAACAGATGAACATAGGGAAAGGGAAGGATAAGAATAATAGAAGAATAGAATAAGAAAAACAGAGAGGGAGGCAAACCCTAAGAGACTACATGGAACGAACTGAGGATTGATGGGTGGAGGAATGGGGTAACTGGATGACAGGCATTAAGGAGGGCACTTGATGTAATGCACACTGGGTGTTATATGCAACTGATGAATCAACTAAATTCTACCCCTGAAACTAGTCACATACTATACATTAACTAAATTTATTTTAACTCAAAATGCTATTTTAAATGCTTTGTGACTGAAATAATTCACAGAAAATAGGTGCCTTGTTAAGCCAATTTCCAGTGAATGCTGGCTGCAGACAATTGCTACAACCATATATAGTGACATGCTTAGAAGTACATTTGTGGGGGCACCTGGGTGGCTCAGCTAGTTAAGGGTCTGCCTTCAGCTCATGTCATGATTCCAGGGTCCCAGGATCCCTTCTCAGCAGGGAGTCTGCTTCTCCCTCCCCCTCCTCAGGTGCACTTGCTCTCTCACTCACTCACTCTCTCCCTCTCAAATAAATAAAATCTTAAAAAAAAAAAAAAGTATATCTGCATATCTATTCTTCTAATCTAAACTGAATTTAAGTAAAATTAACAAATAATGAAGGTGTGCTTGCCTCAGTCAGTTAAGTGTTAAACTTTGTTTATCTCAGATCATGATCTTGGCGTCATTAAGATCAAGCTCTGTATCAGGTTCTATGCTCAGTGGAGTCTGCTTTTCTCCCTCTCCCTCTGCCCCCCCCCCAAAAAAAAATCAGACAAACCCCTTTTCACTTTTAATTTTAGGATTACAGAATAGTTAAAAATAGTACAAGGAATTCCCTTTACCCTTCACCTAGATTTTCCAAGTCAGAAAAGTATTTTTAACACATAAGGTAGAAATGTTATACATCTGTAACAGAAATCTAAGCTAGGATGCAATGGGGAATTATTCATATCGGAGGGCTGCAAGTTATCAGAAGGGAGGAGGGGAAAGGGGGAAACGCAGAAAAAGGGGGAAAGAACGTGTCTGTTTTGTAGAACAAGAAGCTACGGTTAGGTGTTCCACCAGATAACCTCTTCTGTGAGCCAGTTTGAGCCAGTTTGGAGGTGACATCCTGCAAAGAAGCCCCCCCCCCAGTTGCCCTAAAGTTACCTCTGGCTCATTAGAATACTAAGATCTCCTCCCAAGGGTGAGGTTTTCCACCATTTTTTGACCATACAATGTACATACTAGCATGGTGACATACTAAGCATGAGCAGTTTAAACCAAGTGCCTAGGTAACAAAATGTGTAAGTTCCTTAATGTATCAAGCTCCCTGGCTCTGCTCCCTAGCACACAGAATAAATGTTTCATAGATGAATCCCAAGAGGAAACAGACAGTACTTTGAGACAGTACTGTCTCCTTGTGACAAGTAATAAAAACTCTTTGCTTTCTTTTCTTTTCTTTTTTTAGAGAGAGGAGAGATAGAGCAGAGAGAGAAGGAGAGAGAAAAAATCTTAAGCAAACTCCAAACCCCTGAGATCACCACCTAAGCCGAAATCAAGAATCAGACTCTTAAGTAACTGTGCCACCCAGGTGCGCAAAACTCTTTGCTTCCTTGGGTTGTGTTCAATATAATGCACCCTGAGCAGCAAACCTCTTGAATTTGGCTACAGAAAAGACAGAATAGTACTCCTGCAATATAGTCAGCAATTTTTCTTTTTAATAAAGAAGAGAAACAAAGTATTTTTTTGTCTTTAACAGATCTTGGCAATGTGATATCAGTAGGCTATAAACCCCAATAAGCCATATCAGGAGAGGACCTGCAGATCTTTCATGGCCTTGTATATCTGTTCTTTTAAAATGGACATATAAAAGAAGACACAATGAATGCCCAAATCTGAATGTAGAGCTCAATAAACTTTCAGAGGCAATACAACCATGTAATCACGACCCAGATCAAGATTTTCGTCATCTTAGGGGTGCGTGGGTGGCTCAGCTGTTAAGCGTCTGCCTTCAGCTCAGGTCATGATCTCAGGGTCCTGGGATCGAGCCCCACATCAGGCTCCTTGCTCAGTGGGGAGCCTGCTTCTCACTCTCCCACTCCCCCAGCTTGTGTTCTCTCTCCCACTATGTCTCTGTCAAATAAATAAAAATAAAATCTTAAAAAAAAAACTTTCGTCATCTCAGAAAATTCCCTCCTCTTCTCAGTCAATATCCTCTCTTCAGAGGTGACCACTGACTGCTGTGACTAAAGATTAGTTTTGCCTGATCTTGAACTTAGTATAAATGGAATCACAACAGTACTATTTTGTTTGGCTTCTTTCACTCAACCTAATGTCTGTGACATTCATCCATGTTGTCTGTCACATGGCTGGCTCAGTTGGAAGAGCATGTGACTCTTGATCTTGGGGTTGTGAGTTTGAACTCACAACCAAATGTGAGGTTAGTTGTATGGGTGTAGAGATTACTCTACAATGGGTGTAGAGAGTACTCAAAAAAACAAAATCTTAAAAAAAAGTAAGGGGGGGTGAGGAGGGGTAACAGGGTCACGGACACTGGGGAGGGTTGTTGTAATGAGCAATGGGGATTATATAAGACTGATGAATCACAGACCTGCACCCCTGAAACAAATAATACATTATATGTTGCTGGGTTTTTTAAAATTTGAGACAGAGAGAGAGAGAATGCATAAGCGGGGAGAAGGATCAGAGAGAAGGAGAAGCAGCCAGATATGGGTCTTGATCCTGAGATCATGACCAGAGCTGAAGACAGAGGCTCAGCCGACTGAGCCATCCAGGTGCCCCTATAAAACATTACATATTAATTTTTAAAATATCAATGGAATTCCTAAGTCACAGAGTATGCCTATATTTGGCTTTATTGGACACTGCCAAAAGTTTTCCCAAACCAATTTACATTCCCATCAGCCATGTAAGGGAGTTCTAGCTGTTCCATATCTTTACGATGGCCTTATTTAAAATGACACCGTATATGTAAGACATAAGACAAAGCAAAGGACCTGATCAAAGAGGGAAGTAAGATCAACACCAAAAAGCTGACCCAAAAGGCAACGTTCTCATTGAATGATAAACTGGGAAGATTAGGGAGGGAGGAGAATTTACCTCATCCCCACAGAAATTAGTACTCTTGCCTTTCTTAGCTTTGAGTCTGAGCAAAATGTGGTGATAATAGTGGGTTGGGATCTTCCTAACCACAATCTGGCCTTTGCTCAACTTTGGCATTAAAATTCAATTATTTTTGTGAGGCCAAGTGAAAATTCAATGTCAGGTGGTCCTAGGTAGATAGTGTCCATTGGTTCTTGGGAGAAGCAAATGCATTTTCTTTCTGGAAAAGCATGCCCTAAACCTAGATCAGAAATAATTCACAGAGGTAAGTTTAAACGAGCTCACAATTTGAAAAAAAAAAAAAGAGGAAATGAACCACCATAAAAAACAGATACAAACTGAATCACATTCATAAAGGCTGCAGATATTAGGACAATGAAAAATACAATACATTTAGAGTATCAAAGGTATGAGAGCATCAAAAGTATGAGCAAGGATTAAGAAATTTATTTTTTAAAGAGAACCAAATGGTATATGAAGAAATGAAAAAACACAAATGAAATTAAAAATTGGTGGAACAGGCTAAAGAGAAGAAAGGTTGTAGTTAAAGAGAGAATTTGTGGGGCAGCTGAGCCACTCAGTGGGTTGGGCCTCTGCCTTTGACCCAGGTTATGATCTCAGGGTCCTGGGATGGAGCCATGCAGTGGCAGGCTCACAGCTCAGCAGGGAGTCTGCTTCCCATCCCACCACCTCCCCCCAGCCTTTCTGCCTGCTTGTGATCTCTGTCAAATAAATAAATAAAATCTTAAAAAATAAAGACAATTTGTGAACTAGAAAACAGAACTGAAGAAATGACCTAAATTCAGAGTTGGAAAATATGATCACTTAATATACATATAAGATAGAATTTAAACATCCAACATCCATAAAATCTAAGTTCCAGAAGGAGGATAGAGAAAACAGATATATTACTGAAAATTTTCCAAAACTGGCTAAAGACACCACACTTCGGAAATAAGCAACCCACTAAATCCCAAGCAAGATAAGGGTAAAGAAATACACAGGTAAATAGCAGTATATCAAACACAAAGCAGAATTTCTTTTTCCAGACTAAAAGCAAACACAGGAGTGGAAAGAAGAGTCCAAAAGACGTTCACATATGCAGCCAATTAATTTTCCCAAAGACAACAAGGCAATTCAATTGAGGGGGAAAAAAGTCTTTCAACAACCGGTGCAGGAACAAGTAGATATTTATCTAGAAAATATTTGTCTAGTAAATAAAATGAATTCTGATCCTGACTTCTCTCACCACTCCCATTCCAAACCCTCTGCACACATAAACATCTTGTCTGTCTTCACTGTTTCATCTATTTCCAACACTTGATGACAGGTGCCTGTCACATAATAGGTATTCAATACATACTTGATGAATAAATGGGGAAAAAAGTGTGTACGTATAAACACAAATGCAAAAATGACAAAACTTCTAGAAGAAAACACAGAATACATTTACAACCTTGGAAAAAGCAAAGATATCTTTAAAAGGGCACAAAAGATTTTTTTTAATTAAAAAAAATTATTGGGGCGTCTGGGTGGTTCAGTGGGTTAAAGCCTCTGCCTTAGGCTCAGGTCATGATCCCAGGGTCCTGGGACAGAGCCCCACGTCAGGCTCTCTGGTCAGCATGAAGCCTCCTTCCTCCTCTCTCTCTGCCTGCCTCTCTGCCTAGTTGTGATCTCTGTCTGTCAAATAAATAAAATCTTAAAAAAAAAATTATTAAGGGCCACCTGGGTAGCTCAGTTAAGCATGACCTTCCACTCCAGTCATGATCCCAGCAGGGAGTCTGCTTCTCCCTCCCCCTGTTCTTGTGCTCTCACTCTCTCCCTTTCTCTCTCACCCCCTCAAATAAATAAACTCTTTTTAAAAAAGTTTATTTAAGGGAGAGACAGCATGCAAGCACATAAGCAGGGGGAAAAGTAGCAGGAGAGAGGGAGAGAATCCCCAAGCACACACACTTCCTGCTGCGCAAGTAACCCTACAAGGGGTTCCATCTCAGGATCCTGAGATCATGACAATTATCACACAATGAAATAGTGTTCAGTAACAACAAAAAATCTACTACTACTCCTAAGCACAATATAGGTGATTTCATAGATATTCTGTTCCTTGAAAAAAGCCATAAACAGGCGCGCCTGGGTGGTTCAGCCAAGACGTTAAGCATCTGACTCTTGGTTTCAGCTCAAGTTGTGGTCTCACCAATAATAAGATTGCACCCTGAGCCAATGCCCTGGGTTACATACTCAGCGGGAAGTCGGCTTGTAGATTTTCTCCCTCTGCCCCTCTCAATGTAAGAAGGAACTATGTAGCAGACAGAGCTGTACTAAACAAATATTGACTGGGGCAACCCCTTCGGTCCGCTCCCTCCTTGGGAGCTTTGTACTATCACTTTGGCTATCACTCAATAAACCTTGCTCTGCTGCCCATCAAAAAAAAAAAAAAAAAAAAAAAAAAAAAAAAAAAACCCAAAACCAAAAAATAAATAAATAAAATTAAACAAATACTGACTGCATAAAATGATGATTAGCCTATAGGGATTAACAGAAATAAAGTATATAGTTTCCAAGCCAATAGAGGGGAAAATGTAATCAAATTTTTTAAAAAGATTATTTATTTGACAGAGAGAGAGATCCCAAGTAGGCAGAGAGGCAGACAGAGAGAGAGGAAGCAGGCTCCCTGCTGAGCAGAGAGCCCGATGTGGGGCTCGATCCCAGAACCCTGGAATCATGACCTGAGCTGAAGGCAGAGGCTTTAACCCATTGAGCCACCCAGGCACCCCTGTAATCAATTTGTACAAAATGAATGAATGCACATTTAATTTACCAATATGTCATAACCGTTTTACACTAAAAAGTTTTAAAGAACTTAAGCCAAAAATTCTGTCATTTTCATCATGGTACCCCTAACATTGAGCATAGTATTTGCTACAGAATAAGCACATGACAGATGTACATTATGGATATATACAGTGCTCCCCCCCCCCTTTTTTAAAGATTCCTGATTAGTCTAATAGACAGTCTTATCTTCCTGAAGAAACTTACCAGAGTTGCAAGAAAGAAGAAAAGCAATTAAAGAAATGTGACTTTTGGGGCGCCTGGGTGGTTCAGTGGGTTAAAGCCTCTGCCTTCGGCTCAGGTCATGATCCCAGAGCCCTGGGATCGAGCCCCACATCAGGCTCCCTGCACAGCAGTAAGGCTGCCCCTCAAACCCCCCATCTCGTGTTCCTGCTCTGTCACATAAATAAATAAAATCTTTTTAAAAAAGAAAGAAAGAAAGAAAGAAAAAGTGTTTTCACTGGCTGGCCACTAATTTTTATTTTTATTCATTTTAAAACAAACATGACCACATGGATAGAATGCAAAGCTTACTTTAATTTTTAAGTGAAGTAAGAGGCTTCAAAGAAATTTTGAGCTCCCAAAAGACTGTATACAGTAGAACATGTATGCTATATTTCTTTAAGGAAGATATTATAGAAGTAAAAAGCAAGTTGTATTGCAAGAGAGAACGAAAAACTACTCCTATTCACCTGACAAAAAAGCACATAGCCTACTTTTGTGAGCATCAGACTTGCTGTAATAGGCATGGATCCTCTGAAATCTAAAAGGCTTTCTCTCACAGATTTCATTAAACTATTCCTAGTGCTAGAATTAAATTTTGATCTCAAGATTCTACCCTCTTTATTTACCTAGCCCTGATACCTACCCTACAAATCTTAATCCCGTCTTGTCTATCAGTTCTGGTAATGCCTTTAGCATAGCAGATCAAGATGTTAAGTCACTCATGCTCACTGTCTTGCTCTACCAGATGTTCATCTTCATCTGTCTGATCGCCGTCTCTAACAACCAAGTCTTGCCTATATCACAATCTTAATCTCAGCCTGCCCACACTTCTGCTAAAATCCATCACTTTAGAGATGGTAGTGGTAATGGGGCAGATTCCCAATGATCTATTGAGAATTACTACTGTACTTAATTAGTAGAATCTGTTTCCCAAACTCCCGATGACTAGCCAAACAGTCCCAACTATATTTTTCAAACCAAAGCAAGCAACCTAACCAACATAATCCTAATTGTGAAACACACTCTGCTTCTGATAAAAATTAATTCATAAGTATCATTCAATCACCAATATGTGCTAAAAGGTATGGCATATTAAAACATCTTTCATGTTCTCTCCTCCTTCTGAGACAAATGTAATTACATGAGCTATCAAATTGCACTTAGGGGACAGAAAAATGTTCAAAGATCAGTAAATAAGTAAATAAACACAGCAAAGAATATAGGCTGTAATCATTAGATAAAATAAAAACTTAATTCTTATTTTCAGATGGATCAGGCTGGATGAAACATAACAACCTTTAGAAACACCAAGATAGATTATGAATTTTAGTTGATGGGAGGAGCAGTTCAGAGGAAAAAAAAAATCATCAGAATACAATACTAGAGCTGGGACATTTCACAAAAGAAAAAGTAGTACTGGGGTTTCTCTTCTCCAAAAAAATTTAGCCCTCTTCATAGTAAGCCCTTTCCTTTAATTCTCATCCCTATTTTGCTTCAACCAAAACACAAAGGAGTTTTTCACTCTAAAAACAAGAGACAGAAGGGTGTTCAAGTAAGATCTTTTAAGTCAGTTACTCATAAATCTGGCTGCCACTAGAATTATCTGACTCTAACACAGACCAGTTAAATCAGAATAGGTGCTGATAGGGTCCAGGAATGGTTATTTTTTAAGAAGTCCCCTAGGTGATTCTACTCTACAGTCAGGTTTAAAAAGCACCATTCTAAATATAAGGGATCCTCAATCAAAAATATTAAGCAATTCCCATTTTTTATTCTGTCTTACGGGAATCAAAAGAGAAAATAAAGTGACATTTAAGTTGCCAAATTGCAACTGAAAGAAATTATATTTCACTATCTAAAAACATTAATTTCTGAATTATAAAATCAGTTGCCCTAACTATGCAACTAATTTATTCAAAAATTGACAGTGTAAGCTGCTCTTCACTTCTAAAAAGAAAGTACTGTAATCTTGTCACCAGACTCCACTAATAAAACCAATCAAGATTCTTCCATTAATTCAACAAACATTTGTTAAGCTTAGGGTATATACCAGACAGTGTGTCAAGTGCAAGAAACAGTGAGAATAAGACAGGATCACATTGGTGAATAAACTCACTTATGAAAATTTCAGTCTACCATGGAAAAGAGACATTGACCAAAACCATCAGTATGATGTCTATTACAAGTTAGGTATAAAGTACCAAGTGCTGCAGAGACTTATAAACCTGGAGGATTAAACTATTCTGTGGAGTGAGAGTGGGAGAGGGAACAGGAGGAGTTAGCAAAATCAGGGAACTCCTTTCTCAAGAAATGATACCTAAAGTTAGATCTAACCCAAGAGCAAATAGTTAATTAGGGGAAGGCAAGCGTAGTGCTGGCAGCCACAGGGGGGTAAATGGCAAACACAAAGGTTCTGGTTGGAGGTGGGAGAGTGGAGGAAACCAAAACATTCCAGGAACTGAGAGAAGATGAACGTGGTTAAGGAAAACAGAGAAGAGGAAGAGTAGTAGCTCATAATAAGGTCAGAAAGGCACACAGAAGCCAGACCACACACCACCCTGCAGATAATGTTAAGGCTTTGAACTTCATCCTTAAAACAATGGGAAATCACAGCAAAGTTTTAAACAAAGGAGTGACAATCTTTTTGCAAACTGATCTGAACACAGCTAAATTTTTGCGGGGACTATCCTAAAAGAATGTCCCGACTAGTATTTCAAGAAATGCAGAAGTAATACTCTTATAGAGGTGACAGATTCATCAAGCTGTCACAGACTGATCATATCATAAGAGCATGCATTAAAATTTCTCTACTTGAATTCTATTTTTGCTAAAACAAGATTTGGATTGTAATTTAGGTTTCCATGAAATGCTTCCTAGATGGAATAACACTATTACCGGCTAGTCACCATAACTACGTAAGACCATTTGACACTTTACCTATCTCATGGGATATTAGAAAATTAAGGTTCTGTTTTATTAGTTTATCATGAGTAACTATATGACCTATTTAATGGTTTTTTATAGTTCTGTCTGCCTAGAAAGCACCCTCCATCCTCTGTGGAAATGCTCTATGGTTTTGTTGGGAGGGCTACCAATGATGAACTTCACACCCCTGGCCACAGAAGTAAGTATATGGCCTAGACTGGGCTCCTCATTGTATTCCCCCCTTTATGGCTATACGGATTGATCCAAAGGATGGCACATGACCTAGGTTAAGCCAATCCTCCAGATTTTAAATATTGAAGCTCAAAGAGATATTATTCCTCAATGTGTAAGCTCTGTAAGGGTGTGACCTTGAAGAAGCTGACAGTCAATCTCTGTATCTGTGGAGAAAC
Organism: Mustela lutreola; assembly: GCF_030435805.1. Taxonomy (NCBI): domain Eukaryota; kingdom Metazoa; phylum Chordata; class Mammalia; order Carnivora; family Mustelidae; genus Mustela; species Mustela lutreola. The sequence continues at coordinate 107,176,328 of NC_081296.1, read as the reverse complement.
CAGAGTAAAAGCAGAAACCCTGAGAGAAAATAAGAGACAAGCATTAACAAGAGGCAGAGGCAGTTCTGATGCATTATGATACAGTCTAGTCAAGTCTCCGAGACCAACTGCACCACTACCTTTCTGGATTTAATTACTTCTTTCTCTTTTGCTTAAGCTATTCTGAGTTGGTTTTTGTCACTTGGAACCAAAAGAAAACTAACACCCAATGCTATGAAAAAAGGAATGAAGTTGCTTTCAGTAAATAATATATGCTTCATTATCTCTAGGCTTTAAGCATTACTTCTGTCCTTGCAGAGGAACACTATATAAAATATTTATAAAATTATTTTATAACAATTTTAAAGGAATAAGACATATACACAATAAAAGCTTAAATCCAAGTCTATAAACATTTTAAACTAGAAATCAAGAGATCAAGGCCCTCAACTATGTCTTACACTACTGTTACCTTGGCATATCACTTCTCCTGAGCTACAATTTCTTCACCTCTAAAGAGAGAATGCTCTACACTACTTTTTAAGGTCGCTTCCAGACTGAAATCACTGAATCATTTAAGGACAAAAAGCATATTCCTCATTCACATTATTCCATATTAAACAAAGAAAAAAGTATAAATTTATTTTTAAAATAATCTAAATTCAATTATTTTTCCTATTTAAGAGTCCAACCTTAACATAAGAAATTGTGAAAGACTACAAGTAAAGGATCCCTCCAAATAAAAAAATAAGACCCCCAAAAGATATTCAAAAGAATATTTGGTATAACCGAATGGTTTCTTAAAAATAAAGCCTTATTTTCCAATTATTAAGATATTTAGAACTAGAAAATTTTACTCTTTCTGGATCCTACTAGAGCATAACTGAGTATCCTTGTCTCGTTACTAATTTAGTCTTCAGAAAACTCTAATTTAGTAGAGTGTAACACCATTTTATTTTAAAGTAGCAGTGTTGGGGGGACGACTCAATACAAACTTTAGGCAAGGAAAAAATAAGGTGGAGTAGTACAAAGAATCCCGAATTAGATATGAGGGGAACAGGTTCAAAGAAATTCATTCTCAGTATCAACTGCCCTCCAAAGGGAAAGTTTCGTAGCTGAAGTTTTTAGATTCAAATATACTAGCTTTATGACATTTTATTCTGCAGGTCAAGGCTTCGCCTCAAACAAACAAACAAACAAAACAACTACTTTGTTAAACTTTTTGAAGGCACACTTCGAAAGTTCAAGCCCCAGATCCATTTCACATATGGGGACATGTGTACCACAAGTGAATCGATGACACCAAAAAAATCCTTCAAACTGAGATTTAAAACATTACCCTCGTATTGCCTTGGCAATAAAAAGGGGAACCTCCCTCAAAGTAAGTCCTGGACGCCGAGTCTCGGGGAGAAAAGACTGCTTTTGCCCTTCCCATTTAATTAAGTAGACCAGACCCAGCTGCCCCTCCGCCAGGGTCTCAGGAGAGGAAAAGGTACGCATTGAGTGAGGGTCAAAGCACACCGCCCCTGGGCGGGAGGCTCCTCCCCGAGGTCCCAGGACGGTCTCAGGAAGCAACAGGGCTCCGGGGGAACCGGAGACTTCGACGGTTGGGGCCTGGGGTCGCCCCGCGGCCGAGGAGCCACACGGGGAGGCCTGTGCGTGGCAGTCACCGGACAAACTCACCTCAGCGTCTTCTTTACACTGCGGGAGCGAGGGGAACTCCAGCTTCACGTCCTCCATGGTCCCGGCCCGGGGCTTGTGGGTGGGGTGGGAGTGGGAGTTATCTGGCCCGCCCGACCCTCGGGCTGCCAGTGGCAGAAAAAGGAAGAAGGGCGGGTGGACCAGAGGACTGACGGGCGGGCAGCGGGCTTAAAACTAACACACGCAGACTAAACGGTCCCAGCGATTCCGGCGGCGACGGCGGCGACAGCGGGGAAGAGGAGGGTTGGGCGGCTCATACCCGGCCGCCATGCTGCTGCCGTCTCCCTCCCCCTGAGTCTCCGCGCCCCTCAGGCCGCACAGGCTCGGGCACAAGCAAGAGCCCTACAACCGTCACCCCTCCCTGCCCTGCCCCAGCCAATCCCAGCCCACGCTTGCCTTCGGCCCGCCCCCCGCGGCCGCCAGGTGTCAGCGCGCCACCGCCCCGCCCCTCCGCCAGAGCGCAGACGCGGGGGGGCGGGGCCTCGGAAGAGTCACGGCCGAAGCTCACCCTGTGTGGAGGAGGTGGGGCTGCGGCAGAAAGGAGGGAACGACTGAAGGTCCTGGGAAAGGCAGTGGGACAAATCAGACCAGCTCTGCCCTTTCCAGAAAGGACGTAAATCCCTTCTGTAGTACACGAACGGGCAAAACATCTAGCCACCAGAAACTGGCATCCAAAAGGAAAACTGTAGTTTCTGCCCTCAGAATCCTACGCAATCTGTGGTGAGGTTATAACCAAAAAAGAGTAATAAATGAAAAGGTCATCTTAAAACTGTTATGCTACGCAGAAAATGAAACACCCATCACCTTTTAGTAAACTGAAACGCTGGACTTTTAAGAATACTTGGGAACATGACTAGAAAATCTCAAGACACAATGGAGAGTAGAAAATCCTAAGAAAAAGAAACTGATAGTTCACTCAGTAAAATATACATCATACTGAAGGAAGGTCTCTCCCTTTAAGTTTATGTTGAAATGTTAGTATTATATATAATTATATATAAATAAACTACATGGCTCTCAGTATCTTTTAAAAACGAATTGAGTTTGTTAATACTATATTGTAAATGGGGGGGGTTACAGGATACTTTCTCTGGGCTGAGGGAGATACTGTTATCCTTTTTTAAACAGATGAGTAAAACCAAACGTAGAAGCAGAAGAATCCACACTTTGAAAATTTTACACCAAACCGATCCTTTAAAAACAAAACAAAACACCGAAGTTGAAAGGTGGGAAAGTTATTAACTAAATTGTTAATTACAATGAATAAAGTTAAAAGAATCACATGGATATTTGACCAAGACCCACTTGACAAACATCCTATTTTTATAGTCATTTTTATGAAACACACTGCAATATATATAGAAAAAGAACTGTTCGATAATTTGAGTATTAGATGGTTAGCTTGAGTGCTCCATTTTCTCTACACTATGTAAACTGTTCTCTTTTAAAGTTATAATAAGACACAATACTCTGCTAGTCAAGTTTTTAATTTGAAGAATGTGTAATTATCAATGTCATATTAATACAAATTCTTTAGTGTTTATTAAACTGAGGTCAAATTGGTTTTTTTTAAACAGCACCTTTAATAAGATCTCAGTTGATGCCCAATGATGATTTCCTATTTTAATCTGTTAAGGCTTTAATTCCACATGATACAGAAAGAATTGTGTGTAGGTAACAGAACTTTTGCTTTGAACATTTCTGACATCAACATCCCCTACATCAGACACTCTTAGCTTGGTATCCATAGATACCAAGTCAATGGGTGAACTTGGGAAATAATAAATCTCCTTTAATTTTAGTATATGCAAAATTGTGTGTATTTTTGTGTGACTTCTTTTTGGAAGAGGGTCCAGACCTTAACATTCTAAAAAGGGAACAATCATCTCACATAAATCAAGAAAACCAAGTCATATTTGTTAGCAATTACTTTTAATCATAATCTAAAAAAAGGTTATGGATGTGCATGTACTTTTCCAATTAACTATTACACAGCCTAATCATAGTAAGTAAAAAGTAAACAAAACCTTCCATTATTGATATAAACACACATGTCTATGCTTTGTATAACAACATGTTCTTAGGAACACTGAATGTGGGTGTAGTTTTAAAATTCAAAACCTATCATCTAAATAAAATTCATTTTAGTTATTACGGAGTTTACTTACTAAAGAACCTAAAGAACTATAATAAATGTACTTTTAAAAAAGATAAAAATTTGTGTAGGAGAACTGAATCAAACAGATTTTATTCAACTTTTCAGGATGAGGAAAACAAATGATATAAAATAAGTCATAAGAAATGCTCTCGTACTATTTCAAACTACTTTCAATGTTTTACAAAATGCTCACACAGCAAATACGAAAAGCTTTAACATAGTCTTGTAACTTTTGCTGCAATAAATGCAACATTAACAAACATACAAATTTCTTCTGTACCAATCTTAAAAGTAGAATTACTGAATTACTAATTTTTACAATGTTATTCATACTTACTTTTATTCATGTGTTTTTAATTAGATCATTGCCAATACATACATTATTTTCCTTAACTTTATTTTTACATTAAGCCAGTATGTCATGCAGTCATCAAAAACCTTCCAGTAAATTACACAGGTTTGTAGTCCAATTTAGACTCTAGCTTCTTAGAATCAGCCACTTTTCTGACTGCTTTCATGAAGTCTTCCTGTACTACAAAATCATGATCAGCACGAATTGCAAACATACCTGTGGAGAATAAAACAACATGACTGCTATATAAAATATGTGAATGATTTCAAAAGAAAACTAAGGAGGGTGGGCAAAATGGGTGAAGGCAATCAAAAGGCACAAACTTCCAATTATAAAATAAGTCCTAGAGATGCAATATACAGCATGATGACTAGATTTAATAATATTGTATTGTAGGGATGCCTGGGTGGCTCATTAGTTAAGCATCTGCCTTCAGCTCAGGTCATGATCCTAAGGTCCTGGGGATCCAGTCTACATTTGATCCTGGGATTTGAGCAAGAAGCCTGCTTCTCCATCTGCTTGCTGCTCCCCCTGCTTGTGCCCTCTCTCTCTGACAAATAAGTAAATAAAATCATAAAAAAAAAAAACCTGTACTATATATTTGAAAATTGCTGGAAGTTGATCTTAAAAGTTCTCGGTACCAGAAAAAATTATCTTCTTAACTACATGTGGTGATGGATGTTAACTAGATTTATTATAGTGGTCATTTCACAATAAAAACAAGTATCAAATAATGCTGTACACCTGAAATTAACATAATGCTATTTGTTCAATTATATATCCAAAAATAGAAGTGTTTTTATGAAAACTAAGTAATTCCACAAAGTAAATGTGAAGAAGCCTAAATTTACAACTTCTGAGCCAGTAGCTCTAATTTGTTAAAAACAACCATCATTGTTCAATTAATTTCCTTAACTACAGCAAGCATTATTTTCCAAACCAAAAGCTAGACATCAACGAGACAACTATCTGGATATTAAAAATCTAGCCCACACAGTCCCTGTATCCAATGACATTCTGAAAAAGCAAAAGTAAAACTATCAACAAAACACATTTTTAAGCCATAGCTTCTTAACAGACAACAACTACCTAGAAGGAGGGAACACAAGTATGGTTTGGAAAAACACAAAACACCTCCAGTAATTTTGATGGTCTTTCCTTATTAAAAGTCAAAAGCTTAGAGAATAGGAATTATAGGAATTAAAGAAAGTCAACACTGGGCTTTGTATCAAAAACCAATGCCACTATTCACATATTAAAATTTACCTTATTTATCTACAAACTGATATTCTTATATGACTAATGTACAAACTGGTATTTTTCTATGACTTTGATATTCAAGTATCACAAACTTGGAAAACTCAAGCTATTGACAATTTACTTGGCAAATACTACTTGACAAAGGACTGAAGTTGTGTGTGTGTGTATTCTAAAACATTAGGTATATCATGGATATGGGCTCAAGATTTTGTGACAATCCTAATTTCATGATAAGCTAAAGCTAGTAAGTTTTCATTATCTGCTAATTAAATGAATCCTACTAATATTTTCGTTGAAGATCTGCTTATATTGACTTTCACTTACCATCAGTGGAATAGAAAATTTCAAAGGTTACTTTCTATCTTTCCTCTTAAAATTTCTATTAAGAATGTGGTGGGGTTAAGCCTCTGCCTTCGGATCAGGTCATGATCCCAGGTCCTGGGATCGAGCTCCACATCGGGCTCTCTGCTCAGCAGGGAGCCTGCTTCCCATCCTCTCTCTCTGCCTGCCTCTCTGCCTACTTGTGATCTCTGTCTGTCAAATAAATAAATAAAATCTTTAAAAAAAAAAAATTTCTATTAAGAAACAGAAATTTTGAAATAGTCACTCTATGTTGTATTCATCTTTGAAATAGTCACTCTATGTTGTACTCAGAAATCAGGTAAATAGAAATTTCTAGTCTTTTAATAGTAAAGTTACAAAACCTATTTTGAAGGCCACAACTAAAGTAGGAAAGTTATTTTTCCAAACTCTGTGCATAGACTATTTCTAAATCATTGTTTAATGAATGATTGAATCTGAGATACATTCTAATCCAAAAAGGACAATAATGTTAGGATTTGAATGGAAAAGACAACTATAACTGAATCAAGTTTATTTTCAATTATAGAAAGATATGTCAGCAAAAAAAGCTTGAAGTCTAATAAAGTCTAATAAAAAGAAAAACAAAGAATTTCAGTGTCTACAAATATGAACGTCCCAGGCAATTTAGAAAGCTAAAATGATAATCCACACAGAAGTTACAGCTCTTTACTAGAAATACCACATTCTTTTATTTATATATAATATGTTTATTATATATATTATTATATATATATTTGGGGGGGTTAAGTGTAAGCTCAACACGCAACATGGGACTTGAACTCAATTTAGAGACAAAAAGTTGCCATGCTCTACCTACTGAGCCAGCCAGGCACCCCATAAAAATAACTTTTTAAAAAATATGTGAGATATAAACTTCTAGTTATAAATAAGTACCAGGGATATAATGTACAACATGACTACTGCTAATATTGCTATATGATATATAGGAAAAACCGTAAATCTTAAGAGTTCTTATTATAAAGAGGAACTATTTTTCCTTTTTTCTAATTCTATCTCTATGAGAAGATAAATGTTAGCTGAGCTCTTGTGGTAATCATTACACATTATATGTAAATCAAAGCATCATGCTGTACACAGACTTATGAGGTCATATATGTTAATTACTTCTCAATAAAACTGAAAAAAGGGGCGTCTGGTTCAGATGGTTAAGCATCTGCCTTCGGCTCAGGTCACATCTTCAGATCCTGGGAATCAAGCCCCATGTTGGACTCCCAGCTCAGTAGGGAGTGGGCTTCTCTTTCTCCATCTGCCTTTGCTTCCTCCCCTTCCTTGTGCTCTCTCTCCCTCTTGCTCTCTCTCTCAAATGAATGAAATCTTTAAAAAATAATAAAAATAAATAAATAAAACTGAAAAAGTGAAAAAAGCAAGTATCATAATCTGATGATATCAACCTTTAGGATTATGACATTGCTTCGGTTTGGATTCCAATTTACCAAAACAGTACTCTAATAATAATTTGGTCCAGTATAGATTTTGGAAAGAGAATGTCCTAAGTTATTCCAAGTAGTTAAAGCCACATGCAAGTTTACCACACAACTTTTTCTGTATACTAGTCTTTGTTCAAAGATTTTATTTATTTATTTGACAGAGATCACAAGTAAGGCAGGAGAGGCAGGCAGAGAGAGAGGAGGAAGCAGGCTCCTTGCTGAGCAGAGAGCCCTATGTGGGGCTCGATCCCAGGACTGTGGGATCATGATCTGAGCTGAAGGCAGAGGCTTGAACCCGCCGAGCCACCCAGGTGCCCCTAGACTAGTCTTTGTGATTCTGATTTACTCTGATGTGTATGGAGGGAGTTCCTAGACCTGCAGATTTTTGATCCAGATACTCAGTCACAGTATACCCAGGAAGATACTCTTACAGAGAAGCCTGTCTGAGCAACACCTTTAAACACTAATCTATTAGAGGGGAAGAGGGTGGGAGGATGGGTGAACCTGGTGGTGCGTATTAAGGAGGGCGCATATTACATGGAGCACTGCATGTGGTGCATAAACAATGAATCTTGGAACACTGAAAAAAATAAAATAAACACTAATTTATAAGAAATGTTAAAATAAGGCTATAGGTATATAAAAACAAGAGGAAATCTCATCTGTATACTTAAAAACTATTCACCCACAATGTATGACAGTCAGTAACTATAAAAACTACTGCAAAAATTATTTTTTAATTATTACAATAATAAATTCACAACCTTGAGATCAGGACCTGAGCTAAGCTCAAGAGTCAGTCACTTAACCAAATGAGCCACACAGGCACCCCTAATTTTTTTAATTCTAAGATTCTGTATGGAAGTCAAAGACTAAAGGAATCTATGGTTTTAAAGCCACCTGGTACCAGAAATAAAATAAAAATAGAATCACACAATCCACAGAGAAAATATATTAAAAAACAGTAACATCTGAGGTGCCTGGATGGCTCAGTAGGTTAAATGTCTGTCTTCGGCTCAGGTCATGATCGCAGGGTCTTGGGATCAAACCCCAGGTCAGTCTCCTTTCTCAGCCCGCCTCTTCCTCTGCCCTTCCCCTGCCTGTTCTCTCTCTCCCTCTTTTTCAAATAAGTAAATAAAATCTTTAAAAAAAAAATTATATTTTATACAAGTTACATGATCAGAAAATTCATAAATCAATCTTGCAAAGATTATTAACGGACTAGTATGAGAAAACATGTTATCCATTTTGCAGATTACTTCTGGTGCTGGCCCAGTCTGATTTCAGCCAGAGGTGTGGCAGAGTGTTCTGTACAGTCCCAGACTTACTTCAGGGGGCCAGCATGCTATCACCTGCAGGTCTTTCCACATTCTGCTCTAAGGCATCCGTAAGTATAAAGGAGTTAACATCCCCAAGGGCAAATTCTCATGGGGGATGAGAGCTGGTAAATAAATGCTCCAGTCTCCATACTTCAGCCAAGTAATCCTGGAAGGCATTCAGTTTCTCTGAGGTCTCACCAAATCAAATCCCCCCGTCTACAGCATCTACCTCAGTAGTGCACCCTTATTATAGCTTTGCTTCTTTCCAACTCACTTGCCTGTTCTCTCCTGCTTCTTGGAATCAATTCTCAGAAATCCAAACACCCATACCCTTGCAAAGCCCAGGCTCTGCTACTGAATAAACCCAAACACATTTTTAGCAAATTAAACAAATCAAAATCACTGCACTTTGAACTCATACCTGCTTCAGTACAAACATTTCTCAGGTCTGCGCCATTAAAGCCATCTGAAAGCTTCACAATTGCTTCATAATCTGTTTAGGAAAAAATACTAAAAATTAGAAATAAATCAAATAAATATATAAATAAATAGATCTTTTCTTGATTTATGCCCATATGGAAAACTTAACTGCAGAGCTTGCTCTGAATTTGATCAGCTGGGTATCTATCTGTTAACATTCCTCCATAATATTTAGCAAGTTCTCCATAATATTAACAACCAAAACCATGCTTTTGTTAAGCCAGTACTAAACAGAAATACTTAACTTCTGAAACTTTAAAACCAAGAAATACCATCAATACCTGAAAGCATCTTAACCTGTTTCTATGTATTGAAACAGTTATGGATATGTGAACTTGAGTTATCTGTGAAGCCATGACTCATAAAAACTGTAACCAAATCTTTGATTTGAATAAACCTAGAATATTCAGAACCAGCTATTAACCAAAATGAAATTTAATGCATTAATCTAAAATACACCAAAACTGATCAGAAATATTTTTCATATTTTAATCATATATTTTAAACAATTATTTTTTTTCTTTTTTTTAAAGATTTTATTTATTTGACAGACAGAGATCACAAGTAGGCAGAGAGGCAGGTAGAGAGAGAGGAAGAGAAGTAGTCTCCCTGCTGAGCAGAGAGCCGGATGTGGGGCTCGATCCCAGGACCCCAGGATCATAACCTGAGCTGAAGGCAGAGGCTTTTACCTACTGTGCCACCCAGGCACCCCAACAATTATTTTTCTTAATTTAATTTTTTTGTTGTTGTTGTTAGTGTTTCAAGATTCATTGTTTATGCAAACAACTATTTTAAATGGCTAGCTTTTCTGGTTCCTATGCAAGCTCCAAGTGGTGAGGTACCAGATCTATGTTAACAGTAATGGTTATATGACTTTTTTATCCACATGACAGAACTGAAATAAAGAGCTATTGGTTTGGAATAGCAGTTATGGACTTGATATAGAATAAGGAGAGAAATAAGAGACAGCATGGGCTACTACAGTGTAATTCTGATGAGACACCTTTGTCAAGCCATCTGCAGTATGTCAATCTGTATTTGAAATTAGACAGATACTCATTCATTAATTTTCATTCAAGTTCATGTAAGCATCCTGACAGCAGGGATTCCCAAGGTTAGCAAAGTATTTGGTATCTAGCAAGAACTCAGTATTGGAAAAAATCTACAAATTGGCATCCCTAGCTTAACCTAGTCTTTCCAGCTCAAAACTATTTTCATATAAGCAATGAGGAAATTAGTGAGAGGCAATAACCAACAATTTTAATCATTTTTGGACCATTAGCCTCTAAGGGTTTGTAAAGCTGCCTGGCAATTATACTAGAACAGTATAATGACCCATAGTCAAGGAGTCAGCAAATTTTCTCTAATGGGCTGAACAGTAAATATTTTAGGCAGGCCATTTGGTCTCTGTCAAAACTATTACTTTCTGCTCTTGTAGTGGGAAACCAGTCACAGACAATATATAAACACCTTGCAATGGCTGTTAAAATAAAACATTACTTACAAAAACAGAAAGCAGATAGAATTTGGCCTACAGCAATCGTTTGCTGACCTCTATCCTAGACTGACTCTCTCACTTCTGGAGATAACGATTTTATCATTTCTCCCCTGTCCTCAAATGTCTAACAATAATTCCCCATCTTCACTCTGAACTTGCTTCCTACTTCACTGAGAAAATAAACGTATTCAGAAGAAAAATTCTACAAGTTTTTGCCATATATGAGATACTGTCATCATTAGCAACTATTTATTCTGCCTTTCCTCCTATTCTCATAAATGCAAAGTCCATGCTCATATACAAGGCCAACCTTTCTTCAAGGAAAGTGCATCACCAATTTCTCTCTCTCTTCTAGATCACTCACATTAGCATTAAAAAAAGTTATAAATTCTTCCACCTTAAAGAAAGCTCCTCCAAATCTTTATCTCCATTTCCACTATAGCTAGTTTTTTTCTCTTCTCCCTTTGCTGCAAACTCCTTGAAAAAAATGTTTGAACTCAAAGCCTCTCCCTACAATCTCCTTGAAACCCATCTGAGGTAGGCTCTTACTCTTACTGCTATGAAGAAAATGCTTTGATAAGGCTACCAATAATCTCCACACAGCAAATTCAAAGGTCCATTCTCATAAGTCTTTTTATCTGACCCACTGTCAGCATCTAACAGGGAATTACCCCCTCTTTGTAATAATTCCTTCATTTACCTTCTAGGACATCACCAGCTCCTGGTTTAATTCCCCACTGTGTGACTATACCTTCTCAGTCTCTGATTGTTCATCTCAACTTCTTAATATTGGAATTATCCCAGCTCACTTGCTGAACCTCTTCTCTATCCATATTTACTTTCTCGGAAATCTCATCTAATCTCAAGATTTTATTTTTTTTTTAACGATTTTATTTATTTGACAGAGAGAGCATGCACACAAGCAGGAAGAACAGAGAGCGGAGAAAGGAGAAGCAGGCTCCCCAATGAGCAGGGAGCCTGATGCGGGACTCCATCCCAGGACCATGGAATCAAGACCTGAGCTGAAGGGAGCTGGGTAACCAGCTGAGCCATCCAGGCAACCCTAATCTTAAGACTTTAAAAAAATTTTTTATGCTATTATTATCCATAATTACATCACCAGCATAGACCCCCCCAAATAAATTATTGATGCATATAGATTAACTAATCAACATCTTTACTTGGTATTGAATTGACATCTTAGCTTTAATATATTCAAAATCAAACTCCTTATTCTGTTTAAAACCAAATCTTTCCAGTCTTCCCCCACTGTAATCGATGACAACCATGACTCAAAAATCTAAGTCTTCCGTGGTTCTTCGCTTTAGCTCAAACCCCACATCTGATTCATTAGCAAGCCCTGTCACCTCTATTTTCAAAATATGTCCAGAATCTCATTATTTTAAGACTCTAGTACTGCCTTGCACCACACCACCATCTTATGTCTGGATTATTAAAATATCCTAACTAATCCTCGTTTCTATCCTCGCCCCCTAGATGCAACCAGAATGATCTTATTTAACATCAGTTTCAAAATATTTATAGATGAAAAAATACAATGCCTGGGATTTGCTTTTTAGAAATCCAGAAGGAAGATAAGAGGTGAAAGAGATTACATTTGAAACAAGATTGGCCAAGAGTTAATAATTATTAAAGCTGGGTAGGGGATGAGTAACCTAGGGTTAGAAGTTTGTTATACTCTTATCTCAATCTGTATGCATTTAAAATTTTCGACACTACAAAGTTAAAAATAACAAAAGGCAAGACTTTATCATTGCTCTGCTCACAATCCTTCTATGACAAAAATAAAAAAATAAAAGCAGAAGTTCCTACATAATGACCTCAATATGGCTATATACAATCTGATTCCCATCACTTCAATGATTTCTCTTGCTACCACTGTCCCATTTACTCTGCCATACACACCTTGGCATCTTTGCTACTCCTGGAATGTTCCAGCCATACACCTACTTCAAAGTCTTTCTCTTGCTATTCCCTCTGTATCATTGTCCCCCAAATTATCTACACCTAGTTCCTTCACCTTTTCAGGTCACTGCTTAAAAATTATCTTCTTGGTAAGTCTTCCTTCTGCTCCCCGTACCTCACCTCCATTTAAAAATGTATCCATTCATTCTGGCTCCTGGCATTATCTATTTCTCTTTTCTTGCTTTATTTTTTTCCATAGCACATATCACCATCTAATATACTAAACATTTTACTGACCTTGTCTGTCTTTTCTGACAAGAATGTAAGTTCTGTAAGGCAGGCATTTGTCTGTTTTGTTCATTGCTATATCCCCAGCACTTGAAACAATTCCTTACGTACAAAAGATACTCAATAAATATAAGCTAATTTAAGATCTCCATGTTTGCTGAATTTGAAACCAGATTTGGTAGACTATCAGTGATATCTATTAGCATTCTGCTTCATTTATGAAATGTAAATATACATAAAATGGTTATTTCCTTACCTATTTCACCATGCTTTGTAATGGGACCTGCATGGATTTTCAATATGTCTAATCTTGCTTGTTCATTTGGTAAGTCAATATCTGAAAATAAAAAATTTTAAGAAATTCTTTTGCAGCCAGGTTTTGGTTTTGTTTTGTTTTTAAAGATTTTATTTATTTATTTGACAGACAGAGATCACAAGTAGAGAGGCAGGCAGAGAGAGAGGAGGAGGCAGGCTCCTTGCTGAGCAGAGAGCCCGATGCGGGACTCCATCCCAGGACCCTGGGATCATGACCTGAGCCAAAGGCAGAGGCTTTAACCCACTGAGCCACCCAGGCGCCCAGGTTTTTTGATTTTAAACAAAGTAGGGGGTAAGGAAGAGACAGGGAAAGAGAAGTGGACACAGACTAAGAAAATACACAGCAGGTGAAGAACTTCAACTCACGTATTTTTCTGTCTAATCTTCCAGGACGAAGCAAAGCAGGATCCAGTGTATCTGGTCTGTTTGTAGCCATGATCATTTTAACTCTATGTAGAGTATCAAATCCATCCATTTGATTCAGTAACTAATATATTTATAAATAAAAATCATTGACAGATTTTTACAAAACATCCCATTAAAAAATAGAGAGTATACAACTTCTATATTTCTAATACTATAAAAATATACTGTCTACAGAGAGCATGCCATCTCCAGAATGACCATTTGATGGACTATCTCTTCCTTCTCTAATATAAAGGTAGAGGTTTTTCAACCTTGGAAGTCCAAGATACATTACTGAACTATGTACCTTGTTATAGATATCAAAAAGTTTTAATAAATTGGAAGGTTTCCATCTAGTCAAGTGTTATAAAATTAAACTATTTGGATCTGATTTCCAATGTTCAAATTTTTTTTCATAGCTACTTTTAAAAACATTACTAATAAAATCTAATATATACAGTACTATGGTATGCCAAACATAAAATTTACGTTCAGAAAACCAGATACAATGACATTTCCACAAATCTGATAATAAATCTATTACATATCTTTTCAAATTCCACTACACAAAGAAATACTGAAACACTAAGCATATTTCCTTCAATTACTAAAGTTTTCTTGAATATTTAAAAACCTAATTGCATTCAACAAACTCTTTAAAACATACCTAGCTTAGCAATATGTCTCTTTTCCAAAATATCTGAGAGCTAACAACGTATCAGTTATGTGTATAAAACTATCATCAGTGTGGGCTGCCTGGGTGACTCAGCCGGTTAAGCATGGGCCTTTGACTAAGGTCATGATCCCAGGGTCCTGGGATCAAGTCCCGCACTGGACTCCTTGCTCAGTGGGGAGCCTGCTTCTCTGCCTGCTGCTCCCCCCTGCTTGTACTCTTTCCCTCTCTTTCTCTGACAAACAATAAAATCTTTAAAAACAACAACAACAAAACTAGCATCCGTTGTTTCAAAATACCTCAATTTAAGGTTTCCAAGAGTATAGAATTTGAAAATGCTGTATATACTCTCAGCAGATCATTATATTTTATGAAAAGTCCTTTTCAACTACCCCTACTGAGATGGAATTTGACACTATTACTTACGCTACCTGGCTTTGTAGAAGATGAAAAGTATGTTTGGGATCTTGCCATCACTTTCATAGAATTTGGAGTGGGGAAATGCTTTATGTACATTCTAATATTCAACATCCATCTTCTTCAATTATCAGAACTAATTTAGTTTCTTCTTATTCGCAGGAAAAGTGTTAGCGATTTTTAGAGCAGCTTCATTCATAATTATAAATCACTTACTGTCACTAGTTTTAGTATGTTGGTAACTTATAAAATGTTTATTTTTTTTAAGATTTTATTTATTTATTTATTTGACAGACAGAGATCACAAGTAGGCAGAGAGGCAGGTAGGGAGAGAGGGGGGAGCAGGCTTCCCTGCTGAGCAGAGAGCCCGATGCAGGACTCGATCCCAGGACCCTGGGATCATGACCTGAGCTGAAGGCAGAGGCTTAACCACTGAGCCACCCAGGCGCCCCACTTATAAAATGTTTTAATGAAACAAGTGCAAAACCATGTTCACAGAATGTGATCAGAAGAATATACAATTTAAATATCTGAATGGCTGGTGTGCTCAAAATACATGGAGTAGTATACCTATATATCATATAGAATTTTATAACTACTCCTATTACTTTCCAACAGACATTTTCTTACTAGAGATTGTGGTACAGAAATGTGTTTATTCCTGACAATATTTTCAAATTTTATACTTAAGTGTGTTTTTTTTTTAAAGACTTATTCATTTATTTGAGAGAAAGCATGTGAGCATGGGGAAGGGCAGAGGGAAAGAATCTCAAGCAGACTCCCCGCTGAGCACAGAGCCCAACTTATGCCTTGATCCCATAATCCTGAAATCATGACTTGAGCTGAAATCAAGAGTTGGACGCTCACCCAACTGAGCCACACAGCACCCTTAAGTGTGTTCTTCATGTAAACCAGTGTCCACATTTTGACCTTCAAATATTCAGTGTTTTCATTTAATACACAGTGGCTTCTTTTTAAACCCTCTTTACCAAATATTACCTCCATCAAAGTTCTCTGAATCTCTCTATCAGCTGAAGTACCCTCAGAAAACCGACGACCACCTAAAATAATGATATGGAAACTCAAATGCGTTACTCTTTTCCTCTACAACCATCATTTAAGATTACAGAATAACAGTACCTGGAGTTAAAAACATTAAAATAAAAATTAAATAGTAAGAATTATACTGATGAAGTTAGAGTTGATTTTGATATGCCATTTCTTATTTTGTCAGTCAAATTAAAACTGGTTAAACTTTCTTAAGAATTTTTTTTAAAGTAACCTTCAATTCATTTTTCTATTTCACACAATTTGCAGTTAGAGATGAAGGGGGGGTTCCTTTAGATTTTTAAGAAATTTCTTAACACTTTCAAAAAAAGTTCAAAATAAACTTTAAAAGGTGTTATTCTTACCAATGGCATCTATTTCATCCATAAAAATAATGCATGGTTGATGATCCCTGGCATAATTAAACATTTCTCTGATCAAACGAGCACTTTCACCAATGTACTTGTCTACAATAGAACTAGATACAACCTGATTAAAGGAAAAACATTAAGGTAAATATAAGACAGTTCAAATAAAATTTAATTTCAACAGCTACAAAAAGAATCTTCCCTTTACCTTTAAGAAATTGCAATCCAGCTGGCTAGCAACAGCTCGTGCCAAGAGTGTTTTTCCTGTGCCTAAAATGACAAAAGAAGTCCTAATTAGATGGAAAGCAAAACAAATTTTCAAAAGCCTTTTATGTTATCCTCCAGCCAGTAAATTTTATAAAATGAAAGCTAAATCCTAGAGAGACTTTCCACTTAAAATTCTTTTTTTTCCCATTTAAAATTCTAAAGCATTTCAACTTTCAGTATTAAAATTTTAAATTTTATTCAAAATATCCCTTGTAATTCTAAACATGCTGAATACGTACCTTCAAAAATATATCAAACCCAATTTACAGACACTACAGAAGTCTGTTACATTATAATCCACTGGTCTCTCCTGTGTCATGAATGCATCTTTTACCTATGCATGATATTATAACATCAACTATTGGTTATTTGGAAAACTACTGGTTCATCTTCCAAATGTTGGCATTTTTCATTATATAATATTTAAAAGCCACATTTATTAATATTACCAATCTCATCTTTAAAGTATTAACATCAGAAAGTTCTCAGATGGGGGTGCCTTGCTCAGTTGGTTAAGGTCCAACTCTTGATTTCAGCTCAGGTCATGATCTAAGGGTTGTGAGCTGGAGCCCAGTGTCAGGTTCCCTGCTGAGTGTAAAGCCTGCTTAAGATTCTCTTTCTCCCTCCCTTCTGCCCTTCCTCCCACTCACTACACATGCGCACTTTCTCTCCAAAACAATTTTTAAAAGCTGTCAGATATAAGTTTTGAAAACCTAATTTTCACTTGAAAGCTCAAATTGTATCACTGACTACAGATGGTGTCAGTTGTTTTTAACATAATAGGCTAACTACATTCATTTTTGAAAAAATGTTTGCCGGGTAAGACTAATCAATCTGAATAATCAAAAACCGGTCTGACAATGACAGAATGTCTATAAATTATGTTTTCAAGTAAAAATAATATCCTATGAAAAGCAGCTAATTTCAGCTGACAACTCAAGGTACAAGTGCTTCTCTTAGAGATAACTATCCTATTCAGGATGAAAGAGAAGTATTTTACATGTATTTTCCATCTCATCACATAGAATATAAAACGTTATTCAAAAATCAGGACTTAATAAAAATAATTTTTACAGCTTCAACAAGAACATCTAAAAGTGAAACTCAAATTTTTTTTTAAAATACTGCAAGTATGAACAGTCAATAACACGATGACTACTTGTACCATTTCATGCCACTGACGTAACAGACTCGTGCTATAGCATGAGCAGTTTTACCCATACTGCTTTTGCACCATCAGAAGTCAACAGAGTGAAAATGGTAACTAACATCCTAAGTATTATCAAAGTAAGGTCTGACCTTGCAGACTCCCTGAAAGTGTCTCAGGAACAGCCAGAGCCAGAGGTCTGTGAACCACACAGGACCAATGCACCAGAATCATACAGCATGTTAAGATGCACATCCTATGAAGCAAAGAGGACTAAGCATACCTGAGAGAATAGCAGACAGACATCATGTATTCCTTTCTTACTCTGAAGAGAGTGGAGGCTGGAATAGCCCACATTAAATTTTCACCTTACTTTTTCAAAACATTCCTTCATTCATTTATTAGTATGTCAGACATAATTCAACACTAACCTGGTGGTCCATATAACAAACAGCCTTTTGGAGGTATTATTCCTACACGCTGGAATAATTCTGGGTTTGTAAGAGGCAATTCTATCACCTAGAAAAGAAGTTGACTGTTTAAAATGTCGGTTAAGATTTTGATAAACTTTAAAATACGTTAAGTGTAGTATCAGCATAGTTAGATATACATGTTATAATTCATAATAGATCTAGAATTCCATGCTATATATATAATACATATAATATAAAGCCATTTATATTAGAGGTTATTCTTCAGGTAGATTTAAGATTTTTTTTAATTAGGTAAAAACTAATTTAAAAGTCTGTAGCTATTTTAACTAACTATACACTTGAATGAAGTGATGGTTACATAAGCATATAATTTGTCAAGACATATGTGAATTGTACATTTATTATCTGTGCATTTTACTGAATGTAAATTATGCCTCAATGAAAAACCACACTACAAACAAAAAAGCAAAAAAGCAAAAACAAAAATGGTCTATATTATTTTGCATTTGGGACAACACAAAATAATTATAAAATGGGGGAAGTGAGTAAGTTAGAACTGCCATTAGGAGAAAAGGCATATAAAATTTTCATACTGTCATTTTGTTGGAGCAGCCTTAAAAGAATCATATTTCAGGGCACCTGGCTGGCTCAGTTGGTACAGCAGGTGACTCTCAATCTTGGAGTTGTGAGTTCAAGCCCACAGTAGATTATGAAAGAAAAATAAACTTAAAAAAAAAAAAAAAGAACCATATATTCTGCTCTCAATCTCCTACTAAGATTGATTCAAGCAAAGAAAGCTGGAGAATAGAAAAATTGAAGGTTTGACTACCCAAATTTAACTCTTTTTAGTATCAGTAACTTTGAGAAATGAGCTTCTATTGAACAGTTCTGTCATTAAAATAAAATAAACAAAAAGTATAAGGTGTGATTAAAATAAACAAAAAGTATAAGAAATCAATATTCTTAGTGTCTGCAGATAGAAAGAGTATTACATGTGCATGTTTTGTGGGTTTGGGAGTGTGTGTGTGTAAAGTAAGAGAGACAGAGACTTTCTGCTATGGCTGATACAGCAAATCACTGTAGACAAGATCTCACAGCTTCATGAAGCACTCGTTCTTCTTCTGCTGCCCTTTCATTAACTACAAAGTAAGAATAGACTTTTACGGGGCGCCTGGGTGGCTCAGTGGGTTAAGCCTCTGCCTTCGACTCAGGTCATGATCCCAGGTGCTAGGATCGAGTCCCGCATTGGGCTCCCTGCTCAGCCAGGAGCCTGCTTCCTCCTCTTTCCTCCTCTCTTTCTGCCTGACTCTCTTCCTACTTGTGACCTCTGTCAAATAAATAAATAAAATCTTTAAAAAAAAAAAAAAAAGAAGAATAGACTTTTACTTGTAATGATGCTAGTGCTTCCTTAACTACTGTCAAAAACTATTTGGGGGTGCCTGAGTGGCTCAGTGGGTTGGGCCTCTGCCTTCGGCTTGGGTCATGATCTCGGGGTCCTGGGATTGAGCCCCGCATCAGGCTCTCTGCTTAGCAGACAGCCTGCTTCCCCCTCTCTCTCCACCTGCCTCTCTGCCTACTTGTGGTCTCTGTCTGTCAAATAAATAAATAAAATCTTAAAAAAACCAAAACAAAACACAATTTGGTTCCATAATCACCTAGAATGCTTGTTTAAATGCTAACTTCTATGTCCTGACCCCAAATCTACTGCATCAAAATCATGCAGAGGGCCTAGGAATCTATATCTTTAATAAGAGTTCTGGAAAACTTAATATGCTAATGTCTGAAAATTACTGGCTTGGTGCTTAAATCAGATGATATAAGCCATAATAACTGTTCTCATCCATTCCTAAATATTTCCATCCTCTATTAGGATGAAACCAATAAGAAAATGCTTTAAATCTGCTTTAAAGAGAATGGTTGGGACATCTGGGTGGCTCAGATGGTTAACTGTCTGCCTCTGGCTCAGGTTATAATCTCCAGCTCCTGGGATCGAGCCTGGGATAAGGTTCCCTCCTCAGTGGGGAGTCTGCTTCTCCCTCTCTCTCTCTGCCTCTCCCCTCTGCTTGTGCGCTCTCTCTCTCGTTCAAAAAAATTAAAAAAAAAAAAACCCTAAAAAACAAAAAATTGTTAAAAAAAGCCATCTGTGTTATGAACCAAGGAAAGCAAAGAAATTCTCATTTGATTCTTCACCTAAGAGTTTAAAATGTTTAAGCCAGTATTTTTCTTAATTGGCAGCAAATATTATTTTATTTATCAAATAAAATATTTAAGGTTCAGGGGCACCTGGCTGGCTTAGTCCATGCAGCATGCGACTCTTAGTCTTGGGGTTGTGAATTTGAGTTCCACACTGGATGTGGAAATTACTTAAAAAAATTTTTTTTAAATCTTAAAAAAAATGTTAAGGTACAGGTGACTTACTTTAAGGACGGGAAGCTAACATTAAAAGGTTATGGGAAAAACTATATTACGCATGACCCAAAAGAGCTCTGACTCCAGTAACCTATAACCAAAATCACAAATGGCATGGGCATTAGATTTTTATCAATTATTAGCTTTTTCTTTTCCTTTTTGTCACAAAAAGAGCAGGGTTTTTCCAACACCAAGTTATCTCCAAATTAACAACACCTATAATTTTCATAGCTAGAAATTCAGTGCTATTTATCTCTCAATGAGAACATTAAATGTATAATATTTAGTAATTACTATTTGGACAAAGTAATCTTTCATTCTCTTTTTCCCTTTGGGTATCTTAAAACCAGTACTATTTATTATTAAGATCAGAGCACAAAGCATATACTACCAACCTCTCTTAATTCCCGAATCTGTTCTGATAGTCCTCCAATTTCAGAATAAGAAACATTCCCAGGGTCCTCATGAGACATGTTGTAGACCAATGGATCCACCTCTCTTGGCAAATATCTATAATGACAAGATATGTATTTTTCTTTTATAAGATGTATTTTCTCTCAGCCTATAGACAGAGTATAAACGACTTGCTTATGTAAGCATCTTCAGATGATCTCATAAAAATGTATTTACATTAATTAGAAATTAGTAAAAGGGAAAAAGTGGCAAGATACTCATTGATTTCAAGAAGCATATATTTGGTGGGGGGCACCTGAGTGCCTCAGTCAGTTAAGCACCTGCCTTTGGCTCAGGTCACATCTGAGTCCTGAGATCAAGCCCTACTTCGGCCTCCCTGCTCAGCAGGGAGTCTGCTTCTCCCTCTCCCTGGGCCCTCACCATCCCCCCCATTCTCTCTCTCAAATAAATAAAATCCTTTAAAAAAGCAGCATATATTTTGTGTTTTTTTTAATTATTATGTTTAATTAGCCAGCATACAGTACATCATTAGTTTTTGATGAAGTGTTCAACAAATCATTCGCTGCATATACCACCCAGTGCTCATGGCCACACATGTCCTCCTTAATACCCATCACTCAGTTACCCCATCCCCCAAACCCCCAAGAAGCATGTATTTTGGCTAAAATCTTCCCTCTATGAAAATAAAAGTAAAATAAATAGACTAATAAACCTACCTCATGATTGTTAGTGTAGTCATATCCAAAGCAACTCTTGTTCCTGGCTTCAGCTTACTTTTGTCAAGCTAATTTTACAAAACAAAGTTTATATAACACTTAAAAGGGGAAATACTTTAACAAGAGCATAATATTTAGAAGCCAAATAATCATTTTCATTCTTCAGAGAGAACACTAATATCAGATTATAAACACATGCCAACAGAAAGGCTTATAAAGGTAATTAATTCAAAGTCATTTCCCTCAAAAGAATGCCCACTATGCAACTCAGTATGAAATGTAAAATCACCAATATATAAAGTTTGTGGTGGAAAAGGCCTTATTTTTAAAGAAAGAAATGAGTATTAGTATTTTACTTTCAAAGGCTCACTATTTGATACAGTTTTGCTCATTATTTTGATTTAGGCACTATAATATAATGACTGGCAATTAGTACCAAAGTATTTATACAGAAATCTCTAAGTGAACATTTTGGGGGAAGGAAAGGGAAGCATTTTAAAGGTATGCCTTTTATTTATTTTTCTTTTAAAGTCTTTTTATTTATTTTTTATTAAATAAATTTGGCACTTAACATCATGTTAAGTTTAAGGTGTACAGTGTTACTTTGGTAATATGCCCTTTAGATATACTTTAAAAACTGTAACTTTGGGGAAGAACATGTTACTTGACTACAGGAAATAAGGGAGAAATGCACTCATTCTGTATCCCCTTAGAGGTTTTTATTAAAATGCTAAAAAGGGGGTGCCTGAGTGGCTCAGTGGGTTAAGCCTCTGCCTTCAGCTCAGGTCATCATCTCAGGGTCTTGGGATCGAGCCACGCATTGGGCTCTCTGCTCAGCAGACAGCCTGCTTCCCCCTCTCTCTTTGCCTGCCTCTGTACCTACTTGTGATCTCTCTCTTTGTCAAATAAATAAATAAAATCCTAAAAAAATAAAATATAAAATACTAAAACCAAAACTAAAAAAAAACCCAGCAATCATCAGTCATGCTTTTTGCTACGTGTCATATATTATGCTAAATACATTATATATTAGACTGAATCATACTGAACAACTTACTGGCAAATTTAGGCAGGGTAACTTACTTGGATAGAGTAAGAATCTAACCAATAGATTCACCTCATATTCAAGATGTTACTTTTCTAAAATTAAGTTATTTTTGAGAGTTTAAAAAACTACTTGCCAATACAATTTCAGAATCATACAAATTACTAGTTTTCACAGGATTTTGTAAATTTAGGATTTAGTGCCAATGAAAATGAAGTGGAGATAAGCAAAAATACTAGCTTTAATATAATGGATTAAACTTTAAAAAATTGCTAATATGTGAAGTACTTGAAAAGAGCTACACAAAAATCAATGTAAAGCTATTTCAACATTTTCATGTATAGAAAATATATACCCTAGCTTTTCTTATCTTTTCCATTTTTCAAATACTCTCTTGCTCTCATACAATTATGAAGTACCTTAGAAATACCAACTTTTGGAATCCAGAAGGCCCTGTAAAGGACACAGAACTCCTTTGTCAGGCTAGACATTTAATATTTTGATTTAGAAAATGTCTTCCCACTTATATGCTAGGCAAAATACTAGGATAAGATTTAGTCCCTGGGTTAAATTCCACTCCACGGCCATGTTATATCAATGTTTTCAAACATGAACCCATGATATGACAAACACTCAGAAAAAGTTCTTCCAATGAATCTATAAGAAAGTTCTAAGGATACTTCCCGAAGAATAGGCTAGTACATGAACTGACTTTGAGCCTCCTAAAATTACTTAAAGCCATTTGTTGACATTTTTTATGACAGCAAAATGAAATCTACAGTTATTTCAATTTGCCTATCCTCATCTAAATGAACTCATACAAAATCAACTCAGGTACAGAAAAGTCTTTGAGTAACATTTCTGAATGTTTAAATATAAAACATAAGTAATTGATAAGGTCTAAGTCTCTTCAAAAAAGACAATAAAATAAAATGATCTGAGATATTTTCCAGTTCTAAAATCTTAGATTTCTAAATATGTAGAGCTTACTAAAGCAATGTGATAAAAGTACAGAAAATAGAGAATACCAGGTCAATGCCCATGGTTTGAGTTCAAGTTTTGTGTTATACCTGAACAAATCACCTTTAGGAGTTATGAGTATAATGCTTGACCTGCTTACCTCAAGAATGAAATAACATATATGAAAGCACTTTTACCAATTATAAAGCATTGTACAGAGATAGAGTGTTACCTGTCGACGACAACCCACAACATATCTTGGTCCATTTGTAGCTTTAACAATGACTAGAGGAAGAAAATGAAAGAACAAATTGAAACATAGAAAGTGAAAAATAAATATATATATATCCACATTGATGGTTTATTTCTGTCCTCCAAGAAGATAGTAAGTGAAAGAAAACTCAGTCTATCCAAGAATATCATCTACCTTCATTATTATCATTAAACTAATAAGCATTTCAAAAGTTCATGGTGGGAGGAAGGGGAATCCACTCTTTTTTTCCTTTACTAGTTAACAGTCCATCCACTTACATTTTTCCTCAGTTAGTTGCTTAAGTACTTCACCCACAATCTGGGAAATGAAAAAAAAAAAAAAGGCATTATTTTTTGCCAATAACTAAAAACCAAATTGCCAACACTCCCTATACCCCAAACTCCATTACCTACCTGCCCAACACTTTGTAAGGCCTTCAGATCATTTTCAGATTTTTCATACTGCTTGGTAAGTTCTTTTAATTGTTCCCTTACTGAAATAATATAATTTGAACATTTTTAATTAAACAATAATCTTAGTGAGTTTAAGTCACTAAGCATCACTTTACTTAAGTTTATTTCGGTCTCTTTTACTTTACATATATTTTATATCCACTGTATGAAACCACAAAGAAGAAATAATCCGCTTGTAGGGGACATGCTTAAAAGTGAAATGTTACAGGAAAAGCACCTAATTTTTATTTTCTTGATTGGCAATACTTGTTCAAGCACATTAATAACAGATATTGACACTCTTTGAGACTACAAATCCGAATGATAAAAAAGA